>NC_085977.1:2402500-3091494 GCF_910591565.1 Cydia splendana
AAAAAAACAGTCGTAGGAGACATTGATGTTTGTATGTATTGTGAGATATCTATTGTCAACAATAGGTGCTGATCATTGAAATCATTATAATGTTTGATACAAAAGAATTTTCCTTTCTTTCATTGTGAATTGTGAGTAGGTACACTGAGAGAAAAGTTTGCATCCACCAACCAATGTAACCAAATATTTTGTTACTACTTACAGAAAATTGGGACTTGCGACTATGTGTTACACCATGGGGGCGATTTTTGAATTTCGACCGCTCGATTTCGTGTATTTCATTCAATTAAATCTCTACTACTAGGCATTTAAATTCTACTAATAGAATTGAAAACGAGTGGTCAATACTACTAGATTGTTTCCCATAGATAGATTCCCAATTTCTATCGCTCGTAGATATTTCAAAAATTAGCATTTCGCCGTTTTCCACCTATTTTCGAATGACGAAATCGAGCGCTCGAAATTCAAAAATCGGCCCCTTGCAATACTTCGAGCAACACCGGCTTCCGACACGTCGGAAGGGAGGAGCCCAAGCGATATCTTGCCGTACAAATCGTTCTGCCATTTTTTGTGGGGGGAAACGTGAACACAGTCGCATTTCGCACTCACTACATACAAAATCCAATCTGTAACAATAAATGAAATAACAAATAACAGACGCGCGGACGTGAAAGTGCCACGGATATACAACTTTCACGTAACATATTGTTGTTAATTAGATAAGAGCAGCTTGTTCCTTTACAAACCAGTCTAATGTAAACTCCAAGAAGCGTAATGAAAATAATACCTATAGTAAAATAAATCTAAAATAGGCAAAATATTTTTAACAAAGTTGAATACATAAAATAAAAACAAATAGTAAAAAATAGGTAGGTTTTTTAGAAACTTTATAATTTATCGTTATATCTTGCTGTTTGGGACGATTACCTTTATATCAACGCAATAATTCACGTAGGTAGGTAACTACCCACATTTTTTAATTCGATATCACAGTGTGTTTAGTATTTGTAAAAACATCCAATTTTTAATCCTACTTCTGATTATTCCACCGATTTGGTTATATTTCGTCTAAATTTGAGTCGCTTAACTTCAAATTCGGGTAAATCCATCTGTCAGATTATGCGATTATGGCAAAGAAAAGGAAATATAGTAGGTAGATATTTGCTGAGAGGGTCGAATGGATTTACCTGAGTTTGAAGTTAAGTGACGCATTTACTTATTCTTCACAAAAAAAAATGGTTGTCTGTAAAGTCGGTTTACGGACGACAATTTTGCGTGATAACGTCATAAGAAAACGTGGCCGTAACGTTACCATGGAGATCTGTCCACAACGTGACACTTTTTCGTACATGCTACCGGTGTTCATCGATTTATAAGACGTTATCACGTCAAAAACTGGATGACTGCTGTCACTAATCCTGTGATTAGATATCACATTTTAGTTGGGGGAACACCCAAATATTCCGAAATATGTTTTTCCGACTTTCATAACCTCGATTTTCATAATCACGATTTTTTATACGTCCGAAATATCGAAATCACGACTTTGAAAACCATGAAAGAAGAAAATCGCGACTGCGCTATTTCCGAATACTTAAAATCCGATTGTCATATAAACGAAAGCTTAAAGTTCCGATTTTTAAAAATCCGAAAATTTTTTTCCGAATTTGTCTATTCCGAAAAATCATTGACCGATCGGAAATAAAATAATTCGGATATCAGAAATTCGATCTTTTGTAAACTCGGAATAATGAAATTCCTGATTTTCAAAAGGGAAGTAATTAAATGGTCAGCCGTTTTTCAAATTGATCTGCAAAAAAATGCATTTAAATCATTTGGACATGCTAGAAGTGCTAACTTTACAAAAACCAACTGCTACTAGAAAAGTGGTTTAGGATAGAACTGCAACCTTCACAGAAGCCAACTGCTACTAGAAAAGTGGCTTAGGTTAGAACTGCGACCTTTACGGAAACCAACTGCTACAAGAAAAGTGGGTTAGGTTAGGTTAGAACTGCGACCTTCACAGAAGCTAACTGCTACTAGAAAAGTAGGTTAGCTTAGAACTGCGACCTTTACAGAATCCAACTGCTACTAGCGAAGTGGGTTAGATTAGGTTAGAACTGCGTCCTTTACAGAAACCAACTGCTACTAGCGAAGTGGGTTAGATTAGGTTAGAACTGCGTCCTTTACAGAAACCAACTGCTACTAGAAAAGTGGGTTAGGTTAGGTTAGAACTGCGACCTTCACAGAAGCTAACTGCTACTAGAAAAGTAGGTTAGCTTAGAACTGCGACCTTTACAGAATCCAACTGCCACTAGCGAAGTGGGTTAGGTTAGGTTAGAACTGCGACCTTCACAGAAACCAACTGCTACTAGAAAAGTGGGTTAGGTTAGAACTGCGATCTTTACAGAAACCAACTTCTACTAAAAAAGTGGGTTAGGGGAGGTTAGAACTGCGACCTTCACAGAAGCCAACTGCTACTAGAAAAGTGGCTTAAGTTAGAACTGCGACCTTTACGGAAACCAACTGCTACTAGAAAAGTGGGTTAGGTTAGGTTAGAACTGCGACCTTTACAGAAACCAACTGCTACTAGAAAAGTGGGTTAGGTTAGGTTAGAACTGTGACCTTCACAGAAGCCAACTGCTACTAGAAAAGTGGCTTAAGTTAGAACTGCGACCTTTACGGAAACCAACTGCTACTAGAAAAGTGGGTTAAGTTAGGTTAGAACTGCGACCTTCACAGAAACCAACTCCTACTAGAAAAATGGGTTAGGTTAGGTTAGAACTGCGACCTTCACAGAAACCAACTGCTACTAGAAAAGTGGGTTAGGTTAGGTTAGAACTGCGACCTTCACAGAAGCCAACTGCTACTAGAAAAGTGGCTTAAGTTAGAACTGCGACCTTTACGGAAACCAACTGCTACTAGAAAAGTGGGTTAAGTTAGGTTAGAACTGCGACCTTCACAGAAACCAACTCCTACTAGAAAAATGGGTTAGGTTAGGTTAGAACTGCGACCTTCACAGAAACCAACTGCTACCCGAAAAGTGGGTTAGGTTAGGTTAGAACTGCGACCTTTACAGAAACCAACTGCTACTAGAAAAGTGGGTTAGGTTTGGTTAGAACTGTGACCTTCACAGAAGCCAACTGCTACTAGAAAAGTAGGTTAGGTTAGGTGAGAACTGCGACCTTTACAGAAACCAACTGCTACTAGAAAATTGAGTTAGGTTAGACCTGCGACCTTCACAGAAACCAACTGCTACTAGAAAAGTGGGTTAGGATAGAACTGCGACCTTTACATAAACCAACTGCTACTAGAAAAGTAGGTGTAGGTTAGGTTAGAACTGCGCTCCTCCCTCCCCTAGAAACTTACTGCTTACAGAAAAGTAGGTATAGGTTAGGTTAGAACTGCGACCCCTACAGTAAATAACTGTTTTTAAAAAAGTAGGTTTAGGTTACGTTAGAACTGCTACCCCCCGTAGAAACGTAGGTACCTTTATTTATTAACAACAAATTCGGAATATCGTTATTCGGAATTTAAAAAATAGGAATCACGTCAAATCGGAATTCTAACTTTCGTAATTATGATAATTCGGAATTCGTGATATCAAAAATCGTAAATGTTAAATTCGGTGTTTCTCCCTATCGGAATTGTTATATTCGGAATAATGTGGTTCGGAATTTAAAAAATCGTCGGTTTTACTATTCGGAAATATAAAACTTCGTGATTTTCATCGTTCGGTAATTACGACAATCGGAATTTTGATGGGTCGAGCATTTAAAAATCGGAATAATAAAATTCGATATTTTAAAATTCGGCATAAAATATTTCGGAATTATGTAGTGTACCCTTTAGTTGGTTTGTATGAGCCGATATAACGAAATAGGAATAGCCTAGATTCGGATCACGTCGAGAGAAAAAGTTATCGGTAAATCCAAGGAACAGGCGACGGCAATAGCTGGAGATGTGGTGTTTGGATCGCTTACATTTTCTAGCCATTGTAGTACCTATTAAAGTTACGCAGATTATACGTCATAGCCAGTCATAGCGAACATTTACTCACGCAATTTTAAGCATTTTACGAGGCTGGACCAATGATATTATATCTCATTATAATATAATACCTATTTACTTTTCACACGCTTCGTTTTATACTGCCTTTACGTGAAATGCGAGTACCATCGCGCACACTGTTAACTGACAGTTCGTAAACCTTATTCAAAAGGCATAAGGTCCACCGACGGTTAAGAGTATTGCTGTTTGAATTCGTGTGGGGTGGGGTGCATTTTGCCGCCCATACTTAATGGGTCCTCTACAAGATGGCCCAGCGCTGGACCAGTGAGATGGCCATGCGATGGTTATGGCTCCGCTAAACGATGGCCCAGCGCTGGACCAGTGAGATGGCCATGCGATGGTTATGGCATGTCTACACGATGGCCCAGCGCTGGACCAGCGAGATTGCAATGCGATAGTTGAGAGCACGCACTATGGAATGGGCCACGTGTAGATGCGTACGCACCATCGCTGGTCTATCTTTGATGTGCGGACGAAAAACCGACACCGTGGCCATCCCATCGCCATCCCGCCGCGCTATGAGCCATCCGAGACCACTACTCTCTCTACACGCTGGCCCATCTTAGTGGACCAGTATGATGGCCCATCGTGTAGACGAGCCATAACATGATTGTTTGTTTATAATCGAAAAATCCATTTGTAATCATTTTGATGGGATATATTAAATCAAAAACTGTTAGAAAAAGTAACATTTATTATGGTTCACCCTGCTAAAAAATGACATTGACAAATGTACCGTGTTCAAGTAAACAGTTTTGTCGCCACGGGCGGTAAAATGTAAGGTAAACGTCCGAGTGCTCGACGCTGTAGTATATGGCATGGGCACTCTATGTCAAAGCAATATGGGTTAAATTGGAACTAAGAGGATTTATCTTCATTCGAATTTAAGCCATGTCACTTTGACATACAGTGCCCATGCCATACACTAGTACAACGTCGAGCACTCGGACTTTTACCTTAAATAGCGCGAGCAATCTAGGGAAGACTTTCTATCCTGTTAAGCATCTCAAAATAAGTTACCTACTCACTTGGACACACGCCAAACGCCAAGGGGAAATTTATGATGGTTGCAACTCAAAAGTTTCGCCGTACGTAATAATATAAAAGCTTTCGTCAAAGCAATTAAGCCAGAGTTGCTGGTAACGCTATCTACATTTTGTACAGTCATCAGCAATAGTATCTTACACAACTAGGGCCGCAAAAATATATGACGCGCTCTTATTGCGCTCGAAATAAGAACGTGTCACATATTTTTGCGGCCCTAGTTGTGTAAGATACTATTGCTGATGACTGTACATGAGCGTTTTCTGGAAATACGTTACTTAGGTATATTTATTATTTAATAATTGACCAAGAGCATGTCGGGCCATGCACAGTGTAGGGTTCCGTAGTCAGAGTTAGACCAAGAAAAGTCTGCAGTGAGTTTATACGGCATAATTTCATAGACGTTTGACGTTTACAATAACACATGCACTGCGTGAGCTATCAAAATCGCTGCAGACTTTTCTTGGTATAACTCTACCATTCTGTCAGAATAGGCTAAAGGCGTTTAGTGTTATTCCATTTTAAACCTTCGCTTCGTAAAAATAGAATCTAATATTGCTTGTTTATGTTTAAAGGACTGGGTGTCTAGCGCGTTGACAGCACAGGTGTCATAATTTTTTGAATTAGGAAGGGGATACCCTTTCATTTTATCTCTGAAAGGGAAACCTCTTCCTAGAGCTAAGTCAAATGAACGGGTAAACAATTCAAAGGGAAAGCCAATCGTTGGGCTATTCGATAAACGACTTACTGCCCGATTCGAACTTTAAAACACGTCAATTAATAGATCTAGAAACGATATGGATTAGATATGTCGCTGTCAAATGTGACGTTTCTTCAAACAAAAGCGTCACTTTTGACACTGACATATGTAATCCAAATCGTTTCTAGATCTATTAATTGATGTATCTTAAAGTTCGAATAGGGCCGTAAGCCATTTAAAGGCTTTTTTCTGGGAAGGGTTGGACGGGTCCCTGGTTACAAATACCATTATCATAGCTACAGTGAAAAATCATTCAGATTTCATCACAGATGAGTCCAAAATGCCTAAGGACCAAGCCAATGCTTGGGAATTTGCAATGAATGACTAACTTTGACAATGTTTGTTTGTTGAGGTTGACTGGTAGAGAATGCATTAAGTTCGCCTTTTGTACACTAAGTTATTTCTTTTGTGCAATAAAGTATAAATAAATAAATAAATGTCATCATTAATGTCAAATTTCTGTGTGTAAAAATAAGATCAATCTAATTCTGCATAGCGTTTACAATGACCATTTGTGGCCATGTCACTATTTATGTCATAATATCTGGGATATCGAGTTTGGTCGGAAAACGTATAAAAATGCGCATTTTCCCAGAGATAAGACCCAGTTAGATCGATTTTGCGCCCCGAAAACCCCCATATAGCACATCGAAATCGTTAGAGCCGTTTCTGAGATCCCCGATATATATATATCTGTCGTAGTCAGATCGTATAATCCGCCGTATTACATTACGGCTAGCCGTTATCAAAAACAGGGGCGTTTTGAAATGCGGCGGTTCGACGATTAGCCGGATTGTCATTGCGATACGTTCTTCAATAAGGCGGCCAACGTTTAGCCGCATCGTACTACTATTTTAGATTGTAGAGTGACCAGTTCTTTCGGTCGCCTACGTAACCGGAGTTTGACAATGTTTGCAATTTAATTTATTTTTACCATGGTCCCACCGCACTACATGTGTTTCTTTTCCAAAACATTTCCTTCACAACTTAAATAGACGGAGCCCCGCAAGCGGGGCTCCTATTTCTGGGCGGTTTGCCCTTCGGGCATCTGAAGCTACCTAACGAACCTAACCTACTTACCTACCTACGCTTTTTTCCCCAAAGTGTAATGTTTTCACGGACGTCTCACTAAATCAATAGGTAGGTAGGTTAGGTTCGTTAGGTAGCTTCAGATGCCCGAAGGGCAAACCGCTCAGAAATAGGAGCCCCGCGAAGCGGGGCTCCGTCTAGTTAAGTTGCGAAAGAAATGTTTTTTGAAAAGAAACAGTCCGACTAACTCCAGATTTGATGGACACCCCAGCGTTTGTCAGGCAGCGCCACGGGTGTTAAAAATGGGAACTAAAAACTGTCAAAGCGGCGGCTAATGACTCGCTGTATTACATTACGGCTAGCCGTATTGAAGAACGTATGGCGCCGAATACATTCCGGCGGATTCTCATTCAGCCGCATTCAATCCGGCTAATCGTTAAACCGCCGCATTTCAAAACGCCCCTGTTTTTGAAAACGGCTAGCCGTAATGTAATACGGCGGATTATACGATCCGACTGCGACATATCAATTCTTGTTTATTTATATATATATGTATAAATAAACAAGAATTGATCGTTTAAAGATATTCGATTTCTGTGAAAATAAGACTTTCATTATGACACTCCCTCACTTTGTTCTGACAATGACTTGGGCCAAGCTAATTTCGCATGGCATTTGCAATGTCAAATTTTATAAATATGTCATAATTAATGTCAAATTTCAGTGATAATTAGACTTTTATAATAGGTAGGTAAGTAACTACTTCCTCACTTTATTCTGTTAGTCTGTGGAAATAGAAAAGTCGTGAAATGTATGAGATCCAATACATTCTACGACTGTTCTCTTTCCGCACAGACTCTAGTCATTATTGAAAAAGCTTCAAACTATGTTTTATGGTTTATTAATAGTAATGACAATCTTACAGAGTTACAATATTCCTAAATGAAAATAAAGGGGTTAACAGCTGTGACAGACTTCCTATATAAAGTATACAGTTCATCCCACAGACGCTTTCTCGAGCAGTTCGAATGCTGTCGTACGCTGAACTCCTGGTCCAGGTGCAGGTACGTGACGTTGCCGGGTTCGACTATAGGCCATTTCATTGGAAGCATTGGGGTGTGAGTTGGCGTCGGGTCACTGAAAAAAAAAAATAGTAAAATTTAACAATTAGTCTTGTTACAAAAAAATCTCAACAGGGTTCCACAGGATTGAGCTGTGTCCGATAAAGCTTGTACACATTGTCCCAAAACTGCTTCCGTCTCCAGTGAGGTCTGATCGCCATCTTGAGGCTTCCGTCGAAGCGCATGTATTGCATCATGCTGGGGTTGCTTACGCGCGGCCATGCGATGGTTGGATTACTGAATGTAATTAATGTTATATTATAATAGGGAATATTACGCAAAACTCTGCGTAGGGGGCGTCACTAGCACAAACAGTAAAGAAACCGCCTTGAGGCATCAATGTCATATCTATTTGTAACAAATATTCTCTTAAAACTTGTTAAAAAACTGTTTACGGCATAGAATATAAGTTACTCTATGGTTTACGGTTTGTGCTAGTGCTGCACTCTAGTGGCAAATCTAAATACATTTATTTCAGATTAGTGGGTCGCGGTTTTGATTAACTATTTTTCGAGCTCACAGATATTTTTTAGTTCGTCGCGATCTTTGTGACTAAGATTTTGAACTTAAAGATTAAAAAAAAATTGTCACAAAATATAGTAAAATTTAACAATTAGTCTTGTTACAAAAAAATCTCAATAGGGTTCCACAGGATTGAGCTGTGCCCGATAAAGCTTGTACACATTGTCCCAAAACTGCTTCCGTCTCCAGTGAGGTCTGATCGCCATCATGAGGCTCCCGTCGAAGCGCATGTATTGCATCTTTTGGGGGTTGCCAACGCGCGGCCAAGGGGTGGGCAATAGGCAGGTCAGGCGTGGGGTTGGATTGCTGTAATATAGAATTTAGACAAAAAAAATTTTTCTCTTATTGACTCTTTATTCCTACCTAGTCTAGGTCTGAATTTTCAAGCACTAACAGTGCAAGAGCGGTAGTGGTCACGTCAAAAATAGCTTAATGTTAGAATGACTCACAACAGTCACGACAGATTAAATTCGATAGGGGAATGTCTAATAAAATTGAAAATTATGTGACATATGGGCATTTCTATTTAAAGTTGTAACCCCAACTTGCATTTTAGATTTTGGAATTTTTTTAAATATTATTTCCACTCATAATCACGAGCTCTTTCGATCCTAATACAAGAAACAAAGTGTCCCCAATATTTCATACAAATTTTTGCTGTCCGTTTTGTTACGGTCATAGCAGGTTGTACTTATTTAAAACCGTAACCAAACGAACCAAAAATTTTGAGGACTCGTTTTTTTTTAAGTAAAAATGTAAAAAGCTCGTGATTCTGAGTAGAAATAATATAAAAATTCCCAACTATAACACAACAATTTTGGTACAATTTTAAATAGAAATGCCCATATATGTTAATGACGATGCATAAAAATAAAATGTTATTTTAAATACGATGCATATATTATTATAGCAAGCGGCAAATTTAAACATAAAAAAAAATCTGCAAATAAATTAACACTTACTCATGTTTCACAAAGTTCGTTATCAACTCTGCAAATGTTTCCACGACTCGCAAATCTTCATAATTTGTGATGAGTGACGAAACAAAAGCATGTTCCGACGCCGCACTATGTCCTGCCACTGTTATGTTCTCGTACAATGGATCGTACTGCCTCAGGCTGCCTTTATAAAAGAACTCCAACAAATAAACAGGCATCCGTTTACAATGATATTCTACAGATTTCAATATTCCATGCAAAACAAGACTATCGCCAAAATACTCCAAGTTTTCCACCAATGTCTTCTCTCCTATAGTTTTATTCCCGTAATAAAATATCTTGATCACTTCAGCTAAAATCCCTTTGTCTTCATCAGTTTCAAAACCTAGATTGCCTGGCAAGAAATACTCGAAATAATTTTCCAAACCCTCTTTAAAATTCTGTTGGTAATACTGCGCACTCTTCAGGAAAAGTCCCTCTAACGAAGAAAAAATCAGCAAGACTGGTACCTGGTCGTATTTACCATTCACCAGCATGTCGTACGGGGACTCTTGCAGAAGTTGTATAATATGCGGTTTTGCCTTAGAATTTGTTTCAATACATGGTGAAAATCCGACAGACCCATCACTTAAACTATTATGGTACAACTCATTTACGACGGTTAAATCATCTACAATTTTCTTTCTGTAAAACAGGGCTAAATCGTCTAAATCCTTTGGGACAAAATTTAATGTTTCTGCTAGTTTAGTAGCCGTTCCTATTGGGTCGACATCGACTGACCATGGCGATGTGGCTGATCCTGATTCTACTATAGCCCCTTTGAATAAGCCAGCGCCCATCTTCGACAAAATTAAAAGGTCTACAGAAACGGCTCCGGCATCTGTTCCATATAACACCACATGTCTTGGATGTCCTCCGAAATAGATAATGTTCCTTTGGATCCACTGTAATGCGGCTACTTGGTCTTTCAAGCCTGCGTTGCCGGGTGCGTCCTCAGTGCCGAGGCACAGGAAGCCTAAAACGCCTAATCTATAGTTGAAAGTCACCACTGCGATATCATGTTTAAGGAGATACTCCATGCCTGTGGTTGGGGCGGTCCCTCTGATGAAAGCGCCTCCGTGGATGAAGACCAGGATTGGTAGGGGACGTCGCTGGTGGTGTCCCCTGACGGGGACCGGGGTGAAGATGTTGATGACGAGGCAGTCTTCTTCACCGTAGCCGGATTGTGGGCACTGGACTGTTCTGTTCGCTTCGTACACTCCATTCCATGGCATTGCTGGTAATGGACTCTGGATAACAAACGTATATTTATTTAAAATTATGGCATTTCCAAATAATTTTCCAGTTTACATTTATGGGGCATAAATGTAGCGCCACTTGCAACAACGCTGGGTTAGCCAGGAGTTAACCGTTAACAACAGGGTTAAATTGCACTGGTAACTCCGGGTTCCACCGGTTAACCCCTAGTTACTGGCTAACCCTGGGTAGCGCACGTGAGACGTTTAGTAATATATTGATTGGATGTTTGGATGCACGCGATTAATTAAGTAAACGTTAAATATTGAATCTCAAGCTCAAGTCGCTATTAGTTATTAATTTTCGTACTTGTGGTTTAGAAAGTTTATACATCGGCGTTGCACAAAAGCATGATGAAGAGGATTGCCTACGAGACTATATTGATAGTCTCGTCGCTAATGATCACCTAATAAGACAACCGCAAGCTTAATAGTTCTGATTGGTTTAAATAAAATTCTATAGGCCAATGGCGATTAATGCTCTATCTACTAACCTTAAATCGATTCTCTCTAATCGGAGGCGCAGCGTAAGGTATCCCCAAATAAGCCATGTATGAAAAATCTACAGTTTTCACTAATTTTCCTTTCACAACACCATTTTCCGTTGGTATGTAAGGAGGCGAAATTATCTGATCTCGAACCTCACTTCCCGCCCCGCTGAATATATAAAGACTAACACAAACCGAAACAGGAAACCAAGGCATTTTCTTTTTTTTATCGTGTCTAGATGGTTGACAAACTAACCATGCTTGGTTAATGGCAGTTTCGAATAGACTGTTCCATGAACCAGGTACTTCTGAGGTCATTACTTAGTTAATCAATCATAGCGTCATCTAATATGAATAAACAAAACAACAGTCATGGAGACTTTGATGTTTGTATGTATTGTGAGATACCTATTGTCAACAATAGGTGCCGATCATTGAAATCATTATATTGTTTGCTACAAAATAATTTTCCTTCCTTCTGAATTGTGAGGAGGTACATTGAAAGAAAAGTTTGCATTCACCAACCATTGTAACCAAATATTTTGTTACTACTTACAGAGAATTGGGACTTGCGACTGTAATAAATAACAATAAATATTATAGGACATTTTTACACAAATTTACAAAACCCCACGGTAAGCTCAAGAAAGCTTGTGTTGTGGGTATCTACTCAGACAACGATATATATAATATATAAATACTTAAATATATAGAAAACAACCATGAGTCAGGAACAAATATCTGTATCATCATACAAATAAATGCTCTTACCAGGATTCGAACCCGGGACCATCGGCTTCATAGGCAGGGTCACTACCCACTAGGCCAGACCGGTCGTCAAAACTATGTGTTACACCATGGGGGGCGATTTTTGAATTTCGACTGCTCGATGACTGCTGCTGCTTTCGATGTTCTGTATTTCATTCAATGAGATCTCTACTACTAGGTATTTAATTCTACTAATAGAATTAAACGAGTGGTCAATACCACTAGATTCCCAATTTCTATCGCTCGTATTTCAAAAATTAGCATTTTGCCGTTTTCCACCGATTTTCGAATGACGAAATCGAGCCCTCAAAATTCAATAATCGCCCCTCTGCAATACTTCGAGCAACACCGGCTTCCGATATGTCGGAAGGGAGGAGCTCAAGCGATATCTTACCGTACAAATCGTACTAACCTAATCTAACCTAACCCACTTCTCTGATAGCAGTTCGTTTCTGTAAGGCTCGCAGTTCTAATCTAACCTATCCCACTTTTGTTCGTTTCTGTGAGGATCGCAGTTCAAACCTAACCATGACCTAACCTAACCCACTTAACGGTGCGGTGTACGGGGATTTGAGTGGGAGGGGCTAGTAAGATTGGCATCATTATACTTTATACCTACATTTTATGGTATCTCATAGTGGTTTATTTAGTTTAGGTATCATTGTGGTTTTCCGGGTTAAGGTCCGGGTCTGAGTACGAGTCCGTCCGGGTCCGAGTCCGGCTCCGAGTCCGAGTCCGGGTCCAAATCCAGGTATGAGTCTGGGTCTGGGTCCGAGTCCGGGTCCCAGTCCAAGTCAAAATCGAAATTCAAAATCACCAAACGTGTACTATGCGTCGTTGAAGAGTTCTGTTCTGATCATCATCAGCAGTTCCACTACATCAAATGCGACAGTTTTTAATGAAAATGCTTGATTTTCTGATGAAAATAAAAAAATCTCTATACGCATGCCTTTAAGATTTCAGGAGTTCCCTCGATTCCTCATGGATCCCATCATCAGAACTCATGCTTGAGAAAAATATGGCTTAAAAACTTAACTTGCTTAACAAACATAACGAAGAGGACATATCGCCAAACGTGAACTATGCGTCGTTGAAGAGTTCCGTTCTGATCATCATCAGCAGTTCCACTTCATCAAATGTCACTTTTTTGAATGTATATTCTTGATTTGTTGATAAAAACCCAAAAATCACTATATGTCTGCCTTTAAGATTTGAGGAGTTCCCTCGATTCCTCATAGATCCCATCATCAGAACTGGGTTTTGACAAAAGCGGGACCAACCTGTATGCATATACATTCAATCAAAAAAAGAATTTTCAAAATCGGTCTAGTAATGACGGAGATATGGAGTAACAAACAAAAAATAAAAAAAACATTGATAACCTGCTAATTACCTACCTAATTTTTTTTGGAAAAACTTGGTTTTATATCTTGTTTGGGCTAATACCTTACATAAACGCTATATTTGACGTAATTTTTTAATTGATATCACAATATTCACAATGTCACAGTAAAAACATCCAATTTTTGCATTCTAATTCTGACTATTCTGACTGCTTGGTTATATTTCGTCTGAATTTATTCCTTACAAAAAACTAAATGATCGACATATTAGATATATCACATTTTAGTTGGTTTGTATGAACTGATGTAACTAATAGGAATAGCCTAGATTCGGATCACGTCGAGAGAAAAAGTTATCGCTAAATCCAAGGAACAGGCGACGGCAATAGCTGAAGATGTGGTGTTTGGATCGCTAACATTTTCCAGCCATTGTAGTATTATACGCAGATTATACGTCATAGCCAGTCATAGCGAACATTTACTCACGCAATTTTAAGCATTTTACGAGGCTGGACCAATTATCACCATTATCATCATCATCATCTTATCAGCCAGAGGACGTCCACTGCAGGACATAGGCCTCCCCGAAAGAGTGCCACAATGACCGGTCCTGCGCCACCCGCATCCAGCGGAATCCCGCGACCTTTACCAGGTCGTCACTCCACCTTGTGGGGGGTCTACCCACGCTGCGCCTTCCGGTACGTGGTCGCCACTCGAGAACCTTTCCGCCCCAATAGCCATCGGACCAATGATATTACCTATATCTCAATATAATATAATACCTATTTACTTTTATAGTAGCCCAACTTAAAATTCTTACACACGCTTAGTTTTATACTGCCTTTGCGTAAAACGCGAGTACCATCGCCCACACTGCTAACTGACAGTTCGTAAACCTTATTACAAAAGGCATAAGGTCCACCGATGGACGGTTAAGAGTATTGTTGTGTGGGGGTGAAAGTGAGTTTGTGTGGGGTGGGGAGCATTTTGCCGCCCATACTTAATGACTCCTCTACACGATTGCCCAGTGCTGGACCAGCGAGATGGCCATGCGATGGTTATGGCTCCTCTATACGATGGCCCAGCGCTGGACCAGCGAGATCGCCATGCAATGGTTGATCACCATCACTGGCCGACTACCTTTGATGTGAAGACGAAAACCCAAAACACCGTGGCTATCCCATCGCCATCCCGCCGCGCCATAAGCCATCCGACTCCACTACCCTCTCTACACGCTGGCCCATCTTAGTGGACCAGTATCATGGCCCATCGTGTAGACGAGCCGTGACATGATTTTTTGTTTATAATGGATAAATCCGTTTGTAATCATTTTGATGGGATATATTAAATCAAAAACTGTTAGAAAAAAGTAACATTTATTATGGTTATATATGGCATTTACTCTGCAAAAAAATTACATTGACAAATGTACCGTGTTCAAGTAAACAGTTTTTTCGCCACGGGCTGTAAAATGTTCATAGCGCGAGCACTCTATACTCTGTATCTTTAGGTATTTAAATAAAAGTAAACAAACAATTTGTACATTTTCGGGTAGTTATAACATTTATTGGTTAACCAACCAAATACAAAACCGCCTGGATCTGTCATTGAACGACCTGGGGGCCGATTTTTGAAATTCGATCGTTCGATTTCGTCACTCGAAAATCGGTGGAAAACGGTGAGATGCAAATTTTTGAAATACGAACAATAGAAATTGGGAATCTAGTGGTATTGGCCACTCGTTTTCTATTCTAGTAGTAGAATTTAAATGCCTAGTATTGGAGATACTATTCAACGAAATATATGAAATCAAGCGGTCGAATTTCAAAAATTGGCCCCCTGACTTTAACCTACATTATTTGATCATGTAATGTTTTCATCTACCCTCAACTGGCTTAAGGAGCCATTTGAGGGTACATTTTGTTTACTTTTATTTAAATACCTAAAGATACAGAGTATAGGGAAGACTTCCTGTCCTGTTAAATACATCTCAAAATAACTTACCCGCTCACTTGGACACACGCCAAGAGGAAATTTATGATGGTTGCAACTCAAAAGTTTCACCGTACGTAATAATATTAAAGCATTCGCCAAAGGAATTAAGCCAGAGTTGCTGGTAACGCAATCTACATTTTGTACATGAGCGTTTACTGGAAATATGTTTATACTTAGGTATATTTATTATTTAATAATAGGGAATATTAGGCAAAGCTCTGCGTAGGTGGCGCCTTTGTGGCACATACAGTAAACAAACCACATTGACACATCATCACGTCACCTCAATCACATGGCCTACCGCGAAACAAGAAAATCGAATCTAATCTTTCTATCACTCTTGCATATTCGAGCGATAAACAGGCAGATAACTAAATTTCGATTTTCGCGTATACCGGTAGGCCCTTGTTAACAAACCGCCTTGATGCATCAATGTCAAATTTTATTGTCTGTGAAAACTTGTCAAAAAACAGTTTAAGGCACAGTATGTATAAGTTAGTCTATGAATTTACTGAGTCGGTAGTGCTGCACTCTGGCGGCAGAACATTGCATTAATATCCCCTATTGGCCAAGAGCATGTCGGGTCATGCACAGTGTAGGGTTTCGTAGTTGAGTTAGACCAAGAAAAATCTACAGCGATTTTGATAGCCCACGCAGTGCAAGTGTTATTTATACGTCATAATTTCAAAGACGTTTGACGTTTACAATTACAATTAGCTTGGGCTAATGCATGGTATTTTACGATGATAAATTGTGACAGTGTCATCATTAATGTCAAATTTCTGTGAAAATAAGACATGATGACATTCCCTCACTTGGTTCTGAGTTGCACCAAGCTAATTCTGCATAGATTGTGGCTGTGACAAATTGTGGCAATGTCGCCATTTATGTCATATTTCTGTGAAAATAAGACTTTCATTATGACACAGCCTCACTTTGTTCTGAGTTTTGGACCAAGCTAATTTCGCATGGCATTTGCAATGACAAATTGCATAAATAAGGTCAGACCAAGAATAGTTTGCAGCGGATTTGATAGCCCACGCAGTGAAAGTGTTACTTTAAACGTCAAACTTCTATGAAATTATGACGTATAAATGACACTTGCACTGCGTGGGCTATCAAATCCGCTGCAGACTTTTTATGGTCCGACTCTACCTATGTCATAATTAATGTCAAATTTCAGTGATAATTAGACTTTTATAATAGAGTCTGTGGAAATAAAAGAATCGTGAAATGTATGGGATCCAATTTTTACTTACATCCATGGATCCAATACATTCTACGACTGTTCTCTTTCCGTACAGACTCTAGTCGGTATCTAAAATGCTTCAAAGTATGTTTTATGGTTTATTAATAGTAATGACAATCTTGCAGAGTTACAATATTCCTAAATGAAAATAAAGGGGTTAACAGCTGTGACAGGCTTCCTATATAAAGTATACAGTTCATCCCACAGACGCTTTCTCGAGCAGTTCGAATGCTGTCGTACGCTGAACTCCTGGTCCAGGTGCAGGTACGTGACGTTGCCGGGGTCGACTATAGGCCATTTCATTGGAAGCATTGGGGTATGTGTTGGCGTTGGGTCACTGAAAAAAAAAACAATTTCTAAGCAAGTGTTGATGATCTTTAGAGCCATCGAGGTGAGTTCGAAATACTTCATTTTATCAGAAAGCTACTTCTTAACTGTAACAATATTCGGTTTTCGAAATCCCATATAAAATGAGGTTTAACGCAAACGCGTACTCACGTCACGCTATTAAATGAAATTTACACTAGAGATTCTGAACGTTATTTCTTGTTTTAATACCGTTTGGTTTGAGTTTCCGTTATTTTAAAACAAAAATAACAGAACGTACACTGGTATTTAAGTGAACCTAAAGTACCATCCGCCATCTAAAATAGTTATGTCGTACAGTATATTATATTATATTATAACACCCATGTTAATATTGCCATAAGGTCATTCTGGGGAAAATATAAAGGAAAACACGTCTACAAGCTCTTTCGTCGCTTTTAACTTTTGCGTTTGTACAGTGTACACATATTGCAAATGAAGGTATTAATGAGGTTATTAATATTAAATAAGTAGTCGTTGCCATATGACAGACTTTACAGCAATACATTTTTGTTATTACAGTCTTCTTACAGTCATTGACCTTATGTGGTAGTCGTTAAGGGGCCCACTGATTAACAGTCCGCCGGACGGTATCGGCCTGTCAGTTGTTCTGAACTGTCAAAATTTTGTTCTAACTGACAGGCCGATACCGTCCGACGGACTGTTAATCAGTGGGCCCCTTAAATACACTGGTAGTTTAATACACATGGACAGACAATTAAACTAAATGAACAACTCACCCAAACTTGGCGAAATTCCCTATGAGTCGTGCCAGGCGAGTCACTGTCAGTTTGTCACTCCGACCCATTATCGGTATAGTCGATATTAGGTTCCTCGCAACGTCACCATGCCCTGGCAGGTTGATGTACTCGTAAAACTGCTCGAAACCTCCCCGTTCACTCTTATAAGCAAATTCCAATAAGTAAACTGGTTTCTCAGGTTCAGCGTACTTTTCTGCTGAAGCCAACATTCCATGCATTATAAGAGAGTCACCGAAATAATTCAAATATCCAAACAAATGGTCGTCATCTATTACCCCCTTAGGGCCGAAGTATTCCCGTTTTACTTTGTTTAGAACTGGTTTCCTAGTCGGTTCTCTGTCAATGTTAAGATCTTTTGGCATATATGCAAGGAAATTTTGATTCATACCAGCTTTGTAATCCATCTCATAATATTCTGCGCTTCTTAAGAAAAGACCTTCTAGAGTACTATGTATAAACATTATTGGCATATCAGAATAGTTCCGAGATTGTAATATCTCAACAGGTGGATCCAATATAAATGCATCTCGGGAATTATATTTGTTCTCTACACACGGGACGAAACCGAATGACCCATCCGTTAAAGAGCGATAGAGCCTATAGTTGGCTTCGCTTAAATCATCTGCCGTTCTGGTCTGCAAGAAGTGAACGAGTTCTTCCAAATTCCTGATCGGTGAATCTGGTTTTAGCATATTGGCGAAGTGCTTAGCAGTATCAATGGGCTCGGAGTCTACTGACCAGACGGAGGTGGCAGATCCGGACTCGATAATTGCCTTTTGGAACAAGCCATCCGGCGCAGCTAGTATATGGAATTCGACCGACGCGGCGCCGGCACTCATGCCATATACGGTCACCATGGCAGGGTCTCCTCCAAATTGCTGAATGTTTCTTTGGACCCATTGAAGTGCTGCAGTCTGGTCTTTCAGCCCTGCGTTTCCGAGAGCGTCCTCTATTCCTAAACATAAGAAGCCTAGTACTCCGAGCCTGTAGTTTAATGTGACTACGATGAAGTTCTGTTTGACGAGGAGACCGAGTCCTTTGGTCGGGCCCGAGCCCATGAGGAAGGATCCCCCGTGGATGTAGACGATGACGGGGAGCTGCGTGCGGAGGGTGGTCGGGGTGAACACGTTGACGATGAGGCAGTTCTCGTCTCCGATGCCTAGTTGAGGGCACATGACTGTCCGGTTCGCGTAAAATATGTTGACCCATGGTTTAGGAGGGAATGGAGCCTGAAAAGAAAGAGAATAACTCGTTAATAATAATGATCTATTGAGACTGAGATAGCATGTCTGTTGGTCCAATACAGTATGTATACCAACGACAACCATTTGTTAAAACTGTTTGATGGGGAAATAGAGTACATATTCATGCATAGGAATTATCGGGGAGCCTTGTTTGCTTGTCATCCTACACTACCGGTGCTTGAAAATGCTCGAGTTTGAGTTAATTGTACTCACCATAAACCGACTACTTCCAGTAGGCGGCGCAGCATAAGGTATCCCCAGGAACGCGAAGTATTCTGCATCGTTGTCTTTCTCCAAATGTCCCCTGACGATCCCACTGTCGATTCTCACATCTCTCGAACCGCTCGCATCGCGAAAAGTCCAGATTTTGAGGCTCTCAGGTGTAGAAAAATTAATGTCTTCGTGAATTTGCTTTGAGGTTGGCCGTTCTTCGCTGTGTTTATCACGGATTGCTTTGTCCCATCTTTCGGGGCTTAAGGCTAAGGTGTTGCCAAATATTAGTAGACATGGTAAAAGTATTTTCGTACGCAGCTCCTTAATATTTGACATTAATATTTTCTTTAAGCGTGCTGTATTCACTGAAGGGAATTGCCAGGACAGTTACAAATTTAAGAGTCACTGATGTATTTTCTATAATGTCTGTAGTGAAATTCGTTTATAATTTAGCGAGGTGTTTACTGTCGCTAATTAGAAACACGTCTGCCACGAATCGTGTAGGATATCGATAGTTATTATTGTTGACCGTCCATTTGAAAGATAATTTGCTATTGTGTTGTATTGTAAGCAAAACAAAATAGATTTTGTCACGCTTTACTGTTTGGCTTCGTTAAAAGTACAATGTTTGTAAATGTTCAGCGCACAATGTCACACAGTGCAAAAGTGTCAAATGTACAAAAGAAATACAATGCGATGCTGTATCATGATAGTACAGTTAATTATTCTCCAATTAGTTAATGTCATTAACGGGTCTAACGCGATTAAATTAATGTGTACAAAACGCGAGAGTTTAAGGTTTTATATTGTGATGAAATTATTGACTTTTTTTTTGTAATGAAAGTATTATTGTACATATATACCTTGGTCTGCTAATGTCAAAGACGATTACACTGTACTAATAAATAAAATAAACTGTTAGTCTGGTACTTATTGATCTTACGAATGGAAATGGAATTACATATGTTATCAAACCTTGCAGTAAATTTTAAGAAAGCTGATAGCGATAAGTGCGATAGATAACATTATTATGACGGGTGACGTTAAAGATAGGTACGGTATGTCTAGACTTCTAGAGCGTTTTAACATTGCCCGATCCGATATCGGATGTCGCATGGAAGTAAAATTTAAGACACATGTGTTTTTCTGTATTTATTAATTAATTTGTATGGCGGCGTCAAGGTTCGTGTGGCTCTTAACATCATGGACTGGTTCACTAAAGGGGCCCACTGATTGACAGTCCGCCGGACGGTATCGGCCTGTCAGTTGTTCGGAACTGTCAAAATTTTGTTCTAACTGACAGGCCGATACCGTCCGGTGGACTGTTAATCAGTGGGCCCCTTAAGTGAATACGTTTGAAACTACGTGTGATTTACGTCGCTGTAAACAAGAAAATTCCACATCCGGGGACCTCATTCCTTAACTCAATCTAATTTTAATACGATTTTCAGACACAGACTAGCTCAATTACAAGACGGAGGACATGAGACAATCGGAGTCACCACACGTAAGCGCTCCTACAGGGGTGCATTACATTTGTTATAATTACTTTTCATATATTATAGTTTGATATATCGTTATTTTGAATAACGTAATAAATGGCATACTACCGTAATACCTAATTAACGGTATACGTAATGTTATTATTGGTATAATGGTCATAAGGTATATTTACACTTCGTCTAATATACATTGCCATAATTATTACATACTCTAAAGCATATTATTTGTTATAACAAGTGACATCACATAATTATTTGTGTGGCATAATAGTTGCATGACATAAATGGGTTAGGTTAAGTTGGAATTGCGACTCCGCACAAACGAATAACTACCTAACAAAAGGAGGGTTAGGTTAGAACTTTGACCCTCCGTAGAATAAAATACTCTAGCAAAATAGTGGTTTAGGTTAGGTTTGAACTGCGGCTCCCGCAGAACGAAAACCGTGAAAAAATTGGTAAGGTTAGGTTAGAACTGCGATCTCCCTAGAATAAAATAGCTAGCAAAAGCAGTAGGCCTGCGTAATAGTTATAAAAAAACCGGCCAAGTGCGAGTCGGACTCGCGTTCCAAGGGTTCCGTATATTACACAATTTTTAACAATCAGTGCCGGATTAAGATATTTTGATGCCCTAAGCATTTCTAGGTGCCCCCTCTCCCTAGGGTCATCAAGATTACATTGATTTTTTGGTAAATTGAGAGAAGTTCATTGCCGCATTACAGCTGAGAATGGAAATCAGTCACATCATTTTATCACGAAAATTGACAGTGCCGCAGCAGTAATGTTGCAACAGAGTACCTAATGCTGTTGCAGTCGCCACCCGAATGTCACCTTTATCATAGCTTAGAAAGTAATAGAAACGCGAGCGAAACGAGCGCGGAAATTTTTCGATATAAAAACGCAATATGATAGAGAGTTGTACATTTTTACTTTTAGTATGGAAATCAGTCACATCATTTTATCACGGAAGTTGACAGTACTGCAGCAGTAACGTTGCAACAGAGTAATGTTGCTGCAGTCGCCACCCGAACGTCACCTTTATCATACCTTATAAAGTTATTGAAAACGCGAGCGAAGCGAGCGCGAAAATTTTTCGATATAAAAACGCAATTTTAGTTATAGTCCCAACCAGGCGCGAATCCAGGATTTCATACAGAGAAGGGATGGGACAGTTTTCTATCAGCCTAGCTTCGCATAGGGCTCGATATTTAAGGGTCTCAGCGAGGTTGTTTTCATGCATAAAATATGCAAGAAAGCAGAGAGCTTGGAATTGAATTGGCGAAGTGTGAGAAAGGCAGTAGGCCCAGCTGCGAAAGAGGAAAGCTTGGATTTGGATCCACGCCCAAGTGTAATTAAGGCAGAAGATCAACTTTGCCGTAAGGCAGAAGGCCTCGCATAAGACCTAACGCCGAACCGCAAAAGAGTGGGTTGAAATCGAATCTATGCATGTAATCACGACTCTTCTACTGCTACCGATTGTTTCCCAAAGAATTACGCGCCATTATTTTTGCAAATTAGCTTTTGGACAGCTAAAAAAATCGTGTGGTAAAAACGATGTGTCTGTCCCTAATTTTAAAATTTGTTCACCTTTTTCAACCTGGCATTTTGGTGCCCCCCCTGAACGTGGTGCCGTAAGCACGTGCTTGTTTTGCTTATTGGTTACAAAGTCTTTATTAATTCAACCATTAAAGTCGACGAGTACAAAAAACTTTGAGGTAGCTCTCAATTTAACATATTTTTTTAAACATTATTTTTAATTTGACCTTACAATTACTCGTAAGTAGGTAAGACCGTTAAATATTTAAAATGATTATCTTATCAGAAAATTATCACCAATTACTCTAAGAAAACTACTACTCTAAGTAATCCGGCACTGTTAACAATGTATTTTTTATGTGAAACGTGAGTGAAATCTCTTTAAAAAATCCGTAGGGGTCGGATCAAAAACTGTAATTAAGTCCGACTCACGCTTGACTGTACATTTCTAATAGGTTTTCCTGTCATCTATAGGTATAGACCTATTTTATGTATTTTTTTTTAAATTTAAGACTTAGTAGTTTCGGAGATAAGGGGGGGGGGGGGGGATGGTCATTTTTTGCCTATTTACTCGAATAACTTCTAAACTGTTTATTCGAAAATTATAAAAAAATATATTTGAGATCCTTACAATAAGCTCTTTCATTTGATATGTAACATGATATAGTTTGAAAAATTAAATTTTTTCATTTTTTCATTTACCCCCCAAAAGTGGCACCCATGTTTAAAATTCATTTGTTTACGTTACATGTCCGTATTTGGGTCACAAACTTACATATGTGTACCAAATTTCAACTTGATTGGTCCAGTAGTTCCGGAGAAAATCGGCTGTGACAGACGGACAGACAGACAGACAGACAGACAGACAGACAGACAGACGCACGAGTGATCCTATAAGGGTTCCGTTTTTTCCTTTTGAGGTACGGAACCCTAAAAGTATGTAAAACTTTACGTTATCAGTGAATGAAATATGAAAAAAAAAATGTTACACAATATATGTACTTATACTTGATAAAATTGTATGAAGTATTACGTTATACAAAAATATAATATAACAAATGTAATTATAAAACACGTCTATATACTATTTGAAAATTGTATTACATTAGGCATTATAATAATGACAGTGTAGATGAAATCACAATATAATAAAGGAAACGTATAATAAAAATTACATTATAACATACAATAATATATCAAATGGCGTTATAACAAATGTATGATAGTTTTTTTATAATTATATTATGCATTACACACCCTCCTACAGGATACACCCCTAGTGTAAATTTCATTCGATAGCGTGACGTGACGTACGCGTTTGCATTAGGTCATTTTGTATGGGATTATGAGTTTCGAAACGTCCCGCTTGGCGCGCTGTTCAAAATCCCATACAAAAATAGACATAACGCAAACGCGAACTACATACCACACTAGGGGTTCTTTACAAATTGAGTATTGGAGTGCGACCGCTTATTTCGGTTGCGCCCACATTACGACCAATCCATACTAATATTGTAAAGGCGAAAGTGTGTTTGTCTGTCTGTCTGTTACCTCTTCACGCTTAAGTCGCTGAAATTTGGTATAGAGATAGTTTGTGCCCGGGGAAGGACATAGGATAGTTTTTATGTCGGAAATCATTCCTGAAGAGAGTGCAAAGGGGGGTGGAATTGAAAGAGTTAATGAATTGCCTAATAATTGAAGTAGGCAATGCGCGAATTGATTGATTGCTATTAGCATTATCCAGGCGCTATACCTACTTTAGCTGCTGTCACTAATTCCACGCAGACGAAGTCGCGGGCAAAAGCTAGTATATTATAAAGGCTAGCGACTGCGTCAACTCAAACGCAGTGCATCTCGCTTGCACCAATATCAGTACGAAAGAGATGCATTGTGAGTTTACGCAGTCGCTAGCGAAAATGTCAGTGTCAAACACGTGGTAAGGATACCTGTGATCTTTGTAAACGCTACGCGGTGTCTGTGTTGTCTGTGTTTTCTGTGTATCCCGTTGTCACTAATATGGTTTTACGAGGAAGTAGGGTACGCAATAAACATTACAATACGAATACGTAAAGTTTATACTTCAGAATAAGCCTCCGGTTAGATTTCTGGCCCCGGTCCAGGTCCTGGTTGCATGTAGGTTGAACAATACAGGGTGGCCTTTTGTCCATGATTGTGTTTGGAATTGAAGATTCCAGAATACTCGTATAGGGTTTAACTAAATAGTTGGAAGACATATTTCATACATATAAACAGAACTACTGATGGGCGTCCGGAAAGTTTCCAAAATTTCGAAATTTCTACTTGGAAAACCCACTTGGTTTTGTTTATCAACTTGTTTTTTTTGTTTATCAACTTGTTTTTTTTGCTGTGCACCAAACTAACTGTCTCTGCTTAGCACAATTTGTTGTTAATAATAACGAGAACAAAAAAGATTAAATGACCCAACTAAAAAAACATCTTGTATGAAACAACTTATAACTTTTTCACTCGTTTTTTCCAAAATGTTCTATTCTCTACTACATAAGGTTGATTATGGCGTATGCTTATTTATACGATGGTACTTATCCAATGGTCAATGAGGCATGTACGGAAATGACCCGAAATATGGATTTCTGGATTTATGAGCAACTAGCGACCCGCTCAGGCTTCGCGCGAGTTACACAAAACCTAATAAATTAAACCTTCCTCGAGAATCACTGCCACTATATAGAATAACCTGCTATTAATATGGCTACAAATTCGTCGAAAATCCACTACGTACAAATGGCAACACTCGTAACTGCCCATCGGTGGACCTTATGCCGTTTGTAATAAGGTTTACGAACTGTCAGTTAGCAGTGTGGGCGATGGTACAGTAAACAAAATCACAATTTTACTATTTCATCAGCATTTCCATGAAAACGAGCGGCAAAGGTCAATACTGAAGTATTCATTTATGCCGATTCGGCACCAATCAACGGGCTGTGTTTTAAATTGTACGGATATTTCGGTGCGGACGAAATACAGTGACCTCTTCGAAATAAAGTGAGGATCGGAGTGCAAAATCTAAATGGGTCACTTGGGTCAGTAAGGGGACATTTACTAGTAACACTTAGAAATATCTAACCATGGAACAATAGTTAAGGTAAACGTACTGGTGCTCGACGCGGTCCCAGTATAGTGCGTCAAGCAAATCTTGTCAGTAGCAATGTAAAGCAAACTAAAGTAGGGCAACACTCAAAGAGTAGTATTGCGCTAAGAAAAGCAGCAATGTACAATGTACATCGAACCAAAACTTTTTTTTCCGCTGAGCGCGCCCGTCAATTCAAATTGTCACTCGCGGATTCTCTATTGAAAATGTTTGAAATTGTTATTAATAGGTATGGTATGGACGGACAATTTAAAAGCGGTGTGTGATGTTGATAAAAATGATTAACTAATTTGAAGATCTCAAAATAAAACTAGCAAAAAGCAGAGCTTTGTAAGGGCTCGCGGAGTTTTTCTACCTAAACGTACCGGACAGCGACTTTGATCCAGTCCAAGGCTTGTTCCATGTTCGATCGAGTGGATGCGTAATAAGTCCGTTAAGGACGCAGCTCTAAGTGAGAGCAAGAAAGAAATATACCTACTAATTGGACCCCGGTCGCTGTCCGGTACGTCTGTCTGTTACAGCTTTTACTTTGTCCATTAAAAACGTGTCCAGACGACAAAATCAAATTGCCAATATCATCCACACGTACAGCTTGGCAAAAAAGAGTAGAACTTAAAAAGTGGCAACACTGTAGTGTCGTCCCTTTCAAATCAATACATATAAGAGAACTGGACGACACTACAGTGTTGCCACTTTTTAATTTCTACTCTTTTTTGCCAGGCTGTAATATACAATTTCATAAGCGCTTATTACATCCTACACGGTCGCCCAGTACTTTTTGTAAGGAAGGCAACTGGCTTTCCTACATAATGTTGGGTTAGCGAGCCAATGTCCTTGAATTTATTTATGCGTCCACACCACACAATTGAGCGTAAAACTATCCCGTCTGGACACCTACTGGCGGTAATCATGCTGCTCCGCACATAAACTTACGCATAATTTGCTCTCTTAAGTGCTCATCAAGACGAGTGAGATGACCAAAACAGCGTGTGCCTCTCCCTCTCTCTCTCTCTCTCTCTCTCTCTTTAGCCTTTTTCTACCCTTCGGGTGTAGGCCTCCTTCATTGTACGCCATTCGTCACGGTCCTGTGCAAGCTGGAGCCACTTCTTCCCCGCAGTCCTTTTGATGTCGTCGTCCCAACGCATCTTGGGTCTACTTTGAGGACGCTCTTCCCCCCAAACCTGAGTTCCAATAGGTACTGCCAGGATTCAGCATCAGCTCTATCTTGGGTACTGCTCTCCCAAGTGCTCATTCTGACGAGTCGGATGTCCAGAACAGCGTGTATCTATGTTGCACAAAACCTGAGTTCTACTAGGTACAGCCAGGGTTTAGCATCAGCTCATCAGCTCTATCTTGGGCACTGATGCTCTCCCAAAAGCCCATCAAGACGTGTCGAATGACTAAAACAGCGTGTGCTTATGTTGCACCAAACCTGAGTTCCACTAGGTACAGCCAGGGTTCAACATCAGCTCTATCTTGGGTACTACTCTCCTAAGTGCTCATCAAGACGAGTCGGATGACCAAGACAGCGTGTGCATATCGCTGCCCCAATATTACAGCGTTCTATGTTACATTTTCAAGATAGTTGAAATTCGACTTAATGTCACTATGACAATGTTCAAATTTCAGTTCAATAAAAGTGAAACATAGAACCCTGTAATATTGGGGCAGCGATATGTTGTATTAAACCCGAGCTCCAATAGGTACTGCCAGGGTTCAGCATCAGCTATCTTGGGTACTGCTCTACCAAGTGCTCATCAAGACGTGTCGAATTACTAAAAGAGCGTGCCTATGTTGCACCAAACCTGAGTTCCACTAGGTACTGCCAGGGTTCTGGGTCATTTTGTTGAACTGCACGCCGACGTTGCAATTGGCGTGCAGTCGACGTGCAGTTTCCATACAAGTTGCAGTCGGGTTGTAGTCCGTCTGTATCGGCCCTAAATCACTGAAGTTTGTATTAACAAATATGCTTATCTTTATTTATAATTTTGGCAGTTTCAAGTAATAGTAGCACTAAAACTGTTTCTCTAACTGAAAATACCCGATTTAAGTTTGCTAACACAATATGACTGATCAGTTCATCGGCGTCACAGAACAGAACATACGAGTAAATTGACCTTCGCAGTGAATATACAGCAAGATTCCATGTTCCAGTGTTCACAGAAACTTAATTGCTGAACTGGGAATCAAACCGAGCGAAGTGAGATGGGTCAGAATCCAAAATTTTAACCCTTTTTTTGAATTCATAGCACGAATTTTAATTCATATTTTTTTTCTAACAGATGGCGCTAGTAGTAACACAAACCTTTATTTAATTTTTTTAGGATTATAAAATTATATTTTTATGTTTGATAACACATCTAGACATAAATTTAAATTACTATGTTAAATTTCAAACCTATCAGTGCGATAGTTTTTCCGTAAAGTGTACCACAAGAATGCTTAGTTTGTCGAATAGTGATAGGGCTCGCTTCGCTCGCCCTAATTAGAAGTGGACTATGCCGTTGAACAAGAATGTATGAATAAAATCATTGCTTCAGCAGGTAGAATCCTACTGGATTTTAATATTTTATTAGATTTCTCAGTTGGCACTGTAGGCATTATAGGCATCTTAGCTTTGATTAAGCACAATCTTATTTAATATATTGGTTATTAATGGTGACACATCAGAAATATCTCTTGAAATAGAATCGATTCAGAATGTAAACAAAGATGATGGCTGTCATTCGCGATCCTCATTCCACAGATAAAACACAGATGACACGCGATTTTCGAATTATTCGAACACAGTGTTGCTAACCCGCGATTTTTCAAATTTGCCGCCGTTTGCTACTGACAAGATTTGCTTGACCCAGTATACATGTCATCTTGAAACTTAAGTCATAGTCAATAGAGGTGACAGGAAAGTGTCATCTATTGGGAATTAGCATGTCGAGCACTAGTACGTTTACCTTATTTGTTTTACAAGGGGGGAAAGTTGTATTTAACCCTCGTACTGATATTGATAATAGAATTAAATAGAACCACGAAAAAAGTGGAATCATGAGCGTTGCTTGCATGTTTTCATGGCACGGGAATTAAACAAGCATTGCTACCAAGTGAAATAACCTTTTCACCACACCAATCTTTTAGTTAGCACATTCACTGCCCCCGACACACATGTTTGTTCCTAGGCCACGCCCCCTGGCAGTGAATGCGTCAATCATTTAACTGTAGGGTTAATTTTAATAAATTGAATTACATAACATGTGTAAGTAAGAAAAATATTCATAAAAATATATAATCAACGCATTTTTGGGCCACCCTGTAGTTATGTGCCCACTGATTTGTCCTTGGTTACTATGGCTATCAATCACAATCTGCTAGAGTCCGTTTTCCTAACGATCAGGGTCCAAGATACTAAAACTTATCAGCTCAAGAAAACAAGGACTTAAGTGAAATAGTAAACTAAGGGGAACTGATTCATTTATCTCTAAGATAGTAACTTTACGAGGTCTAAAATCTTAAAGGGCAGCTTCCTTGAGCGGTAACGGGTTAATTTTATGATAGAATGGTGTCCTATAGGGGAGAAACGGATAATGAAAGTCAGTGGGTCGAAGTGGTTACCTTCTTTAGCTAAACAAAATAATGTAGATAACGAATATATTTTTTTGATTCATTAGTTTGCCAGCTACATTTTAAGAAGACTATAGTTATGTTCATCTGATTTCGCGTATACAAGGAGATTTACAAACTTGAATTTCACTTACAATGTTCATAATTACATAAGATAGTGGTACTAGTGCTCGACATGCTAATGCCCAATAGATAACACCCTGCTGTCAACTCTATTGACAATGACTTAAGTTTCAAGATGACATGTACTGGGACCGCGTCGAGCACCAGTACCACCACTTTACCTATTTATGTAAAGTTGGCTCGAAGACCTGCGTTTGAATCTGAATCTGCGTCTTTTCTGTAGACATTACAAAAGTTAACGATATGAATACATTTTTGTAAGACTTTCATCATACAACTTTTAAGAAGTACCTAGATGGGTCAAAAACAAAACTGTGTTCGCGTCTTTCCTGTAGACATACACAAGAGTTAAGGACTATTAAGGTTAATTTTCTTAATTAACCCTTATCCACGTGAAAAGGTCCTCCTTTTAATAATAATAATAATAAGACTTCAGTAGTGCCATCAACATGGAGTTTGGTATCGATAAATGTGCGGTTATGCATGTACAGCGGGGGAGGGTTGTAAATTCAACAAATTTACAACTTTCTGAGACAATGTCTTTCAGATCTATCTCTGAATCAGAAACCTATAAATACCTTGGTATGTCACAGTCGTTGGGTATTGAGGACGAGGGTATTAGACGGTCAGTGAAGGAGCGCTTTTTCAGTCGGCTCACAAAAGTCCTTAACAGTCTTTTGTCAGGAGGCAACAAAGTGCGCGCCTTCAACGCCTGGGTAATGCCCCTCCTCACATACTCCTTTGGCATACTAAGGTGGACTCAGACCGAGCTGGACGCCCTGGATCGGAGGGTCCGATCACTGCTCACCACACATCGCATGCTACACCCACGCTCGTCAGTTATGAGATTGTACATCCCACGGAAGTGTGGAGGTCGAGGCTTTCTAAACGCCAAGGATTTCCACAACCGCGAGGTGTACAATCTCAGGAATTATTTCCTTAACAACGAGTGTGGGATGCATCGTGATGTGGTGGCAGTAGACAGGAACCTCACGCCGCTCTCCTTGGCAAACGAGAACTGGCGCAAACCTGTGGTACTAAGTACTGCGGATCGCAAGGCGGCATGGGAGAGCAAGGTGCTACACGGGCGGTTCTACAAGGCCCTCACGGGACCCGATGTGGACCTGCTCGCATCGGTGAACTGGTTACGATTCGGGGACCTCTTCGGAGAAACCGAGGGTTTTGCCTGTGCAATTGCGGACGAAGTGATGATGACGAACAACTATCGGAAATATATCCTGAAGGACGGTACGGTCGACATCTGTCGGGCATGCCGCCGTCCCGGAGAGTCACTCAGGCATATCATTTCCGGTTGCTCTCATCTTGCTAACGGCGAGTACTTGCACAGACATAATCTCGTAGCCAGGATTATTCACCAGCAACTTGCTCTTCTATATGACCTTGTGGACCGCGAAGTACCGTACTACAAGTACTTACCTGCGCCTGTTCTCGAGAATGGTCGTGCCACGCTCTATTGGGATCGATCTATCATCACTGACAGGACTATTGTCGCCAATAAGCCTGACATCGTGCTGATAGACCGATCGCAGCGCCGGGCCGTGCTCGCCGACGTCACCATCCCCCATGATGAGAATCTCGTGAAGGCCGAGAAGGACAAGTCCAGCAAGTACCTAGACTTAGCTCACGAGATTACCGCCATGTGGGATGTTGACTCGACGATCATTGTTCCGATAGTTGTGTCAGCGAACGGTCTCATAGCGAAGAGTCTCGACCAACACCTAGAGAGACTCTCGCTGGGTGGTTGGATCAAGGGTCAGATGCAGAAGGCGGTAATTTTGGACACGGCGCGTATAGTACGTCGGTTCCTCACTCTGCGGCCCTGACCACCGGCAGCTTGGGCCAAGCCCCGCTGCCGGCGGCACCCTAGGTTAGGTTTTTTATAATGTGTTTATATATTTTTGTTATGTTTTGTAAGTGTTTTTATATTTTACTTTTATACTCACATTGTAAAATCCTAACCTAAGACCCTAATTGAATAAATAATAATAATAATAGGAAGTGTTAAAGGGCATAACGCCGCGAGTAACTTCGGAGAAAGCGCAGCACCACCTCTCTACACCCCTGAGCCGCTCATGCCGGTGTTGCGCCTGGCCGTCTTCACGATGGCGCATCAGGTGCCCATCTAACGAGTGGCGAGTCACCGCCTGCCTCGATAACACTGTATAACACAATGTTATGGCAGGTGTCCGGAACTCTTAGCAATAGCCCAGATTTATTTTCCACCCAAATTTAAACCATAGACCAGGACTCTTTCTATTTTTCTATAATAGCTCCCAATGCCTGCTGAAACCGGTTTACGGGTATCTATTTATGTACCCGTGAATGGGTTCCAGCAGGCGTTCTACATGACATCAAAGCTCTCCAAACGGCCTCTACGTGTTGGATCTATATCCCCACGCACGCCTTATAAATGACCGGGCTTAAAAACCCGAGAGTTTGTAACGGAGATACAAATAATAATAATAATAACCCCCCAAAGGGATCACCTTGTCGTGGTGGGCGGGCTTACGGGTTGGTGATACTATAAATGTAAGGTCAAAACACCTGAACCACACCCCAATTCTAGGGAGACACAAATATATGTGCCAATATCAACTAGGCTTACCCTTCCCAAACTAAGATTCCAACTATCCTATCCGCTCTTCTTTCTTCCTTCCTTTTCTTCTATCTTCTTCCTACCCTAGATTAAAGATGCAGCTACGCTCAAGAAATTTACGTCCGGGGCCGCTACCCGAGGGCAATCGTCGGGGCGCATCTGGAGCCGTTGCTGGATGCCACAGCATGCGATCCAACGGCGATGCGGAGTTGAGCAGGCGGGCTCCCATCGAAGAATCTGTTACAGCCGCAGACGGGCCGCTTCCCGAGGGCGATCGTCGGGGCGCACCTGGAGCCGCTGCTGGGTGCCACAGCATGCGATCCAGCGGCGATGTGGAGCTGAGCAGGCGGGTTTCCATCGAAGAATATACTACAGCCGAAAAACACCCTACCCGAGAATCCACACCTACATCGTTGTGTCCCTCAATTCCGTCGTCGACAGTATCCCTATTTTCTTCAGTTCCGTCATCACCAGCCTCTTACTTAAATATTTCAGGGTCCGAGAGAACATCAGCGTGCTCTTCACCTTCTATTAATACGGCCGAGGACGTTGTGCAGGAGGCAAGTACCGCCAACCAACCTGCACCCGCCGCGGATCGTCAAAATGCGCGTAAGAAATGGTCACGAGATATGAACATTTTCATCTTGCGCGCATATTTTAGAATCACAGCTCTTGAAACTGAAACCCGAAAATATTTACCTCAGCTACACGCTGAATTCAGCGAGAAATTTCCGACTCATGAAGCTAGCAGACAACGATTAGGTGATCAACGTAGGGCCATCATGCGTAACAAGTTACTTTCCGATAAAGATATTGCAGAGATTAAGAAACTAGCAGAAAACGATCTAAAAAATTACTCAATACCCTCCCAGCAGGCATACACACATAATAGCAGTCAGCGAATGATCTGGACCAACGAGATCAACGAAGCGATAATAAAGGAATACTACCGAATAACACAACTAGAAACAAATATAACAGCGTATAGAAAACCACTACATCAAGCTATTATAGCAATGCATCCTCAAGTATCTCACGTCTCCGAACAAAGAATAGCAGACCAACGGCGAGCTATCATTAACAATAAGTACATAAGTGAACAAAGACTCCAGGAAATAAGGGCTGAAATATCACAAGGCTTAGCTCTAGAGGGAGATAATCTACAAAACAGAAACAATTTACCCCATGTAACTGAACCCATACCGACTGAACCTACTGACGATTTACCTATAAATGAAAATTTCTTTGAAATAAATCATGACTCTCCGTCTAATAATTTGGACCATAGTGAACCGTCGATACCACAATATTCGCTCCCGACAGCAACACAAGAGGAAATTGAACAAACTTTTTTAACTGCTGTAAGCCTCTTTCAAAATTCTGACCCCACAACCAGACCCATTATACCTAAACAAAAAATATCGAAATAATTTACTTCTATTGTTCACTTTATTAATAACATAATATTGCCGAAATATTTACCCCAAGACTCAAATTTTGAAAATACCCATAGTACCCTCTACTGCGCAGTGTTTGCTGCAGCCACACAAAACGGATCTAAGATTACTGACTCTCACAACATTCGCCAGCACAATAACCAACCGCCCCTATGGCAAAAAAGACTACAAAATAGAATAACGGATCTTAGAGCTAAAATAGGTAGAGTAACAGAGTTTATTAACGGAAACTCTAGTCCGCGACTTCTAAGACATATAGATGCAGTTAAGCGACAGTATAAGCTACATTCCCGACACGAAAACGAAAACACACACCTATCTCATTTTTTAGACACCCTTAAGCAAAAACTTAGTGCACTCACAAGTAGACTCCGTAGATATAAGCTTACAACCCTACGCCAAAAACAAAATAAACAATTTATCAACAATGAAAAAGTATTTTACAGAAATCTTCAAGACAGCAATACCAACGAGTTTGAACAAAATTCAGGCCCTGACTGCGTAACCCCGACTGTTCAAGACTTGCACCATTTCTGGTCCGAGATCTGGTCCAAGCCAGTAGAACATAGGAAAGCCCAATGGATTGAGGCTGATAAAGAATTTCTCAAATCGGTTCCTGACATGGTTTTTGATCAGATTAGCATTGATTTACTACAATCAGTTATAGGTAAAGCGCATAACTGGAAAGCCACTGGTTCAGATAAAATCCACAACTACTGGTTAAAAAAGTTTACTTATATGCACCCAATATTGCTCAGACAAATTAATGAATTCATTAATTCTCCAGAAACACTACCGAAATACATCACTCAGGGCGTAACATATATGTTAATTAAAGATAAATTAGATAGAACAAATCCCGCTAAATATAGACCCATTACCTGCTTACAGACCATCTACAAAATTATTACATCATGTATTAGCAAACTTATTTACCGTCATGTAGAAGCACACAATATATTGGCTGAACAGCAAAAAGGGTGCCGCCAAAACAGCCAAGGCTGCAAAGAACAGCTTACAATAGACGCCATCATCTCCAAACAAGCTAAGAGAAACAAAAAAGACATCTACACTATGTACATAGATTATAAAAAGGCCTTTGACTCAGTACCGCATTCTTGGTTAATCCATATCCTTAAGCACTACAAAATACACAGCTCTATCATACTCTTCCTAAAAAATACTATGTTACATTGGTCAACTGTTCTGAAAATAATTAGCAATACCACTAACGTCGAAACGGAACCCATCAACATCCGCAGAGGAATTTTCCAAGGGGATGCCCTGAGTCCGCTTTGGTTTTGTCTTGCGCTCAACCCGCTATCCACTTTACTAAACAACAGCAAATCTGGATATAAAATCTGCTATGAAAGTAATCCGTACACAATATCGCATCTGATGTATATGGACGACATCAAACTCTATAGTAATAATATATGTAATATCCATAACCTCGCTGATATCACACAATCGTTTACTTCAGATATACACATGGTGTTTGGCATTGACAAATGTAAAATCCAATCAGTTCGAGGTGGCAACATAGAACGTAACAGCTACACCCTCAACAATGGAGAACAAGTAGACCCTGTCGATGAAGAAACTGGTTACAAATACCTCGGTTACCAACAAACACAGCAAATCCACCATAAAATCACTAAAGCTTCACTTAAACAGAAATTTACAGGCAGACTGCACAAAATTCTCAACACTTACCTTAATTCAAGAAACACCATCAAGGCAATTAATACATATGCAGTTCCGATTCTAACCTACTCTTTCGGTATCATACAATGGTCACAAACAGACCTTTGTAATCATCAACGAATAATTAACACTTTAATGACCAAATATCGAAAGCACCACCCGCGAAGCTGCGTCCAGAGACTGACCCTACCAAAATCTGAAGGCGGAAGGGGTTTAATTGATATTAAAAATCTTCACAACAGACAGGTAAGCTCACTCAGGAATTTTTTTCACAACCGCTCTAATAATTCCGAAATACATCAAGCTATTGTAAACGCCGATCAAAAATGTACTCCATTGAACCTAAACGACCGCAGGACACAGGTAAGTGAGGTAATAGTAGATCACCAGCAAAAACAACAAGCATGGATCCAAAAGTCACTCCACGGTAGACACCGACTCGACCTGATGAACCCTAGTGTCGACAAGCTGGCGTCCAATATGTGGCTAAAGAGAGGTGAGTTATTCCCGGAAACCGAAGGATTTATCATTGCCATTCAAGATCAAATAATAGATACTAAGAATTACAGAAAATATATTATCCGCGACAGTAATTTACAAACCGACTTGTGCCGACGCTGCCATGCTGCATCCGAGACAATACAACACATTACAGGAGCATGCCGATCCATAGCCCAGACCGATTACAAACACCGCCATGACCAAGTTGCAGCTATCATTCACCAATATCTTGCATTTAAATACCACCTTATTAATAACAGGTCCCCTTACTATAAATACACCCCCCAAATTATTTTAGATTCTACCGACTACAAACTTTACTGGGACAGAACTATCATCACAGACAAAACAATACATTGCAATAGACCTGACATTACCCTCCACGATAAAGCTGCAAAAACTGTGTATCTCATTGACGGAGCCATACCCAACACACATAACCTAACCCCAACTCACACTGAAAAGATTAGTAAATACGCAGACTTGTCAATAGAGATAAAAACCCAATGGCGGGTGAATACCGTAAAGACTATCCCAATAATAATTTCCTCTACCGGTGTTATCCCTCGCACTTTGCATACCAGCCTCAAAACCCTCGATATACATCCACTCACCTACACTCTTCTTCAGAAAGCTGTTATATTGAACACATGTCGGATAGTACGCAAATTCTTAGCTTTAGAAAATTAGGATAGGATTACATATCCTTCTGTATTCGTTTGGCCAAAAGCCCGCGAATATGGAAGTAAAATCATCTCCAACTGGAGAGAAAACCAAATTAAAACAAATAATAATAATAATATTCTTTATTGTGCACAATGAAAACATGATTAAATACAGCAAAAAAACAAAAATACAGCAGCTTTTATTTAGAGAACTATGATAAAATCATTACTTACATGCCCACAAGCTGTTAACTATTGCCCACAGGAGAGAAAACTAGCGTGTTCGCGCGAACTGTACATTTTTCTCTCCTGTGGGCAATAGTTAACAGCTTGTGGGCATGTAAGCAATGATTTTATCACAGTTCTCTGAATAAAAGGAGGACGTTTTCACGTGGATGAGGGTTAAATAAGAAAATTAACCTTTATAGCCCTTAACTCTTGTGTATGTCTACAGGAAAGACGCGAACACAGTTTTGTTTTTGACCCAGATGGTTAATGGTTATACAATGTCTATTGAGGATAAGTACAAAGTTGTCTTTACCTCTACTCGTGTTGCTCTTTTCTTTATGTCAAGCCCGCTCCACATTAGTGCGCGAGTCGCGACGCGATTCGCGCATGAGTGTGGAGCGGGCTTTAAAAAAAAAGTCGAACACGCACTTGGCAGGTTTAATAATACTTTGGTACGTAGCCTATCGTGAAAGGCAGGGCTATATCATTTTACAAGCCACAAATCATCGCGGGCTTCACAACCCTGATTACAGTACTCCGCGGCCACTTACGGGATTGGACGCTAATAGCTAGGGTTGTCAGCGATAGAAAATTTTAGTGGGATGCGAAAATTATTAAATGCGATAGATGTCATATACTAAAGAAAACACGACGAAGGCCTACAGTGCCCAGGGCTGGGATCAAAACAGCGTCCTTTGCATTCGCGGTAGATGCCTTAACCACTTGGTCAGCCGATTCTCGGCCGGCTCGGTCGGCTGGGTCGAATTTTGTTCGTTAATGTAAACGATAATTTTATCAGTGTCAAAAGTAACATTTTTGGTTGATGAAATGTCACTTTAACACTGACAGATCAGTATAATATCTTCAGGTGACAACCAAAAGTCACTAATTACTGAAAAATAATTAAACAAAAATCTAATTAAATTGGTACTAATACGGTTCACTACGACTGTGAACTTGTAGTGGTAATTAGTGAGTTTTGGTTGTCACCTGACGATATTGGAATGAGATCTAATAACTAAAACTAGAATTGGCCTGATAGTCTTCCGCCGTGTCTATATGTTCGCGATAAACTCAAAATCGGCCAAGTGCGAGTCGGACTCGCACACGAAGGGTTCCGTACCATTATCAATAAAAACGGTCACTCATCCAAGTACTGACCCCGCCCGACGTTGCTTAACTTCGGTCAAAAATCACGTTTGTTGTATGGGAGCCCCACTTGAATCTTTATTTTATTCTGTTTTTAGTATTTGTTGTTATAGCGGCAACAGAAATACATCATCTGTGAAAATGTCAGCTGTCTAGCTATCACAGATCACGAGATAGGTACAGCCTGGTGACAGACGGACGTACGGACAGCGGAGTCTTAGTAATAGGGTCCCGTTTTACCCTTTGGGTACGGAACCTTAAAAACTACTGAACGGTTGCAATAGCAGCTGAATTTTCAACTAATCAGAAAAATTTTGGAAACTGGGGTATAGATTTTGATAGCGGCAACTTACCTATATACACGGACTCGGATAATATGTACAAAAAACTCATTACTCCATCTAAAAAAAATTATTTTAGAATATGTATATACTATGTAAGTAACTTATAAAGCCTTATTTTTATACGAAATAGTATGATCTCAAAAATCTATAAATTAATACCGACGGTGCCAACCCTACAATCGATCAATGAAGCGCAGTGAGGCCTGGAACACTTGTACCAGAACAGCAGTATAACCTTTTTTAGATAGAGCCTTTCGCTCATCCTGATTACCTACTATACCGGGTGTCCAGTAATTAATGGACAACCTTCTAACCACCGACAGGGCACTTTAGGCTGGTCCAGAAAATGCACTTATAGGTCTAGTAAAAGTTTCGTGGTTTTCGAGATAATCGCACTTTTCTAATTTTGGTTTCTTGTTTCACTGTAATGAATGAAAAGATTTTTACCTTCTGTTTTTTTTTTAATATTCTCAAATAGGCCTGCTAACCGATAGGCACTTTTTTCCGTAGCCAAGGCGTATTTTTATAAATTAGACCTTAATCCAAAAAACTACATTGTACTCTAACATTTTCAACCAGTTTGATCGCTTGTGGTGAAAAAAAAAATGTATGGAGAACAGAGTGACCAACTTTCTTAAAAATAGTTTATCTAATACTGATTCTAAAATGGTATCACACAATGCTATTAACATCTTAAGAAACAAAGATATGGCCTAGTTGGTAATTAAAGTGAAGTATGGTGATAGCTATTAAAAAAGACAGAAAAGTGCGATTATCTCGCAAACCACGAAACTTTTACTAGACTTATAAGTGCATTTTGTGGACCAGCCTAAGGTGCGCTGTCGGTGGTTAGAAGGATGTCGATTAATTACTGGACACCCGGTATAAGCCAACGTTTAATTTTGCATCTGCACTTTTCAGAAATGTTATTGATAAAGTCTATAAAATATAACTGAAATAGATGTCATACACTAAAGAAAAAGTGACCAAGCCCTCTGGTGGCCGAGGCGGGAATCGAACCGTTGTCTCCAGCTAACGCGGCTAACACTTACAGTAATAAGTTAATAACAAATATATACTAATCTATGGCACCCTGACCACTCTAAGGGCTCTTACACACTAGCGTTTCTGCGCCGTGTTTTCTCGTCGGTTCCATATTAATCGGCACGCCGCACAAACGCGGCGACTCCGCGGCGTGTAATTTTCAATTACCTACACGCCGAGAAAACGCGGCACAGAAACGCTAGTGTATAACCTTATTTAGTGTCCCACTGCTGGGCAAAGGTCTCCTCTCGTTTCCTCCACTCAACCGTGTCGTTTGCAGTTTGTAGCTCGCCGTTTCACCTTAAAACCCGGGCCAGTCACAATTAAATTACCTACATACATCCTTGAGGATACCCTCATAACTAGAGATGCCACGAATATTCGGCAACTATTCGGTATTCGGCCTATTCGGCCACTTTGCCGAATATTCGGTATTTGGCCGAATGTTGCCTACTATTGGGCCGAATACCGAATATCTATTGCACCTACCTAAAAAGAAAAAAAATTAAAAAAATAACTAAAAAATAGGTATATTTATATTTAAAATGTATTCTTGGAAAGTGGTTAAATACGTTGAGCATTTGTTGATTCCAAAATATTTTATTTTTATCATGGGTCTGATTTGATTGACTCTAACTACATTTATTAATTATGTTCAACATAAAAATATATCTTAACAAACATTGTGCTTTGCTGGCGAACAGTTTTCGTAATAATTGTGACTCAAAATGTTCGCATGTCATGCCGAATATTCGGTATTCGGCCGAGAGGGGGGCCGAATATTCGGTATTCGGCCAAATTCAATATTCGGGGCATCTCTAGTCATAACTATAAACCAATACAATTAGCTGCCACCGGAACCGGAAAGGCGATAGCGACTGCCTTTTAGATTAGAGGAAATGACAAGCTGCCGTAATGGCGGAGAAATAGGGCGCCGGAAACCGAACTATACCGGTAAAACCGGTTTTAATGGTAAACGGGTTTTGTGTAGTCAAAGGACAAGTTCAGAAAAGGTGTACAGTCACCTGCAATAATATGTTACACAACGAAAGCCGCAATAATATCTGACACGATCTTGTTTGTATATAGAGCCATAAGAGCGTGTCACATATTTTTGCGGCCTTCGAAGGGTAACATATTATTGCAGGTGACTGTACAAGGATATTTTTGCAGCTTTTATAACTCTTGTCCTGAATTAAATAGGGGGTCACTTATTTTTCTTAGACTTTTTCTATTACCAGTGGGGTTAAACTAATCCTTTCGGGCATTCTCGGCTCCGTTCGGCTCAGACACTCACTTCTCACTTGACGTCCCTTGGCGTGCACAACCACAGATTAAGCTAATGACTTGAATTTTGACAACCCTAAATAGTCGAAAGGGAAAGTGCCATACATTAGAATGGGACAAAATGATTTAATTGTCGGTGAATCGCTGTCAAACTTCGGTTTTGTAGGAAGTTTCTCCTCTTTACGGTAGACACACGGGGTTTCTGTTCGGTACGGGGTCGGTGGTGTAGGTATTCCTTATTTTGTGCTATTACAATAACCCCCCTCCTATTCATAAGACTTTACGGGCCCGATTTAGTTAAATTATGTTTTTTCCCTTTCTTACAAATATAAAAGTCAAAATAACAGATAAGGACAAACGATTATTAGCTAATTGAGGTTTGTAGCGCGTTTATAATTAAGGGGGTAAGTCTTATTTCGAGTCTAAGCACCGTCTTATTTCTTTAAAGTCAAGATTAACCCTTAAACCATTTGATTCCTGTCTAGTCATTCGATTTTGTACCTTAATTCTTATTGCAGAGATGCGTTTTGATTTAAGAATGATGACAATATGTTGCAAAAACGACAGTTATCAATATGAATATTAAACAAAATAGGCTTTATTTCTTTTAATTAAAGTCTAACTTTCCTCTAAGAACGTCTCCGATTGAAAGTTGTACGTCGAAAGCCCCAAAACCGTAACATTACGCTGTAATGTGAAACCATGAGCATTAATTCCCCATTATTATTTTGCTTCAGCAAATGATGAAAAAGTGCACAGATCATAGATCAAAATAGATACCGCAAGCACCCTTAATAGTAGGTGTGACTTCTAAGCGTATCGATTCCGCGTACTGAAGAAACTAGAGAATTTTTGAATGGAACGCTACTTTTGAACTTTGGGTAAATTCATACAATTTACAATTTGTCGTAATATGTAGTATTCTGACATGACGCATAGATTTGAAGTGCGATTGAGGAATGATATGTGCATAGCACCTATCCGCCTCTAACTACATATTCTCATGTCAGCGTTCTACGTCAAACAGACCAAATAATATGTGAGAAAAACGCTTGCTTGAGAAATACAGACACAAAAATCACCGAAGTGATCCCATAAGACTTATGGCATCACTAATTGTGAAACAGAATCTACCTTCCTATAAATATAGGTTGCGTTCCTAAACGCATACCTAATAAGTATGTGGTTATTTGATTGAATGATAGATAAGTGCGTTGCAAATTTGTTAAACAAGGTTCTTAGAATCCGAACCCCATGGTATAATATTATACTCCGCCTGGTACTCTATTCCCGTCTTTTCTAGGTCACCTAACTGACACAAGCCTACGTCATCATGCGACAGCGCTATATGATAATATGCGATAGCGCTATATATAGCGGCCATGTTATTGTGACGTAGGCCTGTGTCACTCTGGGAATAGAAGACCATGTTTTATTAGACCATGCCCGAACCCGAATCCCGTGATGTTGGGCATCACGAATGAATGTTTCTGGTCATAAGACTCATAATTTTATAAAGGGTCGTGTGTGGTCGTGTGTGTGGTCGTGGGAAGCTATACTGTTTGAAAAACACTGCCATAAGTGATCGTGAAGCATGTTTGGTCGTGGAGCACTAACAAAACGTGGCAGTTGTCATAGCTAGATCATTTGCTGCGTCTAATATCTCTTCATCTCTTTTTTGTATTAGCTGTGTAAAATGTGTGTAATCTATTTTTCGGTTTATTTTATGTTGCTTTACTTATTTTTTTGTCTGTTACCTTCCGTGATTATTTCTCACTTGATGGTCTAATCGGAAGATCAGCGCTGGAAGTCGCCAGCAACATGCTGAGATGGGACCATTTCGTGACACTTTATTTTTCACTATGTTTTTTCAATGTATGTCTGTTGTCTGTGTGTTTACGAATAAAAAACTATTCTATTCTATTATATTCTAATAGAATTATGGTCTGTGAAAAAGAGTCATTTTCTCCTAACGACATCATTAATTTCATCGCGAAATGGGCGAGTTGTTGTTTAGTAGCTTATACATAAAAACGTCGCCATCGAAGCTATTGTTAACGGACTTCAGTATTTAGAAGCCGGGGGTTCTCGATTCGTTTGGATCTTTTTATATTATGTATGTTCCTCGATTACTAAATAAAACACGTATAAATACGTTACGTATACTTACGTTAATATAAAAATACGTTTAAGTTTGAGATACAATATTGTGTTTTTATAATGAATAGAGTCCGTGGGGGAGAGAATAAGAGTCGTGGAATGTATGGGGCCCAATACATTCCACGACTCTTCTCTTTCCGGACAGACTCAAAACAAATCTATTCTATTCTACTAACTAGAAGATGGCTGTACAGTCTAGTGTAAAAATATGGGTGTAGACAACTTACTCAAAAATATGTCCCGTAGTTCTTAATTCACTGACACAAGAGCTATGGGACATATATTGATCCTTAAAAAGAGGAGGTCCTCTTTTTAGGGTTCCGTACCCAAAGGGTAAAAACAAAACCCTGTTACTAATACTCCACTGTCCGTCTCTCGGTTTGTCCGCCTGTCCGTCTGTCCGTCTGTCTGTCACCATGCTGTATCTCATGAACCGTGATGATGTATTTCTGTTGCCTGTTTGTTATAGCATCAACAAATAATAAAAACAGAATATAATAAATATTTAAGTCCCATACGACAAACGTGTTTTTTTTTGCCGTTTTGTGCGTAATGGTACGGAACCCTTCGTGCGCGAGTCCGTCGCACTGGGCCGGTTTTTTTAAAGTCGTGGTTGAAAAGTGGGAACCGTTTTAATTTAGCTGGTTCACCCTATTAATTGGAAACTTCCAAAACTCGCCAAACTAAACTACCGCCTCAACTACATATTTAGATTGTAGTGTATAAAAATAAGACGGACGAGACGCGGGGTTTTGGCCAAAACCTAAAACGAAAGTCTAGTGCACTCACGGATACCGGGTGTAGCTTTCATCCTGGAACTTAGCGTAGCAGGTAGAACATTGTAGGCCGGCGGCAGGCGTTCATCGAGCCCCAGCTGTGACAAGCTAAGGCGAGAACAACCCGCGGCGCTCGGAGTTTCACGGGAAGGACCCGCGCGAAGACACCTTGGAGTCGTCGGACGGCAGCATAGCCATCCGACACACGGCCTGCAGATCAGGGCCGCGTCCTACGGCGTAGAAGCAGCGTCAACATGACGCTTGGCAGAATCGGGGGCGCGCAACGACGCGCCAGGAGACACGACCACCAGCCGTGCTCATGTCCATCGGCGACACGGGACGCACTGGGTAAATTACGCGCACAATTCACGCACAGCGATATACGCACATTACAAATCGGTCTCCCACCAGCCGGACCAGGCGGCGGAAGGAGACGAGGCAATTCCTTTTAATCTTTAACCAGGAGCCATCTACATGCTAGCGTATTCCCATTCCAAGTGTAAGTGACAGTTCCAAATCTTCACCTACCGGTCACGTCGCGTTTCGATTCACATCAACACGTTAAACGTCAAACTAACTTAAACCTTCTCCAAATCAAATGATTCTCGAAAAATATTACTGTTCATTAATACTTGTAGTATTTTAAGTGTTTAATAATAATTACTAATAATTACATTTTTATTGTACGTTTCTACCTTGTTTCCTTTGGAGTATCCCCTGCTTATGCCGTAACTAAACGCGTTATTTTATGGCTGTCATTGCGCTTTGACACTGACAACTACCCAACGAAAGTCTTTTTTATGTTTCTAAATAGTTTCATAAATGATTCTAAAATACTAATTAAATCAGGATGTGATCGATATAAACAGTTACAGTTAATTGCAAGGATCATTTTCGTGTGCATAAAGTCTAGTTCTGTGCAGCACTTTTCATGCAAATTGGATGACAAGTTTCGCCAAAGTGGCATGGTTGTTTGGGCTTGATTCTTCCTAACAAGCTAGCCATGCGGCTGGATATGCTAATCCACCTGCAGCTAGGAAGGTACGTTACAGTTTTACATAAGTGTCATACTCTGGTGTATGTTATTCTGTCGAAAATGCGACACTAATGTTGTACAGGTTATGTTGTATGAGAAAGTATATGTTTGCTATAGGAAATTATGTAGCATCGCTACAATATCCCCTCTCTCGGCAAAGAGGTTAAGTCCGCTTAACCGAGGCAGCCGGGGTAACCGGGCAAAAATAGATTAAGCAGATACCAAATCAACAAGTCCATTAGGACATTAATTATGCATACAGATATACATATTCGTTTAACAGAAAGCTTAGCACCTTATTTATTAAGCATGCTAAAATCTACCTATGTCCATCTCTGGGACTATAAGTTTTATTTCTAAATTTTAACTCTACTAGAAATCACAGTGCGTGGCCATTACACTGTGGTTTCTGCAACCTAACAAAAAACTTTTTTCCAATTCAAGTAATCCTAAATTGACTGGTCTGACCACTATTCAACATGAATAATAATAAGATATTCTTATTTCTAAGATTCACTAAAGTATTTAAATCCTAATTTAAATATTAAGTATTTTCAACTATATTTATAAATTCTTACTATTTAGTATGTTACAAGTAGTCATATACATAGTGCGATATTAATAATTAAGCTTAATATAGCATGCCCTACTATGTACATGCCTATGACTACAAAATTAAGTTACCAGTACCTTGATGTAATGTGGTAACTAGTTGCTAATTTATGTCTACAAATTATATTAATAATAGTGGAGGCTAACTTGTAGCTCACACTCAAGTCAAATCCCAATGTGTAGCCAGCGGGCTTACACTAAGTGAAAAAAGAGAAAACTTGGTTTTCTTTTTCATGTCTAAGTCAGTGAATTATATCCAATATAATTACATCACCCTGGACCCTTAGGATGTGTAGTCACAAAAAAATTTGATTTCCCAGGAAATGCTTAAAAAAATCTTGACCAAATGAGTCAAGGAAGTATGCATACTCAAATAAAAATGGGTTGTTACCTAAGTTCACCCGAATAATAAAAATAAGTTGCTAGCTTGAAAATACACCTTGTAAAATATAATGTTGAGCATAATGTCACTGAACCAATGCTTTTAAATTAAATGGTAACTGGTTTTTTCCCAGATTACCTTAACTACAAAGCGGTTTGCTCTAGCAGTCGGAAATTCGGAGGTTGTGTGACGAATCAGGAATACTGCTCCATGTGGAATGCAGCATGCCGTTCAACAACATGTCCCTACCTTTAGCGAATACAAATGGTGCATGTTTCAGTAGAACTTTAAAAAAAATGCTATGCAAAGATAGCTGAAATTGAGGTAGGTTCTAAGACCAATTTCCTCAAATTTCAAAAAAAACAAAAAACAAATAATATGAACATTTAAGTTCTATAAAATAGTTCTATTTAGAACCGAATAAGTCAAAATCAAAAAAATTTAGAGCGTCTCGTCTATCATACTAAGTCTCCGGAATGAAAAGTTCGAGTTGGTTTGACAAATGAAAATTAATAAATATTTTAATACTTTTGAAATGGGTGGGCCGGGCGGGCGGGTGTCTAAAGCGGCACCCCGTGGTCGCGTATTAAACAATGAGGCATTAGGCACGGGTAGGGGTGGGTAGTTAAGGTATCCCCCCCCTCCTACTTCATAAAATTCCTCTCCTTCCCCGTCCGGCATGTCGGTAGAAAAAATGGTTTGCTTGTGTCAGGGTATGTAATAAAGTATAATAAATTGATAACACTTCACTTTATACAGGAAGTGTTAAAATAAATTACCACTTTGCTCTCAAATGAAGCGTGGTGGAAAAAATAATTTGTGGCTAAGCGCTATGCTAATTAGTCATAGTGTAGCCTAATAAAATTGTAATAATTGATAAATATGCTACCCTGTCACAAGTAAACTTACAAATTAATTAATATTGTATTTTTAAAACACATAATTTCACCAAATTTTTCAAATATTAAGTTTTTTTAAATGACAAAAAATTATAAATTGATGATATCGCTTTCCCAAGCTCACAGTAACCAGGTATATATTTAAATTAAGCTTTCTTCGGGCGCCATTGTAGTGTATAAAAATGAGATTTGAACGTTGTAGCGAATAAAAATGGGGTTTAAAGCTAGATAGAATATAAGACAGGAAAGGTGATGCTTTTGACTGACTTAGCTAATTAATGGAAATAATGTCACGGGTAGGATCTGCCGTAGAACATTGAACTTCTGGAGTACAAGCCGTCAGCGGCTGTGGGCCGACACTATGGTAAGTCCTATCCTACGATCGCGAGACGGGCGAAACGCGGGGTTTTGGCCAAAACCTAAGGTAAAAGTCTAGTGCACTCACGGATACCGGGTGTAGCTTTCATCCTGGAACTTAGCGTAGCAGGTAGAACATTGTAGGCCGGCGGCAGGCGTTCATCGAGCCCCAGCTGTGACAAGCTAAGGCGAGAACAACCCGCGGCGCTCGGAGTTTCACGGGAAGGACCCGCGCGAAGACACCTTGGAGTCGTCGGACGGCAGCATAGCCATCCGACACACGGCCTGCAGATCAGGGCCGCGTCCTACGGCGTAGAAGCAGCGTCAACATGACGCTTGGCAGAATCGGGGGCGCGCAACGACGCGCCAGGAGACACGACCACCAGCCGTGCTCATGTCCATCGGCGACACGGGACGCACTGGGTAAATTACGCGCACAATTCACGCACAGCGATATACGCACATTACAAATCGGTCTCCCACCAGCCGGACCAGGCGGCGGAAGGAGACGAGGCAATTCCTTTTAATCTTTAACCAGGAGCCATCTACATGCTAGCGTATTCCCATTCCAAGTGTAAGTGACAGTTCCAAATCTTCACCTACCGGTCACGTCGCGTTTCGATTCACATCAACACGTTAAACGTCAAACTAACTTAAACCTTCTCCAAATCAAATGATTCTCGAAAAATATTACTGTTCATTAATACTTGTAGTATTTTAAGTGTTTAATAATAATTACTAATAATTACATTTTTATTGTACGTTTCTACCTTGTTTCCTTTGGAGTATCCCCTGCTTATGCCGTAACTAAACGCGTTATTTTATGGCTGTCATTGCGCTTTGACACTGACAACTACCCAACGAAAGTCTTTTTTATGTTTCTAAATAGTTTCATAAATGATTCTAAAATACTAATTAAATCAGGATGTGATCGATATAAACAGTTACAGTTAATTGCAAGGATCATTTTCGTGTGCATAAAGTCTAGTTCTGTGCAGCACTTTTCATGCAAATTGGATGACAAGTTTCGCCAAAGTGGCATGGTTGTTTGGGCTTGATTCTTCCTAACAAGCTAGCCATGCGGCTGGATATGCTAATCCACCTGCAGCTAGGAAGGTACGTTACAGTTTTACATAAGTGTCATACTCTGGTGTATGTTATTCTGTCGAAAATGCGACACTAATGTTGTACAGGTTATGTTGTATGAGAAAGTATATGTTTGCTATAGGAAATTATGTAGCATCGCTACAAGATCCAGAGTTTTAATTAATCTCATGAGAGCCACCATACATAACAGCAGCCGAAAAACTAGTTTAAATTTGGACTTTATTGCACGAGAATAAGGTAGCAAATTGCATGAGTTTTCTAATGGCTGTTATGGCTGTTTATGTGTGGTCGGAGGTTAGGCCGTCACCATATATCATATCGCGGTTTTGGTACACGAAAATTACTATCGACCGATGAGGGAATAATGTGGCTATATGGGTATACAGTGTGTTCATCTAAATTCTAAATTGGGCGAAGAAAATAAGAAATAATATAAAGGATAAGTTTTTGGCAAAAAAAATATTTTTGGTACAAGCTTCTATCGCTGACTGTACTTTTCTTTACATAGGCAACTAATACTCATCGAGACTATTCTAAAAAACCACAAACACAATTAGGTTGCGTTGTTTTATCACAGAGTACCTATGACCACCTCCTGTCTCCATCATCAGATCAGCTCGATTGTACCATCATATTGCATTGTCACCCAACTTACATATGCATGCAAATTTTCAGCTTCATCGGAAATCGGGAAGTGGGTCAAATTTTACTTGCAAGATCAAATTTTGACCCGTACAAACATAGTTACATACAGTCGCCATCAGATATATCGGAGCGGCCAAGGTGTTCACAATATCTGAACACGCACTCTAACGCCCTGACAATAGAGGCGTGTTCAGATATTTGTGAGCGCCTTGGCCGCTCCGATATATCTGATGGCGACTGTACATACATAGCGGCCGCACTAATATTGGAGCGGCGTTAATAATAGCGTAAGCGCCAACCGCCATAAGGTACCTTTTGCCGTGGAACGTCACACATCTTTACTATTTCATATCTAGTGAATCTCTAATTCATTTCCCAAATTGCGCCGAATATCATTCAAATATCGGTTTGATGTCGGTGTGCACGATTGAATTGGACTGTATTGTTTTTCATAAGGGGCTGTCCATAAAATTACGTCATCGATTTTGACGATTTTCGACCCCCCCTAACATCATCCAAAAATCATGCTTCGAATGACCCCGTTTCCTCCTACGTCATGCTACCATCATCCGATGTCCAGACCCCCCCCCCCCTAATTTGAAATGACGTAATTTATGAATAGCCCCTAAACCGACTTCAATCATACTTATTCTAATAACAGCCTGCACAAATGCACTTAGCACCCTTAATGCACTTAGCACCCAAATGCACTTAGCACCCTTAACACATTCAACACCAAGAACCCGACTGTCGGGTACACTGTTCGTAGCGACTACGCGCTACATACGACGAAACCGTGGCTACGCGCTACGAGCGTAACCCGTAGCACTTAGTGGTATTGAATGTGTTAATTCAATTTCAATATAAGGTTAGTGGTGTGAGAATTATAATTCACCTCAATCCAATTACGAAGTGCTACGACAGTCCGTGCTACGCCAGATGCCGTAGCAGGCTTATCGCGCTACGAGCTACAGCTGCTACGAAATGAATCGAAGCAGCCGATATAAAATAACTAGGAGACTGATTCTCAGTCAGCAATTTGTTAAGGTTTTGATATTGATCTGAGTTTTATAACAAAATCTAGTAAAATAGATAGCAGCAATTTATCACAATAATGTGGATATTAAAATAATATAATATGGAAATAATACAAAAATACAGGACCTGAAAGTTTCAAAATTCAAGTTTTTTAAGTAAGTAAGAATACCATTTCGTCGGGTAAAATAAATGAAAATGCAAAAAACACGCCTAAATCGTGAAGTAGGCATCTCGCTCGTACGTATTGGTGCGGGTGAAATGGCTAATGAATGGTCGTATCATAACCAGATCAAAACATTAACAAATTGTATCATAATCCTCCTTTTGATTTGCCGTAGTCGGGTAAAAATCTGAATATCGTTCTTGGCCGTAGGCAGATTTGTTCTGTTTTAATTTGATATATAATATTATAATTTGATTTATAAATTTAATATACGTTCTGAAACCTAAATGCCAAAAAGTTCGATTGGCAGGTTATCCAATTACATAATTACAAGGGAATCGTGTGCTGTTTGTTTTCACTTTCAAGGAAGAGCTCAAACATTCTAGGTAGAGTGCCGTAAATGGCTTGCAGGGTTCCTTTGTGAAGCAGAATTTTTATTTTAAATACAACTTACAAAGACCGGCAATTGAGGGACTTTTGCCAGCCGAGCGAAGCGAGGCTGATCAGTAACATAAGGCTGCCAATTTTTATTTCGTCCGAGTTACCTGATAGGTAACAGTGAACAGAGAAATTCAATGATCCGATTTTTGCATAATCTAAAAATTATTAACCCCTGTGAACCTTTCGCTTTCTCAGAATTCAAAATAAACATTAATTACATAGGTCTTAAAATTAAAAAAAACTTTGACTAAAACATAAATAGGTTAAAAATTAACATAGTCGAGAACCTATTATATTTTTTTTTGTGATAGAGGCAGACCGAGAAAGAGATGGCGGGACGCCTTGGATGCCTTCCAGCGGGATCGGGGGGTCTTGATCAGCACAGGGAGGATTGGAAAGGGAGAGGGGTGGCCTTTGCCCAGCAGTGGGAGTGGGACACACAAATGGGCAAATTTTTTTTAAGTTGCATAAAAACCCAAAGACTCGCGCTTGGCTCTCGGATCGCTCGCCGCTTGTTTTGCAATCCATTAGTTAGAGTGTCACCACACTAATTGGGTCAAACAGATCACTGTGTTATGTCTTTCCTGTAGACATACACGAGAGTTAAGGGCTATAAAGGCTAATTTTCTTATTTAACCCTTATCCACATGAAAAGGTCCTCCTTTTATTTAAAGAACTATGATAAAATCATTACTTACATGCCCACAAGCTGCTAACTATTGCCCACAGGAGAGAAAACTAGTGTGTTATCGCGAACAGCACATTTTTCTCTCCTGTGGGCAATAGTTAACAGCTTGTGGGCATGTAAGCAATGATTTTATCATAGTTCTCTAAATAAAAGGAGGACCTTTCATGTGAATAAGGGTTAAATAAGAAAATTAGCCTTTATAGCCCTTAACTCTCGTGTATGTCAACAGGAAAGACATAACACAGTGATCTGTTTGACCCAATTATGTTGTTTTAGGCTTACTAGTATTCCTTAGTCAGTAGGTAGGCACCTACTGTAGCTGTGTGTGTGTACCGACACAGTTATTGATAATAATATGTATATAGAGGCGGATTGTCAAGTAAATTATGTAGGCCAACGGCCTAGTCTCGAGTAGATGGCACCACTTTTTGATAGTTAACAAATTTAACACATATCTGTCATAGAATAAGGATCGAAGTCAAATGGCGTTCAAAAAGTTTTAAACATCTGTCGAATGATGGCAGTAAATTCACTGTGACTACATAATTTACTTTGACAATAACTCTCTATACACTCTATTCTTTTTGATAATATTAGGGTCTCCCCAGATATATCGACGCGCATTCGGCAAAATCCGATAGGAAACACCTTTATGTCCGCGCAATAAGCGCGAAAAAGCCGTCGACACGTCGGCAGGTGCCGGCCGATGCGAGCCGAGCCGAACAACGACTTTTTCGCTCTTATTGCGTAGACATAAAGCTTTTTCCTATCGGGTTTTGCCGATTCCGCGTCGACATATTTGGGGGAACCCTTAATCTGTGTAAAAAAATCATTGCTCTTCATCTATGTGCACTTCTTCTACAATTAATAGTAAATTTTATTCGCAATCTATCCACATACCTGTGTCCGTATATATCTGTCAACATAACATCCTTGGTCCAGCATCTTGATTAAGGTCACACGCAATATATGGGGTCAGAGGGTCAGAGGGCTAGCGGGGTTCGGACGATAAATATCACTTATAAACCAACCAACCAACCACCCTTTACTAGTAAGCCGTCTGCAGGGTTTTGTGGTTCTTTCTTCCTCAAAACAAAACTAGGCAAGTTTTGCATCGCACTGACCACAATAATATGGTGACAAAACTTCCGTGAGACACAGACATATTAAATATATTAAGAAATGAAATTATACCTATTACAAACACCGTATTATTATTAAATATATTAAGAACGGGTCACTAAATAAAAATAAATATTGGGGACTGGGGACATCTTACACAGATCAACCTAGCCCCAAACTAAGCAAAGCTTGTACTATGGGTGCTAGGCGACGATATACATACTTATATAGATAAATACATACTTATATACATAGAAAACACCCATGACTCAGGAACAAATATTAGTGTTCATCACACAAATAAATGCCCTTACTGTATGTATGGAGAACCCCTTGCCTCTTAAAAAACCTTACAACAGGCTACTTTCCTACTAGTCAAACCAGCTTCTTTTTTTGGAACTATCAACAGTTTGCTAATATGGAATTCATATGAAAACGAGTGTAGTGACGTTGAAAAGTGAATAGTTCGAATCCCGTTAAGGGCATTTATTTGTGTATTCATCAGAATTGTTCCTGAGCTATGAATTATAATGTTATCTACTTAGATAACATAAATACAGAATTAAATACTTATTTAATTATGTATTTATCTATATAAGTATGTATATCATTGCCTAGTACTCATAGTAAAGATTTTGCTTATTTTGGGGCTTATTTATTTTTTCTATGGAAAATGATCCCCAAATTTTTATTTATAATCTTTTTTACAAATATTTCACCTGCCGGCAATTCCCCATTTCCACTCCTTGTCTTTGCTGTAATGTATAGTTTGTCAAAGGACTGTCTCATTTCAAACATAGACAGAGACAATCATACTATATTTGTCAACTAGTACCCAGAAGAAAAGGATGAGTATAGCTTTTTTGTTTTTATTTACTGACAAATTTTATTTGACCAAACTATAGTATTGCTGTAACATCATTCTGTGCCATTCTGTGCAGGAAACGTCTGCGAGCCGTGACAGTGGTGACGTCACTAATTGCGTTCCCGTCCGCCTTGACCCTCATTTATTCAGGGGCTTGTCTGTCGCGTTTTATTGGATACAGACAGCCATGGTGCAAACAAATGAACGAGTTGCCTGATCGTAGGCGAGCTAATCGAAGCCCTTAGGAAACATTGCCTAAGGGCTTCGATAACAGCCATAAGGTACCTTTTGCCGTGGAACGTCACATATCTTTACTATATCGTATCTAGTTAATCTCTAATCATTTCCCGAATCGAGCCGTAAGACCAGTGTATGATTGCGCTCTGAATACTCATAATTGCTACAGACCGAAAGGTCACGTAAGACTGGATTAGCAAACAACATATACTATGTGAAATAAGGGTCTGTGGAATTGATACAGATTTTATCCCGCGCTGACTCACCAGCGATTTTAAAACGTCATATTATCACACTACATTACTGCCCGTATAGGCCATGTGCATGAACTATAGGGGGCAGTATAGGAGCCGTCAGATTTTTGGCGCGAGGCGTAATGTGTCGTTTATGCTTCAGATGTAGCCCACAAGATGGCAGAACCTACTTTGCACAAGAAAACGTACCGACGAGAACGGCAGATGGTAGCAGTTACTTTGGCAATGCACATGTGCGCATACGTTTCCGATTCAGGCCACAAGATGGCAGACCCTCCAACGCGCACGGTCCCTATACTTATTTGATACGTATCACTGAAAATTATCCCTTTTCCATGAATATGAGCACGTCACGTAGGTAATACAAAAATGTATCACGTCATCTGACACTAACGTAGGTAATACGAAAACATGTTAATAAACTAGTTACCACCAGCTAGTCTCGGCAGAATTCAATATTTGGAGTCGTGCCCCGAGGAGTCAACTCAAACCAAGTTAGGTCGTTACGTGACTCTACTAGTAATTTGATTGAAACCTCGTCCATTTATTTTATATTGTAGGTAAAATGTGGCATTCCACAGATAATGGTCCTTATGCTTTATGTGCAATAAGGAACTTTCTATCAGAATTTCTGTTGGAATTTCAGATAAAAAGCACCTTATTGCTCTTAAAGCATAAGGACTTCTGTGATGGAAGGCCACAAATAGACACCTACTTGTACCTTAAAAGGATTGCAATTATCTAACAAATGAAATTATATTTGTAAAGTATTATTATTTGTATCTGGGGGCACGGCCGTGCCCCCGCCAAGACGAGACAAAGGGCAAAAGGCAGTGCATATCTTTTCTCGGCACGTTTCGTCGTATTTTCGAACCCTCGTAGTTTCGGCTTGGATGATGCTAGAGGGCTGAAATTTTTAGTATACCATGGCGTTAGTAAACTTATCAAAAACACCAAGTTTTATTAGGCTATCTACTATACTTAAAATTTTATAGATTCTTAAATTTTCACTGTCCGAACCCTATGAAATTCGTGTCATAGAAAATACAGACTACTTCCTGAAGACCTAGAAGGCTGAAATTTGGCATGTAATGATAGGTCTGTATGCTAACACATATGGTGATGAGAAATCTGTAACTTTCGCCCTGCAACCCCTTGAAATGGGGGTACCTAAAATTTGCCGTAAACCTGAAAACATTGGTTCCTGAAGTACTAGAATCGTGAAATTTTGTGTGGGAGCAGTGATCGGAGTGCTAATAAAGAAAACACAATAAAAAAAACCAAAAAGTTTTCGAAGTTCAGATTTGAACCAGCTTCACGTAAACCAGCCAAGTAGCGCCCTCTATATTGGCACTGTTTCTTGTCGTAAACTTTTCAAAACCTTACTTCCTCTACAAAGCGAATTTGAAATAGAGGCGGATTGTCATAGTGAATTTACTGCCATCTTTTGACAGATGTTTAAAACTTTTAGAACGCCATTTAACTTTGATCCTTATTCTTTCACTGATATGTGTTAAATATCAAAAAGTGTCACCAAGATGATGATCGCTCGAAAAGAATACCTTGTACAGGAGAACAGCCGGAGACAAGAAAATATTTTTGCCGAGCTGAAACGGTTACGCTTAGCTCGCACTTCGCACTCGCTTGGTCAATACAGAAATACAGAATAGTACAAATTTTAATTTTAAAAATAACCGGCCAAGTGCAAGTCGGACTCGCCACGCTCGAAGGGTTCCGTACCATTACGAAAAAAAAAGGTAAAAAATTACGTTTGTTGTATGGGAGCCCCACTTAAATATTTATTATATTCTGTTTTTAGTACCTATTTGTTGTCATAGCGGCAACAGAAATACATCATCTGTGATAAATTGAAACTGTCTAGCTATAACGGTTCATGAAATACAGCCTGGTGACAGACAGACGGACGGACGGATGGACGGACGGACGGACAGACGGACAGACGGACAGACAGACGGACAGACGGACAGACGGACAGCGGAGTCTTAGTAAGAGGGGTCCCGTTTTTACTCTTTGGGTACGGAACCCTGAAAATGTCTAATGATATCGAAACCCCTACTTCTTTAGGCGCTGATCTAAATACAATGACTCCGTCATTTTGTAAATTTTCCATAAACTGAATCAAAAAACACGAGAACACAAAATTCATCGTGAATCATTTTTTTAAATTTCTAGAAACATACAATTTGTAATACATACAATAGGGAGTAGTGCTGCAATGTTCTGCCGCCAGAGTGCAGCACTAGTGCAGCTACTAAACCATAAAGTAACTTATACATACTAGGCCTTAAACAGTTTTTTACAAGTTTTCACTATGACATTGATGCATCAAGGCGGTTTGTTTACAGGTTTACCGTGAAATTTCGTTATATATATGCCTCTCTATCGATCGAATAGGCAAGAGTGATAGAGAGGCAGAAACCGAATTTTCAACTGCCGTCTTTCATGGTAGGCCATGTGATTGAGTTAGTGATGCAGAGTTTTGCGTAATATTCCCTATTGTCGTTTCTCATATCGCTAAAGCACGCGGTACGAGCAAGGTACGAGGCATGCCGTGGTACGGGGACGGGCTAAAAAACTGAGACAACTATCACAAAATTATTGTCGTCCTTATCATTGCGTTCATGTATGGAGGTTCTAATACAGTAATTAAAGAGTTTTTTGTAAACTGTGAAATGACAATTTCAAAAGTCATCAACACGTCGGGTTGTCAAAACAAACCAAAAAATTTGCAAAACTGGTATTAGATTTTCTTTAAAATGGGTTACGATGTTCGAGAGTTGTTAATACACGTGGAACTGCAGCTCAAGGCTTAAGGCTTTATCGGAAACACTTCCCAAATTGACGACATCCACCGGCTTTTCAGTGAGAATAGGCCAATCGCCCCTGGTCAGCCTGAAAGGGCCATGCACGGGACCGTGCCAGTGCAAGTTGAGGAAAGGTTTCTCGAGCACTTTAGAGAGGTACCAAACCAACGTCAAGTACCTACTCGTATTATGTGGAGATGTATTATTTTATTAAAATGTGAGGTTTGTATTTAAGTTTAATTTAGTTGGTAATAGGGTCGAATTTAAACTGTTGTGAGACATTTACTAACACTGAATAATTTTACGGTTTAGACCATAGAGTTATATATTTGACAGAGGGAATGTCACTTAAGACAAACTGTGACACTGCAATGGCGGACGGTTTGAAAGTGTGCGTGTAGACGAGTGATACCATGTAACACAAATTCTCCCCTAATGGTGAAACAATTATTTTCAATATCGTCCTTGTTTTCAAATATTAAAATAGGACAGTTTTACGTTAGACAATAAAAAAAGTGTGTATCTAACTGATTTTATAGGTCTTGAAAATGCGCATTGTTGCACAATTACTTTGTGCAAATATTATTTTCAATACCTAATGATATTTAACTTGTAACATATCTGGTTTTAAACAAAAAATAAATATAAGGTAAATGTACTAGTGCTCGACATGTTAATGCCCAATAGATGACACCTTGCTGTCACCTCTATTGACAATAACTTAAGTTTCAAGATGACATGTACTGGACTGGGACCGCGTCGAGCACCATGTGTATGTTACCTTACATAACAAATAAACGTTAACTATCAAACATTATTTATGTAAACGTCTTTAATCTCCTTATTATCGGGAAATTACCATACCGACCTAGTTTGAAATGCAAAATCAATAATTTAGCTATTTACCTAAATATCCTAAATGATCTCTTATATACATAATGATTTAATAAGAAGGGCATCAATTACCCTAATTCGGGAAATTACCCTATTCAACTTACTGGTCACACTCCTGTTTCGCATTTATAAACAATGAAATATGGAGATTTTATGTACTATACCGTGATAATTGATAAAATTAGCTATGAAAAGCTATTCCGTCACTTTTTTTCTTTCGATCGGTACAATTCTTGCAGGATTTAACTACGCATGCCGGCATATTTTACATTTTTCTTGGACAAATTTACTTCACTGACGTTTCGATCCGTCTGACGGCAAATTGGTGGATGAGGGCATTGAGATAACTGTCAATGTGTGTGTGTCACGCGTAAATACTAGGAAATTGGTGGATGATGGAATCACAGTTTTTGTCTTAGCAAAACTACGTCCGTAGTATTCTAGGTCCATGGTTTAGACTCACTTGTTTTAAGTCATTCGGCCGACATGTTTCGCGATGTGTAGTAGTAGTCAACTGTATAATTTATATAGGCCATACATAGAGGGCGCTAGCAATACGTAACTTTTATAAAAACCTGAATTTTAAAATCCTTTAAAATTATTCCCGTTTATATGACCCTGTCCGTAGGTTCTATAAACGAATATGTCATTTCTAACTGGTATATCACCTCTTACAAAAATGAATGAAATCCCACCAAAAACATTTCATGTAAAGTGTTGCCAAGACTAGGCGCATAAAGCTTTTACACTAAAAAGTTATCAAATCCCGTAGTAGGTACCAAGACTTTTACTCTGTAAGTCCTAACTTTATAAGCTCTAAATGTATAAAGCCAACATCTTGGTCAAACAGTACGGCTTGGCCGTTTCGTTGCAGTTACATAAACACTCCCTGGGTGGACTTTTTTACACAAAGTAGTAACACAGGTCTTACAAATTCTGAAAGTGTTCATAAATATGGCAGCAACGAAACGGCCAAGCCGTACTGTTTGACCAAGATGTTGGCTTTATACATTTAGAGCTTATAAAGTTAGGACTTACAGAGTAAAAGTCTTGGTACCTACTACGGGATTTGATAACTTTTTAGTGTAAAAGCTTTATGCGCCTAGTCTTGGCAACACTTTACATGAAATGTTTTTGGTGGGATTGTTTTAACCGTAATTGACACAAAACACGGAAGGTCGTGAGTCAAAACTCGGCGCTGATATCACGAATGAATACCACTAAATATCACATGGGGTAGAGGGGCTTTACAAAATAATTATGTAATTTTTCGGGGGGGGGGGGGGGGGGGTCGAAGCAATTTTCACGACATCCCACCAGAGAGGGAAATGGGTTAAAAATCCCCGAAAACACCTCACTCAATGGACGCCGCTACAGCAAATACGACAGAAACTAGAAACACCCTGAGAAAATATGAATTTCTTAAATTATTGCACCATTTCGTTTACGGTGATGTGTGTCAGTCCAATCGCTTCTGCCAAGCATAACAAGTCTAAGACCAGTGTATGATTGCGCTCTGAATAATCAATATAATCATAATTGCTACAGATCAAAAGGTCACGTAAGACTGGATTAGCAAACAACATATACTATGTGAAATAAGGGTCTGTGAAATTGATATAGATTTTATCCCGCTGTCTCAGCGGAAAACGTCATATTATCACAACTACATTACTGCCCGTATAGGCCATGTGCATGAACTATAGGGGGCAGCATGGGAGCCGTCAGATTTTTGGCGCGAGGCGTAATGTGTCGTTTATGCTTCCGATGTAGGTACCCCACAAGATGGCAGAACCTACAATGCACAAGGAAACGTACCGACGAGAACGGAAGATGGTAGCACTTGCTTTGGCAATGTACATATGTGCACATATGTTTCCGATTCGGGCCACAAGATGGCGGACCCTCAAACGCGCATGGTCCCTATTTGGCAAAGCCTCTAATATCATATTCTGGAATGTGACCCCAGGACCCATAATTTGTTTAACGTAATGTAATATCACGTATTATGGGATTGCTTCCTGCGTTTATTTATAAACGTCGGACAATGATAATGAGTTAATCACATAGATAATTAATCACTTAGCTATATAATTAAATTAATAAGATACAGCGGTTTATGTACCTACCAGTTGGTATGTAATATATATAAGCGAGACTATTCGGATTCGCCGGGCATCCATCTTCATCCATTTTGTATACAATCACAAAAGCGACGGGCGTTAATTACTTGACTGTTTATTTTCATTATAACTCACGATACTTTAATTATAAATCAGTTTATAGTCTACTGACATACCTGTTCTCATATTAAAACATATTTATTTAAAACCGGAGGGTCTATCGCGATTTAAGTAAAATAATTCGCGATATGTGTTCAAAACGCGAAAGTTTTAAATGTTTTAAGTGTTATATACCTCTGCTCTTAGACAAAAAAGTATGATATTGGTTTGTCACGATAATAAGTGCAATTTTCAACCTTTTCTTTTTGAAAAGAATAACCTAAGACGGTGGATAGATCTATAATCCTAAATTTGACATGTCTCTAACTCGGGAATAATGAAAATGTCTCTGTGAAATATTAAGCTGCATCAATCAGCGAATTCATTAAAGCTGTCAGTCAGCTAAATTATTATCTCCGGGCGCTCCGCAACCGACGAGTCAACTTAAAAGATTAGAACCCCCTTTATTGATACACGTCCTTCCATAAGACAACATAAATAACATAATCTTCCAAACTTCTTAATATTCGCACCCCATCAACCGCAAACGACAATATAACCGCCTACCCCGCAACTTAGCCAAACTTCTGATAACAAGAAGCGAATTTAAACTAAGTTTGATAACTTACCGCGAGCTAATAACCTTTTTACTGAAAACTTTCTAAGCCGCCGCCAAATGAAATTCACAACGCTGTGTACATACTTATATCGAAACGTGTACAAAGCCTAAGTGTTCGCATGTGAGTTTTAGTTACCGCAAGAAGTGGAGGCTTCCACGGTGATGGGCGCGGGGCGGGGCGGCGTCGCGACGCTCAGTCGGGCGCCGGCTACGAGCAGCGCCGGTCGCCGCGCATGGGTGGCGTCAGGTAACGCGGCATGCGGCCCGCGCTCGCCGCGCTCGCGGCCTGCTGCGTGGTGGCACGCGCCGAGCCGCCAGCGCGCCCCGCGCCGCGCAACGCCACCACTCCGCACCGCCTCCAGTGCTCCGACGGGCTCGTCTTGCCCGTTTGGCACCCGCTCGAAGATGTCCCGACCCTCGACATCGCGCTCCGAGGCATCGTCTACTTCTTGGCGCTCATGTACCTCTTCATCGGCGTGTCCATCGTCTCGGACCGTTTCATGGCCGCCATTGAAGTCATCACGTCGCGCGAGAAGGAGGTGCGCGTGCGGCGGAACGGCAGCGACCAGATCGTTGTCGTTCGTGTGTGGAATGAGACTGTTGCCAACTTGACTTTAATGGCTTTAGGGTCTAGTGCACCTGAGATTTTGTTGTCCGTTATAGAAATAGCTGGAAAGAACTTCGAGGCGGGCGATTTGGGGCCGGGGACTATCGTGGGCTCCGCCGCTTATAATTTGTTCGTTATCATGGCGATATGTGTGGGTGTGATTCCTGACGGTGAGGTGCGGAAGATCAAGCATCTCCGAGTGTTTCTTGTGACCGCCACTTGGTCCATATTCGCGTATGTGTGGCTCTACCTCATTCTTGCTGTTATATCACCGAACGAAGTCGAAGTATGGGAGGGCGCTGTCACCTTCCTCTTCTTTCCAACGACAGTTATGACGGCTTACATAGCAGATCGCCGGCTGCTAGTATACAAGTATTTGAAGAAAGGATATCGTGTCAACGAGCGAGGAGTGATCGTGGAAGGTGAAGGCGATGGCTCCGTAGAAATGGCATTAAAGCCGGGCGATGATTTTGCATCCGATGATGACGAAGGTCGGGAAGTGGAGAAATCTCGTCGAGATTATGTTGCAGTTCTCCGAGAATTGAGGAGACAACACCCGGAAGAGGATTTAGAGACCGTAGAAAGGATGGCATTAGAGACTTTGATGTCGAAAGGTCCCAAGTCTCGGGCCTTTTATCGTGTGGCCGCAACGCGGAAGATGACTGGTGGAGGTGACTTCTCGCGGAAAATATCGGAAAGGGCTCAAAGTGATCTTAGTGAGGTTAAGGCTGAGTTGCAGCGACGAGGATCAGGTTCTCCGTCGATTGAACCTCGCGGTCCGAATGTTCGTTTTGAGCCTGACCACTATACGGTCATGGAGAATTGTGGCTCGTTTGAGGTTCGTGTGGTTCGGGCGGGAGACTTGAGCGGAGAAGTGACTGTACAGTATACCACTGAAGACGGGACAGCCGAAGCCGGGTCAGACTACGTAGCCGCTCAGGGAACTCTAGTCTTCAAACCCGGAGAGACGGAGAAAACATTCACGGTCCAAGTAATCGATGATGACGTGTTCGAAGAAGATGAGCACTTTTACGTACGTCTGAGCTCGGCTAAAGGTGCTTGTTTGGCTTCGCCATCGTCAGCCACTGTAGTGATATTGGACGATGACCATTCCGGTGTGTTCTCGTTCCCTCAAAGGGACTTTGAGTTGACAGAGTCGGTTGGGACGTATGATCTTCGAGTGGGACGGACTGCGGGAGCTAGAGGCAAGGTGCGCATCCCGTACTGGACGGAGGATGGGACTGCCAAGAGCGGTGCTCAGTACGAGCCTGCTGAAGGACACATCATCTTTGAAAACAACGAAACTGAGTGAGTACCTAGCCTATTTTGATTATAACACTAAACTCTCGCGTTTTTGTACACCTATTTAGTGATTAGAACGGGTCTAACGCGATATAATTTCATTATCCGAAGATTCAGCTGGGTTACACCAGCTTTGGTCACGGATGACTGACATTCGAGCAAAATTTAATGAAGACATGGATAAACAGTAACGAACTACCCAAAAATAGTTTATAACAATTTTCGAGGGCGGAGATTTTTTATTAGTCAGCTCAACAATTTGAAACATGTGTTTTTAATGAGAATATCTTCAATAGTGTTATCTTGCATATTTAGCCGTTATGTTTTTCATCTACTGATTAATGTAACCTAACCCAACCTAACACTGTTTAAAGCCATTAATAGTAAGTTAATCTGCTACAACCGTTCGAATTCGCTATTTCGTTAAATTCGGTTAGCGAAGGATTACGCAAATGGGATTTTGCTGATGCCCATTGTCCCGCGTTATGTCATCCATGTTAGTGCTATTTGCTAACCACATAGTGGGCGGTGTTCCTGAGGGGCTACCGATAATCGCAAATTGCGGGGATCGTTCTCTTTTACTCCAATGAAGGCGTGATTAGAGTGACAGAGAAAGATGCCCGCAATTTGCGAACTTCGATTTTCGCGGTTATAGCCATGAATGGCGACGTTATCTAATTTAGCTGATTCGACGTTTTGTCGAAACATTGACATATATTTGGGATAGTGAATATAGTGTTTTTTTTTTATTAATATATTTGGGTATTAGTCCATTTTATTTATTACTTTATTACCATATTATTTTATTACCATTATCGATAATAGATAATGTTTTAAAACCAAATTTTAATAACAAAGAACAAGTTCTGCTGAACTTATTTAATATCTTGTTACATTGAGAATTAATTTTTGTAACTTGAATGTCGATGATATTTTGATAAACATAATTTCTGATTCATTCGTTCAAAAGGTGTATGTAACTTAACAAAGTATCGACTATTAAAATAAAAAGGAAACATAATCAAGCATCAATAAACAAAAATATTCTGTTTATTAATTCACGATGACAATTCATTCAGTTCATTCCAATTTGGTTAAACTATAACGTAATTATGTATGTTTCAAATGTATATGGATTTTTTTATTAAGTACTCTAATTTATTATTTATTTATTCTAACTTATTCCTCTAATTATGTTTAATTAATTAATAAAATAAATAAATAGTAAAATTGGTACAGTCGAAAGTTTTAAATTATGACCCATTTGGACCTTGTCACAGTGATAATAAGTAGTTGTTGGTATTAGGTATAAGTATGAGGTCTCTATAGCGACTTTCATATTGATTGTCACTGTGACAAGGTACGAAATGGGTCATAAATTAATACCATGGTATAATAATATACTCCGCCTGGTACTCTATTCCGAGATTCGCGTATGACCTAACTGACACGGGCCTACGTCATCATGCTGTTTACAGGTTCTCAAACTTTAAAATGTGGGAGAATTTTTACCAACGGTGAAAATTATTTTAACGGCATTCATTTTAAGTTATTCATGTAGAAACATAGTAAAATAAAACAAATCTAATGTATTAAATTAAACTTTATTTATCTGTACAAGACAAACGTTTGAAAAACTAATTCACAGTTACACATTAATTACCAAGCTTACGACGTGAAAAGTTTGGAAAACACTGCGACTGCTGACACTGAGCGAGAAGGAAATAACAATTAACACGCGTTCGACAAGGATGACGGTCAGGGCATGAAGTTATCTAGATCGGAATTGTCAAATGTGACAGCGCTATCCTGTGTTGCCAGTAATGTAAACAGAATTACCCGTACGTCTGAAATTTCTTTCGTGAATCGGAAGATATTGCTAACGAATAATTAAAAATGACGTGTTATTGTAAAATTTAAGATAAAATACATATAAATGAAAATTATAAAATTATAAAGAAATATTTTAACTTATTAACCATAGCTATAATGTACCCATGTAACATGTTATGTTGAAATAAAGTGGCAATGTTATTGTGACGTAGGCCCGTGTCACTCTGGGAATAGAAGACCATGTTTTATTAGACCATGATTAATACTTTCGACCGTACCCATCTCCTTTCCCTTTAGGCTATATTTAAATAAACCTCATAAGTCAGTAGTAAGTATCAATATCATTTGAATGGTTATTCATACGGTGTAATTCCCCTGTGCGCTATGTTTATTCGTATCCTTTTCAGACCGCACCAATTTTGTACGGAATTCCCTTCCTGCTTACCTGGAGACTTAACGATGATGTATTTAGGGCAGGAAAACAGTCATTTTATAAATTAAGCGTGATACGGACTATTAAACCTTGTTTGGGGCGAATGGTTTCAGCAGAGTGGCTTTTTTTTGTTGGGGACATCACAAATCTAAGCTATTTCAATAAAAGTTCAAGAATACTGTGTACATTTTAAATTATACGAGTCAAATCGGCCTCCGTGATTAAAAAAACCGGCCAAGTGCGAGTTGGACTTGCGTTTCAAGGGTTCCGTACATTAAGTCTGACTCACGCTTGACTGCTCATTTCTAATAGGTTTTCCTGTCATCTATAGGTAAAGAACTATTTTGTGTATTTTTTTCAAAATTTTAGTCCCAGTAGTTTCGGAAATAAAGGGGCGGAATGGTAATTTTTTGGCTATTTTCTTAAATAACTACGAACCTCTGTATTTTAAAATTCTAAAAAAATATATGTACTTGAAATACTCAAGATCAGCTCTTTCATTTGATATATAACACCAGTGTTGGTCGAACGTTAATTGCAATTGACCATTAACCATTATAAATTGAACCGTAAACGGTACCGGACGGTTACAGTTCGCTGCCCCAATATTACAGGGTTCTATGTTACATTTTCATAAATCATTTATTTTTTTTCAAGATAGTTGAAATTCGACTTAATGTCACTATGACAATGTTCAAATTTCAGTTCGATAAAAGTGAAACATAGAACCCTGTAATATTGGGGCAGCGAGTTGACGGTTCACTTACTGGTTAATGGTCAAGAATGGTCAATTGCATTAACGTTTCGGCCAACACTGTATAACACGATATAGTTTGATAAACCTTATTTTTAAACTTTTTCATTTACCCCCCAAAAGTGGCCTCCATGTTTAAAATTCATTTGTTTACGTTACATGTCCATCTTTGGGTCACTAATTTACATAGAGAAAATAGGCTGTGACAGACGGACAGACGCACGAGTGATCCTATAAAGGTTCAATTTTTTCCTTTTGAGGTACGGAACCCTGAAAAAGCGTAACCACTGTTTTCTGTGGATTTATCCGTCGTATCTTTTTATCTAAAGTTAAAATCTAAAGTTTGCAGGCATTTAAGTAGAGTGCGTTTTGAGGTTTTGACCAGAGATGTGCGAGTATGCGTTGGGATGTGTTTTTATGCACCAATAGAATCCCTGCACGCTGAGCGATGATAACAAATGAAGTGATTCAATTGGTTCCTAACCACATCCCTCGCTACGCATCCTCGCACATCTCTGGTCGAAACGCACCCTTGACGGGATTACCGTGTTATGGTTTAGTTTCCAAACTGAATTTTTTGAGTTAACTCTGGAGTTTTGAGTTAACGTCTGTGTGACAGACGTTAACTCAAACAGACAGACACACACACATACACGCACACACGCACGCACGCACGCACGCACACACGCACACACGCATGCACACACACACGCAAACACACACACACACACACACACACACACATATATCGTACGATTAAAGCCAAAATGATCGACTAGCAACAACTTCATTGTCTTCGGATCTTCAACGGATGTACTCATTTAGCAGCAATTGGTGACTCATGTTGAATTTCAACATGTACTTATTGCTGTTGTGCGGCACAGAAATTAGCAAATATGTTCAAGTGAGAGATAAGATGAGGGAGTGAGACGCAATGCACATTGCACGAAGAATATGGACAGGTGGAATACCACCCTAACTAATTGAATTTTTTTTAAACAGAAAAAGCGATAATAAACAAAAGTATGACGTAATATCCGAAGCTTTTGAAAGAGCATATCATGTTTTTTAATTGGCCGACTAATTGGGCACGCAATTCCTTTTCACGCTATTCATTACCTCTCTTTCTGCTTAGTACGTGTAAGAAGGACAGGTTACACTGGTATGTTATGTGATAATCAAAGTTATGTTAGAATGTTATGCAATGATTCAACTCACTAATTAGTTATAAAATATTCCTACATATTTACGTGCTATTTCCCTAAAATTGCCGCTTAAGATCGCTTTATTGCATCGTTAAGAACGGATTATCGCCAACCGCCCTTAAGCCCTTTTCGTCGGAATGACACATAATGATTATCTGTAAATTTCACAAGAAATGTGTCTGGCTAGGGACAGACCAATATAAATTAAAGTGCCTGGGGTCAAAAGGACTGGCTTTGAATATATAGACTTGGTGCATTTTACTTTGCAATGGAAATAGGAGGCTGATTATTAAGCAAAATGGGACTTCATCGCATATAATTAAGTTTTTAAATTGTACCTCCGACGTTTCGAGGACGACGTTGTCCCCATGGTCTCGGAGAAGACTGGCTAAAGTTTAATTGTATACATAGTTTTAGGTTAAGTTATATCTCCCTGCAATGCTCTATCAATGTTATGTACAGTCGCCATCAGATATATCGGAGCGGCCAAGGTGTTCATAATATCTGAACACGCACCGTAACGCCTTGACAATAGAGGCGTGTTCAGATATTTGTGAGCGCCTTGGCCGTTCTGATATATCTGATGGCGACTGTACTCCATAATTGTCATATGTATCAGTATTTATTACCTTGTAAAATGTTTTTAGCGTAAATTATAATATGTATAGGTGTGGGTGTACTTTAATAAATAAACAATGGCTCTAAAGTTGACATCAACATCTTCTAGATTGCTAAAATAAAAAATAATGAATAAAAATCGTGAAAGTTTGAATCGTGATATGGCTCGGTTTTCTTATATGGTGAAGGTTTACCAAAACTCAACAGTATAGTAATTACAAACTTATATTCCACCCTTCAATACCCGAGGAAAGCCGCAGGGCGAAGTTAACCGTGTTTATAAGTTCCTTCGTGCATTTTTAACAAGCCTAGGCGACAGGATCCGTGCCTCGGCGGGAAGTTATCGGGACAGCTAACTTATACCGGGGCCTATTCGACTTGGCATACTGACAAGGTGTGACGTGGGCTTGCAAATATACGTATACATTTACCACCATACAGTCGTAAAAACTGTAGGGAAACCTTTTCCGCCCAGAATGAAAGTTCTTCAAGCTTATTAAATTTTATCAAAATATCGGTGAAAAAAAAAACTGCTACAAAATAAAAACCAACCCATATAAAGTTTTACGATATGACAATGTCATTTTAAACACAGATACATTGAGTAAGATGCGTAAAATCTAAGACAATTTCGTGTTTCGAATTCGAATTTGACAGGTAAACGAGATGTCGCTGTACAGCTCCATACATTTTGCTGTAACCCTGATGGTCAAAAGTTAATGTTTGACAATTCAGTGACCGCAAAACATATCGCCATCTTGTTTGGATGTCAAACTAAGGGGCACGTTTTTTTCTTAGACTTTACCTTTGTATTACAATCAATTCTCTTTGTTTTAAATATACCTACCTACTTACTTGTAAATTCGATGATTCGTAGTAGTTAGTAACCTTACATCTAAAAGAAGCAAGTTTCCGATATAAAACCATCAAAAGAAAGCACCGCTTGTGTGTGACATGGTTGGTGTAGAGTGGAAAAGTGTTATATTTTTTGGAACACCCGCTAACGATGTGATTACTACAGTCAGATTATTATTTGGCGCTTTTCCGAATCGCTGTAGAGGCCATTTTTTTGTGTAATTGGATAGCGTTTAATTCGGGTAAAAGATTTGAAAATAAATACGTAGATTCTGTGGGGGTCGAGGGTACCGTGAACGTCGAAAATCGAAGTTTCTATCTCTGTCTATTTGCTTCTCTATCAGTCAAATAAATATGAACGATAAAGAGTCATCTATACACGGTGGCTAAAAAAACTGCATTCCCGTTGCCAGGGAGGTTTTGGGATTATACTGAGCAACTTTTACTATGGGACCAACCCCGAAATCGTGAAAAAAAATTACCCTCCCATAGAAAATGGACCAGCCAAAATGCATGAAACAGTCAAATCTTTTTTCGCGATTTCGGGGTTGGGCTCATAGTAAAAGTTGCTCAGTATAATCCTAAAACCTCCCTGGCAACGGGAACGTATTTATTTTTAAACGCACGAAGTTCCTAAGATCCAACATATCTCGCTTGAATTAATCAGAAAATAATGAAAACGTGTTCGAAAATTGCGTTCGTAAATTTTTAACGAGGAGCGTGGCGGGGTCCATGTTTCAACTTGAATTTATTGGAGACCCCTAACTTATATCGGATGGTGTAGGGGTATTTCACGTGAGTGTAAACTTGCGTCAGGCGTCAGGCGGTGTTGCAGCATATCCCAACGCCGTTTGCAAACCCTACTATTTTGATACTTGATACCGCTAATCATATTATAATAATAGTTTAATGTAACTGCTAACTGCTACTATAACATAATGAAACAAAAAAAAAACGAGCGTGGGCTTATGAAATGAGCTGTAGGCCTAGTACAGGAGTTGCGCGACAGTCTTTTTCCTACGAGATAGACTACACTCTAATTAATCATCATTTTCATCATTTCAGCCTATATACGTCCCACTGCTGGGCACAGGCCTCCTCTCATGCGCGAGAGGGCTTGGGCTATAGTCCCCACGCTAGCCCAATGCGGATTGGACTCTAATTAATACAGTAAGAAAAAGACGAGTCCTCTATCTCGCTGTGCTAAGCCGGCTGAAAGAGAATTCCCGTCTTTTTCAGAGATGAATTTTGAATGTCATTATTAAATAGATATTGAAGTTATTATGACGTAATAATAACATTTTCACAAATAAGAAAAGTTTACCGATATAAACCATCATAATAGATCATAGCGGGTTTTTAATTTATGTGTAGATAAAGCCCTTAATGGTTCAATAATTAAATACCGTAACTCCACCCAAAGATAATTATCAGGGGCTAAATTTAAATGATATCTCACAAACATATTATAGTTCTATTTTGATTGCGACCTGATAATTAATTATTTATGTACGTTTTTGTTTATACTTTGTATCTTTAGGTATTCAAATAAAAGTAAACAAAATGTACCCTCAAAAGGCTCCTTAAGGCCGTTCCCGTACCCAAATGAAATCTACAATCGAGCCTCCCCTCACGCCACCCATCCCGCCCCTAGATACAATGACGATACAACAGCGCCACGCAAGAAGTAGCGACTTAAATGAACTAACAGGACACTGATTTGTAAAACGTATTACTAAATACTGAAAAAAAGCATGCTGCATCTCATAGATGGCGTTAAAGTTAAATTGGAAAAATAAATGAAACATAGTGCAAATTAAATATTCATTTTAATGAAGTCAACTCTTATTTCAATAATATTTAATTATAAGGGTAAATACAGTTTATATTTAAACAAATTAATGACTGCAAGTTTTCTATAATATCATTATTTATTAGGTATACTGTGCAGGTATATCATCGATATTTATTAAAAAATTAGGGCATACCGATACAAGTGCGAAAAATAGGTAATTCGCACATGTATCATACAACGTTTTACAGTACATAATATGGCCCTTTAAATTTTCGACATAGTTAAGCCAGTTGAGGGTAGATGAAAACATTACAGCATGATCAAATAATGTAGGTTAAAGTCAGGTCGTTCAGCGACTCCGTCCAGGCGGTTTTGTATTTGGTTGGTTAATCAATAAATGTTATTTAAATTTATTTAAATACTTTACTTTTATTGAAATACCTAAAGATACAGACTATAGATGTAGCTGGTCAATACTCGCCCCTACTATTTATTCTTACCCCTATTATTTTTTCAGAAACAGTTTTATCTACTATTGGCTCTCTATTGGGATGGTATTCCTTTGAAATTTCTTAACTTGCCTCATTATGTACCTATAGCAATGTACAAATTGCAAAACATTCCCAAAAAGCGGAAACGTTCTCGAGAATGATCTCAGAACATTCCTGCAACATGGAAATTATTGATCCGCCATCTTGGATTTTTTCCAAAAAAATTTTTTTTCATAGGAATCTAGAGGCCTCTATCTCCCGCCATGCCAAATCTCAGCGCGCACGGACCAACTTGAAAAAATTAAAAAAAGTGGACCATTTTTTTTTATGCAGTTTGTTTTGTCTCGGGGCCCTCTATGACATTTGGTCGAGCACCCCCACCTATCACGCGCCGTTTAAAAGTTGCCATACAAAATAAAAGTGGCCAGTTTTCCGGCAATTGCAGCATTAAAAAAAATATATTCATAGGTATCTAGGGGATCCGAGATTCCGTGACCAAAATTTTAGCGCGCTAGGACAAAAATGAAAAAAAAAAAGTCGATCATATTGAAAAACAAAATAGCGGCGTCTAAAACTGCCAGGGTCCCTCTATGACATTTGGTCGAGCACCCCCACCTAGGTCTGACCGTTTGGCCGGGACGTCATACAATTTTCTGACCGGAAGCGGGAGACCAAAACACGGAATTCTCTGGGGGTAAGGACTACACCTAAACTATCGTGAATATTCATGGTATAAACTACGATAAATAAATAAATTCTCGTTCTCGTGAACATTCTCAGAAGTTACCGAGAAATTCTTATGTGGAAAATTTCGCAACTTTGGAAAGTTCTCGTGAGTGCATTGCTAATTATGTATAATAACATCAAACAGTTGCCTTTGAAAATGTTTAATGGGAAACTAAAAGCATGGCTTATAATACAAAAGGCATTATATTCCATCGAGGAATGCATGTCATCTTTTGACTGAGGTAGGTAATATGTATAATATTATATCCGCCATATATGGCTTCGTATGCGGTAAAGGGTTAATAATACCTCTCTATTTTAGTCTAAGTAAAATTAACCTAGTTCATAAGTACCTATCTGAATAACAATTGTGGACTGTACTGTATTGTCTAAAGAAATAAATTATTTGTTTATTATTATAATATGTACCTATAGGCCTTGACTAGAGTTAAACCAAGAAAAGTCTTCAGCGATTTTGATAGCCCACGTAGTGCAAGTGTTATTTTTTACGTCATGGCCGTTCCCGTACCCAAATGAAATCTACAATCGAGCCTCCCCTCACGCCACCCATCCCGCCCCTAGATACAATGACGATACAACAGCGCCACGCAAGAAGTAGCGACTTAAATGAACTAACAGGACACTGATTTGTAAAACGTATTACTAAATACTGAAAAAAAGCATGCTGCATCTCATAGATGGCGTTAAAGTTAAATTGGAAAAATAAATGAAATATAGTGCAAATTTAATATTCATTTTAATGAAGTCAACTCTTATTTCAATAATATTTAATTATAAGGGTAAATACAGTTTATATTTAAACAAATTAATGACTGCAAGTTTTCTATAATATCATTATTTATTAGGTATACTGTGCAGGTATATCATCGATATTTATTAAATAAAAACCGGGCAAGTGCGAGTCGGACTCGCGCACGAAGGGTTCCGTGCCATAATGCAAAAAAAAACGAAAAAAAAGCAAAAAAAAAACGGTCACCCATCCAAGTACTGACCACTCTCGACGTTGCTTAACTTTGGTCAAAAATCACGTTTGTTGTATGGGAGCCCCATTTAAATCTTTATTTTATTCTGTTTTTAGTATTTGTTGTTATAGCGGCAACAGAAATACATCATCTGTGAAAATTTCAACTGTCTAGCTATCACGGTTCGTGAGATACAGCCTGGTGACAGACGGACGGACGGACGGACGGACGGACGGACGGACAGCGAAGTCTTAGTAATAGGGTCCCGTTTTACCCTTTGGGTACGGAACCCTAAAAATTAGGGCATACCGATACAAGTGCGAAAAATAGGTAATTCGCACATGTATCATACAACGTTTTACAGTACATAATATGGCCCTTTAAATTTTCGACATAGTTACGTAATGTGCTAATTATCGCACTAATGCGGTAAAGTAGCACCATATTGTAATAGTACTTACCTACATTACGTTTACAAGTGCGGCAAATAGGAAATTCGAAACGAGTGGCGATAAATTCGAACACGACCGAAGGGAGTGTTTTGAATCGACACAAGTTGCGAATTACCTATTGGCACATGTATCGTACAACGTTTTACAGTACCTACAGTCCTTACATACTAGGGTTTGCTCCCGGGAAATACCGGTACCGAAAGTACCGGGAATTGCCGGGATTTAGAGCCAAGCAAAGAACCGGGATTTCAGAATTAAATTCCCGGTACTTTCGGGATTTTCGGGACTAATATTTCCGGTACAATATTTGACTGTTTTCTGTTACTTAGCATGAAATATCATGTTTTTTAAAGAAATACATTATATAAATCCATTGCTGACGCTAATACTTTTACGACTGACCATATATTAAAGCAAAACAAAAATAGTCAATGGGTTTGACAATGCCAACAAAATAAAATAGCTTATTTTGAAACTATACGAGTGTTTTTACGATAAATAATTTTATACGAATAATTAGTTAGTTGTATACTAAATACGAGCAAAAACTAGAGAGAATTGTGTAATTAATAAAATATTTCTTTTAATTCGAATACGGTATAAGAAACTCTTATTGATAATCTGAATGACATTTTAAAATGAATTAAAATATTATAGTGACATGTCCTCTCCTTGGTAAATTCTTAATTCTGGCTGCAACAACTTCTTGATCCTTCCTATTGATAATTTTATTACCACTTTTACCTACTCACATGCAATTTTGCACATTTATTCAAGCCCCTTATCTTGTCTAGAATACAAAATTTCGTAAACGTAGCTCTAACAGTTATTCATAAATTAACGTTTTAAAACCGGCATTTTTGTGACTGACTGACTAATAGATCAAAAACCTAACCCACTTCGAGCTGACCTAGAAACTTGAAATTTGGCACCAAGGTAGACTATTAGGAGTTTATAGAGGAAACAATCTAAAAAATGAAAATTATTGATAATTTGATGAAGAAAAACATATATACTTATCGATAATAGGCTAGATGACTAATTTTCATTTATGGTATCAATCGATCAGGTTTGTCTTTAGGATCAAAAGTCTATATGGGATCCATTGCATTAAAGGAATACAAAAGTCAGAAATGATAGTCAAAGTCCGACAGTCGTACTTCACTCGCGAAACGCCCCGAACAAAACGATATGTGACCGTGACGTCAAGGTCACAAAGAGTCCATCTTGAAGTATGAACAAAACAAGAAAATTGCGATTTTGTCGGTGAAATATTGCGTTTATGTATATAGTTTCCATACAATCTTTTATTGGATAAAATGTGAGGAATCGAATCGAATGGTAACTAACTGCGACAATTCTTCGACCGACGGTTTTGTCAGGAAGCTCTTCTTCCACATTGAACGATATTTGTAACTGAAAATAAAATATATTGTATGTGTTAGCATTTACAATTTGTCACATCATGTACAGTCGACGTCAAAGATATGTACCTATTGCAGCATACTCCTTTGAAATAAGGTGAAAAATGTATACATATATTTGACGTCGACTGTACATATAAAGCACCGGTGGTAAAGAACCAACGAGAGAAATAGAAGTAAGACCCTGTATAATGACTACGAATCGTGTGATAAATCAATTTACGATGGAATTCTGGCACACGAAGTTGAAACAATGTTATTCTAGCTAGGTAGTTAGTACAAAAGGTAAAATTGTTCTCTGCTCTACAATCAATAAGCATAATTAGCATGAATCACCTATAGTCCTGTAGCGCTGGCTATATTTTGAGCCCTAACTTAAAGTAATATTAAAGTCAATTATTTTTTCGCTTACGAATAGTGTTTTAAGATGTTAATCTTACATTTTGTTTTGTGTCACAGATATTATTTGCTTTTTAAGTAATTTAACAATTTGTGGTAATTATTTTTATTTTGTATTATTTTGAAGAAAAGAATATTCTAGAGAAAACATGTAACTGTATCGCATTTAGGATAGTTTTTTGAATGTGAAAACATAGTTTGTGTCAATTACGTCCATTGCAATCGGATACTATGCCATACTATTCAAAATGACTCAAAAAATAATTAAAGTAAAAAAAAATTGCTGACATCGCATTTAATCGTGTCAAAATGTACATTACATGTTTTTGTGTCTTATCAAGGCATAGCTTCATAAGATTTTTGATAATTTTGTTCTAACAGGCTATTACCATAACAAAAGAATATTAAAGTTACTAGAGTTCACATCTTATTAATTTAAAAGGCGGGATAAATAAGAAATATGAATTTGTGTCAGTTTCATCCATTGCATAAACAAATAATACAAAAATAATGTTTACGTTCATACGACGCTAGCGGGTGGCTCAAAACGGGCAACGCGGGCCGTGCAGGGGGGGCGGGCGCGGCGGGCGCGGCGCGACCTTGGCGTGGCGGCGGGTAAGGGCCTCTCTCTAAAAACCACACGTTGCGTACCCAGCGCATGTTTACTTCGCCTGTGCGCCAAATGAATATTACTTCTTGAACTTAATTTATATTAATGTTATTAATATTTTTATTTCTATATCTAATATCTAATCAAGTCTACCTTCAATATGTCTTAATTATATGGACTAATAAATTTTAATATAAACATGTATAATTTTTTTTCCCTTATAAATAGCATAAACCAGTCTTTCCATACTTAAGTAGTACTTAGTCTTGTACCTATTCAATGTACACCATCATCATTGTAATTGACGTTGCTTGCCACGCTTTATACATCACAAAATTAGCAATACATTGCATCTTAAAATAATCTTAAAAAGTGTACTAAATATCGAATATAAGTTATTTTTAAAAGTCGCTGATGTGACATTCTCATTCAAAAGGTAGGGACCACTTTGTTGTTTACCATAAAGACGAAATTTTATTGTATCTTTATACAAATAGCCTGTCAGAGAGTCCTTATGGCAAGGATAAAGTGCTACATTTTGACTGCGAACGTCACGAATGTTGGTCAGTATGAGGAGCCTACATTTTATTTTTAAATATACTTACAAGATACTTACTCCCACACTATGAAAAGATTTAATGTAATTATGCCTCCGAATGAAATAAATACACTGTAATGGCTCTTCTACACAATGGGCCAACGCCGGCCACTCCAAGGGACGCATTTATGCGTTAGAGGGAGCAAGTGATATTGCTATCTCATTCTACCGCATGGTTGCGTCCCTTGGAGTGGCCGGCGTTGGCCCATCGTGTAAAGGGGCCATAATGTTCATCTAACAAGCACCTTACCCGCGTAGGTAGCCTTCTCCGCGTACGCCGTTCATGCAAAGTTTTATTTAGCCAAATAGTAAAAAACCGTTGTTGAAAATGACCCAAATTATGAATGTTGTCTTGATGTGGCATTATAATAATGTAGACGTAAACTTAATAACATGAATTTTTTTTTGTGGCAGATACATGATGTTTATAAGAAAAAAAAATATTAAAAATAAAAGCGGTGGATGAATTTGACACACATTTGATGGAATAACATATTATAATATCCTGTGAAGTACAACACTTCACTTACCGACTATAATTTTATTTTAGGCATTTTAGGGTCACTATTAGGTATTTATTAAATGTCATTATACCCGTGGATAATAATGACACAAAATGCGTGTGTACGTCGGAAGCCACTTTGCTTTTACAGGGAAACAAAGAATTTCATCTCGAATATTTTTTTTACCAAATGCTGTTTAAAAAAAGAAATACCTAAATTTCTACCTAAGCAAATACCTAGGATGACACAAAATATTATTATTAGGTTTGGTATGTGGTCTGGAAACTATATGTAAAAAATAAGCAACATTAATAATCTTATAACTTCAAAAGCTATTGCTACCGGACTACTACCTCATGGGTATCTTCTTCCTCTAATATACTAGGAACCCGATAAGTGTCATCCACCTGTGCAATGCGTGGGTTCAAAATGTTTGAGCCGGTCGCCTCACTGTCAAAACCAAAATTAAATAAATGTATGATGTTTTACAGCACATATGGACTTTACCGCACTAGTGCGATAATGCACACACACATTACGTAACTATGTCAAATATTTAAAGGGCTAGTAGTAGTAGTAAACTCTTTATTGTACAAAAAGACATATTAAAAATAACATACAATTAGCAAGAAGTACAAAGGCGAACTTATCCCTTTGAGGGATCTCTTCCAGTTAACCTATAGGGCTATATGTACTGTAAAACTGTCGGTCGAAGAATTGTAGCAGCCAGTCATTTCTTTACAACATCACTCAATTTATAAATTAGTCCATTACTATTTCATAAATTGATCATGGACCCGCGAAACGCAGCACTCCAGAAATGCAGTTATTTCGAAAAGTGAGACAGACTAATTTCAAAATTTTTATGTAGGTACCTATATTATAACAAGTGATGACAATGGAGAAAACTACTTGAAAGTAAATAAACCATTGTGCTGGTTACAGGTACAGTCGGCGTCAAATACTTTGTAGCAACAAAGTAGCCAAATAGTAACATCTAGCAAGTAACATAATAAAATTGCGGTTTATGACGTAAGTATTAAAAAAACTGCTTACTAGATCTCGTTCAAACCAATTTTCGGTGGAAGTTTGCACGGTAATGTACATCATATATATATTTTTTTGTTTTATCATTCTCTTATTTTAGAAGTTAAAGGACACACATTGTACCACTTTGGAGGTGGTCTCTCGCGCAAACTATTGAGTTTAGAAAAAAATGATATCAAAAACCTCAATATATTTTTTGAAGAATCCATAAATACCCCACACGTATGGGATTGATGCAAAAAAAAAAATTGAGTTTCAGTTCTAAGTATGGGGAACCCCCAAAATGTATTGTTTTTTTCTATTTTTGTTGGAAAATCCAAGTTTCAACAGTACCTATAGTTCTTATAGTTTCAGAAAAAAGTGGCTGTATATACGGACGGACAGACAGACAGACATGACGAATCCTTAAGGGTTCCGTTTTTTGCCATTTGGCTACAGAACCCTAAAAATGCTCTATCACAGGTAAATGAGAAATTGAAAATGGAAATAATTGCCCAAGATTATTAGTTTTATTAAAATAAAAAATCGGTCAACACGCTCAAGAAAAGGAAATCATTTACTATTGTGTAGGGTAGGTATAATATAAAATAACTACCAGTTCATTAAAAAAAACGTAAAAGAATAACGAAAGTACGGACAATCGGTAAATCCCGGGATTTTAATTTCCGGGACTTACTCAGGCAACCCTATTACATTCTATCAGTGTACATTTTTAGGGTTCCGTACCCAAAGGGTAAAAACGGGACCCTATTACTAAGACTTCGCTGTCCGTCCGTCCGTCTGTCCGTCTGTCATCAGGCTGTACATGTATCTCATGAACCGTAGTAGCTAGACAGTTTAAAATTTCACAGATGATTGAATTTCTATCGCCGCTATAACAACAAATACTAAAAACAGAATAAAATAAATAGTTATGCAACAAACGTGATTTTTGCCGTTTTTTGCATAATGGTACGGAACCCTGCGTGTGCGAATCCAACTTGCACTTGGCCGGTTTTTTTAAATTAAGTACCTCTTGGAGAATATCAAATAACTGATGAGGGCAATGTATCTCCTACGATATTATTGATTGGCGACATTTTATTTAGTTTTCGGCGAACATTTGCTAAGTAGGTAGTACTAATAGCCATCTAGGAAAATAAGTACAAAATATGTCCAAATAATTGAGAATATCAATTCAATTCATAAAAAGATATAAGCATCTGCACTGATAGGAAAACAGTAGGTATCTAAATCTAACTAAGGTCTTTTCGTACGCCGCCGCTGTGAGTACTTGAGTAGGTAGGTATTTATCGCAACGCACGAAGTTACGCGCGACATAGGTACCTACATACATATGTGACGTTATCTATGAAAAGGGACCTTATTGTCGATGGCGCTTCCGCCATTATTAACGATGCTCTGATATAAATACCACGCCGTGCGACGCAGTGCGTCGTAAGCGCCATAGACAATAAGGTCCCTTTTCATAGATAATGCCACAATTAGAATTAGAACTTACTCGTTACTTTGAATGTCAGTGGTTGATGAAATCGGAGATTCCATTTCCATATTTTGCAGTCTGTAAATAAAGATAAGTTGTAGTAGTGTATTGTGTTACGTAGGTAGGGCTAAAAAGCACAAGTCAAATAATTATACTCACTCGATGTAGTCTAAAGATATAGTATCATGTTCGGCTGTGAACTTATCCAATTTTCTTCTTTTCCTAGAAAGACAAAAAAGTAAAAAGTTTAGACGCATGACAAATCACGAGCTGAGGTTCGAACCCTCGATAGGTGGATGGATTGCTAAAAGAACGCTTTATGCGTCTAATTGTGTGCGTTACATGTATCACTGTGTGCTCGTATTTATAGGAAGGCCCACTACACCGCAACCGCGTAACTACGACTCACGGCACACATAGACGGCAATGTTTTCTGTCTTTGCCGTGCATTAGGCAGCGGCGCTAGTGCCGCGTGGTGTAAACGTCGCGAATCGCAATATCCTTTTAAGCTATTTAGATGATGAATTGATGACAATGTTTAACCGGTAGATGGAGCGATTATTAAATTCTAGAATGTTTTAAGTTATATGGATTACTAATTAGTACGATCAAGTATATATTAAATTAAGTAATAATTACGTATTTCACTGTGTAATAAATATACATTTTTACTTACGTTAGTTCCATTGTTTGTTGGAATCTTCCGAGTTGTCTTTTTCGAGATGTCTTCTTTTTATTCAATTGCTTGTTACCCATTATAACTTAAAGGTTTTGGTGCACACGGTATATCACTAGGACACACAACACAGCACAGTTTTTATAAGTAAATCTTATATTTGTTTTGGGGACACCTAGTACAGGTCCGTCTGGCACGAGCGCTCAGCCATCACTGTCTCATTTCGAAAGACGGACGGAGATAGAGCATGCAGGCCGGAGTCGATATTTTGTTACGATAGAATTAGTTGATGTTTATTTATTTTAAAAATATTGCCTCTAATTATCGTTTTTCTAAAGCTGTCAAATTACTGTTATAGTTATGATTGATTTTTCTCCTTTTTTTGTTTCATAGTGTCACATAGTAAAGAAACGAGTAAAGTTGGAGTAAAAATTCGAATTGGAGGTTACTTTGGGAATAAATTGTATCGAGCGAAGTGTTATGAATCGTGTATCGAAAGCTGTGTTATTAAAGATAATATAATCAAGAATTATATTTATTTTTCCCACGTCTACAAATATCACCGTTTCTTAGAAAAATAGGATAATTATTGGGGTATTTTTACATTTCTGGCTCAGGGAACGGCCTAAATCGATGCAGACTTTTCCTTGGTCTAACTCTATGATTATTTTAACTTAGTTTTAGTTATGATATTTTTACATGGCAGATGCTGGTGAAATATGACTGTGTTATTTATAATACTGTCTGACAATATTTTGTACCATATTTCAAACAAAATAATAATACTACTATACTATGTGTATAACTTAAAGTACTGAAATGAAAACGTTTCACAACAGTTCAATTTATTCTAGCATAAATGCTTTCATAATAAAATTGATTTGATTCTAGCTTTTATTATAAAGCATACTCTGTTAGCGACAGTTCTATTTCTGTCTAAATTGAATTTTGATGGGAATAAATGAATAGAGCCTTTTTGCCAAGCAATATAAAAGTCAGCTCTAAATCATAATTCAAGTTTCGGAACCCAACGAAATACCTTTTATTAAAATATTATAATAGACTTTATTGAGACAAAAAATACAAACTAAACAATAATAAAACTAAACTACATGGAATATAAAACTTAAAATAATCATATAAATAGACTTTATTAAAATAGATATTGGTTTAATTTAGATATCGAGCTTTAGGTACTTATCATATTTCAGGCCGAAGGCTGTGTTATTTCGGCAGTTTCTGGAATCGGCAATGAAAAAATATGGGTATCTGCTCAATTCTATACTAGAATAGGCCCCTTAGATAACATGCCAATCGCTAACGCTACGTAGCGAACGGAACGTAACTGTCACTGTCACACTAATATGGAAGAGTGATAGAGAGACACAAAGCGATTGGATGGCGAAGCGCAAGCGATCGTCACCATGGCTAGGCCGCTAGGTGACGCAGCAAAAAACTGTTATGTCTCCAAAATTATGTTTAGTTTTTCAGATAATATATTAAACTGTAAGGTCTATTTATGAACCTTTGTTGCCATTGTGAACTTGGCATTTTTCCTTGTAATAATTTAATGTATAAATTACAATTTTGCGTTAGCCCCATCTTTAGAAATGTGTGTCTAGCGATTACGTAAACGCTCGTCTATTTTTACCACTACCGCGATTATATCTGGCTACAAAACGCCCAAACTTACCAGTAAGCGCTTACGACACCCATGGATGATCCCGGCTTACCGCCTGACCCGCCTACTGGAGCGGCAGTGATACGTAGGGCTTCGGAAGCCCGACCGAAAATGTGGGTTATACACATGATTGAGACAAGACACTAATGTTGATCTGGGTCGATTTTCATTAAGAAAAAATAATATTTTGCTATTTATATTATAAGTGTTATTGTCGTTGTTTATTAAATACATAAATCTTATATTAAATTGGTATGCGAATCTAAATAAAAAAAACTGTAGACATGATTATTAAGAAACGTAGTACTCCAAATTTCGAAAAAAAAAACATTGAAAATTTACTACCTCGGAGGTGAAACCTGCTCTACTTATCAACTGAGCTACCTTAATTCATATGCAATAGTTAGCTTCATTAACACGGCTTTTTGAAGACAGTATTATTTGTAGGCAAGTGTTGTTAAATCCTAAAAATGCCTACAAGCGCTGTCCAAGAGTAATCAACCAATATGTATGCACGTATGTTAATACGAGCAAACAATTTAAACTCCTGATGGACAAGTTCGTTAGCTACTGTAATCTGTGGTTATTCTGAAAAGTCGCTATACGGTTCATATTAGTCATATTTAGGGTTCCGTACCCAAAGGGTAATAACGGGACCCTATTACTAAGACTCCACCGTCCGTCTGTCCGTCTGTCTGTCACCTGGCTCTATCATCAACCGTGATAGCTAGACAGTTGAAATTTTCACAGATGATGTATTTCAGTTGCCGCTATAACAATAAATACTAAAAAGTACGGAACCCTCGGTGGGCGAGTCCGACTCGCACTCGGCCGGTTTTTACTAATATATATGTAGAGTTAGGTGTATTGGGGATGGGGTGGGAGGGGGTTACCCAAGGACCCAGGACCGCAGTCAATGTAAGAAAAGATTCGAGCCCTACACCCCAGCAAGGGGTAATAGGATGGAAAGAAGAAGATGTTATAGCTTTGAGATTGTTAAGTCGGAGAATACGAGAGAAGGACGCAGCGCCGAAAGATAACCAGTGGCTTGCTTTTTGTCCTAATATTATAAATGCGAAAGTCACTTGGTCTGTATTTATCTGAATTACTTAACATTTCTACATAGATAAGTTGAGTTCCGTTTGAGCTGCGTTTTTTTAACACCCGATAAAATTTATTTTAACCGAGACTTGCATTAATCTCTGTTGCTCTGTTAAAAAAAGTGATAAAATCTTTATAGAGTCGGACCAAGAAAAGTCTGCAGCGGATTTGATAGCCCACGCAGTGCAAGTGTCATTTATGCGTCATAATTTCATAGAAGTTTGACGTTTAAAATAACACGTGCACTGCGTGGGCTATCAAATCCGCTGCAGACTTTTCATGGACTGACTTTAGCGTATTTATATATTTAATTATAATTGCTTACCTACATGTATGTATAGGTCTTCGGGACTAATAATCGTTTCAATACATGTATACGCGTATACCTAACGATATTTTAAATAAGGCTACAAAGCTCCCTATTCATCCAACCATTACTTTTAATCATCAATTTATTTATAACAAAAGCTGTGCGGAACGGAACTGGCTGGGGTAAATCTATAAACGAGGGTAAATTACCCCATTTTAGAGGAAAATTGTAGCGTGCGAAAAGGGTATTTGTTACTAAAAGTTTGAAGTTTAATTAAGGTGCATTGGGGTAACTTCGACAGCGGAATAATTATGAAAATGGAAAATATCTACTAAACTAGAAGTAAGAACCTTGGTCAGTGTTGCAGTAGCAGTTATTTAAAACTTTCGCGTTTTGAACACATATTAACTCACATTTATAGACGGGTCTATCGCCAGGGTTGGGCAAAATACTGGCTTCCACGTATTTCAAATACAAATTACAAAATACATTTTTAAAAATATTTGAAATACCAAATACAAACTACTTTGGTGACTGGTATTTGAAATACAAAATACAAATTACAGTGTTTAAAATAATGTATTTCAAATACAAAATACAAAATACTATTCATTTTTTTTTGTTTAATCATTTAGTTTTTTTAACGAATATCCTTTCCTAAAAACTTATAGGGTCATTGCGCTTGTTTTCGTACAGCTCTAGTTTTCATCCACTTGACGAAATTTGAATATAAACCTACGTTGCTGCAAATAGTAAATTAAAAATGAAATATATTATTTGCTAATCTGTCAAGTGGTCGAAAACTAGAGCATGGACGGAAACTACTGCAATGACTCTATCCCCTGGCTGTTGACGAAAAGTTCCGCGCAGAATAGCTCGCGCACAGACATAGAATACGCGCTCGCGCTTGACAGACAGCTTAAGTGTGCGAAAGGGAAGCCATCACGTATATGAACATCCCATGAGTGCGAAAGAGTCAGACTACCAATGAGAAAACGTAACCACTTTTGAGTTTGACGACGGCCGCGGACGGCGGAAGAGCGTATCACGGTAATTTTCAAATTATAAAATATACACGGATTAGGTTAGGACGAAAAGTATTAAATAAATAAAGTAATTCAGTGAAGATGGTGTCTTGTAGTGTTCCGGATTGCAGTGTCACAGGGCCAAATAATCCAAGCAAATACTCATTTCAGAGGATTTATGATATTCTGAGCGAAATTTTCTTAACGATATTTTGTCAAATTAACAGCGTACAAAGTGTAAGAAGCCGGTTTATACAGTTCATTATAAGTTTTTCTTCCTTTGTGTGCTAATATTTTATCATATTAGTCTATAATTTAAAATATTTTGTGTAAAAACATAACCTGTTACTTTACGCTAGGGCTTGACAAAATGTTCATATGACAGTATCGATAACTTGTTTCTTCAATTATTTCTTCACAAGACATCATAAAGATATTAGCTTTTATAACCGACTTCAAATAATAACGATTGTTATACCTTTTTGAAGGTGCTCATGTTTAGCGGTAAATTGAAACTTCACTTTCCAACACAGTAAGAAATACATTAAGATAAGTCTGCAACGATTTTGATAGCACACGCAGTGCAAGTGTTATTTATACGTCATAATGTCGTAGAATTTTAACGTTTAGAATAACACATTTGAAAAAGTAGTCGATAAAGCAATCAAACATCGACAGATTATTAATATGTTGTAACATGACATCACTATTTTTGATCTCACATAGACAATTTACGCACACACTTGCATTTCATTTTTGGTCACACTTTTGAAGATTGACAGTTGTTCTTTGTCATAGCTCACGCATTGTACCTATTTGCCCTCGTACAAGTCGTACATTATATAAAAAAAAGCGTTCCATTTTAGGATCATAGAATTTAATAAAATGTATTTTGTAGAAATGTATTTTGAAGCTGATACTTCAGTATTTGAAATACAAAATACAAAATACATGTGAGTGCAGTATTTGAAATACCAAATACAAAATACTTTTCCAGGTAGTATTTGAAATACAAATACAAAATACTAAAATGTATTTCAAATACGTATTTCAAATACATGTAATTGAAATACTGCCCAACCCTGTCTATCGCGAATTTATTTTATTACCTTTATTTACCGACGTTTCCCGACGACGACGTTTCGACGTTTTCGTTTCGATCTATAGACCCGTCTGTATGTGAGTATGTATTGTTACTGCTTTTATAGATATTTACCATTTTTAAATTATTCCTCTCTCGTAGTTATCCTAATAAACTTTACTAGCCTCTGTAGGCCTAGCACAGGAGTGGCGCGACAGTATCTCGCCCGCGAGATAGACTACCCAATCTTTTCTAATTGTATTAATTAAAGTGGGACATGGAGTCTATCTCGCGAGTGAGATAGGTACAGTCGCGCCACTCTTGTGCTAGCCCGGCTGCCCGCGACTTAACCCGCATAGAAGTCGTTAAACTGCCCCAAATCCCTTCCCCCATAGTTTTCTTGGAGTAAATTGCAACCCCTCATTGCATCCCTTTAGTTTAGACCAGCGGTCGGCAACCTTTTAGCAGCCAAGGGCCAATAGTAGTTAACGGAGGTGACGCGGGCCGTACTTTGTTAATATTTATGACTTTATGAGACATTGTCGTTTGTCACTATTACATACAAAATAGCCAAGGTACCTCTCGGGCCGCAAGTGATAGTTTCGCGAGCCGCATGCGGCCCGCGGGCCGCAGGTTGCCGACCGCTGGTTTAGACAATACATAGTTAGTTTCGAGGTATAAAGTATCTGTACAATTTCGCACTGTCTTGAAGGGGAAGTAAGAAACAAGCATCGAGTTTAGTCATAAACAAACGTATACATTCATATTCACACAAATCCTCTCAAAAATACAAAAGCAAATCTTCTGATGGGTTCTACAATGAAATCTCTGTACTATTTATAAGTCTTTCCCATCACGCAACAATGGTGGATGGACATTTGGGAGGCGTGCACGGAGCCGAAGCCAACACGTTCATTAAAGTGTCAAAAGGGTGACACTTTAATGAAAGGTAAGGGGCACACCGAGCGGATGCTGCCCTTGCCCGTGTCTTGGGACGCACACGGAGGCAAAACCCGCCAGGGTGTTAGGAGTTGATGGGATCCAAAATGAACTAGGTTATTGGGTGAAAGCGATGGACTAAGTACTGAGCTATGGGATAAAAAACCGGACGCCTGCCTAATAAAACGGTATGCAATTTTGTTTCCGGCAGACGGTGACTCGCCCTCGCAAGATGGCATTTATAATATTATTAGTATGTTTGAGAGAGCTTAATGCTCTTTTATTTGATGTTATTTTTCTATTAAAAAGGGTGCATAAGCTGATTGCGTTCTTGAATACGACGGATCGCTTAATAGCATGACTGGTCACGTTTCGCCTTGGTTTGCACAATGAGTTTTACTTTTGCTTGGAAAAGAGGGAAACTCTTTTATATTCGAGCAAGTTTTTAGTAGTTTCATAAGTTGATAAGAACTTTACATTCGAGTCTGTTAGATCAATTTATAAAAAAAAATCAGTTCCGATGAAAAATTTATGAAAAGATGATTTTTAAGAGGAAGCAACTTTCACATTTTCTGTAATTTTTTTGGTACGCCGTACAACCCAAAATTTAAGTTGAGCCTTGCTTGTATTGTTTTTTAGAATCATCAAAACTACTCCAAGTTGATTGATACCCTTTTTATTAAGACGAAAATTCATTAATTATAGGAAATTTTTGGCGTACTTTAATGAGTTTCATGCTGTCAAGTTTTGTAATTCAGCTCTCTTGTGCACATATGCACATAACCAAAATGGAGGCAATCAGCGCAACGCGTGACCGAAACGCGTTTAATCGCATCGAGCAGACCGCATGGCTGCAATTACTGCAGCTGAGTGCAGCTGCAGTTTCTATATTATAGGGCTGGGTTACCACAGAGCTCGAATGTCACTGACTTTCACTGATCAATGAAGCGAGGAGATAAATCTGAGATAAGTAGTGACCCCACTTTGCCTTTCCCTCTCCCTTTGTTTGACATAAAGTTTTAAGTCATAATGTAATGTTTGTCATATTATCATTAGCCCTAATCCTGAAACCGTTAACTTTTCAGGATTTTCGTAAGGTTATCCTATAGATAGGTAAGGTTAGGTTTGTTTTATGGCAATCCTGAAAAGTTACGCGTTTCTGAAAAACCCAAATTATGACTAACGAAAATGCGGACAAATAATACACTAATGACTTAAAACTTTAAAACAATTGAGACCCAGTAAAAGTAGGGAAAAACGGACAAAATAAATTAAATGTAGTTCATGAGGTCAAATTTCATACATTGAGTAAAGGAGGTAAAAATTGAACTGGATAACCTTGAATTCAGTCATTTATTGATATCCTAATTTTCCTTAGTGAGCTTAAATGTTTTGAGACATGGAGATTTTTGCCTTTGAAGTGAAGGGATAGCATTTATTTTTCGTGTCAATGAGGATTTCACCTTATAGAACTTTCACTGTAGCTATTTTTGTATGATATAGGTACATTTATAAGGTTTAGTAGGGTCAGGAGGGGTAAATATAAGACACGGGTAAAAATAAGACCAAGTTTTTAACACTCAAAAACTTATTCTATTTCATTCCTATTCAATTTAAAAAGAAGCCTTGTGTATAGACTTCTTTTTAAATGGAATAGGAATGAAATAGAATAAGTTTTTGAGTGTTAAAAACTTGGTCTTATTTTTACCCGTGTCTTATATTTTCCCCATACCTAATTTTCGTTCGTAATTTCGGAGAGCTGTCAAGGAATGTGTAATAGCGATGACAAATCGTCCAAATACCCGTCGCCCATCACTCATCGTGATCTGAAAACGATGACTTTCTCTCAATTTCGAACTTAACCAAAGATATTACCTATGTCAAAAATGACAAATGGGTAACGGTGTAACAACAATACTCCTTTTTTAATGATAAGTTTTTGGCAAAAATATCATTTTTCAAATAGCTTTTATCGCTGACTGTACTTTTCTTACGACAGACAACTAATACTCATCGAGACAATTCTAAAAACCCATAACACAAATAGGTTGCGTTGTTTCATCACAGAGTTCCTATGACCACCTCCTGTCTCCATCATCAGATCAGCTCGATGGTACCCATAATATTGCATTGTCATCCGATTTATAGGTACATGCATGCAAAATTTTAGCTCAATCGGAAAAATTTAAATTTGAACCACGGAAGTGGATCAAATTTAACTTGCAAGATTTGATTACACACAGACAGACAATGGTCGGTGAAACTAAATAAAAGCTTGTAAAAAGTAAAGAATGTCTTTTTTTTCAATAGCGAAACGTAAGTAATTTAAACTCCTTGATGCTTACACGAAAATCTAGTATCAACTGAGTTATTTATAGATATAATAGATGTCGTGACCAAATCTAAAAAAAAATAACATTCCATGACGTGGCAATCATTTCATGAAATGACGGGTTAGCCACATCATGAAAAAGTCAAACCTTATTGAAGTGATCAATTCTAAAATGGCATTTCACGAAATGATCAACATCTATGATCTGCAGGCCTATTATGGATGCCTTTTTCCACGTGATAAAATATCTGACACTTTTTAACACCGCGCGATTGAAAGTGACGGATACCGTTTTATCACGCTGTCACGTAGACAAGAACGGCCATCATATCCGTACTAGCCACGATAGACAAGATACTTTTAACGCGTAGTCTGATCCGCTACTTTTGATGCTGACTGTATTTTCTATGTGTTATACTATGTATCTTTAGGTATTTAAATAAAAGTAAACAAACAATTTTTACATTTTCGGGTAGTTATAACATTTATTAGTTAGCCGACCAATTACAAAACCGCCTGGATCAGTCACTGAACGACCTGACTTTAACCTACATTATTTGATCGTGTAATGTTTTCATCTACCCTCAACTGGCTTAACGACCCATTGGAGGGTAGATTTTGTTTACTTTTATTTAAATTGGTACCTAAAGATACAGAGTATAGATTCGTTGGATACATTTTCTATGGGTACATAATTATGAAAGGAATAATTCGGTACACGGCGGGAAGAAGTTGATAACTCGAGATATAGAATTGAAAAAAATTTAACCTCGTGTAATTTTATATCTCTAGTTATCAATTTCTTATCAGTGCCATGTCCGGAATTATACGAATCAAAATCGTTGCCAGATATTTATAATGTATTAATGACGTAAATCAAATGGAATTGAATTGATTGAATTGTTTACGAGATCAGCAGACTGTTTACTGTAAACATGAGTACATAAATTATTCATTATTCCCTTGTGCGGGAAAGCTCGAGTGTTTATTTTAGCAATTAAGATTTTTGACGACGTTTTCGGAGTTTTCGTCATTAATTTTAATGGTCCAAGTCTCGCACATATTTAAATTAAATTTACATATCAATGCCCTTTTATTGAAAAAAAGATTTTTTCGGTATATTGGCTGCGAATAAATTTGGCAGAAATCGTAAAAAAAAAGGTGTATTCAGTTAATATAATCCGTTGTAATAGAGTGACTTTTCGGAATTATTGGTAACATTTTTAGTGCTACATACTTCTATTCGAAATTAACCAAATAGGGAATATTACTGCAATGTTCTGCCGCCAGAGTGCAGCACTACCGACTCTAGTAAATTCATAGACTAACTTATACATACTGCCTTAAAAGTTTTCACAGACAATAAAATATGACATTGATGCATCACGGCGGTTTGTTAACAAGGGCCTACCGGTAAACGCGAAAATCGAAATTTAGTTATCTGCCTCTTTATCGCTCGAATATGCAAGAGTGATAGAGAGATTAGATAACGAAATTTCGATTTTCTTGTTTCGCGGTAGGCCATGTGATTGACGTGACGTGTGATGTGTCAATGTGGTTTGTTTACTGTATGTGCCACAAAGGTGTCACCTACGCAGAGCTTTGCCTAATATTCCCTGAAACACCTTACATGAAAATTGATATAGAGATTATATAGTCCGTCTACGTTAAGTTTGTATATGTAGTAGGTAGAGACAATTTTTTTAATATGTCGTATCGTCATATCCTAGGTATTTAGGTCTATGGCAAGTAATTTATCAATACTTTAGTGCGTGCTATGTATTTTTCTGCGCAGAAACTATAAATAGTTAATTTATTGTAATATATATCTAGTTTCTATAATATTTTCAATAAAATTAGCTGCGCACACTACAAAATACCAGGACTTTAAAGTTAAGTCTTCAGCTAAAGAAGTTCGTTAGAAATTCAAAATTAATTCAATTCCAAGTCAATTGGTCATTGAATATGTATGGCGTTTTAGGCTTTTGGCGGGAAAATATTACTGTTAAAATTGATACCGGCGTTGACGAGCCTTTTATTACAGATTCCCTCGGTTTTAAGGCTTAAGTTTGTTAATACTGATGAAACATTGCTTGGTATGAATTTATTTTAAGACTGTTTTTAGGGGTACAAAACGATCTACTTTGTCAAGAACGTGGCGCGTTGGTTTAAATTTAACTGAAACTATTAGTTAGACCAAGAAAAGTCTGCAACGATTTTGATAGCACACGCAGTGCAAGTGTTATTGACCGAAGCGAAGCGAAGGTCTACGTTTTGACTCGGGCATTTTGCTTTCGTATGTCCGGATGTTCTCCTCTACAGGTCGCAATTCTTAACCGATTCTCGTGAAATTTTGTGACCGAATTTTATGACTAAATAAAAATTTTTTGTCAATCCGGTTTTTCGAAATTTTAAAAAATGGCGGAGTCGTGATACCTGTCGCCTAAACAAATAGTCGTATCGATATCATAAGAGTTTTTTCTTTTTGATATATGTTTATAGATTAAATGGCCAAAAATTCAGAAAATTTGTATCGCTGGTTTCGGCGGTATTTAGATATTTAGTTTTTACTTGAGAATGAGTAGCTAAATTTCGTCAGCTTTAGTAAGAACTATCATGGCGCATTTTGCAAACGTTCGCTTTTTTGTTTGCATAGGGAGGTCCCTGGTTCCATCCCCAGTAATTGTATGCTGCTACATAACTTTTTGTATTTTTTTTATAGTTAAATTTCGTATCAATTGTTGTTATTTATTTTATTTTTTTATTTTGAAAAAATGAAAAAAATCGTATTTTTTTTTTATCAAGCGCGGGCTAAGCGCATTCGTTTATTTTTTGCAAGAGATGATGGCTTTTTGCGCTTTAAAGAAAATTTGATTCTTGAATATACGGCGCCATACCTTTGTCCTATGCTCGTCTAGATGGCGACACCATTTTATACTTAACAATTTTTCATCATCTCATATCAGTAAAAGAACATGGGTCAAAATCATATGGCGTTCTAAAAATAAAAAAAATCATTTATCCATACATATATACATTTATTGATTTTTTTTTTCATTTTCATTTTAATCCTGTATCGAAAGATGGCAGTAAATTTACTGTGACTACAAAATTTAGTATGACAATAACCCTCTACTACATATAGGGACCGTGCGCGTTGGAGGGTCTGCCATCTTGTGGCCTGAATCGGAAACATGTACATTGCCAAAACAAGTTCTACCATCTACCGTTCTTGTAGGTACGTTTCCTTATGCATAGTAGGTTCTGTCATCTTGTGGGCTACATCGGAATCATAAACTACATATTTACGCTTCGCGCCAAAGATCTGACGGCTCCTGTGCTGCCCCCTATAGTTCATGCACGTCCCCTATACACTTTATTCTCTTTAGATTAGATATTTAAATTCTTACTCGAGAATAAGTAACCAAATTTCGTCAGCTCATCTAAATGCTATCATAGCGCAGTTGGAAAGACGCTTACAAGCAAGGATATGGGATAGGTACCGGGTTCGATCCCCAATAAATGCAATTTTTTTTATTTTTTTTTGCACTTAAACATCGTATTGCTGATTGATCAAGCGAGCGCGAAGCGCGAGGTAAGCGTATTGGTTTGAGTTTTTGTATGAACATTTTTTTAGCGGTTTTAGTTCAAGGGCATGGCTGTTCCAGGAGTCAATTTCCACTTACGTTTATAGCATGGGCGGTCACCATCCATAAATCGCAGGGGTTAACATTGCCTAGGGTAGTGGTCGACCTTGGGCTCAGGGAACTAGCTGTAGGTTGCTCGTACGTTGCGCTTTCCCGGGCTCAAAGTCTAACTAACAATAATGTTAGTTAGACTTTGAGCCTTTTAATTTGGATCGCCTCGCTTAAATGGCCCATAATTTCCGCAAATCATTTTTTCTTCGAGGCAATTACTCCGTTCTCATTTTTTCCCAGTGGAATTTCTTCGCTTTATTTAATTTTTCGTGTACATTTTTTCATAAACTAAATTTTCCTTTTCTCAATTTATTCCCTTTTCTTTTTAATCCTAGTAGTTAAAATAACCAGTAGGTTTTTTTTTCATTAACTAAATATTCACTATCTCCATATTTTCTCTTTTTTTTAATGCTAGTGGTAAAAATAACCAGGTTTTTTTCAAATAGGAAGGTTAGGGTTATTTTTTTTGATGACCCTAAAAACGAAACTGCTCCCAGAGATAGGTAGGTTAGGGTTATTTTTTTTTGATGACCCTAAAAACGAAACTGCTCCCAGAGATAGGTAGGTTAGGGTTATTTTTTTTTGATGACCCTAAAAACGAATCTGCTCCCAGAGATAGGTAGGTTAGAGTTATTGGCTGACAGCGTTTGGTTTTTTACTTGTAGTTTTTTAGATTATGTTTTAATTTTAGTGTTTTTGATATTTGTTGTATGTGAAATACCTACAAGTAACAAATATAATTACTACACTATTAACATACAGTAACAAGAAAATATTATCCTAGATATTTAAAAGAACGAAAACTATAAGGAAAAGATTAATTTAAAAATATTAAAAATAGGCGATTGCGGAAGAAAACCATTGGGAAAATATGGGAACGGAGTAATTGCTACCGAGAATGAATGATTTCGGGAAATTATGGGCAACGCAAAATATGAGAACGGAGTAATTGCCTCGAAGAAAAAATGATTTTCGGAAATTATGGGCCACACTCGCGCACGAAGCTTCTTAGTTGCAGTTTACAGGTTAATTCAAAGGTAATGTTGGTTTCCTAACATAAGTAGAGTTAGACCAAGAAAAGTCTGCAGAGATTTTGACACTGGCACAAATAACATTGGAACTGCGTGTGCTGTCAAAATCTCTGCAGACTTTTCTTGGTCTAACTCTATCCACTTTTCTATACAATTAGTATGGCGACGTGTATACTTAAGGGGCATCGACCGTACACTGACATCGGGATGATATTTTTATCATGTTATTTAGTAGTCATCGTGCGTCTCGCTTGCGCCAATACATGTACGGACAAGAACGAGTGAAATGCACGATAACTAAATGACATCAGTTACTTAGATGTCTTTCTGATATCAGTGTAAGTTTGAATTGGCCTGTTAGCCAAAAATTGTTTCGTATGTCCATATGTTCTACTCTACAGGTCGCATATCTAAACCAATTCCCGAATTTTGTAAGCAATTGATAGTTAAGTTTTTATGGTCAAATTAGATTCTCTAAATTCTTCAAAACAACGGAACCATACATTTATTCAGTTTTAAACTCTGCTCGCGAGGTCTACAGCTCACAGAGCCACTAGTTTTAAACGTTTCTTCTATGAAATTATGACGTATAAATAACACTTGCACTGCGTATGCTATCAAAATCGTTGTAGACTTTTCTTGGTCTAAATCTTAATGTTTTTGATATTAGGGAAACGGGACACTAGAGCTTAAAGTTAACTCTTCAAGGGTCCAGATTAAAAATATACGATTCAAGCCTCATGTCCACTTAAATTCGTTAAAATTTTGCATAAGAAAAAAAAAAGAAATTAAAATTGTTATACCTAGAGTGGTAATTTTTGCCGTATAATATAAAGATTAAAGGGTTAAAAAATAAAAACAAAAACACGGTCGGGCTAAACAAAATTGACCCCGCGCCTAAAATGCGGAACCTTATGAATAGGCCTCTAACGAGCGCATGAGGACCGCTAATGATCTTTTTGTCACCCCGGCTGGGATATTTAGTGATTTTTCACTAAATATCACACAAATAGTGATGACTTTGTGATATTATTGCAGCTCGACAGATCACCAAACCCCATTATCAATGTCGGAGTTCATTGAAAATAAGGTTTGGTAAAATAGTATGTGGTGAGTTATGTATGGTTAGGTATTTCCTGATACCTCAAAACTGGCAGCAAAACCGAGATAGACGTCATAGACGCTAAATTTTCATGCCAAGTGCTGAACAAGCACTCTAACGCCGTGACAATAGAGGCGTGTTTAGATATTTGTGAGCGCCTTGGCCGCTCCGATAAATCTGATGGCGACTGAACATTTGATAGTAGTCTGATAGTAGTTAGTAGTGAGCCCCTGTTATATGTAGATTTTCACATTGTAACCGTCAGTTTCACAGTGTTAAAGTAACCGGCCAACGCCTTTGATGTTTGCGTAAATGCCGACACCGCACAAGAACACAGTGTCACAGACTTAGATAACTGCCTAAGACTTACACTTGACTTACTATCAATCAATCAATCAATCAATCAATCAATCAAATTTATTTCAGGCAAAAAATATACCCATACAAAATATTAACATTAAAATTATTAAAATAAAAATATTATCATATAAAAATTAAAATTAAAAATAAACTTAAAAAACATGTCAACAAAAATTACAATAAACAAAGATTACATTAAAAATTCAATTAAAATCTACATATATATTTACATTAAATTATAAACTATACCTCTGGATCCCATATGAAGGTCATTCCAGTGCCTCCAGAGTGTACCAGCAGGATCTCCAGGAATGAGCTGAAGCAGACTGTTGGAACTGTCACGTACTCGGCGCATGAGGGAGGCAGTGCGTTACGGATTATCGCAATGAACGAGTCCACTCTAGCCTCCGCAAACATCCCCTAACTATAAGACGCGCTAGCCCTGTAAGTAGCACCGAGCCACTAACGACGGCGATTTTTTTTTTTTGGTGACCAAACGAAGGCGATGTATGCAGCTATGTACGTCAAGTATAGAGCTTATATGAATATGTATGCATTCTTACTATCAAGTTTGTGAAAAGTTAGTGTGGTCAGTACCCCTAGTGTAAATTTCATTCAATAGCGCGATGTGACGTACGCGTTTGCGTTAAGTGTACTTTTATATGAGATTTTGAGTTTCCACGCGTCCCGCTTGGCGCGCTGTTCAAAATCCCATACAAAAATAGACAACGCAAACGCGAACGCTCGTCACGCTATCGAATGAAATGTATACTGCCGCCCTAGCCAAGGTTACAATCGCTATCGCTTCGACAACGAAAACCATTATGTCTCTCAATCACTCTTCCATATTAGTGTGACAGTGACAGATGCGTTTCGATCGCTACGGAGCGTAAGCGATTGGCATCTTGGCTACGCGGCCTGAGTCTACGCTGAGAGTAAATACCACATCAATATTAAGTATATATTTTGTAAAGTTTGAATGACGTTCATAGCTATTTTATCCAAGAAAAATGTAAGAATGCAATATCAAGCTGAATAAGATCGACAATGCCTTTATAAAAGGCCGGGACAATGCAGGGCTTTTCTCTTATAAAATATGCAATACAACGAAGCATCCTGTATAGTCTGAGAGCTGCCTCCCGCTCCACCAGTTGGTACCTACATTATGTTTATCGATTGAGAAATACAGTAAAAATAGAGTGCTCACTCCATACATCAGTTTTGGTACCAAAACGACTATTATTTTCGTAGTTGACATTTGACATCTAGCATAGAGTAGCGGAATTATGAGTAGCGACTAGATGTCTCTAGTGTGGCGACTCACGAAAATTGTATTGAACAACAATTTACAACTAATATTAGAAGCAGAAAATAGAGTTCCGGTTAATCCGGTTATACCTATAATATTAGCTGAAAATTGTTGACATTAGACGTTGTTGAAATTAGACTTGTACTGATAATTCCGCTACTCGATGCTTGATGTCGACTACGAAAATAATAGTCACTTTGGTACCAAAACTGATGTATAGAGTGAGCACTCTATGGTTTATGTAACGGAATTTAAAAACGCGGTTGAACCTTCTTTTTCAAAACCTAGATAACCACTTAGATATACCGGGTGTTTTATGTAAGACGAGCAAATAATTAAAACATATATTGTCCTCCTCTAACGATATACTTACCTAACTTTTGCTTAACAACTATTAAAAATTATGAAATCTTTTTATTTTCACTTTTTCATACAAATTAAATATTATATTAAATGTACGCTGTCATCGGTGTCTTTGACGTTGTCTGTTACGCTTTATTATACATAATTTGCAATACATTGCGTCTTAGAATAAACTTTAAAGTGTAATAAAAGTCAAAACTTAAGTTATTTACAAAAATCGCTGAACAAATGTTGGTCAGTTTGAAGATTACAGCCTACAGTTTAATTGATTGCTCCTGTTATAGGCAACATCCTGTATATGTTACGGGTAATGTTAGAAGGATAAGTAATCTTAATTTTACCTGGGTATATTATATACCTTGTCTTACCCAAGCGTTTTGGGTAAAGTCCGTAAATTAAATGAACTTTAATTTGTATTCGGCGTTTACCCGTATGTACCTATACATATGTCTACCCAATACTGGCAGGGTAATGTCAGAACCGATGATACAACACCTAACATTTTCGGACTTTACCCAAACAGCTTGGAAAATACTAGTTACTGTTAAGAAAGAAAACACCATACATCATTAAATAAAGGATTTAATACATAAAACACGGAAAACAGGCGTAGCTTCAAGTAAATCACACTCCGACGCAGTAATGGCGGGCGATCCTCGTCTGACAGTTCGGGCCGCGCCAGTCGTAGTGTCACCATTGACACCAACCGTAGGGCTGCGTTCGAGCAAACCACATAATCGGTTATCATTACCTAAATATATTAACCTTCTAATATTACCCGTACCGTTACGGAATTAACCTAACAAAATGTCCGAATAAGGTGAGATTACACAAAATCTTTTTTAACGGCTTTTTAAGAAACCTCTTTCATCCGAAGTTTCTCTCCAAGTCTTCCAACTAATAAAAGTTTTTTTTAGCTGCGCGTTCAAGTCCGTACCCGCGTAAAACTCGAACGTGTCAGCGACCTCTCGGTTCCTTTTCTCGTAACTCTTGCTTTTGCTCCCATTTTACTGCAAAGTGCAATTCATTTCCTGGGGCGGCTATTTATCCACTCGAATATTCAGGAGTGCTATTTGGTGGAAAAAATAGGTTTCAGCTCGATATAGTACTTAGAAAAAACGGGACGTATACTGTTTTGATGTGAAGGTTGGAGTTGTGATGGTAAAAAAACTCATCCAAGAATGGCTTTATTTTCCCGGCCTTATTTGTGGTGTTGGTTTTATTGCGGTTTTTGCCGTTATTTTGCACTACACTTTAAGTAGGCACTAAAAATCGCAAACCAAGAAAAGTCTGCAGCGATTTTGATAGCCCACGCAGTGCAAGTGTTATTTATACGTCATAATTTCATAGAAGTGACGTTTAAAATAATACTGCCTACCAAAATCGCTACAGACTTTTCTTGGTCTAACTCTAGTTCGAAAGAGTCTAAATAAAAATGACTTTATTATAGGTACATATTATTATCATAATGTTATCACCTGTTTGCCATTCTTAGTGCCTACCTAAACGTGAGCATATTAGTATTCTAGACGGCTGTAAATTGTCATATCATTCGCAGTAGATTATATCCAATACTGTCAGTCTGTCTGTTAGAATTACATACGAGTACGTTACATTTTGTTTCATATCACGATTGTGGAATAATATAATATTGTGGAATTGTGTGAACTTACATAACCACGTATTTCTCTAGAATTATTTACTCTTAACAAATAAAACTCCTCAAATTTCTTTTTTCCAAACAATAAACTGATTTCAAGTTAAGTGCCTACAGTCATGTCGTGGAATGTCGAAATCATAGTCTAATAAAACATGGTCTTCCATTCCCAGAGTGACACGGGCCTACGTCACAACAACATGGCCGCTATATATAGCGCTATCGCATATTATCATATAGCGCTGTCGCATGATGACGTAGGCCCGTGTCAGTTAGGTGACCTAGAAAAGACGGGAATGGAGTACCAGGCGGAGTATATTATTATACCATGGTCGAAATAAGTCAGTCTCAACAGTATTTTCTGCTCACAATTAATCAAATCATGGACATAATTGCTATTTAGCACTAGCGCTCTATTGGAAAACGTGGTTTCGATACATTACACTAATTCTCCCTGTTTTATTCACAATCTTGCATGCTAATTACAGATGTAATGCATAATTATTTTCCATCGTATTTTCTTGGAAACGTTCGTATTTGTCATGCTACTTCAGTCAACCTCAATACTTTTTGTACCGAGACTGGCTGAATAAGCAAGACACGTTCGTACGTTTCCGTGAAAATACGATGGAAAATAATTATGCACTACATCTGTATACGGTTTAACTCACGTACTTTTTAGGGTTCCGTACCCAAAGGGTAAAACGGGACCCTCCGTCCGTTCGTCCGTCCGTCCGTCTGTCACCAGGCTATATCTCGTGATCTGTGATCTAGCTATCACAGATCACGAGATATAGCTGAAATGTTCACAGATGATGTATTTCTGTTGCCGCTATAACAACAAATACTAAAAACAGAATAAAATTGTAACGTAGATATTTATAATAATAAAAGACTACATTGTAAGTTAACGTGGTTTATTAGTGAGCGTGCGAATATATATGACAGGAGACCACAGATAAGACACATTCAATAGTCTATACTTTACAAAAATAAAGATTTAAGTGGAGCTCCCATACAACAAACGTGATTTTTGACCGAAGTTAAGCAACGTCGGGCGGGGTCGGTACTTGGATGGGTGACCGTTTTTATAGATAATGGTACGGAACCCTTCGTGTGCGAGTCCGACTCGCACTTGCCCGGTTTTTGTTTAGACATGTGTCGTTCACGAGTCAGTCTGTATATTTAGGTATTTAAATAAAAGTTAACAAACAATGTATATGTTGCAGTCAAAAGTGTGAACTGGTCAAAAGAACTTTTAACCGACAAAAACAGGCAAAACTGCTTTTGACTGAGCATGTTGGTCAAAAGTAGTTTTACCTGAAAATCATACCTATTTCTGGCAGCAGTTTCGTTTTTAGGGCGTAGCAAAAAAAAAACCCTAACCTACCTATCTCTGGGAACAGTTTCGTTTTTAGGGCGTAGCAAAAAAAAAATAACCCTAACCTACCTATTTCTGGGAGTACTTTTGACTGATAGTAACAGTCACAATTACTATTAACCAATGATTTTCAGGTAAAACTACTTTTGACCAACATGCTCAGTCAAAAGCAGTTTTGCCTGTTTTTGTCGGTTTAAAGTTCTTTTGACCAGTTCACACTTTTGACTGCGACATATACATTTTATTCGGATAGTTATAACATTTATTGGTTAACCAACCAAATACAAAACCTGGATCTGTCAATGAACGACTTGACTTTCACCTACATTATTTGATCATGAAATGTTTTCATCTACTCTCAACTGGCTTAAGGAGCCATTTGAGGGTAGATTTTGTATACTTTTATTTAAATACCTAAAGATCCAGAGAGTATAGTAACACATGTCTGATACTACGCTACGACTCTAATTGAGTTAGTATCACACACGTGATACTAGGGCGCTCCGCGGGTTAATAATAGTTCAATGTTTTAGCTTGAAAAATCAGTTTATTTGTTAAGTTAAGAAATCTTTTACAGTTTTAATAAATGGCGATATTTCTTTTAGACAATTAATTAGCACGAACTGGAAGTAACTTCCCTGGTCCCGATAGGCGGCCTTAATGACAATAGAACTCCCAATAAAGAAAGTTTCTCATTAGTGAACGAAGAAAACTACACAGAAAATAATAAACCAGTAGACGAACTTCGTACCAGTAAACAGATAATTGCAGGTACCTTAAAATAAATAAATATTTCAGCCTATATACGAGCACGTCCCACTTATGGGCACAGGCCTCCTCTCATGCGCGAGAGGGTTTGTGCTATAGTTCCCACACTGGCCACTTCACATATACTTACCTTTGAATTTCTCTGCGGATGTATGCAGGAATCGTAATGACTCATAAATGTTGTTTATAAATATGTAGATAACAATTAAGTACCTACATTTTAAATTAACCCTAACGGCTCGATTCGGAAAATGAATTAGATTTCTACTAGACTTCAACAAGTTACGATACGGATAATTTAAAGATATTTGTAAGATAGATATGTCAAATTTGACGTTTCCGCGATTCTGGAGGTCCTCTTGAACGATTTCGACAAGTTATGACTTAGATATCCAAGTCATATCTAGTCGATATCTAATGTAGATCTAGTTGATCTCTAAATCGTCTCAAGATCTTGTGATTATCTCGAAATCCGAATAGGCCTGTAAGTCTCAATTTTATACTCATAATGCAAGTACAGGTGATAGATTTAAACTTTGAAAAGCGTAGTTATATTTTTTGGTCCGATATTTTTCTATTGCGAGTTAAATACATTATGCTTGCGTGAAATTTATTTATAGTTGGTGTTGGCCTGCTCAGGCGGGCTAGCATATGATTGTCGTGACAAAATCTCGCGGCGAGCTAGACTACCCATCCCTCTTTTATTAACATAGTTAGAAAAAGACGGGTAGTCTATCTTGCCGCGAGATACCATCGCGTCAATCATGTGCTAGGCATACAGCTGGTGTTTCTAGGTTAGAATCTTGGTAAGGGTTACTCTTAGGAATTTGTATAGTTCCTATATCATAAACAAGTGATCCCGTAAGTGCTCCGTCAACAAAGTTTTGTACGGAGCACGAAAAATTAAATTCCTGTTGAATAAATTTAGTATTGTTTAAACCACGACCTAACTACTGCATAGATTCTTCTGTGCCATCTTGAAAAAGAGCTTACACGGCGAGCGGGTTGAACAAAGGTAACTAATTGCTAATTACCGTGTGGGTTTGGAAACTGGCACGTGCCAAATTTATAAAAGTAGGCTGGTAAGAGTTTACAAGTTGGCACGTTGAAAAACTACTCTGGATTGTTTATGTGGAAAACCTTTTTTGCCTGAGAAAAAAGTTTGACTCTGGAATACGTATCCTTATCGGGTGCCTAGGCGAATAGCACAGAATAAATAATAGTACTAAGCACAGAAGGTTCGGAAAGATGCTTCGTATCCCCTGGACAGCATTTCGGACTAACGTCTCCATACTGCGAGAACTCAAGATCTCGTCGCGGCTGTCATCCGAATGTCTACGCAGAGTCCTTGAGTACTTCAGCAAGGAAAGACGGTGGCAGCCTCGAAAAGCTTTTTGTGACCGGCAAAGTGGATGGGAAAAGGCCGGGACGTGGACGCAGTCCAATACGCTGGTCTGACCAGATCCGCACCGCTCTTGACTCCACAGTCCACATGGCTCTCCACACCGCCAAGGACAGAACCAGATGGAGAGAATTTGTGAGAGAGAAGGTGATTCAGAAGGGAGGTCACGACCCTCAGCACTGAGGATAACGACGCAAGGAGGAGGACAGAAGGTTCACTCGGTAGCGGCGGCGTAACTATTACGGCGGCGTCATTTTTCAATTATTTTTCTAGATTCCATATATGATATGATATGATTTATTTATCTCACAATATACAAAGTCACTTAAAATTACACATGGTAAATTTTTAGGAATTGATATTGTGATTGTCAGTTTTTTTACATTATGAATAATGGAATACGAAAAATAACACTGACAATCAAAATTTCATTCACAATAAAATTATTAAATTACAATCGTATGTCAGCAGTTTCACAATAAATAAATTAAAAACAATTATTTAAATAATAAATTCACCAGGAATGGGTCATTATTAAGCTATAAGTAAAATATGTTAACAAAATTGAGCACTTATGTCACAGAAATTAAGGTCACCATGAAAAGGTCGTCATTATACTAAAAAATAAAAATAAATTATAACAACAAACCTTACAATTCAGATGTCAACAAAGTACTATTTAAATAAATCTAATTAGTGATTTCATAAAACTCTTTTATAGAATACAGTGGATTATCCAATAAAAAGTTTCTCAAACGACTCTTAAATTTTTTGTCAGAGGGCTCGTCTCTTAAGTCTTGGGGTAGTCGCTCATTGACCGAAGCGAAGCGAAGGTCTACGTTTTGACTCGGGCATTTTGCTTTCGTATGTCCGGATGTTCTCCTCTACAGGTCGCAATTCTTAACCGATTCTCGTGAAATTTTGTGACCGAATTTTATGACTAAATAAATTTTTTTTGTCAATCCGGTTTTTGGAAATTTTTAAAAATGGCGAAGTCGTGATACCTGGCGCCTAAACAAATAGTCGTATCGATATCATAAGAGTTTTTTCTTTTTGAGACATGTTTACAGAGTTAATAGCAAAAAATGCAGAAAAAAATTATCGCTGGTTTAGGCGGTATTTAGATATTTAGTTTTGTATTTCCGGATGTTCTCCTCTACAGGTCGCAATTCTTAACCGATTCTCATGAAATTTTGTGACCAGATTCTATGACTAAATAAAATTTTTTTGTCAATCCGGTTTTTGGAAATTTTTAAAAATGGCGGAGTCGTGATACCTGTCGCCTAAACAAATAGTCGTATCGATATCATAAGAGTTTTTTCTTTTTGATATATGTTTATAGATTAAATGGCCAAAAATTCAGAAAATTTGTATCACTGGTTTCGGCGGTATTTAGATATTTAGTTTTTACTTGAGAATGAGTAGCTAAATTTCGTCAGCTTTAGTAAGAACTATCATGGCGCATTTTGCAAACGTTCGCTTTTTTGTTTGCATAGGGAGGTCCCTGGTTCCATCCCCAGTAATTGTATGCTGCTACATAACTTTTTGTATTTTTTTATACTTAAATTTCGTATCAATTGTTGTTTTTTATTTTATTTTTTTATTTTGAAAAAATGAAAAAAATCGTATTTTTTATTTATCAAGCGCGGGCTAAGCCCATTCGTTTATTTTTTGCAACAGATGATGGCTTTTTGCGCTTTAAAGAAAATTTGATTCTTGAATATACGGCGCCATACCTTTGGCCTATGCTCGTCTAGATGGCGACACCATTTTATATTTAACAATTTTTACTCATATCAGTAAAAGAACATGGGTCAAAATCATATGGCGTTCTAAAAATAATAAAAATCATTTATCCATACATATATACATTTATTGATATTTTTTTTTCATTTTCATTTTAATCCTGTATCGAAAGATGGCAGTAAATTACTGTGACTACAAAATTTAGTATGACAATAACCCTCTACTACATATAGGGACCGTGCGCGTTGGAGGGTCTGCCATCTTGTGGCCTGAATCGGAAACATGTACATTGCCAAAACAAGTTCTACCATCTACCGTTCTTGTAGGTACGTTTCCTTATGCATAGTAGGTTCTGTCATCTTGTGGGCTACATCGGAAGCATAAACGTCACATTTACGCCTCACGCCAAAAATCTGACGGCTCCTATGCTACCCCCTATAGTTCATGCACGCCGACTATAGGGACCGTGCGCGTTGGAGGGCCTGCCATCTTGTGGCCTGAATCGGAAACATATGTGCACATGTACATTGCCAAAGCAAGTGCTACCATCTACCGTTCTCGTAAGTACGTTTCCTTGTGCATAGTAGGTTCTGCCATCTCGTGGGCTACATCGGAATCATAAACTACACATCTACGCTTCGCGCCAAAGATCTGACGGCTCCTGTGCTGCCCCCTATAGTTCATGCACGTCCCCTATACACTTTATTCTCTTTAGATTAGATATTTAAATTCTTACTCGAGAATAAGTAACCAAATATCGTCAGCTCATCTAAATGCTATCATAGCGCAGTTGGAAAGACGCTTACAAGCAAGGATATGGGAATAGGTACCCGGTTCGATCCCCAATAAATGCAATTTTTTTTAATTATTTTTTGCACTTAAACATCGTATTGCTGATTGATCAAGCGAGCGCGAAGCGCGAGGTAAGCGTATTCGTTTGATTTTTTGTTTGAATATTTTTTTAGCGGTTTTAGTTCAAGGGCATGGCTGTTCCAGGAGTCAATTTCCACTTACGTTTATAGCATGGGCGGTCACCATCCATAAATCGCAAGGGTTAACATTGCCTAGGGTAGTGGTCGACCTTGGGCTCAGGGAACTAGCTGTAGGTTGCTCGTACGTTGCGCTTTCCCGGGCTCAAAGTCTAACTAACAATAATGTTAGTTAGACTTTGAGCCTTTTAATTTGGATCGCCTCGCTAAAATGGCCCATAATTTCCGCAAATAATTTTTTCTTCGAGGCAATTACTCCGTTCTCATTTTTTCCCAGTACAGTGGAATTTCTTCGCTTTATTTAATTTTTCGTGTACATTTTTTCATAAACTAAATTTTCCTTTTCTCAATTTATTCCCTTTTCTTTTTAATCCCAGTAGTTAAAATAACCAGTAGGTTTTTTTTTCACTAACTAAATATTCTCTATCTCCACATTTTCTCTTTTTTTTAATGCTAGTGGTAAAAATAACCAGGTTTTTTTCAAATAGGTAGGTTAGGGTTATTTTTTTTTGATGACCCTATAAACTAAACTGCTCCCAGAGATAGGTAGGTTAGGCTTATTTTTTTTTGATGACCCTAAAAACGAAACTGCTTCCAGAGATAGGTAGGTTTGGGTTATTTTTTTTTTTGATGACCCTAAAAACGAATCTGCTCCCAGAGATAGGTATGGTTAGAGTTATTGGCTGACAGCGTTTGGTTTTTTACTTGTAGTTTTTTAGATTATGTTTTAATTTTAGTGTTTTTGATATTTGTTGTATGTGAAATACCTACAAGTAACAAATATAATTACTACACTATTAACATACAGTAACAAGAAAATATTATCCTAGATATTTAAAAGAACGAAAACTATAAGGAAAAGATTAATTTAAAAATATTAAAAATAGGCGATTGCGGAAGAAAACCATTGGGAAAATATGGGAACGGAGTAATTGCTACCGAGAATGAATGATTTCGGGAAATTATGGGCAACGCAAAATATGAGAACGGAGTAATTGCCTCAAAGAAAAAATGATTTTCGGAAATTATGGGCCACACTCGCGCACGAAGCTTCTTAGTTGCAGTTTACAGGTTAATTCAAAGGTAATGTTGGTTTCCTAACATAGGTAGAGTTAGACCAAGAAAAGTCTGCAGAGATTTTGGCACAAATAACATTGGCACTGCGTGTGCTGTCAAAATCTCTGCAGACTTTTCTTGGTCTAACTCTATCCACTTTTCTATACAATTAGTATGGCGACGTGTATACTTAAGGGGCATCGACCGTACACTGACATCGGGATGATATTTTTATCATGTTATTTAGTAGTCATCGTGCGTCTCGCTTGCGCCAATACATGTACGGACAAGAACGAGTGAAATGCACGATAACTAAATGACATCAGTTAGATGTCTTTCTGATATCAGTGTAAGTTTGAATTGGCCTGTTAGCCAAAAATTGTTTCGTATGTCCATATGTTCTACTCTACAGGTCGCATATCTAAACCAATTCCCGAATTTTGTAAGCAATTGATAGTTAAGTTTTTATGGTCAAATTAGATTCTCTAAATTCTTCAAAACAACGGAACCATACATTTATTCAGTTTTAAACTCTGCTCGCGAGGTCTACAGCTCACAGAGCCACTAGTAGTAAGTAGGGCCGAGTAGGGCATAGTGACTAGAGTTAGAAGAAAAGTCTACAGCGATTTTGACAGCACACGCAGTGCAAGTGTTATTTATACGCCATAATTTCATAAAACTTTCACGTTTAAAATAACACTAGTTTGCACTGCGTGGGCTATCAAAATCTTCGAGACTTTTTTTGGTCTAATACTAATCGTTTTGACAGTTCGAAAAAGAAACTGATTTGATTAAGCTAGTCAAGTTAATTGACTATTTATAGGTAAGAAAGATAGTCTATTAAAAATAAGGGCCAATTTTAATCTAATAGTAATCATAGTCTTGACAAAATAATATAACCATGAAACGCCCTCCAGTGTTAAATTAGAATTATCTATTAAGTACTCTCCACACGCATCGTTATTTACGACGCCTATAATTGCTTCACACGATAAATAACGGGGACATTCTGACCGGAGTGGATTCCTAATTGGAAAATTTAATACTATACTCAGACACACTCACTTTTTCAATAGAAAAAGGCGCGAAATTCAAATGTTCGATGGTAGACCAAACATTCGCGTTTACATTTTTTAATTTGCTGCCTTTTTCTACTGTCAAAAGTGAATCTGCCAGAGTATAATTATCTCTTCTTCTTCCTCGCGTTATCCCGGCATTTTGCCACGGCTCATGCCTGGGGTCCGCTTGACAACTAATCCCAAGAATTGACGGAGGCACTAGTTTTTACGAAAGCGACTGCCATTTGACCTTCCAACCCAGAGGGGAAACTACTAGGCCTTACTGGCCAGAGTATAATTATGTAAAAGGTTTTTTAATTTTTAGTAAGCAGATACGTCTGCGAATGATCCTATTAAGCTAGTAGAGTAAATTTAATAGTGGAAAAATTACTGTCTTGGGTGAGACTTGAACTTACGGCCTCTTGATCGATACTCCAGATGGCAGCGCGCTGGAGTATCGTACAAGACAGTTATTTTTCCACTTTAAAAATTATTCTAAGCTTATGTAAAAGGTGCTAATTGTAGCTTCTTTTACATATAAATCTCAATTTTATCGGAGCACTAACTTCATTTTATCAATTCAGGCTATAAAAAAGTAAAACCGCACACAGCAGTCATTTAGTTGCTCCCTAGAGTAAAAGTAACCCACATATGATATGAGGAAGTGTTTATTTCAATTATGTTGATATTAATATCAGTGCCGTGTCTGAATGTGTCCCGGTAGGCTTAATTCATGGTGGCAGTTTAATGAGTTACGCAATTAAGTACATTATGTATATCATTGTTATTAATTCTCTTTATTCATTGTCAATCTTAGGCTAGGGCAGGTATTTACTATTGGAGACGCCTTGTCTGACATTTTTGTACAAAATAGTCTGCCGATTTTTGTGGGGGAGGGGCATGTCAAAAATAAACGTCAGTCCATACAAAAGTTTGCACAATTGTGTAAGGTTTCCGGCAGAGGGGTAAGCTCTTAAAGGCGACTCCAGTTATTAAATGCTCTAAGGTACTATACAAATATAATATATACTTGGTCAAGCAGATCTTGTCAGTAGAAAAAGGCGGCAAATTTGAAAAATGTAGGCGCGAAGGGATATCGTCCCATAGAAAATTTGAATTTCGCGCCTTTTTTTACTGACAAGATTTGCTTGACCGTCTATACTTATAAGTAATAAAATATGGTACAAATACACCAAACATATTTTCTTGTACTGTTTTTGACATTACCTATACCTATTCGCAATATTTAATATTTGCATCTTTTTAATTGATGTTTATTATTTGTTTCTTTTTGCCGATCATATTAATACATGTATTCATGTAAATTGACAAAGATTAACAATTTATTATGTAATGCCATAATGAAATAGGCATATAGTCTAAATCTAAATCTATCATACACGTTTTCCTGAGGGTCTTTATTATTTTCCTGTAGGTAAATAAGTATTCATTTACAATTCGAGTATTTTAACATTCGCATTTAAACTCCTATACACACGGCTACCACGAGTTGGCATTTGAAATTCACGTTAGCGACTGCGTATATTCGATCGCATTCCCTCTCTATCACACCAATACATCAGTGTGAGCGAGATAGACTGCGATCAAGTTTACGCAGTCGTTAACGTAAACGTTAAGTGTAGGGTTTGCACGACGGATCCGAAATGTATGGGAAGATCCGCGGAACCGGATCCAGATCCGGATAATTTCATACATTTCGGATCCGGATTGCAAACCCTAGTTAAGTGTCAACTCGTGGTACAACTACTTGACTTCCGTGCCCTTAATAGGAAGTAGCCTAATAAAACAACGGAAATACGCCACGATCCGACCGTATCCTTAAAACAAACTTTTATTTGCCATTTCAAAACTGTTAAACTTATCTCAAATGTCCCGTAAAAACTGCTGAGTAACTGCATTAATAAAATTGCACACGCATACGATATGTGTTTTCATTTGAAATTCGACTGTGTTGACTGGTAATAAAGGAGATAGTTGCATGTTTAAGTAGCAATTGTCTTAGATGTCTCGGGAATGTGTAAATGGCGAAGTTCCTATTTAGTGATAAATGCATCCCACTATATAAGGTAAATGTACTGGTGCTCGACGCGGTCCCAGTGCATGTCATCTTAAATCTTAAGTCATTGTGAATAGACGTGACAGAAAGGTGTCATCTATTGGGCATTAGCAATATTAGCATGTCGAATACTATAGTACGTTTACCTTACACTGTGCTCAATTTGGTTCGTAGGAGGTAATAATGTGATGATGCCACATGATACTGATGATGGCTCCATATGGAATATTAAACACTTTAGTGAGCTTAATCTTTGCTAGGAATAGGGATGATGACACATGTTGAATTTTATAACAAAATCTAGTAAAATAGATAGCAATTGAGCAATTTATCACATATTGTGGATATTAAAAAAAATATATGGAAATAATACAAAAATACAGCACCTGAAAGTTTCAAAATTTAAGTTTTTTTTTAACTTCCAAAAACGAAATAAGTAAGGATACCATTCGGTTCCTCACATTTTATCCACAAAAAGATTGTATAGCAACTATATACATAAACGCAATATTTCACCGACAAAAACGCAATTTTCTTGTTTTGTTCATACTCTTCATACTTCAAGATGGACTCAGTGACCTTGACGTCACGGTCACTTATCGTTTTGTTAGGGGCGTTTCGCGAGTGAAATACGACTGTTGGACTTTGACTATCATTTCTGACTTTTGTATTGCTTTAATGCAATCCTAAAACAAACCTGATTGATTGATACCATAAATGAAAATTTGTCATCTAGTCTATTGCAGAGCAGTTATTTTAGAATCAGTTTTTAGGGTTCCGTAGTCCGTACCCAAAGGGTAAAAACGGGACCCTAATTTACTAAGACTCCGCTGTCCATCTGTCCGTCCGTCTGTCTGTGACGGCTGTATCTCATGAACTGTGATAGCAGAGCTAGACAGTTGAAATTTTCACAGACGGTGTATTTCTGTTGCCGCTATAACAACAAATACTAAAAACAAAATAAAATAAATATTTAAGTGGGGCTCCCATACAACAAACGTTTTTTTGCCGTTTTTTGCGTTATGGTACGGAACCGTTCGTGCGCGAGTCCGACTCGCATTTGGCCGGTTTTTTAAATATTTACGCAATGAGTTGGGATAGTCATTTTTACAGCTTATAAAACGTTCGCTAAACGAGCGCCCTCTATCAAAATCTGTGAAAAGAGAACTTTACAGAATACGTCTGTGGGTGGGGCTGCCGTGCGAGATTGCCGTTAGATATCTCGCTTTAATGCATTTTGGAGTGATAAGAGTCACGCGAAGGGAATCTAGCCGTGAGTGCCCGAAAAAGTGTGCTTCCGATGCTTCTAGTCTTGGCTATGACTCGACAAAGTGGACAATTAGCTGAGTTGTTGTCAAAATAAACTTTTCATTAGTAGAAGGAAAATAGTGACGAAAAAACCGGCCAAGTGCGAGTCGGACCCGCGCACGAAGGGTTCCATACCATTGCGCAATAAACGGTAGAAAATATCACGTTTGTTGTATGGGAGCCCCACTTAAATATTTATTTTGTTTTGTTTTTGTTAGAGCGGCATCAAAAATACATCATCTTTGAAAATTTCTACTGTCTAGCTATCACGGTTCATGAGTTACAGCCTTTTTTTTTTTTTGACGGAGTGGGAATGCGTTTACGCACGGTGTGTGGGGCTCGCCACTCCTTTCCCCTCTCCTGACAAGAGAGGGGGAGAATTTGGCCCTACCCACTAAACCCACTCCGGCGTTTCACCCTCTCTGCCGTTCGTGAGGGCGCACTGGGATCGATGACATTCCACCACCGCATGAGTTACAGCCTGGTGACAGACAGACAGACGAACGGACGGACGGACAGCGGAGTCTTAGTAATAGGGTTCCGTTTTTACACTTTTGGTACTTAACCCTAAAAAGACGCTCTTTTGCTTGTATAGTTTTTTGTAAATTTTTCGTATCGTATGAAGATACGAAACAGGCCATAAGACAATGTTGTGGACACTTTGTTAAGTTGTTTTAAATTTTCTGATAAAAATACGTACCAGACAGTTCAGTCAGTTTAACAGTCAGCAAACAAATCCAATTTCCGCAAAAATCAATCAATGGCTTACAAGATTACATCTCCAAATTCTAATTTATTATATTTTTTAAGCTCCGTTCCGCTTGCACCCCACTGTACTGAACCTACAAACAATAAATCAAAATTAATACCCTCAAGTCTCCCGGTATTCGCAAGTTTGTTTATTCACGCCAACGATAAAAGGCCGGAAGAAAAGTAAATTTTGAATAAATTCCATCTCCATCTCTGTCGCTCTAAAAGGCAGAAGTGAGACATGGAAATAAAGTCGATGTGTGAATTCGGGTACGTTTGTTAATACAACTTTTACGTAAGTTTCTGAAGACCTACCGCTAACCCCGTTCGACGTGTTGCCTTTCTGTCGCACTTGCAAATTCGTACGTAAGTGTGACAGGGAGGCAACACGTCAAAAGAGGTTCGATGTAGGCCCTCCCCTCTGTGCTATGCGTAGGTATGTCATTTGTCTCGGATTTCACCATTTCTTTGGTTTGTTTTCTGAGCGAGAAACTTTACATGATTAATTATTTCCTTCGTACTCTTTTTTGGTTTATCTAAAATTGTATTGTATTGAAATCTATTTTTCTCTCTTATTCTCCCTTTGTAGAACCCCTTTTTAGGGTTCCGTACCCAAAAGGTAAAACGGGACCCTATTACTAAGACTTCGCTGTCCATCCGTCCGTCCGTCCGTCCGTCTGTCTGTCACCAGGCTGTATCTCACGAACCGTGATAGCTAGACAGTTGAAATTTTCACAGATGATGTATTTCTGATGCCGCTATAACAACAAATACTAAAATAAAGATTTAAATGGGGCTCCCATACAACAAACGTGATTTTTGACCAAAGTTAAGCAACGTCGGGCGTGGTCAGTACTTGGATGGGTGACCGTTTTTTTTTGCATTTTTTTCTGTTTTTTTTTTTCAATGTGCACGGAACCCTTCGTGCGCGAGTCCGACTCGCACTTGCCCGGTTTTTTATCACATTATTTGGTTACTACGATTATTTATACATATAGATCATCACATCTTATTAAAACAAAGTCCCCCGCCGCGTCTGTCTGTTTGTATGTTCGCGATAAACTCAAAAGGGTTTTCATTCGGTTTTCACTTATCAATAGATTGATTCTTGAGGAAGGTTTGGGTGTATAATTTGTTAAGGTGCGAAATTTGCAAATATATTTAGCAGGTTGGCTTTCACTTTTGGTCTTATCCTTTCCTTGCCATGTCTGGCAATGTTGAATTATCGAGAAGATGGAATTGCATTTGTAGTGGTTGTATGCTGATAGTACAAGAAAATAGAAAATTCAAATATATAATGCCTGTAAACAAACAATACTACTACATATGCAATTCCACGCTCTCGATGATTCAACTATACCCGTGCGAAGGCGGGGCGGGTCTCTAGTATTTATTATAAACAAGGTGACATTATCGCTATGAAATCCCTTCCCAATTCATAATTCGCGATTTTTGCAATTGGGGGCATTTATTTATATAATGGGATTAACGAAAAACATTTTTTTTAACAATTAAAGGATTTTTTAGTATCTCTCAAAGACGTCTTGATACAAATTTTTTTTGTATTAAAAGTATTGTATGTCAGGTTAAGACAGGTTAAGATACAATTAAAAGAAAGTATACAATGTACAAAGGCGAACTTATCCCTATAAGGGATCTCTTCCAGTCAACCTTTGAGCAATTGAGAGTAGACAAATGAAAATGACAGACAAACGAACACATGTAAAGAAAAGTAAATTATGGTTCAATTATTACCCAAGTAAATAATTAAAACCTTTAGCCTGACATTCTAATATAAACTCTATTAAAATTTATTATTATTTATTTTTATTCTACTAAAATTACATCTAAAGAAAATCATTTTCTAAAAATCGTAGATAAAATAAATCCTACAGAAAAGGATCCCTTTCTCGCGTCCATGGCGGCCGTTTCCCTATATTTCCCTAGGGATCCGGCGCGAAGAGGAATATAGCTTTACATACAAATCTGCGCTCTTTTGAGGTATTTAGGAGGTCTTGTTATTTAGGAGCCAATATATTTCTGTTTAGGCTGGTGAGCAATTCTTTTTATGGCGCTGTATGTAATAAAATAATGTTGTACTTCAAGTCCAATAAGATATGTTTTTTTTAAATTTAGGTTTCAAGTTTTGTAGGTTAGTTAGGTAAGTATTTAACCCTGTTAATTTTTATTAAAGTTCTAAATATCACTATATTATTTGTAATAGGTGTAATATTATGTCCAAATGCCTTGTAACGGATAAGAAACTAGTCATAAACTAGCCGTTAGGTCGTAAAGTACCTATGTTACAATAATTTTCATTTTCTTAATTTAAAATCCATTTAATTAATATTATGAACAAACATTAAAAGCACTGGGCCCTATCATGACCCTTGGGGGACACCAGATTCTACATGCAATAGGTACATAATATTTTACGTATACTCCTCAATCCGTGGACTAAATCTAAGAAACAATAATAACAAACTTAATATTTGTAGGCGCATTAAGGAAACGTGGTAAGAAACGAACCAAAAACAATGTTTTCACTTCTCATGCTCAAAAAGTGCACCTTTATGTCGTGCGTAGACGACATAAAATCGCATTTTATGCTCTAGATCATAAAAGTAAAATTTTCTTCTAAGACTAAGGTAATCGGTCTCAACAGCCAAACAGTTAAAACATATTGCACAATTTTACTGAGCAATAAAATTGTGTAGATGACAAAACTTGTTATATTATTTTATTTTTGCTACAATTTGTTAGAAATCCGTATTTTCTGTCATTAAATTTAGTAAATCACATAAAATAGGAGTCGATTATCGTTCCAAAATGCTCCGAAATGTTTGACTTGGCAGAAAACCAAGCGTCTGAAACTCTGATCACATGTTGAAAATTAAAAAAAAAAAATTAAAAAGTTAGTTGGCGGGTATTGGTTATGTATTATGTTCTTTCGCTTTACGACAATTTCGTGGAATTTCGTGTAAATTGCCGTGAAAAATATAATTTTATTTTCCTCGCAATCGAAGTGAAAAGCAGAGTGTACAACAAGGGCATAAATGTCCATTTTTACCCTCGTCTACTATTTTGGTCTTCGCTTCGCTCAGACCAAAAAATTGCCTCGAGTAAAAATGGGTCACTTTATGCCCTTGTTGTACAATCTACTATTATTTGTTTATGCGGTTGCGTCCCATTTTGTAATGAAACGTAATCCACACTCAAATTGGAACCTTATATCAATTTAGTTGAAGTACAAGGTTGATTGGCACGTCTCCGTTGCCATTAGTCCGAAAAGTTGGTTTGCCAATAGTTATAATGGAATTACTTAGTTCCATCGTGCTGGAAAAACAAACTGCCGGCCTAGCCAAGGTTACAATCGCTATCGCTTCGACAACGAAAAGCATTATGTCTCTCTATCACTCTTCCATATTAGTGTGACAGTGACAGTTGCGTTTCGATCGCTACGGAGCGTAAGCGATTGGCATCTTGGCTACGCGGCCTGATATTAGATTTTGAACGCTAGCTACTCTTACGAATATGTTACACCGTTATTATCATTTAGTTACTAGTAACGTTAATATATAATAATATGTATTTTTTGCTTAGCCTATTTGAGTGTCCCACTGCTGGGCAAACGCCTCTCCCCTGGTTGTCAATAACTCCCGATTTTGTGCTTCCTCCGGTCAGATGAATGACTTTATCAAGTTATATATTTTTGAACTTTAACTAGGTATTTAAGAAAATACCTAAAAGGCGCCTTTCTATCTATCTGAAAACAAAACTAAATCTAATTAATATTTTTAAAAAGTATCTAACATTTGTACATGACTTTTTTGAAGGTAATAAATACACATCGGTAACTCGTGGCATTTAGGTAGCACTTAAAAGATTAGTGATGAGCACACATCGGTAACTCGTGGCATTTAGGTAGCAGGCACTGACTAGTGATGTGACAATGTTCTTCCGATACGAGTCGAGAAAAAGAAACCACTAAAAAAAGGAAATTATTTAACTAATCTTTTAAGTGCTACCTAAATGCCTCGAGTTACCGATGTGTAGTAATAAACTTATATATGGTTGGATTGATAAATATTATGTATTATAAGTAAATATTTTTTTATAAGCAAAATAAATGTTTATTTTAATTTTCTTTTTTTTTATATTCTTAGGTTTTAGGCAGATAACCCCATACCCTCAGTCCCTCGAAAAAACCTCCACATAGTAAATATACCCCATAATATATTTATTATACATTTCTTTTTTCCGTTCTCTTATCGAGAACTTCATCAAAGCCTTTGTGTGGTTTAAATTAGCTGTCAATATTCTTTATACGTACTTATTTCAGGACAAACAATACAAAGTGTACAATTCTATCCTACCACTCATACAGTCGTATATGTCGTAACAGCCATTGGAAAAACATTCCATCATTAACCGTATTTCAATGCAATAAAGTCTAATTTCAAACTGGTTTTTCAATCTTTACGGTTGTTATTCGTTGTGAGATAGACTTAATGAACATGCTAGGTTTACTGGTTTATTTCGATGCGGTCTAATATCTGATACAGAAGGGAAACTGATGAGATTTAAAATTGCCGCATAAGGGTACAGTCACCTGCAATAATATGTTACTCTTCGAAGGCCGCAAAAATATGTGACACGCTCTTATGACTCTACAAATAAGATCGTGTCAGATGTTTTTGCGGCCTTCGTTGTGTAACATATTATTGCAGGTGAATGTACATACTGTAAATTAATTACTGAATTGATTGCTAGATGTAGCTTTTTAAAATGCAAACTGTTTGATTAAATGCTTTGTTTCCGCTACCCCAAGGTTGTGTTGAAGAGATCGCTCTTTAGCGATAAGACCGCCTGTTGTCTGCCTCTATCTTTAATAGATTGTTTTTCTTTAAGCTGTATCTTTTACTGAGGTGTGCCAATAAAGAGTATTCTATCTATCTATCTATCTATCTATAGCCTCCTAAGACCCAGCCATACAAATGAAAAATGCAAAATTTGCCACATAAATTTGAACCTACAGTGTAGGAAATAGAGTTGATTTTGCGTTGTTCACAAACTGAACGAAACAAAGCAAAAGCAACTCTGTTCTAATCGAATATGATTTAAATTTCATTGAACTGAATAAGTACTTTAGGTAGGACCTTGGGCCTTAGGAGGATAGACAGAGCCAAACGTCCATATTATCTTACTCCTAAACAAACAGAGGCAACAAGGATCGTATTGATTTTGTTCTTATTTAAACTTGAAGTGATATTTTAGCGACGGTATTCTCACTGTGAGTAACCTTTTGGGTGACGTCAAAAAAAGGTATACTAATTAAAACTTTGCTTAAAAAAAAGTGGTTGTCTGTAAAGTCAGGTTTACGTCATAAGAAAACGTGGCCGTAACGTTACCATGGAGATCCGTCCACAACGTTACCATGGAGATATGTCCACAACGTGACACTTTTTCGTGCATGCTACCGGTGTTCATCGATTTATAAGACGTTATCACGTCAAAAATAATAATTTGTTTTACAAACAAATTATAGGGAATACTGAAATAACCAGTTATTTATTTTATCATTGATTTTTGAAACACTCAAGGGTGGAATTAATTCGTTTTAACTAAAAAGGCTACGAAAGCAAAACTAATGAGTAACAACATAAAATACATGGCAACAAAAAATTGGCTTAATTAACTGTATTGTATTAACTTCTCAAACAACATAATTATATGTGCGGGTCTGAAAGCATATTTTCTTACTCCTATATAAACAACAGTGGCTGAGGGGTTACAGTAAGCGACAATTTTTTTCTACCCTTCTTAAATATAAGCTGGTCAAGCAAATCTTGTCAGTAGAAAAAGGCGCGAAATTCAAATTTTCCATGGGACGATAACCCTTCGCGCCTACATATTTAAAATTTGCCGCCTTTTTCTACTGACAAGATTTGCTTGACCAGCTTATATTTAAGAGCTATATGATTTTATAGCTTTATGATTTTATCATAATAAATAATTAATAATTAAAATGTTATTTATTCAGATATCAACCCATTACATTTCAATATTAATAATTATATGCCAAATATTAAAGTTAAATAGACTAAAATTATAGCTATAAATTAAATAGTAGATTGTACAACAAGGGCATAAAGGGACCCATTGTTATCCGAGGCAATTTTTTGGTCTGAGCGAAGCGAAGACCAAAATAGTAGACGAGGGTAAAAATGGACATTTATGCCCTTGTTGTACACTCTGCTTTTCACTTCGATTGCGAGGAAAATAAAACACATTTTTCACAGCAATTTACACCACGATATTGTCGTAAAGCGAAAGAACATAATACGTAACCAATTCCCGCCAACTCACTTTTTATTTTATTTTTTTAACTTTCAACATGGGATCAGAGTTTCAGACGCTTGGTTTTCTGCCAAGTCAAACATTTCGGAGCATTTTTGAACGATAATCGACTCCTATTTTATGTCATTTACTAAATTTAATGACAGAAAATACGGATTTCTAATAAATTGTAGCAAAAATAAAATAATATAACAAGTTTTGTCATCTACACAATTTTATTGCTCAGTAAAATTGTGCAATATGTTTTAACTGTTTGGCTGTTGAGACCGATTACCTTAGTCTTAGAAGAAAATTTTACTTTTATGCTCTAGAGCATAAAATTTGATTTTATGTCGTCTACGCACGACTTAAAGGTGCACTTTTTGAGCATGAGAAGTGAAAAAGAAATAATAAAGTAATAGTAAAAAAAAAGTATAGTTAACAGTTTCTGTTGAATTAATCATCACAATAATGTTCAACTTTACCAACTAATACAATTCATTAAGGCAGGCATAGGCATAGGTACTTCTTTACAACACATTCAGGGCCAAGAACCCGACTGTCGGGTACACTTTTCGTAGCGACTACGCGCTACATACAGCTAAACCGTAGCTACGCGCTACGAGCGTAACCCGTAGCACTTATAGTGGCAATGAATGTGTTAAAAAAAACTACCAAGAACTATTATGTATGCTGTGTTGATTGAAAACATTTTTTTTTGCATTTAAAAGAAGAATAGGTATCTGGGAGACCGAGCTTTGCTCGGAAAACATATAAAAACTCAAAAATGCGCGTTTGCCCAGAGAAAAGACCTAGCTAGATCGATTTTTCGCCCCCGAAAACCCCCATATAGCAATTTTCATTGAAATCGTTAGAGCTGTTTCCGAGATCCCCGAAATATATATAGAAATAAATAAATAAATATACAAGAATTGCTCGTTTAAAGGTTAAAGGTATAAGATAAGTCTCTATATGTAATGCAATTAGTCTGTGACAGACTTAAAATGCAAAATTTAAAGGTTTGCAAAACTAATACGTAGCAAAAACTTTCGGCGCGTTGTTTTTCAGCTACTATGAATGCTGACTGTACCTACGGGTATTTATTTAGTGGCTGGCTTGTGATTTATGACGTCACAAGTGGATTGCGAGGGAAAATGTCTCCAGGGTTTGGCCTGTGTAAACAATGGGGAGCGCTACGTTACGGTAGAAGTATGATAAATTATATTGACCGTGTGATAGGTTTACTGGTATAGTCAGACCAAGACAAGTCTGCAACGATTTTGATGGCACACGTAGTGCAAGTGTTATTTTAAACGTCAAACTTCCATGAAATTATGACTTCTTACATACTCCGCGCGTGCTATCAAAATCGTTGCAGACTTCTTTTGGTCTAATTCTAACAAGTCTAGAGATGCAACGGATAGTTGTTTTACCGGATACCGGGTACCGGATGTTCGACCTGACCAGCGGCCAAATATTCGGCATCCGGCTGCCGAATATTCGGCCGGGGCGATTATACTTAGGTTCATTTCGGTTTTTCAGGTGCACATTGCGCAGGTTTTGAACTGTTTTGTGAATGTTCGCGCGGTCTCATTTCTAGGTTCGAAAAGAGTGCGCGTACAAGTGAGTGGAATGTTTAAATTGTTTTAAAATAATAAACGAGTACGATTATGACCGTGACTGTTTCTTAAATCCAATTTGTTTACTCCAAAATCAACCAAAGTTAAAATCCGGTATCCGACCGGATAGTAAGTCACTATTCGGTATCCGGCCGGATATTAAAATAAGGGCGGGGTAGGCCGGATACGGGATAGTAACCGAATATCCGGTACATCTCTATAACAACACTATAAGTGTAAATAACATTATTTGCGGTATTTGACGTCTGTCACTCACAACAGCAATACTACGTAAAATGTTTTGCACATCGAAATCACAAAGGAAAACAACTGCACTGCGAACGTTTACGTTCTACGTCTTTTTTTTTTTAATTTTAGGGTTGGCCGGACACCACCGTTATGAATCGGTAGTCGTCTAAGTAAATCGATATGAATTTTTCATTTTTCTTTTAATAAAAATAAGGAAAAGGTGGATAATTAACTGCAAATATGGATATATTTATCGTCACTTAACAGACAACAAATTTGACACAGGAATAACATAAATAAACTTTCAAATAGATCCCCAGTTAGTTTCAATTTTGACAATGGGTGCGACCTACTCGGTCGGTGTATTAAATACACCGGCCGACCGGTAGCTTGCGGGAAAACCATATAATTCTAGCTTTATTTAAATCTCAAATAAAATTTCATTATACGTCACAATTCGATACCTCAGTCTACGTGCCATCCAATCGTAATCGCTTGCTGTGACAATCGATTTGCGTTAGTTACATCTCTATATACGTCAGTCATAATGTGTCAAATACCGCAAATAATGTTATTTACACTATATATGTACGAGTATTAACAATTGACAGTCAGCTCTATGGTCCGATATTCCAAAATGGCGCGTTTGGAAAACGATTACGATCCGTCGACGCCGGCTGCATTGATTATGCATTATCTGTCTGCACTTGCCAATGGAAATACGGTTTGCACTGACCAATGGAAATACGATATACAGGCTGGAAGAAACTAGTAAGAGCGGTTTCGTGATTTAGCGGTAAGTTACGCACTAGATCCGATCTCCGTCATCCGATTACTTTCCGTCATTCAACGTGTGCGGTGCGTAACTTACCATAAAAATAGTTCTATGGCTACTACGGACCATATTTGCACGGGTTCGGATCGGATTCGGATCGGACGTAGTGCGAAACCGCTCTAACACTGTGAGCAAGTGCGCCAAATATTATCATTTTCCTGACGTTGTCAAGCGCAAGTGTGGTTAATTATTTGATGCAAAGAGTTGAATCCTCTTGTTAACTGGTAAGTATAATAAATCTGACTTGTAAGTGATGACTTTGAGTTAGAAGTATTTAATAGCGTTCATTTGGATTTGATTTATATTTAACGTTTACTTGCGTTGGTGTGGTGACAAAATTGTGTTCCAAGCAAAGTTTGCTTAACCCTTGTGCCTTGAAACCCTCGCAACGCTTAAGATTCCACTTTGCGAAACGCTCGCTACGCTCTTGGTTCGATTTTCGAATATTTCGCTTGCTCGGGTGTCAATGTTAGCACGAGGAATTAAACAACAACTTTACCCCCTTGTAAAATAAATAACCATTTTGACTTATACTACTCCTAAACTCGCCGAGACAAATGTTTCGCGTATGTTGCAATCCTTTTCTTTGTTCAAATATTGGAAAGAAAAGAAAAGGATAAGAAGTTTGTAAGATTCTGAATCACCAGTGTCAGCTGCAGTTTACTGCAAAGTTTCTTTTTCGCGCTGGGAACACAAAAAGATTTATCGCGCGCCAAAATGGCTGATGGTTGCAAAAACACCATTCTTTACTGAGTTATCTTTTGAAGTGTTCGAATAGTATGTGCCATTTCTGTAATTATATGTTATTATGTTTATGTTTTTATGTTAAAAGAAATTAAAAATTGTTCATTAATATAAAAAGTTCTGTAATTATAAGGTCAATATGGTTAAGTGCGCCTGCGGGATAAGTGTGGCTGGCAACTCGCTTTTAGCTCGTTTTGTATACACTAGCATTTTAATGCCTTTCATTATGTAGCAGTCACATAAACTACTATATTTTAACCTAACCAAAATACTATTAACTAGTTTAGACAAGTCGGCAACATTGTAGTTTAATTTTAGTGACTAATAAATTTAATTCAAGTTAGTCACTACACCTCATAAAACAAAGTCCCGCGCCACGTCTGTCTGTTTGTATGTTTGTTCGCGATAAACTCAAAAACTGCTGAACGGATTTTCAATCGATTTTCACCTATCAATAGAGTGGTTTTTGGAGAAGGTGTATAATTTGTTAACCCGCGCGAAGCCGGGGCGGGTCGCTAGTTCTATTATATAATCATGTGCATGTTCTAACCAAGTTAAATTAAAATAGTTTCGAGAGCGAGTCACGAACTAGCAAATTGAAACTTGAGTATTAATTAACTGGTTTTCATTAAGACCACCTAATAACTGTTATTAGTTCAAAATACTGAATCACAAAGTAAAGTTAAATGTATTTATGAAGGCTTTTCAACGGCTTGCACAAAACGGGTAAAGTACTCCAAATATTTTAGCCACAAATTTATCAGGTGAAAAAGATGGCACTGTGCAGTGTGTAGTGCACTATGTTTTGTTACAAATTTAATAATATTTCTTTCAACACTATAAAGCATGCAAATATCGCCAAAAAACCCATAGCTTTGTTTAATATTTCAGAATCTTAAAAAAAAAACCGGGCAAGTGCGAGTCGGACTCGCGCACGAAGGGTTCCGTACCATAATGAAAAAAAAAACGAAAAAAAAATGCAAAATAAAAAACCCACCAAGACCCACCCATCCAAGTACTGACCACGCCCGACGTTGCTTAACTTTGGTCAAAAATCACGTTTGTTGTATGGGAGCCCCATTTAAATCTTTATTTTATTCTGTTTTTAGTATTTGTTGTTATAGCGGCAACAGAAATACATCATCTGTGAAAATTTCAACTGTGTAGCTATCACGGTTCGTGAGATACAGCCTGGTGACAGACAGATGGACGGACGGACAGCGAAGTCTCCGTTTTACCTTTTGGGTACGGAACCCTAAAAAGATTTTTTTTGCAGTTTTTCACAAACTACCGTAGAGTTTCGTATCTTCGCCTGGGTTTTGACACTTTTCCCAAAAAATCTCTCAAACTTGAAAGCATTTTAATCCGTTAAGGCATAAAAACGTTTTTTAGTACTCTTAACTATCAGTATACACCACTAAAACTTTGAATTTCATCGGTTAAGTTGGTAAAAAATGGCCCCAAAGGCAATAGGCGATGTTTGGGTATTTTTCCCAATCTTCGCCTATGGCATGCCCTGCCGCTAATACCTACTTATCTGTGACTTACACATGTTAAGCCGTATCTCCTTGGAACATGCTAATATACTGTGAACCTTAACTACACCAGACTAGGCATATATTTAAAAAACGGGGTAGTAGGCGAAGTTTGGTAACAGTTTGAAGTTGTTTTCATACATTTTCTATAATGAAGCTAGGGCTGCCAAAAATTAACCAACATGCCAAATAAAGAGGAGTAATGGTTTCTAAGTAAAAAAAAATATTTTTTGTAACAGAATTGTTTAATGGTTGCAAAATTGTTGTTATTATCGTAATTGACAGCAAATCAACCTTATTTACACAAAGTGAGACATAAAAATACCTATTTGGTACCTACTCAACATCGGTAAGAGTAGAAATAAACATTTGCATATAGCGTAAACTAAAATAACCAAACATAAGAAAATATTTCAATTTGGAAACAAGTAATCTCATCCACCAATTAATGTGGTACAAAAAATTTGTCAACCCTAGGGGTAGGCGAAATTTGGCAACAAGATGGACGCAAAGTACCCTCACCAATGTTTTATCCAATTGTGAATTCTAAACGTAAGCTAGCCATTAAATAATAGTTTCATATGAAAAAGAAATAATTATAGGATATAATCATGTAAAAAGTCTAACATTACCGGGTCCGTATCACCGTTTAAAACTGAAGTTAAAACACTGGTAAAGAAAAACGTGTGGCCGGTGTCACGAAAAAACCTCACTAAAGGTCAACTGTGTGAAGTTAGCCGCAGATTGTTCGAAGAATGTTGACACCCGTAAAAAATACTTTGTATTTAGCAGTTTTATGTAAGGCTTACATTAGAAACATTTTGTTAATGGCAACTTATGTCAAACTAGGCGAACATAGGTAGCGCAGGCAAAGATACGAAACTCTACGGTACTTAGGCCACTTAGGGAGCACAATTTAAAAAAAATTATATTAAAGGAAAAAATTGAAAAATTACGCTTAATTATAAAATTTGGAATATCGCTCACAGACGTATCTGCATGTTTAAAAAATTGATTGAGCACAATTTTTTTTGTTTCCAAATCATAGTTTCACACTCCTCCAGGAGTCTTAATAATATAATTAATATACCAAAAATTTACTACGCTTTGCGTTTTTAGGAGTGTTTTTTGTAAGACTTGAGTGGCTTATATACCAATAATAGGATTATTTTATATAAATGTCTGTTCTATCTGACATTTGTTTATGAATAGCCCCGCGTTGACAGATTCTAGTTTAATCACGATCCACGCTCGTCTCAATGGAATGATTAATAGCTAGACCGTAAATGGGACCTAGGCTGTGGGGCTTAATAGGATCTAACGATAAAGCTTCTGTAATGTGAAGTGACAGCTCTAATTTTGCAGCGTGAATTTCATAATGAAAATTGGGCGATTTTACAACGCCTGAATAATCTATTTTCACAATTCGACGTCAAACGTAATGATTTCTTCACTTTACTTCAAACATAATGATTTTAAGTTAATTTTATTCACTTTATTGACCTGCAAAAATGTATCCATGCGTCGATCTTTAAAAAAATTATGCGGACATAACAACATCCTTAAATTTTATCCTTATTTTTATTAAACCATGATCCACAAATTCAGAGCTTAAAAAAATAAAAATTAAGGCCCAACCTGCACTTGACTGCTCGACCTACCGGTTTACATTAGAGATTTCCATACATAATATATATTAACTAGTGTATATAAGGCTATGTCCACATGAACGCGTGACGTGCGTTCGCCACATCATTGCTTTGTGCACACGCCAGAACGATTGCAAAGGCGAACTGAGGTTGATATAATTATTATAATTCACTTGAGAGATCGCGAGGGTGTTTAATATGAACGCGTTCGTATTTGACGTATTTTACGTCACCTGGGGTTATAACCCTTTATTAGATTCGTTCAAAACAATTGTAGGCGTTGATTGAATTTAATTGTCAATATTAACTCGGTTTATCTTTGCAAATCCCGATTGTACAAATTAAAAGGACTGCAATTAGATACCTACTTACTTTTTATGATATAGGAGGTAAACGAGCAGACGAATCACCTGATGGTTAGCGATTACCATCGCCCATGGATCCCCGCAACACTACAGGGCTTGTAAGTGTGTTACCATAAAAAGACACATCAAGATTGTTAAGTAATCCTTTTTCTAATGCTAAAAAAGCGAAGTATAGCTGACATGAACCAAAAAAAAAACGATTTTCATCTGTTTTTATTTAAGATTAAAGTTCCAGCTTGTATCTAATTTAACAGTATAATTGCCGTGTTAAGGATGACTCACGTTAGACAGGGCCGTGCCCGGGCCTAGGCGTCTGACATGTCATTTTCTATGACGGCTGATGGGCTGATCGGTGATCACGTGGTGCTTTCCAATAGAAAACGAAGCTCCGGATGGGCCCCGGCTCGGTCTAGCGTGAGACATCCTTTAAACTCATTAAGGTTAGATACACATGAACGCGTGACGTGCGTCTGCGCGTCAGAGCTTATTGTGCACACGCATGAATAACCGCGAGGATAGAATATGCGAATAAATACCTAATAGTAATAAAATATTTATTATAATTCATATGGCGACGACATTTTCACTTTTTTCATCATCGTTTTTGCGCAGATCACATTGCACATGGGACTAAATGCGATTAATGCAATTCGTTTAATTTAAATAAAAAATAAAAATAACTCTAGTGTAAAATATTTAAACCAGAAAAGCATTGAACTATTATTAACAGACCAAACATCCTCCAGACTTAGCATAGTCGCGCTACCCCCTCTGCCACGCATACGGTAATTTTACTCCATGTTCGAGTCAAAAGTGTCTTTGTGTGACGTCCGTGAACTCGTTCGTCGTTTGAACGGACCAATCACGGCACGGGACTTCGCTCACCTCGTCCCGCGCACCCCCGCATTTTTAGCATCATCGGTTGCATGAAATAATTGCTCTAAACTCGGTCTAGAGGATTCCTAGTCTATGATTATTACTAACGTATAGATCCAGCACAGAGAACCAGTATTTTGCGCTATGAGTTGCTGTCGTTTTGACAACGAACCACGGAAGCGGAGCGTGAATCTCGCGTCCTAAACACGTAAGCGCCATGAATTTTGCGGCGCTTACGACATTTTGGTCGCGTGGTACAGGTTGCGATTGCGACAATTTCATTGTTTAGTATGGCTTCTCTATAGTAATAATAACTCAATGACCTGACATGTGTTATCGTAAACTAAGCATTTTGTGCAAAATGTATCATTATAAAGTATTTTAAAGGATAGCTTCTGTGTTAACTCCTAACCGACCCGCATCATCTGCCCCACTATTTCATTACTTTATCGCCCGCTCGACTCAGTTCTGACGTTAACAGTAATAATATATGGATATAGCCTCTAGCACCCCACGGTCCTAATATAAGTACTAAATATCTACAATGTGGTTTTACTCTTTATAGGACACAGTCTAATTTTAAGACAAAAATGAGTAACTTATAAGAATAGGCACAGGTCTTAGGAGAAGGTTTGTGTCCTTGTTGTATAGTCCCCACGATGGCCCAATGCGGATTGGAAACTACACATACATAATTTTGTAACTATTATTAATGTAAATTAATGTGAAATTATATTTTGTTTCAGGTAAGTGACATTCTTGTGTCAAAACCATTAGAGGCATAGTAAAAGTAGGGGTAAGTTCCGCTTAGTATAAAAACATACACATTTTGTATTCATATATCCTAAAATAAAACTATTGATCATACTACATTCTGACGTTTCGAACCCTTGATCACGAACGCTGTAAAGGGTTCGAAACGTCGGGGTGTAGTATGAATTCAATATACGCGATATAATCCGTTTCAATAGTTTTATTTCATGAGTAACTATCGCGACAATATTATTAAAATATTAAACTGCCGAATCCGACACAAGAACAGCCGATTCAAAGGAGCCACGCCGTTTTGTCCCATAAATAGTGTATATATAGTTTTTAAAAAGTTTATAAAATACATATGTATGGTACGTAGTCTGTAAGGTATTTGTAATATGGGCCTTGTTGTTTGACTCAAATTTTAAATAAATAAATAAGCAGGTACCCTAATTAATATTCTAAAAGCTACAAACTTAACACAAAATAGTTATTGTTATTTATTGATAAATTTAAATTATTCTTAAAACATATTTTGCGTCATAAGCTGATGTTTTTTTGACAACAAACCATAGAAGCGGAGCGTAAATCTCGCGACATAAACGCGTAAGCGCCATGAATTTTACGGCGCATACGACGTTTTAGTCGCGTGGTACACGTTGTGATTGCGACAATTTCATTGTTTGTAATGGCTTCTATATAGTAATAATAACTCAATGTCTAAAAAAAGCATATTATGATCATAATTCTTATGATACCGAAGTATTTCTCCATAAAGGTGTCTGGATAGACTCTTTTAGGTTTTATCAAGGACCAATAAATAATACGGGTTTTATCAATATTCCCGAGGAAATACAAAAAATAGACGAGATGAAGCACACAATTTTCAATTAAAGCGCAAAACGGTACCTTATAGGTAGTGATGCGCTTTTTCCGGACAATATTGCCGAAGTTAAAATTATTGCCACCATTTTAAGGAATGTTGATTGGAGTGGAAATGTCATCCGGTTGATAGGTTATTCTAAGCTAATACCTATCGGTCGCTAAGGTATGGAAATATCACTTTTAATCTTTTATCCTAGCCGCCACCATACAAAATCGAAGTTACACTCTCAATTTAAAACAACATTCTGAAAAGTGTAAAATGAAATTAAACATTATTCGGTATCGTGCTCTGATTAGGGAAAAGTAGAAGAATTTTTCGAGTCCCATCACCATATCGATATTGTATTTTTTCGCGAATTGAACACGCAGGGCTGGCTCGTTACATTTGAATATTTGATACGAGCCCTTGTGAGCTCGCGCGACAACCCTAATTTACATGGAATGGAAAACCTTGGGACTGTATTCAATTTTCAACATTAACGGTTTGAAATTAGATTTTGGAGAACGTGCTCTTTTAACTGCAGATTGCGAAATACTGCACGTAGGTATTTAAAGTAAATCTAGCTACATAGTCACAATTAGCGTAGATAATACAAAATATTCTGACTTGATTATAAAAAAATATGTCATGATTTTTCTGCCCTGTCTGATTTTTTCTTCGAATGCAGTTTTGTTTCTTTAAAAAAATAAAAGAATGTTTCCTTTTAGTAAAATGAGCTAGCTTAAGGTTTTAAGGCATTTTCCCTCCAGGGCCCATTCATATTTTCAACTCTGTATATGTACCAGAGTCGTAATAACTTTCCTGTCGTCCCGTGGCTAATAAAAGATATTATTTAGCATTTTAACCACGCAGTTAAATAAACAAGGATGCCGACGACGTGTTTAAAATCTTCTTCATTACTTATTCAACTCTTGCACTCGCAAATTGCAACCGCGATACGGAACCATCCGCACAATTATATTTTCCCACTTATCATAAAAGCCGTAACAGCCATTGCGACACCCATTCGATTGTAGACCGTATTCTCGGGCATTAAATCTCAAATTCAAACTTTTATTTAAATGGCTGTTGTTCGTGTTGGGACAGAATTATACTGTCCCAAGTTTTATCTAGAGATATAGTCGTTCCGCATTTTCGTAACAAAAAGGAAGGCACTCAAAGAAGATCCCTGAAATTTGGATTTTATGTCTTAATTGAGCAAAAAGAGCACACTTTATTTCGAGTTCAAAATACAGGGTGAACTTTTAATTACGAGCCATACTCTGCGTAGTGACTTTATAGGTCATACTAACGCTGCGTCTTACGTAAGCGAACAACTCGCGAACGCGACGCGGCGCGGCGCGGCGGGCCCAAGGCGTTCGCGTTCGCAACGAGATCGCCCACGTAGGACACTTCTATAGGTATCAAAGGATTGATTCACCCCGCGCCGCATCGCTTCGCTTCGCGTTCGCGTGTTGTTCGCCTACGTAGTAACTTAATACGCTGCGTAAACAACTTCTATTATCGGACCAATGCCGAAATCGCGAAAAATTTTGGCTATTTGAGCTATTTCATACATTCCGGCTGATGTGATGCTGCTGATTTCTAAGCTCTCCTATCCTCTTAAAGGGGCCCACATTTCCCACAGATTATCAGTTCGCCGGACGATATCAGCCTGTCAGTTAAATGCTAAAAGTGACGGTGCCGAACAACTGACAGGCTGAACTTGTAATCTGTGGGCCCCTTAAGACCTTGTAAGTCTTAATGATGCGACGCCAGAATTATTTACACTTATTACATAAGTTTCTTACAAATGAAACAAGTCTGGGAGTAACCGAATCAGTCTGAATATAATCTCAAGCCGGCGTCGCGCAAGTTTCGGTTCCGGCATCCGAGCCGTGTTTAATTTGGGAGACAGCTTTAAGAGCCAACAGGAGTGGTCATTTCTCCATACAAACGTACTCCTCGTTTTCCTCCGTGGTTTTTGAAGCTAGAGCAATGATTTTTTCAACACAGATTAATATTGTCAATATCTGTGTTGGACCGTTTTGCTTTTTTTGATATTTTTGTTTTTTAAGGCGCTAGAGACCTTCAAAAATGGCCAAAATGGCCTAATTGACTATGCCGCAATGAGAGGCGTGGCATTCAAAACTGATATCAATTAGCCAAAAAAGCAAAACGGTCCGACACAGATAATTTCATAATCATTTAGATTTCCAAATTTGGTTACGATTGGTTAAGTTTTGGAGGAGGAAACAGAGGAGTACGAAACCTCGATTTTTGAGATTTTTACGCAGGATTTTTCGCCTTGTCCTTATCGCACTACTTTTAGGTGCCGCTTCCGTTAGCGAGACGTGTATATTTACCTAAAATATTTAAAACTCAGCTCCTGTTTCGTCTTAACGGCTCGGCCACGACATCGAGCGACTTGCGACGGCGGGAGCGATAACCATAGGTTGGAGCGTGACACAGCAATCGGACCTTTCGCTCCAACGCTCCCGCCGTCGCAGGTCGCTCGATGTCGTGGCCGAGCCTAGGGCGGCGCAGTACTAACGATTTTTGCTGTAGCGATTACGATTCTGCTAGTTTACTTGATACTTGTGGGTCATCATCTTCCTCGCGTTGTAATTTTTCCAAAGGTCAATGGTAGCCTGGGGTCCGCTTGACAACTAATCCCAAGAATTGGCGTAGGCACTACCTACTAGTTTTTACGGAAGCGACTGTCATCTGACCTTCCTACCCGGAGGGTAAACTAGGCCTTATTGGGATTAGTCTGGTTCCCTCACGATGTTTTCCTTCACCAAAAAGCGACTGATAAATATCAAATGATATTTCGTACGTAAGTTCCGATAACTCATTGGTACGAGCTTGGTTTGAACCCGCGACCTCCAGATAAGTCGCACGCTCTTACCGCTAGGCCACCAGCGCTCGATACTTGGTGCCAAGGAATTTATTTCTGTACGATTTGGTATCTTGTCCTAGTAGGGTGGATTTCATCACCAAAAATTTCACCATACAAAAAAATATTTTTTTTAAATGTTTAATTTAACACGATTCTAGCTGGGTAAAGTAATAGGGGGTTGTATATTGAGGATATTTATGGTATTTATACAATCATTTGTGGCTTATATTTGAAGTTATCGCTTTCGGAAAATAAAAACGCAAGATGGTGATGACAATCATGGTATGGTAATGACTCTTTTATAGACGGTAATGACACTGCATGTACGGTAATGACGATTTGGGAACTAATTTATATATGTATTAAAAACGTATTAAAAAAACAAAAACTTTTTTTAATTGTAAGGCTTTAGAACTTTAATAAACATTACAAATAACATGTTTTTGAACATAAGACTAGCTACATAAATTATTTATAGAAAATTATAAAAAATACATTTTATTCATATAAATAAATATATAACAAGTATTTTTATTGTATAATTTTAAATAATTTATATTCCGAAATAGGCAATTTATGTATTCATTTATTTTTTTGGGTTTTTTCAATGTTAAATCATATTAACAATATTGTACTCTTATTATCAGTTTAAACCCGCATCTTCTTTTATCTACTGCATAATTTGGTATTTATATCATATTATAAAATTGCTGGCTTACCAGTGAGCTTAATTTTTATGATATATTACTTTTTTTTGATAATTTGATTCATTGCATAAGTTTGTATTTTTGTTGTTTTATAAATTAACTTAAAAAATAGCTATAATGATTTAAATCCATATATATATTGTTTAATAGCTAAACATTAATATATAATCAGTGTTTTATAAGTTGGAAGACCCCTACTTGTAATGCATGTCATAAGTTACAAAATGTTAGGTATTGGGTCCGTTGACTACCCAATGGTATAATTATTAATTGCTGTAATTATATACATCAATTAATATAATATTATCAAAAAACATAAGGCCATTACGATAGTGAGCCAGTACCGTAGCCTATGGTCGCTTAAAACTTAATGTATGTTGCTTGTTTAAATACTTTGTTTTAACACGACTAACATGCAATTATAGACTCTAAGTTGCACGATTTACATTATTAGATAATAAAAAATAAACATTTGTATGTTCTAAGTTCTAAGTGACCTAAATTTTGCCTACTTCAGTCAAAATGTTATTTAAAACTAACCATCCTCTAGTGTGAAAAAAATAATCATATCTTCTTCTACATTTATTCTACATTTATAAGGTAGACATTATATAGTGTTAGAAGACATAGAGAACGTTTTTCAAACATACAGCTTAATTTCATAATGAATTATAGCAATATAACTAGAAAAGTTTCTGAGAACCGTCATCACCATACACATGAAATCATCACCGGTCGTCATTTTTTCCCGGTGATGATGGGTATGGTGTTGACGATTTGAGAGTTCCTTGTTTTTATTTCTAGAATACGAATAATAGTAGTTAATGTCTATGCTACACAATAAACTTCATGTAGTTTGCGATTCATTTCAATAATTATTTCTAATCTATCATTTGTAACTTTTTTAAACCAAAGCATAACGGTGATGATGCTCTGTTGTGACAAACTACGTTTTACAAATTTGTTCGTAATATTTCTCACGATTCAATGATGTGACTTTATAGTGAAACATTTTTGGCATTCTATATTAAAGTGAAAAATAGGGCAAGGACCTTTAGCGGTATTTCGTTGTTCATACACGGAGATAAGCTCACATTGACATTACCATGACGGTGTTGACGAATATTCGTGACAAAATTTTAAATATTTTTAAATGTACTTTCTCGGTGAAGGAATTATTGCATATTTTCCCATGTGTTAAACAACAACATGGAAAAGATATAAGTAAAAGAAAAATCGCAATCGTACGATAGGTATGCTATAATTTTCACTGCAAACAATAAGGTTCAGATTTTTCCGGTAGACGGTGATGATTTTAGACACATAAAACATTTTATATAAAAAAAACTATTAAGTTATTGGAGATGGTAATTGAAGGAACATGAAGATAATAGTTCTTAAAAACATATTAAAAAGTTGCAACTCGCACAACCTACTAGTTTTTTTTATAAAGACCGAACCATAAGTTTTCGCAGGATTTTGAAATCCACCCAGTAACAGTAATATGATATCCCTAGCGGCTTTTATGTTGATTGTCACTGTGACTAGGTACTAACTGGTACGGAAATCAAATCTGAAGGTCGTTAATACTAAGTAGCTCGTGAGACATATTTACGAGTATAATATTGAATTTTTACCACATAGGAACCTACCTTACTACGATCAACGATACAAGTATTATATGAATTATGTACTTACATTTTAATAAACTATTATATTGGTATTGCTCAGAGTATGATAAAGGGTAATGGCCACTTATCCTTGTTACCCTTATCACATTTGAAAAAACTACATTTATTTATTAAAACAATCATCAATAGAAATTGAACCTTCCTAGCTAAAACAAAAGGCATATATCACAATGACAAATTGGGTCGGATCCTTTTTGATAAACCTATTGAATTGGCCTTTACAATCGCTCGTGCGCGGGATCCCTAACGTAAGGTTTAATACACTTAACCCGAGTTCTTGCGAGATCTTGGAGTGGCAAAAACAAAGACAGGGGTTAGTGGGGTCGTTTAGAACTCTGAAGATGGGTCTTATAGGGTTCTGCATTGTTTAAGGCGATAAAAAGTGTACCGTTTACTTTTTTGGAAACACTCTATTGTGTTATTTCTATTCAGAATAATAGGAATATATATTTCAAAAAGGAAAAAAGTGTCCGAAAATACTGTCAGTGTGACGTATTTTAACACACATTTTGTAGGTACGGACCGTCACAAAAGTGACACTCAACATTTGGTTGAAAAACGGGGGACACTTTTTTCTTTATTTTAATCAGTCAAGTAGCTAATAGTCCTTGTGATTCTGAGTCAAAATAGCCCAAGAGTATGTTAGTTTTTCGAAGAAAAGTTAATGATACCTACACTTTTTTCTGAAAACCAAAATTTCTATAGTCTACTATAGAAATATTTTTCATGGAAATTAAGAGGAGCGGTATTCAATCAATCAATCTTTTATTTGCAGATAAAAACATAATACAATACAGACCTTTTTCTTATCAGTATTCTTTATTATTGAAGGAAATACACATCAAGGAAAGAATTTATAATCCTATTACAAAACCGCATTTGGGCATTTTCACTTAAAAGTGTACCATTTACTTTTTTCGAATATGCATCAACTTATGGGTTATTTCTACTTAGAATCACGAGGACTAACGATTTAAAAAGAAAAAAAATAGGTCCCAAAATAATGTCGGTTTTGTAACGCATTTTCACATACATGTATGGACCGTTACAAATCTGACACCTTAAATTTGTGTGAAAAAATGGAGACACTTTTTTTCTTTGTCTCAATTCAATAATACTCGTTCTTTCTGAGTCTAAATATCCCAAAATTGATGGTTTTTCGAAAAGAAGTAAATGGTACCAATTTTTCTGAAAACCCCCATTTACATTTTACAATTCAAAAACATGAAAACTGCAATGTTGGCGCCACAATTAAAATGGCTTTCAGCTGATATTTCAACGCGCTTTATTACCCGCAAAGCCGCAATCGGACCTGCAAATGTTCCCTACTAAACCTAAGTATAAAATGGTTTTAATGTCACACTGGTTTCTTTTCTATACCTGGGCCATTTTTAGGGTTCCGTACCCAAAGGGTAAAAACGGGACCCTATTACTAAGACTCCATTGTCCATCTGTCTGTCACCAGGCTGTATCCCATGAACCGTGATATCTAGACAGTTGAAATTTTCACAGATGATATATTTCTGTTGCCTTTCTGATTCCTCGGTGAGCGAGTCCGACACGCACGTGTCCGGTTTTTTATTTGCTAGGATTTTCGTTTTTCGTCAGATTTTGATAGATAGTGTTCCCTATTCTCTACAATATAAGCACAATTTTACCGTATGCCTGTAAAATTCCTATCAAAAAAAGACAAGTTCATAGAGGCATTTCCACACTTTGTCACCTATAAAATAACACATTTGAAGTTCTTGGTTCAACAATTACAACCATAGGTACAAATTCTTTTATTGGATAAAGGAAAGCATTTGACTTCAGTCTCACCTGATGGTAACTAAGTGCCGATGTGGTCTAGAATGGAACATGCCTACCTACCTAAGCGCCACTTGTGCCATGCCACTACCCGGGGTTAACCGGTTAAACCGATAACCCAGCGTCAAATTGTACTGGTAACCCCATGGTTACCATGTAAGTAACCGAGTGCCCTCGGTTAGTGTGATGGTGCAAGTGGCTCTAAGAGATTAAATATGTCATCTTTAATTCCAAACTCCTTTGCAACGAAGATTTATTGCTCCTCCCAATGGGCTGTAGAAACAATTATATCAAAAAACAATATCGTTTCCACGTTTCATACCTAATAAAAGCATCGGGTCCCCTGAGGGCAGTCAAAGGCGGTTCCGTTAATCAAAAAGTGGAAAAATTGAGCTATCCCGATTTTCCCCTACGTTTCGTGTAGGTATGTGTTTCGTAGACTACCATATTCAGACTACGCTTCATGAAGTTTTGACGAAGGCCTCAAGGTCATGATATAGTTGGTCCTCTTTACCTAATTTACAGAGAGCCGCTCAGTAAGTCATCATCTTCCTCGCGTTGTCCCGACATTTTGCCACGGCTCATGGGAGCCTGGGGTCCGCTTGGCAACTAATCCCAAGAATTGGCGTAGGCACTAGTTTTTATGAAAGCGACTGCCATCTGACCTTAACCTACCTACATAACCTACCTACCAACCTACATAAGTTCCGAAAAACTCATTGGTACGAGCCGCGTTTGAACCCGCGACCTCCGGATTGCAAGTCGCACGCTCTAACCGCTAGGCCACTAGCGCTTCAGAGCCGCTCAGTAAGTAAATTAAAAAGTTAGGGAGTAAAGTAGGAATCCTAAGCATGAAGAATTTTATACACTGAGTTCAGGCTCAATAGGATAAGTCCTATCCCTATTGCACGCCCATAATACACATATATTGGTGTCTCGCCGATGATACCGGCGGTTAAAGGCCAGCGCAAACTGTCGGAGCGCAGCGCAGATCACCGAGGAGGATTTACGCCGCGCAGCGCACACCGGCGAGGTAAAATCCCCAGCGAGCACTTCTGCGCAGGCCGAGGGATGCCGCGGCATGCCGCCGCGTGTACTCTATCACAAGGGATTAGTGACTAGTGTGCACGAGTTCTCCCCCGTCGTTCCGGCGCTACTCCGGCGCACTCGGGAGGCCTCGGCGCATGCCGGGTGATGCCGCGGCATGCCAGCGCCTACCGCCGCGGTTTCCTCTAGCGTGCTCCTCGATGCCGCGGAGTAACAATCCTCCGTGATGCTCCGAGGTCGGTCTCAAAGCATTTAAATGTATACCTGAAGGTAATTGAAATAGGGAACATAATACATTGATAATTTTAAAGTGATCTGCGCTGCGCTCCGCCGGTTTGCGCAGGCCTTAATGCGAGTGGGACAGCAATATAATTATGCGTTTGCGATAGAGATAGGAAATGGCGGGTCAATATACGAAATTATACGTGCGTAGCGTCTTTATTTTACAGTAATAGGTTACAGGTGCATAGCCTTTCAAAATCGCATATGTTACGGTCTGGTCACGACATTGCGCGACTGGTTTCGGCTAAGGCAAAAACCATTGGTGGGAACTAAAGGTCCAATCGCTGTGTCTCGCTCCAACCTATGGTTGTCGCCTTAGCCGAAGCCAGTCGCGCAATGTCGTGGGCAGGCTGTTAGGCTCGGATGCGATGCCTTTGTCGCTTCGGCTGTTCGGATTTCGATTCAACTCGATCTGAACCGCAGTTTAAAATTGACAAACCAATTTACAGATCAATCAGAGTTACGTGCCGCAAAAAATATTCTTGGAAAAAGTGAAATAGAACATTCAAATAACATGTTTTTTTTCTTTTGAACTGCATGATATTGGTTTTGTCTCTTTTTTCTGGATAACGTAAGTGTCATTCAAAATAAACTCGAATATCTTGGTTAAGGTGTAACTTTTTGTAGTTTCATAAATGGTGGATAACACCCAGAAAACACTAAAAATAACAATGGTATTAATACTTAATTTAAAAAGTTTTATACATGTGGACCATAGTAATAGTTGTATTACTGGGTGTGGGTTTACGGTATTGGCATAAGATTGTAAGAACCCCGTGAAAGTCAGGAAACCGATGTAATTTTTTTTAAAGATGGCTTATAAAAATTTGATTTTTATTTAATATCCTTAAAAGAACTGATTTAATGTCCCGATATTAAAAAAGGCTTTACTAAATTCTTATTCCACCTTTGATTTATACAGCGAAAATGACGAAGTAAAATTTTTCAACTTTTATTTGTTCGCGAAGGTTTTGGGAATAGGTAGACTTTACTTAATAAAAGCTAGGTTTTTACTATGAAAGTTTTGTTTTAAGGTAAAATCAAAATACTGTAAAACTACTTATCCAGAGTTATTACTTGTACTGTCTTATCTTGTGGATTTGCTGAAATAAATAAATAACATGAAAACCCGCAGTCCTCATTTATTTGTCTAGATATGAAATATTTATCTCGAAAATGTCCAAAGTGTAGAAAAACGTAGGAAAACACCTCTTCAGCTGACGGAGGCAACAGGCGTTTCGCAAACGAGGCTAAGAGTCCACTCATAGCTTTCATACATCGCTTAACATAAAGGTGTGTCTCCAATAGAGTAATCTGACTTGTATAGATGGAGACACGGCTTTCATGTACTGCTTAATACATAGACATACAGGGTGATTCATGAGACGTGACCAGGACTAATCCTGCACACTCAGTAACTGATAATTGATCGATCACCATCGTATTTAGATGAAACGACCACATTTTTTCCTATTTTTTAACTTTTTGGTGAGGGTAAATTTAATTCTCTTCAATCATGGTCACCCTACAAGACCTAATTAATAAACATAAAACCTCTTTAACCGCGATGACAGCATTTTGATTACGAAGAAAATAAACTGTCACACTTGAGTGAGATACGAGTTTTCAGAAGTAACCAGATCGTGATGACAGTGATGACATTCAATTTGACACAGAATATCGGTAGTTTAGTATTCTAATTGTAGGGTGACCATGGATGTCGTAAATAAATTAATAACTTTTTTTTTCAACACGTCTAGAAAATTAACGTCAACGTCACTAATACTGATACGAAACAATTGCTTATAATTTACGAAATGCGCAGTGTTAGTATTGCTCACGTCTCCTGAATCACCCTGTATAATTTTTTGTTTAGTCATTAGAGAATGGTAGATGCGAACAAAAATAGTAAGGAACCGTTTAAGTGTATATTCTGTACCGTGTTGTAATCAGGAAAAAGTAGGAGAAAAATTTTTTTACGCAAATTTTTTTTTCTGTGGGACAGGTCGTCCAAGCCGGTCAACATATAAAGGCCAAAATAAATTTCGCGCCAAAAAAATGTTTCTTATAACTACTTTTTCATAACGCGATACCAAATCCTTAAACGGATCCCCACTATTTTTGTAACATCTTGTATAGTGTCAGTAGTGTGACTACCTACTTAATTAAAAAACACAAAATGAAAATACATATTTGAAAAAGTAATTTGATTTGTTCTCATGGTTGTGAATGGATGTTTTTGACGCGTAGTTTATTTTGCGTTAAGACGCCCACTGATTAACAGTCCGCCAGACGGTATCGGCCTGTCAGTTGCTCGGGACTGTCAAAATTTTGTTCTAACTGACGGGCCGATACCGTCCGGCGGACTGTTAATCAGTGGGGGCCCCTTTAGCCACGTTACTTTTTATGCTGACCGTACACCAAAATTTTATAAAAAGGCATGCTTACTAAAAAAAACCGGCCAAGTGCGAGTCGGACTCTCGCACGAAGGGTTCCGTACCATTAGGCATAAAACGGCAAAAAATATGGGTGCCCCTTAAATATTTATTTCATTCTGTTTTTAGTATTTGTTGTTATTAGCGGCAACAGAAATACATCATCTCTGATAATTTCAACTGTCTAGCTATCACGGTTCATGAGTTACAGCCTGTTGACAGACAGACAGACGGACGGACGGACGGACAGCGGAGTCTTAGTAATAGCAAAGACATATGTAACTTCGTATAAGACGAATAAAGTCTAAGGAAAAAACGTGCCTCGGAATTCAAGCAAAAGTCATTCTCGAATAGATGGCGCACACACCTTTAGCCTATCCTCGGCTAGATGGCGTGACGACACCGTTTCATATTTAACAATTTTAACACATAGATATCAGTGAATGAACATGGATCAAAATGATATAAAAATAATAAAATCATTTATCCATATATATACATTTTTGATAACTTTATACGTTTTTATTTTGAGTTTTAGTCGTGTGTTGATAGATGGCAGTAAATTTACAGTGACTACAAAATTTACAATGACAGGACCCCTCTATACTATCTATTCTTTTTGGTAATAGAGTCCCGTTTTTACCCTTTGGGTACGGAACCCTAAAAAGCATGCTTTAGAGTTAGACCAAGAAAAGTCTGTAGGTAGAGATTTTGATAGCCCAAGCAGTGCAAGTGTTATATTACGTCATAATTTCATAGAAGTTTGACGTTTAAAATGACATATTCGCTGCGTGTCAAAATCGCTGTAGATTTTTTTCGGTCCGACTCTACTCAATAAATTATGACGTAATCACTAATCCAATATGGCCGCTTTCACCCACGAATCGCTTAACGCCAAACACTCGACGCGAAAGTACAATTATGATATCATATTCCCACCCCGGTCCCCGAGGCCCTTCCAGTAAATTGTTTACTTTATACATCTTCTGTAATCAGGTCCGGATTCCTAAAGCTTACCGAGCATTAGGTATTGGCCAGTGTAAATGTGGCTTTGACGTAGTAACTTTATCTACTCTGTAGTACCTATAGCGCTCTAAACGCCCATCCAGACGGGATGAGCAGATTGCCAATTTGATCAGAATAAAATTGGCGTCAATCTCAACTAGTGTCCACACGTACACAAACGCGCACACTAGCGTCGAAAATTGGCATACTTCAGTCCGCACTTCCTGATTTGATCGGTCAATCGAATCAACTGAAATCGGCGTGCCAATATCATGTCTGAATCCATAAAATAAACAAAAAAGGTCGTATCTGGACACACTGAAACAGGCTACGTTTCCAGTGTTTCCATCAGAAATGTGCGAGTGCGAGGATGCGTAGCGAGGGATGTTTGTTAAGAACCAATAAAATCACTACATTTACCTAACCTCGCTCAGCGCAGCTCTAGTCGGCAATTTTTTATTGGTTCTTTACAAACACATTCCTCGCTACGCATCCTCGCTCATCTCTGGTGAAAACGCCGTAAAATGAGACCAATGCTACCTATCAAACGAGTTGCATGAAAAAACCAAAAACAAATTGTACAGGCAAGTGTAAAAATATGGGTGCACAAATCATCGCAAAAATAATATTTTTGGGACATATTATGTCCCATAGCTCTTATGTCAGCGAATTAAGAACTATGGGACATATTTTTGAGTAAGTTGTCTACACCCATATTTTTACACCTGACTGTACCATCTGTAGTCCTAAAATGTAACTCAATTCTCACATGCGTTATACCGGTCTTTTAAAAATCTGCACACTCTTTTTTAAGAACTAAAAATTTGATTATTGTAGCCGTGAGTAAAAATCTTACCCAAGAAATTGCTTTTTTTTTTAATTTTGCCTTTAAAACACGGATATTTCACTATAAAACAACAACAAATATTTGAAAACCTCACACGAGAGAATACCTATGATTTTTGTCTGGGTCTGAACTACTTAAGCATTGGGAATATATTAGGCCTGCGGCAAATGATGTCATAATTCCCCTCCCTCCCCTTTTACGCAGTGTTATCCTTTATGCAAATAAATATAGGATGAACATTCTGCCGCGCTTAAACGAAGAAAAACGAGGGAAGAGCGGGGTATAATGTTGCTATGAAATTTAATGCCGGTGTCAGTTTAGTTTGCATGATGCATAGGCATCTGGAGAGCAAAAATAATACCTACTCTTGTTTATGAAAGTGTTACCATTTTTCACCTCTGCAAGACAGTGCGGTTAACGACTTTTTTTACAGGATTTATTCTTAGTGAACTGGTTTACTTAGCCGTTTGATACATGATAATGTATCTTCTTTGAAAAGGGCGAAAGAAATCACACTTCACGTCCTTACCTTACTACATAAAGCGAAGTTTAAACTCAAATACATAAGGACCGTTATAGTTAGTTTTTTTAGGATTTGAAAGAACTCCTCAGAATGCATAAAGTTCTAAATCAGCACTTAATGTGTTTTTAGAAGGTACCTATTAAGTTTTTCACCCCACTAGCTCGTAAATGCTCACTTTGTTCTTAAAAAAACTGATAAGAAAATTATATTTTATCCACAAGAGTGTTGTGAGTTGTTTCTTCATGTTTGCTGAATGAATTGACTTTTGAGTGATGTTTTTGATTAATAAATATATAATGGCACTAATTTAGATTTGATTTGTGATATTTTACAATTAGTATTTTCCCCACGTTGGTCTTGGTGGGATGACAAATTTTGTGTTCTACTCGGCAGTAAAGTTTGTTTCCCCTCGTGCTTTGAAACACTCGCAACGCTCATTTTATCAATATTAGTCCAATGAGTAAAACAAAATCTTTGCGCCCTTGGAAAACAAATAACTATTAAACCATGCTTTCATTATTTCAATATAATTAATTAACCGTTTGCATTCACAATCGTGCTTGATTGAATTGCGAATGTTTCACTATTTACTTACCCTCATTTCCATATATTTTGTCTTGTTTTCCGATTTGTTACCGAGTAAATTAATTTAACTTAAATTTTCTGTAGTCCAACGTAGCACACCTATACATTTAACTAGTTTCCAATTATCATAAAATCCAACCACAGTTTGGCCAAATGAGCTAAATTAAATAGTAAGTATTTACATTTTTAATTGAAATCAAGTCTTGATTGCATGCAAATTTGCAAGATACATGTTGGTAATAGCGGCTTAATCTAGGCAAAGACATATGTAACTCCGTATAAGATGAATAAAGTCTAAGAAAAAAAACGTGCCTCGGAACTCGGAAATCAAGAAAAAGTCATTCTCGGATAGATGGCGCACACACCTTTGGCCTATGGTCGGCTAGATGGCGTTGACACCGTTTCATATTTAACAATTTTAACACATAGGTATCAGTGAATGAACATGGGTCAAAATGATACAAAAATAATAAAATCATTTATCCATTTACTTATATATAATTTTTATCGATAGTTTTATACGTTTTCATTTTGAGTTTTAGTCGTGTGTCGATAGATGGCAGTAAATTTACTGTGACTACAAAATTTACTATGACAGGACCCCTCTATACTATCTATTCTCTTTGATCTAGGCAATTGTTTTTGTCAGGTATTTTAAAATACTGCGTTTATTCAAATAAAATAGGTAATAAATAATTCATTTCATTTATTTTTTTAAAAAGGGAACCGCCCCCGCCTTCAAAAAGCCAACATTGAAAGGCACAAAATATTTTTATATACCCCACCCCAATCCTTGTTCAGTCCCTATCCCGTCGTAAAGCAAATTTCTGCCAAAAAGTAATAAATACCAAGTAATAAGAAAATTCATGACCGTCCGACCGGATAGTTACTTAGTTTTTGAAGCTCTTGTGTCGCATAAGGGATTGATTTATGGACACTGATTTAAACTTTCACGATTTTTAAACATTATTAAATTGCACAACGCAACATGATTAAATTTGCAAAGACGGGATTAAGTCCCGTTGTGCAATTTAATAATGATTTATGGACAATTTCTAATAACTGAGCTAGTACGTCAATAATAATATATTACCTATACTGTATTTAAAATAAATTATTTTACACCATGCATGATATTAAGCACCAGATAATTATTAGAAAAACACAGATAGGAGTTATTTTTAAACACAAGTTTTATTTAATAAATCGGATAGAAATATAAAAAGTAGGCGAGTTGACCGTGACATCATGATGTAATGTTTCATAATAAATTCCATATTAGCAAATCGTTTTGACAGTTCTAAAAAAGTAACTGATTTGACCAGTAGGAAAATACCCTATTATATTGCAAAATCACAGTTTTTTGTTTTATAAAATCTAGGTTTCAATAAAACACCATTTTTTATCTCTCATTTATCATTCCCCGTAATAGTTGAATAATTTTGCAGATGACAGCCCCAGTATGAAAAATAACGCTGAAAGCGATTAAGCTGGACCTTGAACCAATTTTTGCTGTGGTCGTTTATTTGACAGCTTTAATGGCTGCTGTGTTTTTAATAAAAAACCGGACAAGTGCGAGTCGGACTTGCCCACCGAGGGTTCCGTATTTTTTAGTACTGTTTGTTATAGCGGCGACAGAAATACATCATCTGTAAAAATTTCAACTGTCTATCACGTTCACGGTTCATGAGATACAGCCTGGTGACAGACAGACAGACGGACAGACGGACAGAGGGTTAGGGTTCCGTTTTTATGTTTGGGTACGGAACTCTAAAATGGCTTTTATTTCAAAGTTTAGCATACATTTTTAATTTAAAGCTGTGCAACAGCTAAACAAATTTAATAGCTTTGTTGCGAAAATGTAGCGTTTTTTGGAACGCAAATTAAGATTTTTGAAACACAAAGGAAAATCTATTTAGTACCTATTTTTTTGTTATAGCGGGTACAGAAATACATCATCTGTAAAAATTTCAACTATCTATCACGTTCACGGTTCATGAGATACAGCCTGGTGACAGACAGACAGACAGACAGACGGACAGAGGAGTCTAAGTAATAGGGTTCCGTTTTTATGTTTGGGTACGGAACTCTAAAATGGCTTTTATTTCAAAGTTTAGCATACATTTTTAATTTAAAGCTGTGCAACAGCTAAACAAATTTAATAGCTTTGTTGCGAAACGTGCGTTAGTTTCTATCGTGCACTTTTTCCATGTAGCATTTTTTGGAACGCAAATTGAGATGTTTGAAACACAAAGGATTTTACAAACGCATTTAGTCTAAAACACACAGGGGTTTGAAGGTACACAGAATTGATGCTTGCGTAAAAGTAAAAAATATTTTGTCGGATATTTTTTAATAACAAAACTTCCGTGAGACACATACCTACATACTAAATATATTAAGAACGGGTCACTCACGTATTTTAAGTCGAAAAGCGCTCGACATGTTTCACTCCGTACCGAGCAGTATCATCAGGAGCTTGCGTTGAATACGTGAGTGGCCCGTAATATGTCAAAGACCTTACCCAATACCAGACGATACAAGACAGTGATTTTTTCCACTTTTAATGTGGTGTAGTTTCTGAAATAAATATATATTGATTGATTAATTTGTTTCTAAGCTTAAAAAACATCGTGGTTTAAAAAAAGGCATAGCAAGTGTCAGACATATCGCATGATCATATACATAAGCGATTACATAACGATTAATGCAAACCCCGGTAATTGAATTACCGTCGAGGTTGTGCGGAAGTGTGTAAGGCTTCGCAGCCTTCGTACTATTTGTGGTGGGATTAGAGGAAGTAGGTAGTGTAATTGCTTTAGAACATGGTGCCGTCTGGTTTTACATTAGTTACTGTTATTTTAAATCAGTTTTTGACGTAATTTTAAACGCTGCTTATAGGGACCGTGCGATCTTGTGGCCTCCAGATCTGCCATCTTGTGGCCTATACTTAGAAAGTAATATACTTAATAAATATGTAGTAATAATAATGATATAAGTTAACGTTAAGTCTATTTATCTGTACTAAATATTATATTTAGTAAATGTATTTAGTTTTAAGGATAATTGCCATACCCTACCAGGGTGCCATGCGACCCTTTTCCATTGTAACATCTATTGTATTATACCATGGTTTGCAATAAACGATACTATACTATACTAAATCGGAAACATAAACTTGACATTGACACTTCACGTTAAAACAGGTGCTGCCCCTTTGTAGGTAGATCTTGTGGCTAAATTAGAAACTTAAGCTTGACATTAATATTTCGCGCAAATAAACAGTGGGCTCTTGTGTTGCCCCCCACTCTAATAGCTGCATCAATCAACTTTGCGTCAAGGTCATGTCAAGATTAAAACCTTAACAAATCATTTAACCAGCATGGGCCTTCTGTGTTTACTTATTATTTATTTTTATCTCAAACAAGTTAAACTGCATAACAATTAAAATACCAAACCACTGACACAGAATAAATAATAGTACTAGGTTCTGAAGGTTAACTCTCTAACAAAACGCGCCTATTGCGACAGATATGACCGCTAGGTGGCGCAAGCGCGATCAGGCGTCCGTTTCGTAGCGGTGCGCGGCAACTACTATGGCTAGACACCAAAATTGGTGTGGACCGCATGTACTTGTACTTGTACGCGATGAAATCGCGGAGTGAGCCACGCCTGCCACTGATAACTTACACGTTTGTATTAGCTTCATAATTCTAATGACTTGGACGCATTCTACCCCAAATGGTGGGAAAATGCCGATGACAGGGTCGAGTGGAGAAAACGAGGGGAGGCCTTTGCCCAGCAGTGGGACATCAAAGTAGGCTTAATAAAAAAAAATCTAATGTGGAAGTAATAGCTTTTAGCTTTTTATTGACCCATTTGAAGTTCCCATCCTGTATACTGGCTTTTACACCCTTTAGTAAAAAGACCGACGCTAATGGCTAACAAGCTCATTAGGTGCGGTGTTATTTCAGAACGTGACATCTGCCCAGTTTTGGGCGGGTAACACAAGGTCGTGTTTAAAATAAACTGGAAACCGGAAGGTGCGTGACTGAACACAAATATGCTCTGAAATAAGTGGGTCGACATATTTTGACTGGACGAGAGCATAGAAAAAAATATAGTCTGTATCTTTAGGTATTTAAATAAAAGTAAACAAAATCTACCCTCAAATGCTCCTTAAGCCAGTTGAGGGTAGATGAAAACATTACACGATCAAATTTTGTAGGTTAAAGTCAGGTCCTTCAGTGACTGATCCAGCCGGTTTTGAATTTGGTTGGTAAACCAATAAATGTTATAACTACCCGAAAATGTACAAATTATTTGTTTACTTTGATTTAAATTACTAAAGATACTGAGCATAAGTAAGGAAAGAGTGGTTACTGTGGCGGTACTGATAAATTCCGCTACTTGGCGCTAGATGTCGACTACGAAATAACTCGCGTTTTGGTAAGAAAACTGATGAATGGCCAGACTCTTTCCTTACTTATATTTCTCTATTCTTCTATATGGCAAGAGTGAAGTTTCCATTTTCAGGTTGGGCAAAGAGGCTCTGGTATGTCTGTTTGGCTGTTCTCCTCTACAGGTCGCATTTTTCAATCGATTGATAATTGTACCTATAGATTGTTTTGTTAATTCGTCAGCGGTGTTTTTTTTTTCAAAATGGCTGAATATGAGAATACAGAGCCACTGGTTTATGAGTATGAGTTAGCGTTACATAAATCAACATTACAACATAATTTTCATGTTGGACACTCATTCTGAGTCGCATAACCCAAAAATTTACATATAGTTTTTTCGAAAACAGTTAATGATACACTTTTATTCTGTAAATTCCCTGTACAAGTCTCGTAAAAGAGTGTTACCAGGTTTATAGTACACTTGTATATTCTAAGAGCAAGAAACTTAACCTAATGTTGATGAACTTTATGAATGAATGAAAAATCTATTTCAGACGCTGGCTCATTAAGTATTAATACTTCATTTCGCATAAGAATTTCAATAGAAGTGCTTCTAACGATATAGAGTGCATTATTCATTCTGTTAATATATTGTTACACTGGCAGTTAGAATTAATAACTTCAAATAAATTAATTTAATTACATACATGGTTCTTCTCGCACCTCGTAAAATTACAGCATCATATTATCATAAATACATGCATATATTTGTAGCATACATGACACAGGGGGAATAAAATTTGATCACAAAGTAGGACAAGGAAAATAGGTCAGAATTACCATCATTGTACCAACTTCCTTACGTATTCCAATTGCTTACGAGAGCGGGAGCGAATCGAGTTTTGAGGGAACCCTCCTAGAGCCACATTCAAATTTAACAAACTGATATGGATTTGATCTTATTTGATATGACCTTTTTAGAGGAACAGGGTTGGTTGAGTAAAGGACTTAGACTAATTTATTCACCAAATCATTTATACCTACAACACAACTGCTAACAAACGTCTAATCTATCGTTCCTTATCTGAATCAGTGGCTTTGATACGAAGAACGCTGTCACTTTATCGGCACGATTCAGATAAGGTCCGGAATAACCTTGAAGATCGCTCACGCTGGTTGGTGCATGGGAAGTGGAAGTTTTGACGACCCGTCTGGCCTAGTGGGCAGTGACCCTGCCTGTGAAGCCGATGGTCCTGGGTTCGAATCCCAGTAAGGGCATTTATTTGTGTGATGACACAGATATTTGTTCCTGAGTCATGGTTGTTTGCTATGTATATATATCGTTGTCTGAGTACCCACAACACAAGCCTTCTTGAGCTTACTGTGGGACTTGGTCAATCTGTGTAAGAATGTATAATATTTATTTATTAAAAAAAAGATGCGTGCTAATCATCAAGATCGTCAAGCTCGTATCAACACCATAACAAATTGTTAGATTAGAATCGACCTGCTGGTGTATTTTACTTGCTAAGTATCTCATTTTGTCATTTTTCTGCGCATCTCGCTTGCAAAAATTGCTAGTTACGAGCAAAGACATATGTAACTTCGTATAAGATGAATAAAGTCTAAGGAAAAAACGTGCCTCGGAAATCAAGAAAAAGTCATTCTCGGATAGATGGCGCACACACCTTTAGCCTATACTCGGCTAGATGGCGTGACGACACCGTATCATATTCAACAATTTTAACACATAGATATCAGTGAATGAACATGGGTCAAAATGATATAAAAATAATACAATCATTTATCCATATATATACATTTTTTTGATAATTTTATACGTTTTCATTTTGAGTTTTAGTCGTGTGTCGATAGATGGCAGTAAATTTACTGTGACTACAAAATTTACTATGACAGGACCCCTCTATACTATCTATTCTCTATGTTACGAGTGAGATGTAGGTACTGTTTTTGAAGGTCGTATTTTCGTAATATAATTTGAGTTTTATCTTGGTCTGACCCTATAACGGCCTGGGGCCTTACCATGGTGTTCCTATTGCGATTCTGTTTAGGACCTAAACTGAATTGCTAAGGGACGAAGTTATGCGACTTATATAGCTCCGTCCTTGAGCAATTCAGTTAAGGTCCTAAACAGAATCGCAATAAGGACATCATGGTAAGGCCCCTAGCCACGACATTGCGCGACTGGCTTCGGCTAAGGCGACAACCATAGGTTGAGACACAGCGATCGGAACTTTCGTTCCCACCTATGGTTTTGGCCTTAGCCGAAATACGAGTATGTGGCCGTAAGTGTTCGCTCGTGGTTGCTAAGCGACTGGAATGAGCCTTGAGGTTAAAGCTGATATATTACTTCATATTAGTCGGCTTCGGATGAAATATTCTCACGTGGAGATGATACATTGATAAAAACTTATAAGATGACACGTATTTTATGAGCCTATTTCCATGTCAGAGGTCACGTATGGAGTATGGATGGAGGTATGTAGAGCGTGATATGCCAACGAAATTTGAGATTTTATGTTTAAGGTACTTAAATATATATATAATATATATAAAGTACTTATGTATTTATGAATTCCTTTTTATACAGAATACACAAATGTAGAAATATGTAATAGAATGCATGGGCATGCCATGTCATAATGAGTGACGTATTGAAAGTTCTAATCGCAGCAGTAATGTAGCAACGAATGTCACACACAATTAATGAGGTAACTAACTTACTTACCTACTGTTTCTAACTATTACAAAGTGATGCTCCATAGTTACTACACACACATACCTAAGTTAACTGAGGTGTGGATGCACTATTAGAAATGTGTATCTAAGCTTAACTTTTAATGTTTAGCTACAAAAAGGCCTTCCTTCCTTCCTTCTTCCTCGCGTTATCCCGGCATTTTGCCACGGCTCATGGGAGCCTGGGGTCCGCTTAACAACTAATCCCAAGAATTGACGAAGGCACTAGTTTTTACGAAAGCGACTGCCATCTGACCTTTCAACCCAGAGGGGAAACTAAGCCTTATTGGGATTAGTCCGGTTTCCTCACGATGTTTTCCTTCACCGAAAAGCAACTGGTAAATATCAATGATATTTCGTACATAAGTTCCGAAAAACTCATTGGTACGAGCCGGGGTTTGAACCCGCGACCTCCGGATTGAAAGTCGCACGCTCTTACCGCTAGGCCACCAGCGCTACAAAAACGGCCGATATTCGCAATTATGACCTATGTTGTATACTTAAGTATGAGTACTCGGAAGGTCGAGGCCACACACAAATAAAACTGATTTCGCACCTTTTGATAATAGCAAACTTAGAAAACTTATTTTATCACGAGTTTCTACGGAAAATAAGCGTAATTTACGAGTTCACCAGAAATTAGTCAATTGAGAAACTGTTATGGAACACAAATTGCGTTATTGCGTGCTTCTGGCAAGCTTTTTTAACGGTAAAAAAGGTATTATGTTTATGAAAAATTGGTGTTTATACTACCATTTTAGATTACCACTTTAGTAAGGCTGTTGACCGGTGTGTCGATCACTAGTACCTATTAATATATATATCAAAGTACATTGATTACACTTTGATTATTTAATAGTAAATTATAACTATACTCTGTATCTTTAGGTATAAATAAAAGTAAACAAAATCTACCGTGAAATGGCTCCTTAAGCCAGTTAGGTACGTGATCAAATAATGTAGGTTAAAGTCAGATCGTTCAGTGGCTGATCCAGGCGGTTTTGTATTTGGTTCGTTAGCCAATAAATGTTATAACTACCCGAAAACTGACAAATTGTGTGTTTACTTTTATTTAAATACCTAAAGATACAGACTAGGAGTTGGAATAGTTTTTACTACTCAGTTTAATTTATTAATAGTCCAAATATAAGGGTAAATTTAAACTAAGCTTGAGCTGTGATTGTGTAAGTATTCCTATGCTATGGTGTATAAAAATATTATTGGAATCAGAATTAAGATGGGAGTCCGCTCGTTTCTCGAAGGTCCTTCAAGGTTGTATCGGTCCGGAATCCGGAAATACCGCAGCCGACAGTTCATTCTACAGTTTATCTGTGCGAGGAAGCATTTTCCAAAAGCGACCTCTATTAATAATTACTATAAATACATTATATAATAATATACTCCGCCTGGTACTCTCTTCCCGTCTTTTCGTGGTCACGTGACTGACACAAGCCTACGTCATCATGCGACAGCGCTATATGATAATATGCGATAGCGCTATATATAGCGGCCATGTTATTGTGACATAGCCTTGTGTCACTCTGGGAAGAGAAGATTTGTTTGGTTAGACTATGCTATTAATATTACTTCCACCGCCCACTCTTTAATGCTAGTATTAATGCTTAGCCGAATAAAGCCCTTATAGTCATAAAGAGGTTATATTAAGGTATTCTCGTTTTTAATGGCCTTTATTATTACATCGCTAAGTGACTGGTGAAACTTTCTTTAATGGCCGTAATGTAATGTAATACAGTCATAAAAAGTTATTATTGATTGCTTTATTTGTATTTGTATGATATACGAGTTGGTGTGGGGTTTGTAATCATATTATTGTAAAACGCCTACGTTTTATCGAAAAACAACAGCTACGTATTTTGTTTCATGGAATAAGTTCATCATTCAAATGGCCTCCTAGCCATTTGAATGATAATGACATAGAGTCCCCAGCATGCTTGGTTCTCCATACAAACGTGTTTACGCTCTCATTTTAAAACTAGCTAGATTACCTACTTTGTAACTTTGTACTTACAATAGGATAAGGTATAGTATATCTAGATCTGTAATTAGTTTATCATCATCATCGGCCTTCGAGTCTATTACAGACTACACAAGCAGTGTCAGGTAGGGAGACAACGTTTTTCGTGGCTGTGTAAGCCAATACGGGAGCGGCAAACACGACCACAGGCCTGGCAGGTGTAATGTGCCCGTGGCGAACATGTGTCGGGCTTAAGGTTTGCACGACGGATCCGAAATGTATGGGAAGATCCGCGGATCCGGATCCAGATCCGGATAATTTCATACATTTCGGATCCGGATTGCAAACCCTAGTCGGGCTGATGACTCTTGGCTCGCTTACTTGCAAGTGTTTAAACCAAGCGTCATCGTAAATTTTACGCCCGTCAAATACTAGTTTGCGCCACTTGACTCTGTCCTCGGCAAGTTCCTCCCATTTGTGAACCGGGATGTTGAAGGCGAGCATTTCTCGCTTGGCGCAATCCTTATGTCGTAACATTGGCCGACCGAGACTTCTCTTGGCCTCTGCTATGGCACCAAGCAAAACACGCCGCGGTAAACGAGAAGGTTGCATTTGATGCACATGCCCCAGCCAACGTAAGCGTCTCTGCTTTAGCAGCGCAAAGAGGCTGGGCAGCTGAGCAATCTCAAGCACCCTCTCGTTTGTGACCCTATCCTTCCAGTGTATGCCCAAAATGTTCCGGATGCAGCGCATGTGAAAAGCGTTAAGGCGACGTTCGTGCTTGGCATACGAGGTCCAGGTCTCAACCCGTACAAGAGTATGCTCAGGGTGCACGTTTGATAAACAACCATCTTGGTTTTCCTGGTCAGATGTTTATTTTGCCATACTCTTGTACACAACTTCCCAAACATCGTAGCCGCTTTCCCGATCCGAACGTCAATTTCTGCATCCGGCGAGAGATTGTTAGTCACCGTCGACCCGAGGTAGCAAAACTTGTCGACTGACTCGAGCGAGGCGCCATCCAACAGGATTGTCGGTGTTTCCGCACACCCTTGAGCCAATACGATAGTTTTCCGGGGATTTATGGACATAGAGAATAGAGCACAGGCACGCGAAAACTTGTCCACAATGGTCTGAAGCTCAAGCTGCGATGTGGCGATGAAGGATGCGTCGTCGGCAAATAGCAAACAGTCAACGAATAAATAGTCTCGTTTTTGCTTAGACTTTAATAGTGATACATTGTATAGTTTTCCGTCAGCCCTCGTATGAAGATGGATACCCTGTTGGTCGTCACCGAACGCAGTTTTCAGCAGTAACGAGAAGAATATACCAAACAGGGTAGGCGCCAGTACGCAGCCTTGCCGAATACCTCGACGCATAGAGAACGGGTCAGACACGGTACCTTCAAATACCACTGCACCTTGCATACCCTCGTGAAACGACTTCACAAGACTCGATAGTTTTGGTGGGCATCCAATGTGTTCTCGTACGGAGTAAAGCCCTTCCCTGCTGACGGTATTGAAGGCCTTATTCAGGTCAACGAACGCAACAACAAGGGGTGTTCTCTGCTCTCTACACTTTTCTTGAATCTGCCGAAGTGTAAAGATTATATCCGTTGTAGAACGCTGGGCACGGAATCCACACTAGCTTTCGAGATATACGCGATTGGCAAGTTGCTGTAGCCTTGAAAGAACTACCCGACCGAATAACTTGCTAACAATACTAAGGAGGGAAATGCCCCGGTAATTGTTGCAATCACCGCGGTCTCCCTTCCCTTTGTACAATGTGATGATGTTAGCATCGCGCATATCCTGTGGGAATTTTCCTTCCTCCCAGAATTTCCACAACAGACTATGCAGAATTGGACCCATACACTCGAGCTTTATGATGTCTGCTTGAGTACCATCACTACCAGGACTCTTTGCGCGTTTCAGCTGCCTCGCAGCCTTATGAAATTCCTCTATAGTAGGTGGCGCCTCTAGTTCGTCCCACGTTGCTAGTTTTGGCGTGTGTGCTAGGACCTCTGAGTCAATATAGCAATTGGGTTCGAATAAAGTTTGGTGTAATGTTCCACCCATCGTCCGAGTTGGCGGCAGCTATCAGTTATGATAGTACCCTCCACTTCTTTAAGAGGGGCTGTCTTTTTAGGCACAGGACCCAGAACCTGCTTGATACCTGAGTAAACACCGCTGAAGTTACCGACGTCAGCGCACTTTTGAATATTTGTGCACACGTTCGTCCAGTACACATTTGCAAAGTATCGTGCATTTCGCTGTAGAGTTGATGTGGCGTCGTGGTCGCGGCTGACTGATGTCCCAGCAAAATGTCAAAACAGAGATTTGTGCAACTACTCGACGAAAAGTGTATGGAAAAGTTTGGGGTAGACATCACATTTTCAAACCACCCACTACACATAATGTTAACATGTGTTGTGTTTGTTAATTGTTGTTATTGTGTGTCGAAACGTCGGTAAATAAAGGTAAGTAATTTAATAAATTTCGCGTTAGACCCGTCTATAAATGTGAGTTAATATAGGCTCTTATATTCCACGAGCATAGACCTTGTATATGGTGACGAATGAAAGAGGAAAGTTGCGTGCAATTTCAGCAGATTCCGTTTTATTTCCAGCTCGCTGGGACGGAAAGGACATGTTAAGTTGTGTTTACACTGGCGTTGCCACACCACGTGTACAAACTTTATGTTACATTCGTTAACTTATTCAATTGTTTACCGTAAATGACACTTAAGGTTTGCCAGAGAGCCATAGAACTCATTATTGGTGTAAAACTGACTGACAGAATCAGAAACTCCATCTTGCGCTTCAAAACCTAAGTTGCCGAAGTATTTTGATTTGTTTATTTTTTGTGTCAAAGACGCTATTTTCTGGCAAACACGAAATACTGTCATCAATTTAGAATCTCCCTTCAAGCTGTTCCCAAATACCTACTCATAAGTAACGTACCTATTTAAAATTATAAACAAAACAAGGATGTAATTTTGTTTTTGTTAAAAAAATACAGGAGGATAAGCCAGTTTTTACACGTTCGTGCTCAATTTATATTGTGATTCACATTAGTTTATTTCTATGTTTATACTATATAAGTACTTATTTACATTTTCTCTTCTTCTTCGTCGTAACCTCATGACTGAGGGTCGTGACCGCCATAAGTTGCGTTTTCTTGGATTGCTCTCCAACCTGGCCGATCTTCTGCCTTCCGCATAGAGCCCTGGAACTTGACGCGTGTGACTGCCTCAATGGCATCAAACCAGCGTGTGGGTATTCTGCCTCTGCCTCTTCTGCCCTCAACCTGGCCACCGATCATCAACTTCTCTAGACTGTCGGGTTCCCGCCGGGCCATTACATTTACATTGCATTTACATTTTACTACCCAGTTGAATACAAATTAATGACGTAAAATTCCACCTACTAAAACACTCAACCCTCTAGTTCATACGAAGCCATATATGGCAGTTATAACATTGAACTCTATTGAGGTCTGTTAAAGTTCGAATTTAAACAAATATTTTTTATGACATGCACACGAGTGTTAAGAACTAAGTTCAGTGTACAAGGGCCTTTACTTTTGCTTACTTGTATTTGTGGCTATTTCGTCTATATGAAAGCTGGGGTAGGACTTTACGTAACATGGAGTCGTTTTATTTGGCATGTTTCCTTCCGTCACCTTGACCTCTGTATGTAATAATATAAGGTGCTACCTTATTATTTGCAGATATTTATACAGCTGATAGTACTCGGTTCCTGGAGTATATTTAAGTATGAAACATAATAGCTTTTACGATGTTTCTTTGGAGAAAACTGAAAAACAAATTTGCTACGTAAAATCACCCTGTTAAGGTGGTTCTCCTTATGCGAATTTCATACAATTTTATTAGTCAATTTTCTCTTAATACGTAGATTTACAGCACTTACAACCTTGATGTTTAGGTAGTGCATAATCGTCTGTCGTCGCCAAGTTAAAAATAATGACCAATTATTCAATATTTTTAATTAAAAACCATTTGAAAAATGCGAAGATTTTAGTTAAGCGCTTGTTTGTGTGAGTGATCTTTACACTATCCATGTAAAACAAGATGGCGAGATTCAGTTTAATAATAACCAACATAGATGTCACTTTAACACAGGTGACCTAACTAAGTAGTGTCTAATTTACTCAATAGATGGTAATAACGTAAGGGTATATAATTCACAAAATATGTTGTAATAGTTTAGCTTACAAACCATTTCCGTTAAAATTTGATCCCTACATTAGTACATGTAACTACCTAATCGGAGGTCAGGCCAGATTTGCTTTCTAAGGGTTTCTAGGAATTTTCGTTAATCAATTATCAGTTCAAAACTGGGATTGGTAGTAAGGTGATAATTTTTCAATGATTTTAAATAAAAATTATATATTCATAAATTATAAATGAATTTTCATTGATTTTACAAATTTATAAGATCATAACATTTATAATAAATTATTATTAAGTCCGCGAGAGTGTGAAGGGTACTTATTCCATAGATAAGCTGTGCGTTTTTCTGCATACGTTTTTTTAAACTACCTACCTACCGCTCTATTTTTTTCCCGTTCACCGTAAATTAGACTATTGTACGCAAGAGTATTGTGGTTGTGGTTTACTCGCTGGATTTATTTATACGGACGCCTAAACTAAAACTCATTAACAGGCTTTTATTAGGTCGACCTGTATGTAACTAACTATGTACTTAATGGAATCTAAGGTAACTAATTTAACCATCTTCCAAGGATTGTAGCGTCATGAAAATTGGCAGCTGTATGTAGTTCTGATGACAATACAATAATATGGTACTGTCGAACTGATCTGATGATGGAGACAGGAGGTGGCCATAGGAACTCTCGACCTGTATGTAACTAACATTTTTATCGACTATCACTATGCGCGTCCCTTTCGCACTTACATACTTGTTAGAACGTGACAGGCATGGTGACAAGGGATAAAAACACGACCGTGCTAAGCCGCCTGATGACAATACAATAATATGGTACTGTCGAACTGATCTGATGATGGAGACAGGAGGTGGCCATAGGAACTCTGTGATGAAACAACGCAACCTAATTGTGTTAGGGGTTTTTAGAATTTATAATGAGTATTAGTTGTCTGTCGTAAGAAAAGTATAGTCAGCGATAAAAGCTTGTACCAAAAATGAAATTTTTGCCATAAACTTATTTTACATTTTCGGTAAGTACCTAATACATGTCAAGTCATTACGGTAATTAGTTTCTACGTAAGCATTTTTTGTCTTCGGTACCTACCTGCTCTGCTATTATTATTATTATTTTAAAAAGTTTAAGAGAACATGTCGACATTCGTACTTTTTTGGAAAGCTGAGGAACTCATTTCTGTATTTTGTACGCAAAGTGTCATACTTTTTTTTAAAGTAATGCCTTAAAATGTTACAAAGTTTGGGGAAAATTACAAAAACATTGTGACTTCAAATCCTTTTTTTTTGAAAATTTTGGAAAGTTTTGGCAATCTTTTTTTATTTCACGTAATCAGTAGTTTATTGGCTATTAGGTGAATGTTTTTTTACGTCCAAATTTGAGTAGTTTTTTCACAATTACCACTTTTTAGTCGAAAGGCGGGTTTTGTAAACAAAAAACTAAAAACTCATATAACTTGAAAACCAATGAGTTTTGACCCCTGGTTGACTGGACTTAAATCATTGCAAATGACCCATAGAATAACCCCTTTCAAGGAATACGGCGAAGACTAAGACTCCGCTGTCCGTTTGATCGTCCGTCCGTCTTCCGTTGTCGTCCGACAGTTGAAATTTTCATACAAATTATGTATTTAATATTATAGGACATTTATAGGACATTTTTACACAAATTGACTAAGCCCCACGGTAAGCTCAAGAAGGCTTGTGTTGTGGGTACCTAGTCAGACAACGATATATATAATATATAAATACTTAAATACGTAGAAAACAACCATGACTCAGGAACAAATATCTGTATCATCATACAAATAAATGCCCTTACCAGGATTCGAACCCGGGACCATCGGCTTCATAGGCAGGGTCACTACCCACTAGGCCAGACCACACCACCATTCCGGGTATTTCTGTTGCCGTTATAACAACAAATACTAAAAACAGAATATAATAAATACTTAAGTGGGTCCCATACAACAAACGTGATTCTTTTTCCGTTTTTTGCTTAAGGCCGGCGCCCCACTTCTGCGCACGCTACATCCACGGCCCACGTTTTAATACAAACCGTGGGCAAGCCCACGAAATTTTGTATATGGTCTAAGATCCCACATATATGGTCGACCTTCACCAATACGTCTGATGGATGAAACTTATATTTTATGAAAGAAAATATGTTCCAGAACATAAATAAATAGGGTTGCCTAAAGAAATATGGTCATGGCTATTTTTAATAAATTTTTGAAAAAACATTTTTTCGTCAAATTTCACCGATTTGTCTGACGATCGAGATAAGTTTCAATGGAAAGTATACAACTTGTACAACATAAATCAACTAGGTTGCCTATCTTTTTCCGATCACTATTATGTGGTTGCCGTGTTTAAAGAGGTGATTTTATATCGATAATTGCACTCATCTGTCTGAAGCTTGAATTATACATCAAAATGATGGTAATTTTATTGCAAATAGAATGGTATAGGGTTGCCTGCAAAAATCCGGTCAAAAATAAGGGTTGCCAGGCTTTTAAATAAAATAAGAAGGAAGGACTTTTAGCGATAACTCATAAACGGCTTAACTAAGCAAGTTTGTTTTAATTTTATTTGAATGAGTTCTTTAGGCACTATTTTCATGATTTTTTTCATATTTTTTGGACCAATGGTTCAAAAGTTAGAAGGAAAAGCCATTTTTTTTCTTTCTAAACGATTGTTTCCGAAATGATTCACTTTATCAAAAAATGTTGTTTATATACCCCTATTTATTTTGAATGGTCTATCCAACGACACCCCACACTATAAGTTTGAAACGATAAAAAAATTGTCACACACATTTTGTTTCTTTCAAAGCGATTATTTCCGAAAATATTCACTTAATCAAAAAATGTTCTTGCAAAACCCCTATTAATTTTGGAAGACCTATCCAACGACACCCCACACCATAGGGTTGAAACGAAAAAAAAAATCCTCACATACATTTTGTTTCTTTCGAAGCGATTATTTCCAAAAATATTCACTTTAGCAAAAAAAAATTTTTGAAGAACCTTATTCATTTTAAAATTCATATCAAATGACATATCACAACATAGGTATCAACCGAAGAAAAATAAAAAAATGTATGTATCCATTTTTTTCGCTTCAATCCCATAGTGTGACATGTCGTTGGATAAATATGCAAACAATATAATATATATAAACAAAAAATATGAAAAAAATCATGAAAATAGTGCCTAAAAAACTCATTCAAATAAAATTAAAACAAACTTGATCAGTTAAGCCGTTTATGAGTTATCGATAAAGTCTTCCCTTCTTATTTTATTTAAAATCCTGGCAACCCTTATTTGTGACCGGATTTTCGCAGGCAACCCTATACCATTGTATTTGCAATAAAATTGCCATCATTTTGATGTATAATTCAAGCGTCAGATAGATGAGTGCAATTATCGATATAAAATCACCTCTTTAAACACGGCAACCACATAATAGTGACCGGAAAAAGATAGGCAACCTAGTTTATTTATGTTGTACAAGTTGTATACTTTCCATTGAAACTTATTTCGTTCGTCAGACAAATCGGTGAAATTTGACGAAAAAAAGTTTTTTTTCAAAAGTTTATTAAAAATAGCCTTGACCATATTTCTTTAGGCAACCCTATTTACGGGTCATCCATTAATTACGTCACACGAATTTCTAGGTTTTTTACCCCTCCCCCCCTCCTTGTCACACTTGGTCACATTTGGCAAACCCCTCCCCCCTGGTGTGACGTCACATCAACGAAATCGGCAAATATTTATTTAATATTTTATCAAAATATTTTTGACAAAAGAAATATTAGTAATTTTATAACCCAAAACTGATTAAGAAATAAAATTAAACGAATAAAAACGATTATCGTTTCTAAGACTTGTTATTTAAATGTATATTGGCGTATAAAATAATTTAAATAAATTTTCGGTTACTGATGAAGTTAAAGTGACGTCACAAAGTTTGTGACTCCTCCCCCTTGTCACAACATGTCACATTTTCTTGACCCACTCCCTCCTCCTAAACGTGTGATGTAATTAATGGATGACCCCTTATTTATGTTCTGGAACATATTTTCTTTCATATTTTCATAGTTTCATCCGTCAGACAGGTTGGTGAAGGTCGACCATATATGTGGGATCTCCTACTAATAGGAACGTGGGTCGTGTACATAGCGTGCGCAGCAGTGGGGCGGCGGCCTAATGGTACGGAACCCTTCGTGCGCGAGTATAAATATGTATAGGAATATATAATATAATCGATAAACGTTTATGGTTTGTCACGATGTGTGACATTCGTATTTAATTCTTTATATTTTTTTGCACCTGGTCCTATCCTGCAAACTGCATCATGCATATCTACTTCAGATTCTTTTTGACTAGGCTAGGCCGATCATCATTGTTTATTGTGTATTGCATTTCCATGTTGCTACATAAAGGTGTTACAATACAATTTCGAGTACAGTGACATGGACCCTGTAAGGGCACAGCAATTCTTATTCTAAAATAACAAATTAATTCTAGGCATGTCAAACAAATTAAAATAGGTAATAACAAACATTAAAATATATAATAATATGTACATACAGTCGACGTCAAAGATATGTTTACATGTTTGCACCTTACTCCCTTGTAATAAACCGAAAAATGTAAACATATCAAAGACGTCGACTGTACATAGAAAAATTCGCCCTTGCCGCCGTGACCTAGCAGAGGACGCTGGTTCGATTCCACCCCGGGGCACTGGAGGCCTTGGTCACTTTTTCTTAAGCCGCGTCTCGATATCGCGCGGCGGCCGCGCAAGCATTGTTCGACCGAGGCAAATCTGTATTTTGGCTCGCGAGCCATTTTTGGCACCATCTTGAATTATAGCGCGGCCAGCCGCGCGCGGCAAGCAATCCGACGATCGACCAGTTTGTACTCAGGAACCATGGACGTACGTCGTCGTGCAGCTGCCGCTTTAATAATTATTTATCATATTGTTCACAAGAAACCAAAACGGAAAGTTCGATGGTGGTAACAACATGGTGGTAACTAGTGGGAATAACCTCCAAGTTACATAATAATATGAATGTAAAATTTCAGCTCAATCGGAAATCGGGAAGTAACAGGCCTATTCGGATTTCGAGATAATCACAAGATCTTGCAACGATTTAGAGATCAACTAGATCTACATTAGATATCGACTAGATGTGACTTGGATATCTAAGTCATAACTTGTCGAAATCGTTCAAGAGGACCTCCAGAATCGCGGAAACGTCAAAGGTCATTGGGCGTTTTTGACCCGCTTTATGAACTTTCCCGTACAGAGACCAAACTAGTTTTAAAATAGAGAATTTAATCTCACTTTTTTAAATATGTAATTTTTTTTATGTATCAACCGGCAGAAAAAAGTTATTCAACAGTATGTGTACGAGATAGTGTTAGGGTCAGTTGCACCAAACTGTTCGTACCGTTAAAGAGTTCGCTAATTTTTGATGTATGGAAAGTTTCATAGTAAGGCGCCGGGGTGCGCCGGCTGACGTTGATCAGTCTGTCAAACGTGGTGTCAAATGTGGTTGGTGCAACTGGCCCTTAGTGTTGTGTGTTGTTATTGGAAGAAATAGTATTCAAAACTATTACTGCTCGTGTATACAAGGCCATCGCACTACCGTCGGAAGGGTTTAGGCGGAGTATGTCACTTTCTTACGAGGTCACTTTCGAGCTAGGTCACTTTCTGAGGACGTCACTGTCTGAGGACGTCACATTCTGGGTTTGTCACTTTCTGTGGTCGTCACATTCTGAGTACGTCACTTTCTGAGAACGCCACTTTCTGAAGACGTCACATTCGGAGTTCGTCACTTTCTGAGTACGTCACTTTTTTAGCATGCACGTGCACCGTGCGCCTGCACGAACAATGGATACCAGAAATTATATTAGCGGTACGGTATAAGGCCACTTTTATGTATGACATACAGAATGTTTTTTCAGTGACCATTGAAGGGAAATACGAATCTATAGACGATAACAGGAAACTGTCGTTGCCGTTTGGATTCAGACGCCCGTTATCCTCTATAGATTCATATTTTCCTTCAATGGCGACTGAAAAAACAACCTGTATATGTCATACATAAAAGCGGCCGTATGCCGTACAGCTGATTGCTGGTATCCATTGTTCGTGTAAGTATACGCTTAAATCTTAGTATAAAAAAGTGACGTACTCAGAAAGTAACGCCCACGAAAAGTGGCGTTCTCAGAAAGTGACGTGCTCAGAATGTGACGACCTCAGAAAGTGACGAACTCAGAATGTGACGTCCTCAGAAAGTGACGTCCTTAGAACGTGACCTAACTCGAAAGTGCCCTCTTAAGAAAGTGACATACTCCGCCTAAACCGTCGGAAGCTGTGCACATGCTGCAAGCGTAGTCTATTTTTTATCATGGGCCAGGCATCAAGAAGTGATTGACGCGCCTGCTGCTGCCTTTTTAGACGAATTAACAATTGATTTTGATCAAGCAGAATAAAAATATTGTTTTTTTAGAACTGGATTTTATTTTTGTTCCTATTGATATTAAACAATATAACAACAGCAACGTAATCTAACAGCAGCTATTCAAAGTATATTTGAAATAATTCCAATAGTTCTGACTTAATTCATTGCAAAAATGCTATAATGATGAGAAATGATTTTTATTTTTTTCTCAATTCTCCCATGTCTTGCAAGAATGCGACTCATACCAGTGGGTAGCAGATACATTTACCTACATACCTAGCCCTATTTCGTTTGTGTACGCTGTGGGTCATATGTCCGAACAAAACGCCCAATGACCTTTGACATATCTACCTTACAAATATCTTTAAATTATCCGTATTGTAACTTGTTGAAGTCTAGTAGAAATCTAATTCATTTTCCGAATCGAGCCGTAAGCCTAAATTTAGCTTTCAAGATTTGACCTAGATACACTAACTAACATACATAGTAACAGGGCAAATTTAATTAATTGTTTTTTTTTATATAAGTTTTAGTGTTTTGTTATAAAGTTGTATAAATGTTATTAAATAAATAAATAAGCTTATTAATTGTAAATAATATAAAAACTTAAGTATAGTAATTTCATTTTAAGTAACTTTAAAACTATTCCAGTCTCAACTAGATTTTCTTAAAATTTAGTATCCTCATTCCTTATTAGTTAATATTATCTATTTTGATCCTTTTTAGCTGATCATCAAACACAAACATCCGCTACCGATATCCTGCCTACGGGAGTGAACTCCTAAATATCACCTGGCCACAACAGAACCAGTGAAAATGAAAAAAATAAGTACCTATTTGTAAATATACTCAAATTTGGTAAAATCATATGTTGTTTTTTTTTTAATTTAATAGTACAATAAGAAAATACTTTTATTTTCTTTAGTTTACTGTGTTGTAATAGTTATGATTACTTAAACATTACCCAGGGCCTAAAATGAATAAAGTATGGAATAATGTTTCGCCCTGAAAAACTCTGAAATATACTTTGTAGCATGTGGTATGTATAATGAATGATTTATTTATTTGAAACAATATACCCTGTATTGTATTAATCCTTGGCAGTGCTTTTAACAATTTGTTCGAAAATGTGCGGCAATAATGACGTTTATTAAAAGTCAGAATCTTATTAGTGTCATAAATAAGAAAGATAATCAGAAAGGTCGAAGAAGGTTACCTCAGGAGCTACTAACACATACAGGCTGCTCCAAAGTAAAAAATCGTAATTAGTTAATTTCTTCGTAACCACTACCACTACACCGGTTGTTATGATACTGTCTACTGGCTCTAAATACCCTAATGCATGTGTACGTTTCCGTTTTGTCCCATGGCCATACATACAATATTGTCCATGGTATCAGTCAGTATGTGCCCTACATATACATATCCAAACCCAAACAGGCGACGCATGACATAATTATTTAAAAACAAGTATTTCGGTCTTAGCGGCCATTCACGCCATTTTTGAGGCAAATCTCAAGAGCTCGCGGAGTGCACTGAATACGCTTAGCCCGCACTTGATCAATCAACATTACGAAGTTTTTAATTTTTTCAAGATAAGTAAATATTTAAAAAAACTATGAAATTTAAGTGTAAAAAAATACCTAGTCAGCATACTATTATACAATAAATAAGTAGGTAGGTACTTATTTGGCGAAGCTAATGACAATTGTCACAAGAAACATGACAATTGTTACGAAGTTTCGACACAGAACTCATTTCCTGTTAAGAATTACCCAAAATTCTTTTAAATCTTGTGACAATTATATAAAATATATATGAATCAAAAAATATATAACCATTATACCATTGCGGTCGAGCGGAGTATCACATTATTATATTATAGTAGACAGTATTCACAGATTCTGCCCCTTTCCAACTTTCTTCCTCTGCTACACGTAAGGTTGGGCAGGGCCGGAACATGGGGCAGAATCTGTTAATACTGTCTACTATTATTATATAATATCGTAATGTGGTACCCCGGTCGACTACAAGGTACTATCGTTATGGTGCGGCACAAACTCATGCGGTATTATGAAGTAGCTACTAAATAGCACGTAAGAATTATAAATTTGTGCATTGACCAATTATTGAAACTTACTTAATATTAGGTCAGGCAACGAAAAGGTATACATACAGGGTGGATTTTCTTCTTGGGTCAGTGAGAGCAGCTACCATATCCCGTGCTGCTACGCGAAAACGCGGTCTTATTAGAAGACCTTCCCTATCACCCCTATCCTCCCTATTCATCCCGGTTGACGGTATCTTCTCTTTTCCGCCTTTTATGTCTATAACTTTTGATTTTTTTTGTGTTCTAATAAACGCTTCGAATACATTTTTCTATACATCATCCGAATCCAGGTATCACACGTATTTTTAGTAGTATCTCTATTTTTCACCATTTTGAACTTGTCGACTAGACTACACTCTGCATGTATAAGTACTTCTAATATCTATTAGTGATATTAAGCTTTTTGTATCACTTTAGTAATTAACTTGAAATACTTATTCTTTGAAGAAGGAAAGTCGGATCAATCGTTAATTAATAAGCAGGCAGAGTAAAACAAATATCGGGCGAGTACTAGGGAATTGAGTTTCTCTCACCGCTGTCCAACGTAGTGTGAACTGAGTGCCTAGCCAAGATATCAATCGTTTGCGCCATAGCGAACGAAACTCTGACGTCTCTCTGTCGCAAATGATTGGCATCTTGGCTGAACCCTCTAGAGATCTAAGAACTGTGAATAATCGGAAAATACGACCATACTGGTTAGCCCAAGCGGTCATCCCATTCGACGCGCTCGGTAAGCGGATGGAATAGTAGCTTTAAAGCTTGCATTAGGTTAGGTAGGTACTTTCCCCTAAACTAAAACATGAATATTTCAGTTCTGCATTGAAATTTAACTTTGTGTCCATGCACATTTTTGGGCTCATTCTACACCGTCAGCATTCCGTACTACCACTTAAAAAAATGTCCCGAGATGTCCGTTCCATTACGTCACGTTTTAGTACTTCACTTGTACGTGTTTGACGCACGGACGTAGAGAGTAAACTGGATAGTGTACACTGGCCAAAAAGTGTGTCCACATGAGAGGTCAAACCTGAGCCCTCCATCTCTTTCTAATTAGGGTGACCATAAGTCATATGAATGTGGGATATTAGCATAAGATGGAATGTATAGTTTGGCCAGGATCTTTTCTCATTCGTGCATAATCAGAGAGAATCATACTGTATTTACCCTATGCTAGTATAATTGCCCCAGAAAAGAGATGGATATAGTTTTTTTCTCTTCTGTAAAACGCTTCACACAACCTTACTTAATTTAGTCGTTATAAAAGCTGTTACAGATGGGATGGGCGTATTGGATCGCGATCAATGCGATCGTGGTTTATTGTGAGGAAGGTGGTCCGCCGTACGTCCATCGTACGTATTGGGTGAAAACCAGCGTAGTGTCTTACAGACACTGCTTATGCTGAGCGGCATCCTATTTGGTGTATGTTTACTGTATTGTTAACTTTATGGTGTACTTACCGTAATGTAGGTATGTTTTTGTACGCCAAATAAATATTTTCTATTTCTATCAAAGACAGCTATAAGAGAGAGCGAGACAAATATCCAGGGTCGGGTAAAACGTTGTAGTTGTACTTGGTAATTCGCAAATCGTATCGATTAAAAACGCTGCCTTCGGTCGTGTTTTAATTTATCACCACTCGTTGCGAATTTAATTCCTACTTTCAACACTTGCAACGCAAATAAATTTATATTATTACTATGCCCACTGGTTATCGATACTAGTCATTTTGTGAAGCCCTAGCGTAGCATAACAATTTATGTTTTTACACGAAATTATCTTGATTATTGACTAAAATGATAAAATATTAGCACACGACGAAATAAAAACTTACATTTAACTGTGTAAACCGGCATTCTACACTATTTATGCTCTTCATAATTCATAATTTAACAAAATACCTATCACTATCAATATCATACTCATGGTGTGTTCATATACGTGATGACTTCCCTTTTGCATACTTTAGCTATTCTTTAAGCGTTAGCGTCATCGTAGATCTGTAATTGAAACAACATTTTCAAATTTGCCGCTTTTGTATACTGACGGAAATGTCGGCCCAACCTATATAGAATCGATTACATATATATAAATAGTTAGAATTAACGTTCCAGTAATTAAATACTATGTATAAAAATATGAGTCTGTAATGTCCAATCTGTAATGTAAGGACTTCGGATTTAATTTTTGGCAATTATGTAGCTCTCATTACGTGAACCGAATAATTAAACATGCCAAAATAAGTATATCTTTATTTATTTATTAGTATACTATTTAGGTAAAGTTATTTTTACATTAAGTAGGAAATAACAATTTTGTAAGACCGATCCAAATCGTACCGACATCATGGTGACCCTAATCGTCATCAAGTTGGGGATACCAATTAATATTCAAAGTTACTACAATTTCTACCATATTAAATTTACTGTTTTTTTTGTTGCGCACATGCTTGGCTTAATCAGTTAATAATATTAACATCATAATAATTAACAAATTACTTAAAAGATATCAGAACTGTAATTAGAATATAGCACTAAAATAGTATAAGAAGGTAATGAATTTAAGTAGTATATTGATATAATTTCTATCACAATGGTATCTTTTTAACATTGGCAACATGTGCGAGTGAGACACAGGGCTCAGGTTTTTCTATCTCATGTGGACCGTTTTCTCTAGTCTGGTACGAACAACATTCTGTCTCGGTGATAAGGTTCAAATTAGTATGGCAAAAAAACTGACAACTCGCTCCAGTTTAAACAATATAACTTCATGGTTTGACGTACCTACTTAGTGGAATCTACAATTTCCATACAAATGTGGCTTTCCATTCAGACAATGCAATGGTCCTTATGTTTCATGTGCAATAAGAACCTTTTTATAAGAATTTCAGTTGGAAAGGACCTTATTGCACTTGAAGTATAAGGACCCATTTGTAATGGAAAGCCACAAATATTTGGAGGATTTTTTTACTATCAGGATTGAATATGCCAGTGATTTTGAGCTGGAAGAACTAGATAAACAAATTATTATAATATATAGGGTCTGTGAGACTCAGGTCTATTTTTTTTTTGGAAAAAGCTCTTTTGGACCATTTGGAAACACTCATCATTCATTGCGGTGTGAAAACAAACATTGTAGAAAGTATGTAATCGTGACCTTTGAAATTTACAATTTGGAATGTAGGTAGCTTAAAATCGGACCAAGCTAACGCCTCGGCCAGGAGCCACGAAACGTACGCTACGTGCATATAATGTGGGTATTGCTTATGTAGGTAGTATAACAAATGTATGGCAGTCGAAGGCAGCGTCGAGCAAAAAAGAATAATAAAGGTCTGCATACGGTCACGAATTTATTGTATGGACCTCTATATACCTCACCGATAATTGCATGTGATTTCCGTTCCATACCGGTATTTGTAGCAAGGTCTGTCGAGGCCTTACAGAATATACCGTCCGTGACCATAGACAATCCGCCCATTCTGGTGCTAAATTCAGTTCGTCTGGATGCGCCTTTACCTTAAATTAATCTTGCAAAAAAATTCATCTCTTACACCGCGCCATCTAGTTTACACTTTTGTCCCTAGTTAGCTAATGAGAGTAATCAGAAAAGCCATCTTCTGTACTAGCGACCTCTAGTCTGTTTTGGCTTAATGGTCACAAGACTGACACTGGGGGATATGGTAGTGTGCGTGAATGCATGAAATTGCAATATTTTGCAGTTTTGTCAGATTTTGATGAAATGAGACACTGTTGAGTGGAATATATTTCGATTTAGACGTAATATTTTTTATTGTTTGCGCCAATATTAACACATCTTAGAAAATTGTTTGGGTTTTGAAAGAAATAGTGATAATCCGCAATTTGTGCACAATCACGCCATCTTTTGGTGGCTAGTCGGCAGGACAGCCCTACATATCCACCTTAATGTGATTATTCAATGTGAACTCATTGAACAGATTCTAGTACCTCTTTTACCTAACACCTGACTGTCTGGCCACTTCATCCTAATAACCTTTTGCAGTTTTCCCGCCGAATTATAATGAAATTTAATTTTTTGTTCGGTAAATTAGAACAAAAATTTTTCAATTCAATATTATTCATTTCTACTTAAAGTTAATTAGAATATTATTATCACGTGTCAACCTCTAGACAACACGACCCGATTTGGTAAACACTTAATGGAATCCGTTTACTGCGAGTATATCAGCCGATTGTGTTAATTATGCACGAGCTACAAAACTATTGGACGCAGAAGGCCCGTTGCACACAAATATCTACTTACTGTACAATTAGGTATATGAAATGTCAAATCGTGGGCATAAGGAGCAACTGTGCCTAGGTACAGTCACCTGCAATAATATGTCACTCTTCGAAGGCCGCAAAAATATGTGACACGCTCTTATGGCTCTACAAATAAGATCGTGTCAGATATTTTTGCGGCCTTCGTTGTGTATTGCCGGTGACTGTACTGGCCTCTAAACTAACCTATCGGGACTACCTATCAAAAATTACTTTTAAAACGATAGTATTGTGCCTTTAACTACTGTGTATCGTGTTAAATATCACAATGTCATATTTAATATGGAACAGCGGTTGCGGTTTGTTAATAGATGTTGCGCATATAGTATTTAATTAATTCATGTCGCTTAAATAAAGCCATTCGTTCTGATTGCATTAAACCACAATAATGTTTTTGTTTCCTATGTGTACTAAATTAGTTAACTCAGTTATGCATTTATTCAGGCAAGACTTCCATTAAATTTATGATGATTTCGGCAATGTTAACAGTGTGCTCGTAGAACATTTTAACTTCATACATCTGGCGCGACTTCAAAAGTAATGTAATGTAATGAAATGAAATATTTATTGTGTGTTGAGTTAAGGTTACATAATAGTTTGCAGTTCTTGTAGCTTAAATCTAATCCTCCAAACCCTGCCATGTTGGTATACACACATTGGGCACACATGACTCATACTTCTAAATTTTAAATTATTCGTATACACATGTTAGGCACAATAAAAAAAAAATCCACAGATCTCGTGCCTCTCACGACCTTCGGGTACATTGAAAATGAATTAAAATAAATCAGCTTTTCACATTTTTATTTTCTTAAAAATTCTTAACAATTAAAATTATATGATACTCGAAAAGAAAAATATAATAGTAAAGAAGTAACTACCCCGCATGCGCTCCTAAATGACACAAGAAAAATAGTAAAGAAATATACGTTGCACTATAAGTGTACAAATTATTTTAGATAGTAGATGGTAGACGCTAAGCTTAAGTGGGTCTGGGCTGGACATGTCTGCCGCATGCACCCAGAAAGGTGGGCCAAAATGGTTACTGAGTGTGACCCACGGAACACAATAGACGGTGCAGGTCGGGGTTTAGGCAGACCGAAAAGGAGATGGCGGGACGACTTGGACGCATTCTACCCCAAATGGTGGGAAAATGCCGATGACAAGGTCGAGTGGAGAAAACGAGGGCAGGCCTTTGCCCAGCAGTGGGACATCAAAGTAGGCTAAAAAAAAAAAAAGTAGATGGTATAGATACAATAAAAAACAAAAAAACAGAGCCACACAGATGAAACAAAACTACCACACGTGGGCTCCTAAATGACACACTTCAACTTAGTTATATTTTTATTCGAAATCGCTTTTTTATTTATTGAAAAATCTTTACAATTAAAATTATACGATACTCAAAAAAAACCGGGCAAGTGCGAGTCGGACTCGCGCACGAAGGGTTCCGTACCATAATGAAAAAAAAAAACGGAAAAAAATGCGAAAAGTGAGAACGTAAATATTAGACATCCTAAACCTGAAAAATTTAGGTAATCTTTCTTCATCACATAGTAGAACACGAGATCAAAGTTATTTACATCTCGTGCGCTTTTGAGTCCCTTACTACGCTCAAGATTCTATAATAGATTCACTCGCTACGCTCGTGAATCTATAGTGAATAGAATCAGGCGTTACTTTGCGGAAATCCATACTAATTAAAACCAAAATATTACTTTGCTAATCCGCGAAAAGATAACGTGCTAGTCAATCAGTGCTAACCCAGTAAGGGATAATTTGAAATTGCATCTTAAGGTGTTATATTCAGAACTTTCATTTAAGTTGCATAATCTCGAATTCGATATTCTGGACCAGAAGGCGAGATACTTTGCTTCTGAACTTGCACACCAGATGTATACTACCCAGCTGAACAAATTGCATAGGTTAACAGAGTCGAGTTCTGGTTCATTTTTAAGGAGAAGGGATGTGCAAGTAACAACTCACCATGTTTTCCATCCTCGAGTCAAGAATTTAACTAATGTGGAGTTCTCAGAAAATGAAATTGGGCTTTTAGATAAAGGTTTGAAGTATAATTTCCAGTCAAAAATTACTCATAGAACATTAGAAAATTTGGCAGTGGATTCTGAGGTTGCAATAGTGCGGGGCCGTGGTGATGTAGATACAAAGACCATGGTGGCTAATGTTATCAAGAGTACTAGTCCAGCACAGAGTGCGTGTGTTGATTCTGATGTTTTGCTGCTAAGATCTATACAACAGAAAGTGCAAGACAGTGATTTGGTGGTTTCAAAGGCAGATAAAGGCAACTGCATTGTGATTATGGAGAAGGGACAGTATAATCAGAAAGTACTAGACCTTATTCAAGGTGACGGATTTACGAGATTGCAAAGAGACCCAACTCCAGGGTTCCAGAAAGATCTTAGACAAGCAGTTAAGAATTCTTCATTTGTTTTTGAAACCGAACATCAGAAGAGTATGGTTGTGCCTATGAATCCACGAGCTCCTATTCTTTATGGACTTCCCAAAATTCATAAGGATAATATCCCAGTTCGTCCAGTGGTCTCATATTTGGGTGCGCCAACTTATAATCTGGCAAAAAGGTTGAATTCCATTATAAGAGACAAGTCCCAGTTCCAGCCGAAATATTGCTTGAAAAATAGCTTGCAGTTAATAGAAAAGATCCAGGACATTAACATACCAGATAATGCTGTTCTTCTTTCATTGGATGTAGACAGTTTGTTTACAAATGTGCCATATGGAGAGACTTTGGAGATTATTAAGGGTCTTTTTGAAAGGCAACGTTTACATCCAGGGGAAGTAGATGAATTGATAGATCTAACAGCGATTTGTATGAAACAAAATTATTTCAGATTTGGGGGACAGTATTATTTGCAAAGTGATGGTTTGGCTATGGGTTCACCACTAAGTCCTTTAATGGCTGATATTTTTATGGACCATTTTGAGAACCAGCATATTGTGGGCAACAATAATATATTATACTATTTTAGATACGTGGATGATTTGATTATTTGTTGGACGGGTAGTATGAGCCTGCTGGATGCATTTATTGCTGAAATTAATGGTAAGCATCCAAAAATTAAGTTTAAAAAGGAACTAGAGCAAGACAACTCATTGAATTTTCTAGATTTAACAATCACTAAAGTAAACAACAGGCATCAGTTCAAAATTTACCGTAAGCCTACACATACCGATACAGTTATCCCGGCTTCTTCCACGCATCCGTGGCAGCATAAGTTGGCTGCTTTTCATTGTTATGTGCATAGAATGTTGACTGTGCCTCTTTCTGATGAACACTATCAGATTGAATTAAATAATATTTATCACTTAGCAGTTTCGAATGGTTACGATAAGTCTGTTGTGGATGGTATCATCAGGAAAAAGCGGAATAGTATGGTCAACACTATGTTGTATGCGGCACGATCCTCTGAACCGATTAAGAAATATAAAGCGAGCATAACTTATGTTGGCAAGTTGTCTGATGCAATTTACAAAATTTTGAAGTCTAACGACATTCCTGTGGCCTTTAAGACAAATAATACTTTGCACTCGAAGCTTTGCAATGGCAAAGATAAGATCGAGAATGGGAAAAAGTCTGGAGTTTATAAGCTTACCTGTGACGATTGCAATAAAGTGTATGTGGGGCAAACGGGCCGTAGTTTCACTACTAGGTATAAAGAGCATGTTGCGTCATATAGACATAACCATCCAGAGAAGTCCAATTTTGCAAAGCACTTATTAGATACAGGTCACACTTTATCTGAGAATCATTCTTTTGATATTTTACATGTTTGCGAAAAGGGATTGCGTTTGGGTGTTCTGGAACAACTGGAAATAATTAGGTACAACAATAGGGGCATGATTCTTAACGAACAATTGAATGTTGCGTCATCGCCGTTATTACGAATTTTTCCATCTCACTCACACTTGCACGGTAGGGGGAGTGGTCAAGGTATAAATATGGCCGACCATTCTAGACAGGTCATTCCGTTGCCGGGCGTCAGACCGTCAACAACTCCTGAGGATGCCTCGTAGAGAGGCGAAACACGTGTCGAGGTTTATTCTTTTGGTGGTGGTTTTTGTTATATTTATTTGCGTATTTATTTTTGCGGTGGGAGGGTGGGAATATTAATTGCATGTAAAAATACGCAATTAAGTATAACGGGTTAGCACTGATTGACTAGCACGTTATCTTTTCGCGGATTAGCAAAGTAATATTTTGGTTTTAATTCGTGAATCTATTATAGGATCTTTTGTTTGCACGGGACTTAAAATAAGCACTCGAAGAAATATCAAACTTTGGTCTCTTGTTGTACAGATAACTATTTCACATTTTTATTGTGAGTGCAAAATTAGTTACGGACCACGGTCCCTAGGACGCCACACGGGTTAAATCGAATATCGGTTTTTTTCATTAATGAAAGAAAAGATAGTTGTATTAGAAAGATATATCTTTCAACTATACAACTACCTATCTTTTCTTTCATTAATCCTGTAAAAATTAAATCTGCAGGAATTGTTTATACTGAGTTTTACAGAGTAAAGTAACGCAAGTCTTACCGTTTGTTTACATTAGGGAATATTTTGTTGTTATAGTCGGGCAAGAATTCTTATCAGTGGGGTTTCAAGTTACAATTATCAATGACTGTTGTTGTATTTCGAGGTAACTTTAAGTGCTTCATTCATTCACACCCATATCCACTTATAACGGTATGGGCGGTGTGAATATGAAACGTAATAACGCGAGTAATTTTTGAATTTGGCTGAATAAGGTTGAATGTTAAGTGACTTTAGATTTGAAATAAATTTTACCGGATTATATCGCGTATAGTATTTAAGTTGACCACGTATTAATTCTGAGCTGTTGCAATTATTATTAAATTTAGCGCGTTACCTAATCTAAGAATTTGTGACTGTCCTTTTTTTGAGCGATCCTTCGAAGTGATTCGACGTAGTGTGATCAAGTGGTTATTGCCTACACGTGTAGGGGCGCTCGGTCTGCGCTTTTTTTCCCATGCCTGCCCGACAACAAAAAAATCAGTGTTCCTGTGTGTTGCACCAACAATGCTGAGTGAAATAAACTTACAATTTAATTACAGAAGCTATACTAGATTCGTAGATAATCTTTGATTTCGAACATCACTACATTTTAATACTTCCATCAATTGCGAACGGGAATGTTCCTTCCTTCTTTTCCAAGACGATGCTTTTCTCGACGTATGTACCTATAAACTAAATTGTTTTAGACACTAGTCCCACTAAACAGATCTCACACAGAATCGAATCACCACTCTCTAACACCACTAATCACTGTTCACCAACACAGTAAACAAATGTTGAAATCACACTTACCTATAACAAACAATGGCAGTAATTATCTGCACTCACGAGCACACTTAGATATTAAACCATCTAAATATTTTTGGAGAGAAATAAAATTTTTGGAAATTATTTAAAAAAATCACCATTTATATTTATTTCAATAACATATCAAGCTTTAACTATACAATAATCAACAAACTTCAATCATACTTGTATAAGTATCCCGCGCCGCGCACGCCTCCAGCGGTATCCTGACATTTCGCTACATAAAGGATAAGCCACAGCCTAGGCCGTAAGAGAGAGAGAGGTCCGCTTTTTTCAAAATATAGCCTAACTCAATACCCCTAGGGCTTTTATTCATTTTTTCGATATCGCTTTTCTTTTTCGATAAATTGTCGATTTAGTGCGAAAAGACACCGAAAAAATGCGTAATTTTTCTACATTTTTGAGATTTCCGAAAAGAGTTTTTGGATTTTTCAAAATATTTTTTCACCATATTGTAGCCCTTGATAAGACGAATCTTTTGAGATCTGGATCATTCACGTAGCCCTAAAACTCACGAGACCAGGGCGATGTCTCACTTTGGCTGAAATTGGATGGCTATACCGATGCGATCGAAAAAACATTTTCAATGTTAAAAAAAAAAGTATGAGAACGCAACTCATGCAAGACGGTCTCGGTCATGTCTACGGCGTAGCGCTACGGGCGTAGCTTACAATTGAATAGTAGCAAATAGTTCGCTGTAGTCACAATACCATGCTAGTCATAGAGCAATTTAACTATATGTTAATGAGTCGAATATAGATAAAAGATCACGTAAATTAAAATACTCAATGAACGCCATAGCTAAAACGATACAATTCATAAAATTGTAAATTATAGGAATGTAGTGAGGTTGACTGCGACCTTAGAGCATTTAATAACCGGAGTCGCCTTTAAGAGCTTACCCCTCTGCCAAAAACCTTGCACAAATATGCAAACTTTTGTATGGACCGACGTTTATCTGTCATAAAATGACAGCCAAGGCATCTCCAGTTCTAAATGCTCTAAGACTGCGACACTCTCCAATTAAAATCTGACTGACGGTTCCGCTCAGGATGCCAGCCCATTTGAGCTGTCACCAAAATCAGCCAGGAACCAATTCATTAAAACAGCTGTTCGGGTCATTCAAATAAAAGTCACTTTATTTCAGCCAAACACACTCAAGCATAGACTATTTCAATACTTGACATTCCATCAAACGCAGCCGTCAAAAATTCAATAGACGGTCTGCGACATACGTATAGTTTTTACTACTTTAACCTTTTCGACGCCGTGTCAAACACAAAATCTGTCACGCGGACGCCACGTCACCGAAGTGTCAAAACTGAAATTGAACTTTATGCATATGCACGTAGGTCTATGTTGCTCTGTGTTCTGTGACCGATTAATCAGTCTTTGGCGTTGAACCTGCGGTGCGGACATATATCCGGTCATTGGCGTCCAAAAGGTTAATATCAAGTCATATGTGGCTATGGGTATTTCATAGGTAAGTATATTTAATATTCGGGCATGCTACGGCACTTCACAGTACAACTATTTTCACGACGCAAATTTCCCTAATACAACTCTCAAAGCAGAGAGAAGCAAAGTAATAACTCGTGTATACATATAAAACACTGGATATATGCTCAAAAGTTCGCTTGTTAGGTCGAAAATTTGTATTTTACAAGCTAATGTAGCCCGACATGTGTTGGTTTACTTTAGCAAAGGCTGTTAAAGTGACAACACTGGGAATTTCTAATCTGGACTTTATTAGACATGTAATAAAGTTGAAGTTAGGATAGCATGTTTCCACTAATTTCGTGTAAAGAACCGCTGCGTCTTTGTTATATTAAAGCTAGTTGTCAGCGGCTGTTGTTTTGTGATTAGTTGATTACTGTGTTGGTTTTAGGTACTAAGTAAGTAACTTGGATGTTACACGGTTAGTTTCACTAGACATATCGACCGGGATATAGAGAATAGAATAGAGAGCGTTTATTCGAGGCAAAATGAAAGACAAAAACAACACGTAACATGACTTAACATCTTCTTCTTGATCGGGACACTCTTGACAGAGCGGTCGTGGTCATCATTGGAAGTCTCCCTTTGTGACACGTTTGACGGCTCGCCTCCACTCCTCCCTGACGGCTGCGCGTTTAGCGCATTCGTGCAAGGGGCCGTCCATTGCTGCCTTTATTTGGTCCGTCCACCTCATGGGCGACCTTCCTCATGACTTAACATATAAGCCATGAAATGGTCCCGACTCAGCATGATGCTAGCCTTGCTGGACTAGCGCTGGTCTTCCGTCGGGACTGTCAGGGCTATTCGGATTTCGAGATAATCACAAGATCTTGAGACGATTTAGAGATCAACTAAATCTACATTAGATATCGACTAGATGTGACTTGGATATCTAAGTCATAACTTGTCGAAATCGTTCAAGAGGATCTCCAGAATCGCGGAAACGTCAAATTTGACATATCTATCTTACAAATATCTTTAAATTATCCGTATCGTAACTTGTTGAAGTCTAGTAGAAATCTAATTCATTTTCCGAATCGAGCCGTGTGATCTTTATATGGACTGTTATTACTAGGAGCTCGAAAAAAATACAAAATGTAATCACGGTCCATATCCCGGTCGATATAAGTCTAAGAACTTACTTTTTAAATATTTAAAAAGAGTTTCATGGACCCTTCGCCAAAAGCCGCTCCAATACAAACGAAGTTTCGCTGTCATTTTAAAATGACAATCTAAAATGGCATAAAGCTTGGCCTGTTATGGATGGTTTTTATCCACGTGACAAAATATCCCTCGCTTTTTAACAGAGCGCGAATGAAAGTGACGGATACGTTTTATCACGCTGTCACGTAGACAAGAACGACCATCATATCCGTAATGGACATTCTAAGTAACATAGGGCTTACTTTACATTGGACATTTCATACTTACCGTTAGTATTGAATTGATGACCAAATTAGCTTGAAACCTAAATAGGCCAACAATTAAAATCCGTGACTTTACAAAGTAAATTTTGTTGCGAGTAATTGTAATATGGAATCTCGGAGTAATTAACAATGGAGCCGCCATTAACAGCCGTTCCCCTCTGTCGAAAATAGGCGGCCAATGGTCAACCACATGTCAACCATATGTATGGACTGACGTTTATCTGACATGACGTACCTATACATTTGATGTGCCCCTCCCCGGCAAAAAACGGCAGACTATTTTGTACCGAAAATTTTAGACATGGCGTCTCCGTTGGTTATATCCTCTAAGTATGGAATAGTATTACTAGAAATTAATTTGCTAAATATACGCACTAAAGATTAGTAATAAATTCTAAAACAATTCCAATAAAAAGTTCATCCTGAATCAAGATATATTATCTCAACTGGAATCTGACCTGAGGGACGCGACGGTCAGGGCTGTCAGCACCGCTGCTTTCTGGGCATCCACTGTTTAAATTTAAGAGGAACCTCGACACGAGAGAAGAAGAAGATCTCAACTGCATTACATGTCGCTGGCTATATTTGCAATGGCTCTTTAAAGATTAAAGGTTCTATAACTCAGATAAGTGGCTACATTTACGACGTTTCTTTCCTACAAACACTTAAATATTTTATTCAAACATGTGCCTTCTTGCATGGTAACAAGGTACATAATCGTGTGAGCTTTTATATGCACATAAGGTAATGCGAACTCTGTATTCCCTCTCAGATAAATCAGCGAGGAGTTATGCGAAGCGGCAAATTGGCGTTGCTTATCCTTAATTCACGATACATTCACAAAAGACCAACTCGAGCTTACATTCCGGTATCAAAATGATGTCACTTTGCTATCTTTTGCGCGTGCATTTTGCGTATGTATTCGTATGTAAGAAACACTGTATCATCACTACACCTTATAAAACAAAGTCCCGCGCCGCGTCTGTTATTTGTGTGTTTATTCGCGATAAACTCAAAACTGCTGAACGGATTTTCATGCGGTTTTCACCTATCAATAGAGTGATTCTTGAGGAAAGTTCACTTGTATAATTTGTTAACGTAAACTTGTAAAGTTGTATTATAAAACAGCTACCTGTTTACTACGTACCTACTGAAATAAATTGAAGTAAAAATATAATACACAACACTTTCATGTCTTTTATTCAAGCGATTTTCCTGTTGAAATGAAGTGATTTAAACAAGTTCAGGTGATTTTCCTGTTGAAATGAAGTGATTTAAACAAGTTAAAACAAGTGTTTTACCGTTAAATTGTTTGCTCGTGTCACGCCCACAAATCCCAGATAGAAACAAACAGTGACGAATTTTTCCGCAAAGCAAAAACTTTGGCGAAGAGTTAAATTGACGTGAAATTCGTACAAGTTACACGTGTTAAAGCCGTTTCGACAGGGAAAAATCCAATCCGATTAATGGCCTACGAAGAAGTTCCGCAGATGCCAGAATATTTCAGTATGAATGGTATGGAAATTATTGCTAAAAACTGAACTTACTTTAAACCCACAGTCAGCTTAACATAAAGGCGCCACGACTGTAGGTATTTCGATATTAACAAAAATGTGGGTAGCTGAACATGAATAAAGTAATCTATGCTCAGTAATTGTCGTTTATATTATATCCGTACTCGGCGGGAAGAAGATGACAACTGGCGGGAAAAAAATGGAAGAAATTGAACCTTATGTTATTTTATTTTAAGTTCAAATTTCTTCAATAGAATATCTTGAGTTATGAACTTCTTCCCGCCATGTACACTGTACGGATATATCCTGACATGGCGCAGTTGGTAGGTTACGAAGCTACTCGTAGGTACTTACGCTCTCAAAGGTAAACTGATTTCCAGTCTTTTTTAACTGTACTGTGTTAGAGAGGGTCGGGTAGTCTATTTTCTCTATATCTTGAGATATACTTTCACAGTGCCCCTAGTGATTCAGTCGTAGGGCCGAGTTGCATAGGCAATCAACGAACTAATCAACGCAATGTTAAATTATGGCCGCAGTTTCTGTTATTCCTTGAGAAAGCTGCCAAAAGTTTTATACCAGTTTTGACATGTCGAACAGTACCTCTGAAGGTCTTATCTGATAACGCATACAAATCTCGAGGTCATACTATTCATTTATGTAGATCGCCTATACTATGTATCTTTAGGCATTTAAATAAAAGTAAACAAAGTCTACCCTCAAATGGCTCCTTAAGCCAGTTGAGGGTATATGAAAACATTACATGATCAAATAATTTAGGTTAAAGTTAGGTCGTTCAGTGACAGATCCATGCAGGCGGCTTTTTATATGGTTAGTTAACCAATACATTTTACCCGAAATTGTACAAATTGTTTGTTTACTTTTTTTAAATACCTAAACCTATTATTATATAGACTATAGATGTTGCTTAGTAAGATGAAATACTGAAAATATTTTGGATCTTACTGTAGCAAACTATGTGCTAACAGGAATCAATCAATTTGAAGGCAATCGTGTTTCTGAGCACGGTCCCATTGTACGCGCGTCAGTCAAGAGGCTTCACGCGACTTTTATAATCCGGACGAAGGTTCCTATCGTTCCAGTGTCTAACTTGACGTGTATTGTTGTCCCATTTTAAATGCATAAAGGTTTTTGGAATATTTTACAGGTATTTTGAAGCAAGTTTGGTCTTCCTAGCCACGTTACGGCTGGGCCGTGACGGCGGCAACGACAACCATAGGTGGGAACGAAAAGTCCTACCGCTGTGTCTCGTTCCAACCAGTGGTTGTCGCTGCCGCCGTCGCAAGTCGCGCAATGTCGTGGCCGAGCCGTTACGGCTTACAAGAGATGTTCATATTGTTTATTTAGGGTTACCGTCATCGAAAGCGATGAGGGACTAATACCTAATAATATTCCTACTCAATCGAGAAGTGGGTCAAATTTAGCTTCCAAGATTTGACCCACACTAACATACATAATCATAGACAGAGAGAATCATACTATCTTTGTCTTACACTAGTATTACTAGCACCCAAAAGAAAAGGATGAGTATAGTTTTCCTGGTTGTTACTGACTGACAAATTGGTTTGACCAACTATACTTACTAACAGGGCAAGTTGTATAAATTATAATTAAATAATTATTAATTGTCTTTCACCTGTTAGTGTTTCATCCTTTCGCATTTTTAGCTGCGCGCAAGGTTAGCTGGAAGAGATCCCTTTTAGGGATAAGTTCGCCTTTGTACATAACATCTTTATTTTTTTTGTTTGGTCCGTTTTATGTTAACCTGTTTATGTGCGATAAAGTGACATACATACATACATACATACATACATACATACATACATACATACATACATACATACATACATACATACATACATACATACATACATACATACATACATACATACATACATACATACATACATACATACATACATACATACATACATACATACATACATACATACATACATACATACATACATACATACATACATACATACATACATACATACATACATACATACATACATACATACATACATACATACATACATACATGCATACATACATACATATTATTTAGCAGTACGGGATTATCGTGTAAACAAGACCAAGTGCAGGTAGTTCGAAAAACTCGCGCGGCTAGAAGATGTTGATGTCAACTTGAGCCAGTCTTCTCCGAGACCGCGGGGACAACGCTGTCCTCGAAACTAAATTATATAACCTAATTGTACGCGATTAAGTCCCGTTCGGCTAAATAGTAATGAGTAAAAATCTTGAAAGATTAAATAAGTTATTATAAATGTTTGTAAAAAGAACCTGGGTAAAATACTTCCCCTAAATAACCATAATGAGGGCTAAAAAGGTTGTTTCAAATCAACGAAGGGCAGAAAAAATCAGCCAAAATTGCGGATTTAAGATAACCTGAATTATCCCAACGTTTTCCTGAACAATGACTTGGCTGTAACGATAAAAAGACTGGTCATTTACCCAAATCCCTCTCGCTTACAAGCGTTCATGGAATTTTGAATGGTAATCGGATTCGTTTACAATTACATTAAGGGCTTTTCTTATCAGAAGACTTTTCTAATATTGAATAGAATCAGGCGTTACTTTGCGGAAATCCATATTAATTAAAACCAAAATATTACTTTGCTAATCCGCGAAAAAATACCGTGCTAGTCAATCAGTCCTAACCCGTTAAGGGGCCCGCTGATTAACAGTCCGCCGGACGGTATCAGCCTGTCAGCTGTTCGGAACTGTCAACATTTTGTTCTAACTGACAGGCCGATACCGTCCGGCGGACTGTTAATCAGTGGGCCCCTTTATACTTACTTGCGTATTTTTTACATGCAATTAATAAATACTTATGCAAATAAATATAACAAGCTACCACCGCGCCATCGCTCGAAAAGATTGCACCATACCTTTGGCCTATCCTCGAGTATATGGCGATACTTTTTGACATTTGACAAAAACACATATCAGTGAAAAAATTAGGAACAAAGTCAAATGGCGTTCTAAAAGTGTTCATTTGTGTCGAAAGATGGCAGTAAATGAACTAAGTACTTTGACAATATTCCTCTAGTCTAAATTATCTTTGCTATTATACATGAGCCTACATATTCGCCACATGTACCTACTAATCTAACCGTGTGTCTAACCGTAATATTCACGTCTAGCCTGTTGAAATGAACCACATCATACATTACGCAATACGCCCGTTTCCATCCTATTAATCATCTTCATACCACATAAGATCTCACGTATAACTATCTTTATTACAAATCCATTAAGAACTCTTATTATGAGGCACGGGTTGCTATGACAGGGGTGTAACCGGGCGAACTAATCCCTAACAGAAGGATCTTTTCGTCGTGAAGTGCGTGAAAGGGCTTTGCAAACTGCTATGAATGAGGCTTTGTCTATGGCCGGAATAAAGCGCCTTCTAAGTTACGTTGTAGGTTATGATGAGAACTGTTTTGGGTCTAGAAGGCTGCCGTACAAACAATGCCATTATGATTCCACTTAATTATAATTTGTGTCAGTTTGGGTCACATTTTACGACACTAGTAGGTAAGTATATATTACCTACTGAAAAAATGTATGCCGCCTGTATAGCTCTGGTTTCCTAGGATATCGGTTTCGTCATAAAGCGGTTATCTCCATACAACATACTACTTCCTTCATATTTACCCATATTATTTTGTACGGAGACGGCGACTATATGACGGCACCGCTATCCTAGGAAACAGAAGGGGTGCAGCGTAAAAATGAGCAAATCTCTTAACTTTGCGATGTCTACAGAAAAGACACGAAAGTTAAGCATACAACAAAATGTATATGGTCCAATTATCAATCAAGACATGAGAGCAAAGAAAATCGGACACTTGGTAATGGAAAAGTAAAGTTATTTGACAATTTTTGATAGAGTATGTGCGGAGAGACAAAGAATGTATGGGCTCCCTTCCATTCCACGACTCTTCTCTTTCCGCACAGACTCTACAAGCTTTTATCGCTGTCTGTACTTTTGTTTCAACAGACAACAATTATTTATTTTAAACAAATATTGCAAGTTAAATAAAAGCATGTAAAATTAAATTACTTTTATTGCTTTTGGATCTTCTTCTTCTCCCTGCCCTTATCCCACGTTATGTGGGGTCGGCACAACATGTTTTTCTCTTCCATTCTCCTCTGTCTTTCGTCACCTCAGCATTTACTCCTTTCTTTCTCATATCCTCTTTCACACAATCCATCCATCGTTTTTTGGGTCTACCATCCGCTCTCCGTCCATCAACATTCATCCCTAACATTCTTTTGCCTATATGGCATTCATCCCTCCTCATTACATGCCCATACCACGCACCACGCTAACCTACTACTCCTCATCTTTTCCGTTACTGGTGCTACTTTCAAACTTCCCCGTATAATTATTGCATTTGCTTTTGAATGTGGTATACATACGTCAATAGGTGAATTAGGACATAATTACGTTAATAAACGAAGCAGAAATTAATCAGAACAAAAAGGGAATTTTCTCATATCCCGACAATAACGTCGCAAGATAACGAAACGTAACAAATTACACATATTTGGGTGCAGAATCCTTGAAATGTCTAATAAAGCGGGTAGCTTAGAACAACCAAGCCACTAAACTTATTCTTGTGTCAGTGAAATTGTCAGCTATTTTAAAAGGAGGCAAAGTTAGTGACTACCCTTTGTGCTAATACAATAGTATTTTTCAAACCGAAAGTGTGCGATGATAGAGGTAAATTTTGCGACATTTGGCATTTTTAGGTTAAGTAGGTATAAATTGTATGGAGATAACATATATCATCGTACCCTTCCAGTTTGAAAAATACATTAGCGAATGAATTAATAAGTTAATGTGTTTTAAAGTCACAATATTATCACTAAATACTTTGAGGAAACTGCACCAAGGCAGTTGGCTGTAAGAGTTGTGTATCAACCTCACATTATGTAGATTTCTTTTCCATTCGATACACCGTCGACATACAAGGCTGTAAACACAACGATACAAAATCAATTACATCCAATTTTATCTCTTTTCTCCAGCGTTGCCTTCCCTGCTCAGAGATACAGGACTGTCTCGCAAACTTCCAGCTCTCGGGACCCGTGATAAATGATCTCACCCAAGCTGACTTACGCATCTTTTTACTTTAACCAACTTACTTTCACAACATCATATGCCACTTGAGGCATGCATTCGAACTTCAACCTTAAATTCTGATACTTTAGGTATAAATTCGAGTAAGTTTAAGAGTTCAAGATGTTACCTTTTCGTAATAGCGTGTAGGAATGCGTATGCGGCACGCTTATAAGCTAATGTGAGTGTGAATAATTCATTGGGCGTATTTTATGAGATACGTATCGAATTTTTTGGTAGGTTAAGGGGTTCAGTTTATTAATGGATTAAGGGTACGTGAGTTTACTTATCAAGCAGCTTTATGTACAAGAGGATTACCTACAGAACGGTAACGTTTACGAAAATAATAACTTTCTCGTTATATCGTTATACGGTATCGATGAATCAGAAGGTTAGAGATATACATAATAGCGCTGCTACTTATTCTGTAGGTATGTCTATGTAGTGTTGTGTTCCTGAGGATGATTAAGGTTTCCAGTGGTCCCAAACATGAATAATTGTAAGTTTGAATAGTCGGGATGCTTGTAACTCCACTATGTCCATTATTTTTAATTTGATGTAATCATATGTTATGTAAATGAAGTAGTAACTAAACAGGGGTCGTAAGTAGTAGTTTTTGACGTGATAACGTCTTATAAATCGATGAACACCGGTAGCATGCACGAAAAAGTGTCACGTTGTGGACAGATCTCCATGGTAACGTTACGGCCAAAGCATGCAATTTTTCATCAATGTTTTCTTATGACGTTATCACGCAAAATTATCGTCCGTAAACCGACTTTACAGACAACCACATTTTTTGCGATACTACTATAAATGTGAACGAAATATTAATCATCAATAGGTACGGTAGTAGGTATGTTCTAAATTCGTTTGCAAACTCTACCTACGGGTTACCTAAATCATACACTAACAGAACAAAGGGTAAAATATGTCACAAAGTTATAAGAATACATTGCCCTCCCATTTTTCCCTAATAGCCCATAACTGAAAGGTAACATTAGGACTTCGATAGTAGCGATTAGGGAGACAATGTCGCTGAAGTGACAGGCGACAGCGATGAGCGATAAGGGCAAGAGCATCGCCCGACAAGAGCGTCGCAAGCTAATGGGCTGGGAGGGAAAGCGGCATACATTTAGTTACAAGTAAAAAACCGGCTAAGTCCCAGTCGGACTCGTGCACGAACGGTTCCGTACCATTACGCCAAAAATACAGCAAAAAAATCACGTTTGTTGTACGGGAGCCCCATTTAAATATTTATTTTATTCTGTTTTTATTAGTATTTGTTGTTATAGCAGCAACAGACTCATCAGTTACAGCCTGGTGACAGACAGATAGACAGACGGACAGACGGACAGACGGACAGCGGAGTCTTAGTAATTTGAGTCCCGTTTTTACCCTTTGGTTACGAAACCCTGAAAAACAACCTTCTTAACCACAGTAGACCATAGAAGAACGTTATGTCTTTACAGGTTCATGAATTGTCAGTCAACATCGTGTAACATATTATTTGATATTTACCAGTCGTTTTTCGGTAAAGGAAACATCGTGAGGAAACCGCGGGCTATTACCAATAAGACCTAGTCCCCTCTGAAAAATTAGATGGCATTCGCTTTCGTAAACACTAGTGCCTAACGCAAATTCTTAGGATTAGTTGCCAAGCGGGTCACAGGCTCCCATGAGCCGTGGCAAAAAGCCGGGACAACGCGAGGAACTGTCATAAAAAAATGTCATGTACAAAAATGTTCAAGGAAAGGTCTGGTTGACTTTATGGAAGATATAGGGAAAATTACAAAAATTTGGCAGACAATTCTAGACTATTAAATCCTGTCCTATTGTATTCAATCTCGAACACGCCAGATAATATTGAGTAAAGGTAACATTCGGATTGAGAGCATTGAGACTGCAGCAGTGTTACTGCTGGCATCGCTGAGGCGGGCGATGTCACAGTCAATTTCGCCATCCAAATGTTTAAGACGGGTCTCTATTGTTTCCCATAAAGTTTTAAGTCCTAATGTATTGTTTGTCATCATTTTCGTTAGTCATAATTTGGTTTTTCTCAGGAACGCGTAACTCAGGATTGCCATTAAACAAACCTAACCTAACCTAACCTATCTATAGGATAACCTTACGAAAATCCTGAAAGTTAACGGTTTCAGAATTATGACTAATGATAATTTGACAATCTTTACATTATGACTTTCAATAATTATGTCAAACAAAGGGATCCGGTTTAAGACACATTTGACCGAGTCTAAATCTAGGATTTACATAAAACTGACACACAATACACACTTACGCAGACTTTTCCACACTTACACCGTACCGGAACCGATCAGTCGCCATACGTTACCGTTATTGAAGGGCGATAGTCGCACAATGGCTACAAATGTGTCGTAAGTGCTTCACGCTAAGTATGTCGTAAAGGTCCATTGTCACTAAATAATATTCAGGAACTTGGAAGAGACGTGAGGCGATTTCTTATGAAGTTATATGAAAATGTTCTAGTTCTGTAGGTTCAAGTCTAAAAACAAGTTTTAAATATTGACTTTGTTTTAAATATTTAATAAAATTCTGCCTGTAAAGTAGTGTTTAGTAACTTGAAGAGGAAAAAAGCGTTGGTGGCCTAGCGATAAGAGCGTGCGACTTTCAATCCGGAGGTCGTGGGTTCAAACTCCGGCTCGTACCAATGAGTTTTTCGGAAATTATGTACGAAATATCATTTGATATTTACCAGTCGCATTTCGGCGAAGGAAAACATCGTGAGGAAACCGGACAAATCCCAATAAGGTCTAGTTTATCCTCTGGGTTGGAAGGTCAGAGGGCAGTCGCTTTCGTAAACAACTAGTGCCTACGCCAAATCTCGGGATTAGTTGTCAAGCGGACCCCAGGCTCCCATGAGCCGTGGCAGAATGCCGGGATAACGCGAGAAAGAAGAATAAGTAACTTGAAGGCATATATAATGAGACGAATTAAATAGATGACGCTAAGGAAAGTTAACCGGAATTAGTTATTAAAGTTAAATTCCTTTATCTACACACATATCCACTATCATAAACCCTCTAAGATGCGTTCAAAAACCGGAAATTACCGCCAGCACAAAGATAAATTATTAATTTAGCAAATTTCTTATCTGTGAAACCACACTCGTATTTAAATGCCTTTCATTATGTAGCAGTCACATAAACTACTATTAAAGCATAGTCACCTCAATCTTCCTAAATAGTCTTCCGCTCCGCTACTATATCTACTATACCCACAAACCTAACTCACAAACATGTCCTAGCCCAAATCTGGCAGATAGCCAGGCCTATATAATTACTAGCGATAGCGGTACAGCCTGAAATTCGGGAATCAGCTGCAAATGGTGTTAAAGGTATGAAAATCGGCACGATTAATCTTTAGACCATTTGAATCAATTTGACCCGTAGCACCAAAAAAAATAAATAAACGGAAAAGAGTTATGACGTCATCTTTTTTTTGTATGGAAAATTTAAAAAAAATGTTCAGAAACCCATCGTGTGTGGTATTAAATGAAAGTGCATTTTGAACCGGTTCTAAATATATATCACATCATTATATTTCCGTCACTTGCATTCAATTAAAATAAAAAAAAAAATCAAAACATACCAAGTTTGGGCTCCTCCAGATAGGAAACCTTGTATATGTGTATATGGGTATTTATTTGTGTGATGATGATGATGAATACACAATTAAATGCCCTTACCAGGATTTGAACCTGGGACCTCCTGCTTCATAGGCAGGGTCACTATCGACTAGGCTAGGAGGCCGTTTCATCGATAGATTGATAGATCACAATTTGTAATATTATTATTTTTTTTAAATACTAAAACTAAATATTTTCGAAATTAATTTCTTGGGGTTAGATATGGGGATATTGGGTATTACTTGAGGTATACTTTACAAAAAATAATTCAACGGTTTCGTATCTGGAGGAGCCCAAACTTGGTATGTTTTGAAAATTATTTTTATTTTAATTGAATGCAAGTGGCGGAAATATAATAATGTGATACATTTTTAGAACCGGCTCAAAATGCCCTTTCATTTAATACTACACATGATAGGTTTCTGATTTTTTTTTTCAATACAAAAAAAGATGACGTCATAACTCATTTCCGTTTGTTTTCTTTTTTTGGTGCTACGGGTCAAATTGATTCAAATGGCCTAAAGATTAAGCGTACCGATTTTCATACCTTTAACACCATTTGCAGCTGATTTTGGTCAACCGCTAGTACTATACACGCAGTTTAGGCTAGCCTAGCTTTAGTTGTCTAGACTTTACTCGGAAACGACTTAACAACCAAGAAACTCCTGACATTTTTGCTTTTACAAAACTGGAGCACTTAAATGAAACTGAATTATGCGGTTGGATTAAGCAAATTGTAACTTTATTTCCATACCCTTAAAGCTTCTACTAAGTGTACGTACGTACATAAATAACCATACTTATTCGGAATACTTATGCGGACAAATCAGGGAAAATTGAACCTTCTGTTTTTGTGTTAGGTCTTTATCAGTTGTTATTATCTATACTAGGTTGGTTTATACAGAGCATTTTCGGTCTATTGTGTACTAGACGTGCGCGCCGCCGCGGCGCGCCGCCGCCATAGAGAACCAGCGCGCCGCCGCCGCCGCCGGTAGTTTAAAATTCGCGCCGAATATTTTTTTATAAGACAGTATTATGCAGCGTTAAAATATGTAATAGGTCATAGACCGATAAGAAATAGTTAAAAATTAACGCGGGAACCACTTCCTACGTAACTCTCACATTTTTGACGTAAAATACTTACTTACATGGCAATAATTTAGTACGGATTTTTTTTGGTTATTGTATAATTTAATTTCTATTTTATGCCGCACCAACACCATACTAACTATTTCTTATGTGGCAGTATGATTTTCATAAAAATGTGTTGTATGTATGGGGAAATCACATTTACAAAGTATAATTTCCAGTGTTTTAACCGTTGTCGATTACACGGCACTTTTGCTAAGTCCAGTATGTTGGACATTGCCAAGTATGCGAAGAGTAAAATTATCAAATTTTCTGGTAGTGTGGTGGTGGTTTTTATGGTAAATAATTAAACAGAGGGATGTTAGGTGTTTCAAAACGTTTTAAATAGTCATTACTTGTCGGTTTACAACGTAATGAACTAATGAACCAAATAGATAAAAAAATATTTATACGGATTTTTTTTCCTGTGCGTTCATCAAGACATCAAGAGACAGACCCTATTTCATTTCAGAAATTTCTTACAAAATATTGATCAAATTGCATGCATTATTGTAAAAACCATTGCTCAGATGTTGCTGCCTCCTAGTCCTCCTACGATACCCCGCTAAGTTTGATAAATGACGTCAATGACTGCTAAAATTTTACCACCTACGAGCTATAAAGTTTTTGGAAAAATATGAAAATAATAGGTTTGACTTTAATTCATAACATAAGTTGACATTATCAGTGTTTGTAATTTGTAATTAAAAAATGCAATATTGTATATTTATAAAAAAACCATGAATTTGACAAAAAAAACCTTATGCACTGTATGTATTTCATTATGCGGCGTATCTTTTTATTTAACATACGTATGTTTTTTTCGAAACTATTATAAATAGATTTTTTTCATGATTTTTCTACAATAAACAACCATATAATAAGATAATAACACCAAAAAAAAACAACGGGTTGCACTCAGGGAGTGCCGGCAGAAGTGAAAACTCAACGACATTGTAACTAAAAATATTAATAACAGCGCCATTTAGTGCAAAATGTCTGTAGCACTATGTATAATTGAGGTTAACGCCATCTAGCGTTGTATCGTCGCATTACTTGAAACCCCTAAGCACATCACTGTGAGTACTACTGGTACTACAGTTATATTAATACCAGTTTGAGGGAAACTCACTAGATGGCATTTAAATCAAAAAACGATGACATTGTCCGTCACACATAACATAACGTCACGCAAGCGCCCTGCGCCGCCTACATGAAACAGCAGGCTCAGGCATACATTTTCGCCGCGAGGTAGAAAGAGAGGAGAGACGCCTTACGCGTTACGCCTTACGCTGTCTCGAGTTTATAATTTTTTCCCCACCTCAAAAAGTGCACAGCGCCGCTAAAGAAGTTTTCACTTCAAAAATGATACTAACACAGTTCTTTGACATTTTTTTCCCTTTTCGAGGGGCTACCCGAGGTTTTCATCGATTTTTGACAAGTTTTGAATCGTATCTCCTTTTTTTGCACTACAGATAGAATTATAAGACAAACGGTTATCGGTTTTTCAATCTTTTATCTCCGGTTTTGTCCACCGGATTTTGAAACAAAATGAATACTTATTTTTTTATGAATTTTTTAAACATTATCTAAAAAAACATTTTTTTCGTATCTAGTTTACAGTGAAGGATCTTACATGTGCCTACGAAATCTACATATTTGAGTGCGTCTTTGACGTCTCGAAAAGCGTGTGCAGGGTTTTAATTTTAAACTAATTAACACAAAAGTTATGGCCAGAAAACCAGTTTTTTAGCCTAAAATTGTTCAAATTTGATGCCAAATATCTCGAAGACTTTGAAGTAAATATGGGATACTATATTACTTAAAGCCTTGCTGGTAATATAATAAGCTGCAAAAAACATTAGAAAACTAAGGGATACAGATCGAAGGTCATTGGCGTGGGGTAGCCCCTTAAGGGTTAAGCGTAACTTTTCATTATACGTCTTAATATTGAAAAGTTGAAAAATCCCACGCCGCCGCCGTGGATTTTTTCGTGGCGCGCCGCCGCCCGATTTTTTTCGACCGGCGCGCACGTCTATTGTGTACACTTATAAGGATTTTATCTAGTCTGGCTAGTCAATGTAATTTGAACCTTATTGCGCTGATTTAAGGATTAAATTGAGGATAGCTTGCTGATGAAATTAATCGCACCAAATACATAAGCTACCTACCATTTGAATTTCATACAAATAAATACAGGGTGATTTTGTTATGTCTGATTATACCCTGAGGGGAGAATAATATAATCATATGTATACCTAGGTCACATTGAACAGCTTTTACTATGGAACCAAACTCGCGGAAACGCAAAAACGAGATTTAAAAAAAATCACTCCGTATATACCTAAACGTAAACCAATTCCTTACTGACATTATTATAGCAATTGTGTTCTAATTAGAAATGTTTCTGAAACTTAATTAGTAAACATATTATTATGTGATATGTAGTGTTTAGTTTTTTTAAAGTTTAGTTATAAAATATATTTTTATATAATATGTATGCTAGTTTTAAGGTATTTATGTATGGGCCATTAGTTGCCTGAAATAAAGATTTTCATTCATTCATTCATTATTATTTATATTAAAGATGAGGCGTCTAGACTGATAAAAATATTGATTTGCCATCAAATTTAACGTCGGGCAAATAACCATGATGCGCTGAAATTGAAATAAGATTGGTGTGATACCTTTTAAACAAAATTAATTTGTGATGATAAGTTTAGTAGGGCGGAAAACGGGAGGAATTTTTCATTAGGCAGTAAATATAGTCTGTCAAACAACTTTGTCAGTAGAAATAGGCGCGAAATTCAAATTTTCTATTTGAAGATAAGCCTTCGCGCCTAGATTTTTATATTTGCCGCTTTTTTCTACTGACCGAAAACCAAGGCTCGGAACCGGTTTTTTCTTCATACAAAAAATACCGGTATTATTTCGTTCTTTTTCGTTCTTTAGTTTATTATTTCATTTTTAATGGGACAATCTAATAGTACTAAGTTGTCACCTAAATACATGATTCAGTCCTACGTAAAGAGCAAAAAATAATTAAAGATATTGGCCTATTTCGGGTTTTTCAAAAAAACCGGTTTCTGAGCCTTGCCGAAAACCATTTTGTATCGAAAAACGCCTACAAACAGAGAACCCGTCTAACGGGTTTGATGGCAGTGAATGTGTTAAGGTAGTTAACCCAACCGCGAAGATAAGGTAATGTATTTGTTATAATAATGTAAAGATTTTTACCCAGTTATTCGCTTCGTGCCAGCGATACGATCAAAGGAAACAAAATCACTAGTCTTGCATGAATGATTCGCCAAGATTGACCATCAGGGTGACGTAAGACGACGCCCTCGCAGTAAAGTACGTAACAGTAGGTCCATTATTGTTTACCCGACTACAAAAAGGTGGAACTGTTTCAAAATATGCAAAATTATTAAAATATATATATATATATATATATAATCACGCCTATTTCCCGGAGGGGTAGGCAGAGACCACGGATTTCCATCTTGCTACGATCCTGACATACCTCTTTCTTCTTTAATTTTTTTTTTCTAATTAGTTTATAAATGTAAACAATTGGCGTGAATTGGAGCAGATTAAGACAGAATGGCTTTCTCTTGTGTCAGAGGCCAAGATACTTTTGGGGTCACAAAGCCAGTGTATGACATGATTTCAAAAATAATAGTAATTTTAAATTAAGCGTTAAAATGATAAAAATGCAATAGTTTCGTTTACGATTCTGTAAAAACTGATCTGAGACTGACTCTAGTGGATGGCTCCTCTACATTCAGAGATGTATTAATTATATAGAGAAACCTTCTGACCATATGTATTCTTAGGAATAAAACCTTCCCCATTTCGCAGCAATTCGGGACGAAACATTGAGTTGTCTTCGCAATAACAAATAAAAACTAGGAACTTACTTAATTTAATATTTTGCTTTTTAAGGACCATTATTACGTTAGGCAATGTCACTTTGACATTTGCCTTCCCTATTGTTTTGGGATTTTATTGAACTAACTTATTACCGTAAAATGGGGTGAGTAGGGATTACGAGGGCAGTTGGGTTATGAATGGGGTGAGGAGGGATGACAGAGGGGTGAGTTGGTTTTTACAGGCTACTGCTACGTAAATTATATATTCTAATAACAAATCAACCTATTATAATGTTCATAATCCCAAAGTGTCGATCCAACAATTTTCAAAACTCACCTTAATAGGAAATCCCTCGTCACCCCAACTACGGGGTGAGCTGGGATTTCCTACTATTTCATGTTAATCTCTAAAGTTATGAAATGAAACAACAAATTATCATTGACAAACTAAAATTCATACATCCGGAACACTTTTTTTGTATATAAATCAATGTGCTACATATAAAAATAAACTTTTATAAGGGTTTGAACTTCGATTTCGTCCCTACTCACCCCATTTTACGGTATGTCTTGGTGTTTTTTGTTAAAAATTGTAGGCAGTTTTTTAAGTAAAGTAAGCCCGATAAGTTTGTAAAACTGAAAATTGGCTAGTTTTACGAACTAGAAAACATCAAAGTAGTGAGCTAATATGTCTTTCTTATGAGTTTTACGTCTCATTTTAAGCTTAAGTACTTAATCTATGTACTATAAAGTAGGTAGATTACTTATTTAATTAAGGTCATGGTCATTGGTTAACCTACTGGCATTTCGTGTTTTGTCCTATTTGAAGGACATTTATATTCTATAATTCTTGTTTCGAAATATACGACTTAATTGCGGCAACACTATTACGGCCCACAACACAGGCCTTATTAAGCTTAAAGGTTGACTCACGCTAGACCGGGCCGTGCCCGGGCAGAGGCGTCCGACATGTCATTTCTATGACGGCTGCTCGGTGATCACGTGGTACTTTCCATAGAAAACGACGCACCGGAAGCTCCGGCCCGGCCTAGCGTGAGTCAACCTTAACGTGGGGCTTAGTCGATTTTTGAACCTAATGTCTTTATTATAATTTAGTTATTCAAGGGCATTGGTCATTGGTCAAGTTAACCTACTGGCAGTTCGTGTTTTGTCCTACTTGAAGGACGGCTATACTTAGCCCGTACGGTGGCAATAGGATCGATAGCGCCTTACCGATGCAGCGGTCACCGTTGGCTACATTCAAAAATATAGGTACAGTCGACGTCAAAGATATGTTTGCATTTTTCGCCCTATTACAAAGGAGTAAGGTGCAAAAGTGTAAACATATCTTTGACGTCGACTGTACGTGAAAATGTACAGCTTTTACTTGGTATTTTAACACACTGCTCGATTAGAACTTTAAGATACGTCAATTAATAGATCTGGACGTTTTTGTTTGAATAAACGTCACATTTGACACAGCCATATCATTTCTAGATCTATTAACTGACGTATCTTAAAGTTTGAATCGGGTCGACATTCAGTGCCAGCGCGAGCTGCTACGAGCGTAGCCGATAACACGGGAAAACCCGTATGTAGCGGAAAGCGCCTACGATGTGTTAAGAAAAGTCTGACATTAAAGTGATGTTAAAATTAAAAAGCAATAATATCATACTTGTGAGTGAAGTTAAAGTTACGCAACATTTGCTAAGAATTGAAAATTTTGGTTTAATGAATTCTATTCATCTGAAGCTTTTGATTTTGAATACAATTCTGCCCCGTCCTACCACTAGGTTTTTAAGGATTTTATTTCGATCGGTTACTAACCGGTTTTAATTAACCAGTTTTTCCATACAATTAAAAACCGGTTTAGATTCCCTACCTAGCACGCATGAGTAAGAGTAAAGGCTTTGCCGGTAATCGGATGCGATTTGCATTACATTTAGGTACATACCTACTACATGTTTAATTGCGCCTTACAATATTTACAATACAAAATATATTGTGAAATATGAAACCAAAAAACGGTCGCTCTCAGCTAATACTTTGTAAGACAGTACAGTATCTCCCTAATGGGCCTAATATCCTTACAAAGTTATTACTAACCATCGCCTCTCTGGGCCGTTTTCCCAACGTAAATCGGTTTAAGTTCTCCCCGTAAGGGTAACACACGTTTCGTTGTGGGTCATGATTCTGAAATATGTATTGGACGAATCGAAATGATAGCCAAAACGAATTTGCATGTAATAGCTCGCTCCATAGCTTACCCCGGTTTACCAGCATTTCATATCTCTTTGACAATTCCTCATACATGCAATGCTATGATGATATATTTTCCCTCATTTCCTCTTGTACTTGTAAGCGCTATACATATGCATATGCCTGTATGGGGGGCGGGGTGTCTAAAAAAAATTGTGTGATGTAATTAATGGATGACCCCTAATAGCAAATTCGTGGATTCATCTTCTATGTAGACACAACTTCGCATCGTCCAACATTACAATATTGAATCTCATCCACAGATTGCCATTTTCCTACCTCTGCAATAATGTACTAATATCCAGTAATTTTGTCGCCTTTTTAAGAGGGTTGGTTTGCGTCAAATCCGGTAGTTCTAAAATAATAAATCTCAGAAACTATTAGATCCAAAGAGACAAATCTAGTCTCGTATTGTAGCAAATTTAGTCTACTTTAAAAATGTACTGAGAATATAGTATCAAAAACTAGTCCTTTAGGGTTATAATCACCCAAAGCTAAAAAAAAAACGGAATTTTCGCAGTTTTTTCGATTTTTGATAAAGTTGCGTTTGGTGCTCACAAACCTGGATTATTCATTGAGCCAACATCATAAACAAGTTTGCAAAATATCAGAACTATCGGATTTGACGCAAACGCTAAATGTATAAAATTACTGTATTATAATATTCTTATAGCGATCATTAACTACCCCATTACATCCTCAACAGCTATTTATTGTTTACCATATTTTCGCTTAAACAATCCAAATTCTAACTGATTTTCCAATAGCTGTTAACCACGTGTCGTGTCAATTTCACGTGACGTGACAAAGAACTATAAACTTATCAACATGTAAAATTAACTTTGAACAAACTCGGCTGTAAGAATGCGTACATATCCCCAATAAAAAATAGAATCAATGTTTTTTTTAATCTCTTGAAGTAGCAACTTGACGTGAAAATTTTGCGTGGTCCGTGGTCTATTGCTCTTAATATCGTATTTAATTTGTATGAAATAGGCATTAAATTTCCGTATCTGAATGCGCTCCCTGTATAAGGCTAATATTTTCTCACCTAACCGAGTTACCGTTATCGAGTTCCCGTGGGATGTATTTCGTAAACTGTTGTGTAGGTTTTTTCTGTTCCTTTTTTGTTATATTGTGAACTCAGTGAGCGTTTTATGCAGTAATTTTGTTGTGTTTACGTTTAGAACAGTAATACAATAAGTAGGGTACCCCAGCAATGTACAGCCCATACGAGTACCTAGTTTAAATAAGTACATCATTATTATGTTGGTTATTTTTGCTTGTTCCAGAAAGTTCATCCCACTACACATCATAGAAGAGGACAGTTACGAGAAAGATGTTCTTTTTTACGTCAACCTGGGAAACCCGGAGTTGATCGGTGGTATGTAATATAACATTAACATATAACTTAAGATACAAATTAAAAAAAAATTGATCATCATAGTAACATCACTATTTATTACCGTGATGTCCGTTATTAAAAAAAACCTATGCATCCATTAGTAACCTGTTCCGTTTTAGTATAATTCTAAAAATAAATATGTCTACAGTCTATTGCCGCGACCAAGGCTCGGAACCGGTTTTTTTAAATCCCAAAATAGCCCTGAATTATGTATTTCGGTAACAACTTCGTATTATTAGATTGTCCCATTAAAAATGAAATAATAAACCAAAAAACGAAAAAGAACGTAATAATACCGGTGTTTTTTGTATGAAGAAAAAACCGGTTCCGAGCCTTGGCCGCGACCCATACAAAATGTATGCAGAGTCGTGGCAATTAGACGCAAACGCAGATATAATCTCAGACCCTTTATTTTATTTTGTATGGAACTAAAAGTAGCGTGATGCTTTGTCAGCTTTACGAGAAAACAATAAATAATTGATACTAAAATGGGTTTTTGCTAAAATTCTAAAAGGAAGACTTTTTTTTTAATTGGCAGATATATTTTTTTTTAATGCTGTCAACAAGAATGGATTGCAAAATTAGGTAAATTGGTAACAAATTGACTGCCGGAAAATGGAAGAAAGTGATCTAAACTTATGACTGAATATTCGTTTTGTTCTAGTTCATACTGAAATCCCAAGAAAGAAAAGACATCGTGTTTGCGACGAAAAAATCCCTCTTTTTAATTATAATACTTAGAGTTTGTTCGGAAAAAAAAGAGTCGTGGAATGTATCGCCAATACATAAGAAACCATTTATTGCAACACAAAAAGCATACAGGTTACATAATATAATAAGATTAAAAAATAAATTGTGCGGCGAAAGGAACGGGCTCAGCATACGCTGCGTCAGTCATTTCATTACAAATTGCCTGCGCAGCGCTAATTTTCAGTCCACGACTCTTCTCTTTCCGAACAAACTCTAACTTACTTATGTACTTATGATTATTTTTATGATTAAAAACGAATATCAGATATTCTCAACAGGAAACTAAAACGATATCACAGTCATAAGTTTCGAACGCCGCAGTTCCATTTTCAAACTCCGCAAACGGCCCAATACTGACAACTTAACGATAACGGCGCTCGCAAGTTAACCAACACACTCGTGCCAACTCACGAACTGCCAACATACAAAGTTAGACTGTTGGCCCGTGAGACTTAACCAACTAACTTACGGAGGGTCGCATCTTGCTTTTCCGTTTTAAAATCCAGGGTGGTTTAGGAGACGTGAGCAGTAAATATTAATGGATCGTTCGCCAACGTATTTAAGTTAGTAAGGTAAACGTACTAATGCTCGACATGCTAATATATTGGGCATTAGCATGTCGAGCTCTAAAACACCTTGCTGTCACCTCTATTGACAATGACTTAAGTTTCAAGATGACATGTACTGGGACCGCGTCGAGCACCAGTACGTTTACCTTACAACCAAACCTTTATCCTGTTTTTTAACATTTGCTTAAGTAGTATCTACAACCACGGTCATCCTACAACAACTTTAGGAACAAATCAAATTATTTTTTATTAAATATTTTGACTTGTGTTTACCCCACAACACCCGATTAATAATAAAGATAAAACCTCTTTTACCGTTATGACATCATTTTGAATATGAAGAAAATAAACTGTCCCACTTTTAGATATGATTTTTCAGATGTAAACTAGACTCTGGTGAAATTCAATTTGACACTTGTCATTGATAAAGCAAAGATGACGTTGGCGGAAGTGGCCTTACACAGGACTTACTTAAATACTTTTTTATTTTTAATTCCACGATAAAAAATACTAATGTCCATTGACGTATTATATCTATGGACTGGCCTTACGGGCACTAAAAATGGTACTAGTTCAGCGGTGTGACTCACCAATTCGAGCCAATCGCGCAGCCTAACGCAGCTAGTTGCAACCAATCGCGCGTGTGATGCGAACTCATCAACCAATCGCGTGCGTGATGTGAACTCATCAACCAATCGCGTTGTAGCGGTGTCACACCGCTGTACTGGCCCCATTCTTATTGCCCGTAAGGCCAGTCCTGAGATTTTATACGTCAATGCTAATGTCACTATTACTGGACTATAACCGCGAAAATCGAAGTTCGCAAATTGCATACCTACATCTTTCTCTGTCACTCTAATTATGACCTTATTGGAGTAAAGGGAAAGATCCCCGCAACTTGCAAATTTCGGTTTTAACGGTAAGCCCTCTGGTACGAAATTGTAGCTAGGTTAACATTTATTGAATGTGTAGGGTTGATCCAGATCACGTCTCCTGAATCACCCTGTATGCTTTAATGAGCGGAATCAAGGTTGATTTTCCGTTAACATTACGAAATCTAGGAACGTTCAACGGAGTTTTCTGATTATTTTGAATTTATTAATGCATTTTACTAGTTAATGAGTTAATTTTAAGCATGGCAGAGATCCAGTTAGTTCGTGGAGTCGGCAAGTGCATTAACTATGTTTTTGTGTTGCTCGGTGAAAATGATTTTAGGTATCCAGAGTCAGATTAAGCTAATTCTCCCCTGATTTGGTAAGTGACAAAGTGCGAAGTGCCATAAATTTCTAAGTCCTAAGTTTAGGGTCGGCCGTCCATCAGTTAGCCGCTGGTACACAAATAGCCTCGTGAATATCTAGCGGACAGTGGCATTTTCACACTTTGTAACTGCAAAGTCTTCGCAGAGCTTAGACTGATTCATGCATATGCGTATTATAATGAATGTTAGATAATATTATTTGAAATTAAATATTTAAAAGAATTTGAAATTAAAAGCATTGATGTCTGTCGTTCCGATTGGTCAACACTAATGTTTTCGCAACAAAAATAATTGACTAAAAATATTAATTTAGAGCAGGGATCGGATACCGGTATTTTTTGTATGGGAACGAAAACGGTATTTTTTCGTTCTTTGTTAAATATTTCATTTCTAATTGGGCAATCTAATAATACGAAGTCGTTACCTAAATATGTAGGTACATAACCGAGTCCTACATTTCGAGTATAAAATAATTCGAAAATATAGTTATTTCACAGTTTTTGCAAAAAACCGGTTCCGATCCCTGAATTTTAGAGACACACGTATAAGCAAGACTAATCAATCTTACAACTATATTCCAATCATTTTCACCGAGCACTGATTTGAAATTAACTTGTTTTCATAGTTTTAAAACATAGTCGATGCATTTGACCCGCGTTTAAATTGGCTTTATTCTTCGTTTATGCATGAATTAATTTTGTCCCGGCAGAAGTATTTGAAACATTCCTGCCTGATGCATCGGCTACTGTCTCAGTAGCGTTTGAGCCTGGTAAGTTGTGTTGTGGGATGGGTTACGCTTGGTAATAACTATTAGACCAACACGAAATACTGAAATATTAAATACTAGCGACCCGCCCCGGCTTCTAACGGGTTAACAAATTATACACCTAAACCTTCCTCCAGAATCACTCTATTGATAGGTGAAAACCGCGCGAAAATCCGTTCAGTAGTTTTTGAGTTTATCGCGAACAAACATACAGACGCGGCGGGGGACTTTGTTTTATAAGGTGTAGTGTTACTCACGATAAATAATGCCGGAAACGAAAATTTGGGGGAAAAGTACTTAATTAAATTATTACCAATGGTCCAACACATAAAATCCACGTATAGACGCGAAGATAGATTTCAGCTTTAACTTCTAAATCACCAATGTTACATACTGGGGCCTATTGCATAATAAAATACAAGCTAATACTATTATTTACTTTACATACAAAACACAATACACACACAATAAGCCCCAGCACGGATATCATGGTCGCATTTTTATCACTTGTCATGTTATGTGTCACTTTCGCACCTTCATACTTGTTAGAACGTGACAGGCATGGTGACAGATGATAAAAAGGCGACCATATTAGCCTTGCTGATCATTGTTCCAGACATCCTTCCATATCAGAAGTGAATATTTATATATATATATATTAATATATATCAGTGTGGTATTGATAGTATTACCAAGCGTAACCCAATGAGTTTTATTTTCTTGGCTACCGTTTTTTATGGATATTGTAGTTTGCTTTAGAATGTTTCTTGTTTTTGCGTGTGAATTATTTCACCGTTTGGTGTTATATTGACTCTGCACGTGATTTGAACAGTTTCAGTGTTAGCCTATTAATGACTCTCTATGTATAAAATTTTATTTACCTTCTGATCTAGCAAACATATATTACCTATTACCTGGTTCAGTAACTACAACAGTCTTAATTTTTAATTACTTACATAGCCGACCGCTATAATTATATATTGTTTTAATTCTAACCAATTAATAATAGTAGTTTATGTAGTACCCATAGTACAAGCTTAGCTTAGTTTGGGGCTAGGTCGATCTGTGTAAGATTGTCCCCAAAATATTTATTTATTTATTAACTAGGTACTATGTGCAGTCACCTGCACTAATATGTTGCTAATACTAATAATATGTGGCACGGTCTTGGCTCTACAAATAAGATTTTGTCAGATATTTTTTCGGCCTTCGTTGTGCAACATATTATTGCAGGTGACTGTACAAAAATGAAAGGTTTTAAAGTATGACTGTAGATTTATGAAACAAGCTGAATGCGAGTGTTTTAATGCCTAATTATGTTACAATTAGTTGTACATACAGTGCTTTTTCTACACACATTTAATAAGCTTTCTATGATGTGTTCAGAAACTACATGTTACGATAACCATTGTCGTTTGATCACACACTCAATAAAACGTAATTTCGACTGATATTAGAAACGAAGTCATATCAAATTCCTGTGGTTTTCAGAAATGTTGGAAATTTGAATGTCATTATTAAATCGATACCGACGTTATTGTACGCAATAACAACATTTACACAGATAAGAAATTTGTTTATCTTTATGCTGGTCGTAACTTCTGGTTTTTGAACGCATCATAAAGGGTTTATGATATGTGTGTAGGAGTGATTCTCAAAATAGTGGCATCTTAACCTGTCATCGAGTTTTTGAATTGAATGTATGTTTATTTGCTCTTTTTCATATGAAACAAAAATGTATCTAGATAAACTAAAACAATGTTTATCGAGGCCAAGTCATTATTTTTATTTCAATTTAATACTTATATTTATAAAAAATAAAGAGTAGCACTTTTTACTGTAACCTGTCTTGCCCAAAAGCATCGCTCTTCCAGTTTTAGTTCTTTAGATTTTATAAGCACCAATTTATGTAAATAAAATATCATGCTATATAATAACATAAAAAATACATTTAAAAATGTACTTTGCACAGGCCTTATATATATTTTTTTACAACAATATTCACGCACAAAGTTTGTCCAAGGATATTTTCTCTGTTAACCTGTACCAACCTGTACATGCGCGGTATTGCATCTGACTCATACACAGAAAAAAATATTTAGATCATAACTATGGCAAAATATTAGGCAAGTATCAAGCTAACCACCGTAGGGTACCATTATGACCCAAGTGTCGTAGTTTCGTAGAGACAAGTGGTTAAAGGCAGAAATCTGGGGTTTTGTAACGGAATGTTAACTTTAACTTGTCTCGATTATTTTACGAATTTGGTATGGGGCCTAATGTAATAATATAATTTTAATATTGTATGAAGGTTTATTCATCTATGCTAAAAGTGAGACATTCGTATTATTGTCCGTTCAAGGGAAAAAATAAAAATGAATGTATTTTTTACTGTAACCTGCTTATCTTTAACCTGTGTTCAATGTATAGGTTATTGTACGTCTTGAAAATAACTTCTTCATTTTTCATTCCCTTTTGAAAATTTGGGGTACTTGAAGTGGTAAAACATATTTTTCATTATTAAAAGTAAAAAAAACACAAAAAAATTTTTTTCATTTACTTTAACCTGTCGATGCCACTTTTTTAAGAATCACTCGTAGATAAATAAAAGAACCGCACAGCAGAAGGAAACTGCTCAAACAACCATGATTCCAAACACATTTGTGTGTTTCTTTATGGCTGCCTTTGTATTGTTTTCCGAACGGTTATAAACATAAACGCAAACCAATCACACTTTCACACGACAAAAAATACTGCCAACTTATCACTGCTGACGGTAAAGTCATCAAACTATCTCGACTTAGTACGAAATGTTGTCGAGTCTGAAGGAGTGACGACTGTCTCGGCAACATTGTTAAGTTTGTCATGTGTTACCGTAAAAGTTATGTCGTTTTGAGAGCCGGATGTACAACAGTAACACTCCTAACTGTACATTTGTGGACCTTGTTACAAAATGCATAAGGTCCACCTACAGTTAAGAGTTTGGGCGATGTACAAGTTTGGGATGGAAGATAAAAATAAAGTTTGCTCAACGAGAACACACTGAAACTTTGACATTAAAGAGGCTTTCTTGGTTTGATGAGGAAGTTTTCAATTACGGTACCTACTAGACATGTGCGCCGCGCCGCCGCGCCGCCGCCGCCGACGATTTTTCCACGCCGCCGCCGCCGATAAATTTGACCGGCGTATAATCGGCGTGGGCAATTTTGATACCTATCGTGTCTTATTGCATGTTGCGTAGTGAGTAGATAGTGTCAGAGATATAATTTAAAGAACCTTATGCTTTTTCGCTTATTATTTGCCAGTGAACCAAATTAGCATCATTTTTGCCGTTGCGGTGTTAGCTGTGATAACGATTTAGCGTTAATTTAAACAAGATCTAGTTTCTGGATCTCAGGTTATTATTTGATATTTTATCGCACAGCTTTTTTGTTTTACTTCAATAGTCTCTTGATTGTCAATTTAATCAGTGAACTAAAGTCAAGAAAATAGCAGGTTCATATCCTAGGACATATACATGCTATTTTCTTCTTAGAATGTTGCTGGAGAGCAAGCTGTCACCACGATTATAATTGCGTATTTTATGATTTCTCGTATGATGCTGATGACACGCATAAGGGTCATCATTTATGATAGATATGATTTGATTTATTTTAATACTTTATTTGATTTATTAATCACATAATATACAAATTCATTTAAAATTACACACGATCAATTCTTCTTCAGATTATCAGCTTCTTTTACTTAACAATATATTATATTTCAATCAAAATTATAAAAGTCAGGATAAAGCTTCGTAATAAGCTATACCTAAACAATTATACCTACCTATAGGAACTTAAATTACCAAGTATCATCACTAAGCTAGCAGTAAATAAAACAAAGTAGACCTTAATATTCCATAAAACGGGATACTTCAAAGACATTCTGTTGAGCGAATCAACCTGCCAGAGACGTTTACTTTCGAAAACGATGACATCTTTATTCTAACATTAACTTTTTATTTTCATATTTAAACATACCGTTGGTAACCGTTAGGTTGGTATTGGTAATATATGGTTGCCAAGTGACATGATGGGATATAATTTTCGGCAATAATTTAGAAAACACACATAATATGTTTTGGATAGTCTATTAAATATTCAGAAGGCTTTAATGTAGAGTTTCTACAGCCACGTTCTCATGCAGTATCAAAAATTATGCCACGCCGATTTCACGCCGATCACGCCGCCGCCGCCGATCAAAAAATCATCGGACGCCGCCGCCGATGATTTTGCCATCGGCGCACATCTCTAGTACCTACTTTTGTCACAGGGCGGACACGCCATACATCAAAAATCATTTGCGTGTAAATGTGTGCGCGGCACGTCTGTACACGTAGCATTGTGTATGTGGTGTGGGTAAGTCGCTTTACTGAGAGCACGCCAGAAGTCCGCCAGATTCATGTCGCGGCCATTCGCGGGGCGAGGTAATGCGAGTCGGGCGGGATGGTGCGTGGCCGTTCTGTATGATACTACTATTACTTATTCTGTGCTTTTGTATGAAGTTTTGTAATAAAAGTTAATCAAGGTGACTATTAAGTTTATGAAGATTTATTTAACCTTTATTGCACAACACAAGAAAGTACAAATGGCGGACTTAATGCCACAAGGCATTATCTACCAGTCAACCATTGGGCCAAACATAAACTTACAATTCACAGATTGCATTTTGGCCTATTTTTCAGACACTAAAAATGTGTTTTGAATAGTCTTAATACATAATATACCATACTTATTTTTCTGGCAAATAATAGGTTCAATAGATATTTTTCAATTAGGTACCTACTATATTTTATGAAAAATCTCATTAAAATGAAGAAAAACGTTAAAAAAAAAAAATATTCATCTTAAAAGACTTTTGCGCAGATTTTTGCTTTGAGAGTACAATTTCAAAAGAATCTTATATGGGGATAAATTTTATACGGGTTTAATGGAATAAAAATGTGATATCCTTTTAATAACTTCTGGCTGGATACTTCCGAGGCGCGATCACGTAACCAATATTCTAATAAAACTCCTAAACCTTTCGCACAATAAACTCCAAGTATTAAATACCCTAAAGCCCAAATATGCGATGATTTATGACGTGCAAGAACAAGCAATTTTCGACTTTACCCCAATATCCTTCGGTCTACCTAACGCGCCATTTTTCCTTAACGTTCGATATTACATGACATAATACAGTCGGGTCGAGATTTCCTATTGCGAGCCGAGGGTACCGCAAGCAAGCTCAGGTAAAACCAGTTAGTATATGACCCCATATCTGTTATCACAAAATACACTTTTAACAAGTTTTGTTTTACTGTTGAATCGTGACAAAAAATATATCATTTTAGAAATATCCTGCTTATACAAGTTTACACTACACGCGTCCGTGCTCAATCCTCTTAGCTCACCTTGCAAAAAAAACAAAAAAAAAAAAACATTTAATTTTGAAATCAATAATGAAGGATATAAATTATGCTTGAATTTCTTTTATTCTTTTGATCGAACGAAACAAACGAAATACAACTCTGTTCCAATTCAAATGGTTTATACTTTGTATATTTATATAAAAAGTACCTAAACAAATAATTTGTACATTTTCGGGTAGTTATAACATTTATTGCTTAACCAACTAAATACAAAACCGCCTGGCTCTGTCATTGAACATCCTGACTTTAACCTACTTTATTTGATAGTGTAATGTATTCATCTACCCTCAACTGGCTTAAGGAGCCATTTTTAGGTAGATTTTGTTTACTTTTATTTAAATACCTAAAGATACAGAGTATAAATTACATTGAAATAATTAGTACTACGGGTAGGAGCGTAGCTCGTAGGCCCCCTCAACCCGCCACCCTATAGCGATTAGAATACTCTTAATCCGGGGGCGGACCTTGGGAGCACTGACCCAGTTCCCTGATCAACCGATAAGCCCCGAACAAGATTGTGACGTATTTCATTTATTATATTGGACAAATTGATAAGATTCCTTCGCTGTCATTTTCAACGTTTTCCGGGCATATAGAGATAGAGATATCGGGCGCGGCAATGTTCGAAATTCTTCGGTATTAGTGTCGTTATTTTAGAATGTAATAGAAATATAAGCTAGTGAGAATATTTTGTGTAGTTGAGTAATAGCAAAGACATATGTAACTTCGTATAAGACGAATAAAGTCTAAGGAAAAAACGTGCCTCGGAATTCGGAATTCAAGCAAAAGTCATTCTCGAATAGATGGCGCACACACCTTTAGCCTATCCTCGGCTAGATGGCGTGACGACACCGTTTCATATTTAACAATTTTAACACATAGATATTAGTGAATGAACATGGATCAAAATGATATAAAAATAATAAAATCATTTATCCATATATATACATTTTTTGATAACTTTATACGTTTTCATTTTGAGTTTTAGTCGTGTGTCGATAGATGGCAGTAAATTTACAGTGACTACAAAATTTACAATGACAGGACCCCTCTATACTATCTATTCTTTTTGGTAATAGTTATTGTTCAGCGGTGGAGGTGGATTTGGGCTGATTCCAGGGGCCCATTTCTTGAACGATATTAGTCTAATATTATTAGTGTGTTGTCATGACAACCCATACGATTTGACGGTTCGTGAACATTTAATATTAGTCTAATATCGTTCGAGAAATGGGCCCCAGATGGGCGCAGAAGTCAAAAACGTCTTGTAAACACAATAATTATATTTGATCAAAAGCACAATTAGCACATATTTTAGGTGGAAATGTGATGTGTATGTTTTATCCCGTTTACATGGTAACAGCATTCAAGAATAGAACTAGAGCCTATGCTCTATAGCACAGAGAAATGTGAAAAGAAATTATTAGAGTTTCGTTCTGTTGGAAGTGTACACGCAGCCATCGGCAAACTCTAGTAATTATTAAATTAGTAGGCACATACCAATACCTGACATTTGAGTAGAAATCGATTGGCCTTCTAAGGTTGTTCGTATTATTTTACTCAATGCTTAGCGTATTATTTTGATGCACACAATGTTGCAATGTTGCCATTCTTGCTGAATGGGTTAAGTTAAAGAGTCGATTTGTGGATCCCTTCACAATCTTCAAATGTATTTCATGAAACCGCAAAACCCTTAATAAATATAGTACAATTCGTACCCTTAAGAGTCCCCAGCATGCTTGGTTCTCCAGACAAACGTAGTTACGCTCTCATTTTAAAACGACTAGCTAGATTGCTCTGAAACTTTGTACTTAAAATAGGATAAGGTATTATCTAGTTCTGTAATTAAGTTTCGGATATCATAGTACAGCGAATTTAAGTTTTTCATACAAAAGTTTTTTTGAAATGAAATGAATCAAATGAAAAGAATTTATTTGACACAACAATCTTAAGATTAATAGATATTAAATACCTATACGACATAGTTTTGTAACTTGTCTCATAGAGGATACCACTCAGCATGTGTCGGAGCCACTCGGAGCGCAATAGTGCAACGACGCTGATTTTCAGTGGACCCTTAAACTTAATTTTTTTGCTCTATTTCATTTGTTTTTATAAACTGGAGCTATATAAACTAATTAGAGGACTAGATATACCTCATGTCATTGTAAGTACATACATGCAAAGCTTCATTACATTACTATATGTAGTTTTATAATGAGAAGGAAACCCGTTTGTATGGGAAGGTGAAATTCGGCCGAGCTTGCTGGTGACTCTTAATTTCATCAATGAGATACCTCTTAACCACTTGACAGACGAATTGGGGTGTTAACACACATATAATCCGGGTGTAACGTCCCCGCGAGCATTGCCCCAGCTAGTATAAATGGGATTAGGTGCGATATGTGTAAATATCGGCCAATTTGGACCGGCGGCCATTTTGTTTGCTTCAACACCTTACTGTTGGAGATTGATTATTTTAGGGATATTAACTAGTGATTGATTATTTCTATCCATAGAGAATAGGGTAGATAAAAGTTTTTTTTAATGGTAGATACATATTAGTCGATCAGGTTTGTTTTGAGGGTCGATAGTCAAAAATGACAGTCAAAATTCGCTGTCTCAATATTACAGGGTTCTACATATGTTTCACTTTTATCGAACTGAAATTTGAACATTGTCACTGTGACATTAACAGGTTCGATCGACAGGGATTTCGAGATAATTACAAGATCTTGAGACGATTTAGAGATCAACTAGATCTACATTAGATATCGACTAGATGTGACTTGGATATCTAAGGCATAACTTGTCGATATCGTTCAAGAGAATCGCGGAAACGTCAAATTTGACATATCTATTTTACAAATAGATATGTCAAATTTGTAAATTAAATTATCCGTAATAAATTATCCGTATCGTAACTTGTTGAAGTCTAGTAGAAATCTAATTAATTTTCCGAATCGAGCCGTAAGTCGAATTTCAACTATCTTGAAAATGTAACATAGAACCCTGTAATATTGGGCCAGCGAATTGTCATCGTGGGTTCATCACTGCTACACTTAATTTTTTTAGGATTAAAAAACTAACTCACACTTCACAAAACTAAATAAATATTATTTTGCGGTAAAACGTTATATTAGTTGATTGAGTAATAATCATGCTTGTTGATATTATTTCACCGCACCGCATAAAGCTAAACTGAAAAATACATTTTTCACCTCAGCAGCTCGAACAAGGATACTTTGCTTCTTAATAACAGTGAGCAAAATACGATTTTGCTCACTGTGTCATTTTGTCTCACTCAGTGAGCAAAATCGCATTTTGCTCACTGAGTGAGACAAAATGACATTCAACTGACGACTCAATGTAAAAAAACTGACCTTTATAGTCAAATGTAATTTCAACATGCGGGGTCTAATATAAGTTCGATATACTTGGGTTCTATTATCTCTGTCCCTCTAGGTATGTTCTCACTGCTTAGGGTGAAAACTTTTGTGCACTACACGAGATCAAAGTTATTTACATCTCGTGCGCTTTTGAATCCCTTACTACGCTCAAGATTCTAAATTAGATCTATTATAGAATCTTTCGCTTGCACGGGACTCAAAATAAGCACTCGAAGAAATATCAAACTTTGATCTCTTGTTGTACAAATAACTATTATACAGTAGCAAACAAAAAAAAATACTTGGCAAAAACTAGCAAGTTTGCGTGACGGTATTTGCCTTAAAGAATTTCCCGTCTAATTTCTTTCCTATATTATAAAATAATGTTGACGGATCTTAGAAACAATCACGAAGGTCATAAACATAGCCCGGTTTTACGGGGGCAGAAACGTCCGACTGCTAGTGATTAGATATCAACTATTTATTCATATATATGGTAGGTACAAAAAAAAGTCAAAAAACAACAAATAAAAATAACTTAAAATTACAATTAAACTAAATACAAACTATTCTAAAATAAAATAAAACTAAACTAAACTAAATCTAAAAAAGGCCCCTGTGGCAAGGTCCCCAAGATGCTGGCTGCGTTACCCCGCTGAACTGCCAGACTGAAGCGTTGAGCGAGGTAACTGCCAGCTCTTGGGTCCCCAGTTGCGTCCCTGAGTCTCTTTGAAAGGTCTCTAAAGAGACTCAGGGCGCCAGGACCCCACGGACCCAGGGTCTCGACGCCGAAAGGAACAAAACTGTATTCGGCGCCGAGACCGATAGTATACAGGGTGACCTTAGCCATTGGACAAACCCTGAAATCCCACGTAGGGTTACTTCTCAAAAATGCTCTAACGGAAATATTTATTTAATTAGAACAAAAGATAAAAAAAAAATTATCAAACAAAAGTTATTTCCAATAATCGATAACAAAAAGAAACATACTGTATTAATCATTGGCAGTGCTTTTGACAATTTGTTTGAAAATGTGCGGAAATGATGACATTTGTCAAAAGTCAGAATCTTCAACTTAACGGTCGAAGAAGGTTTCATACTATTTATTACCTCAGGAGCTACTAACACATACAGGTTGCTCCAAAGTAAAAAAAAAGTAATTTGTTAATTTCATCGTAACCACTACACCGATTGTTATGATACTTTGTATACTGGTTTTAAATACCCTAATGCATATGTACATTTCGGATTTGTCCGATGGCTAGGGACAGCCTGTATATATCAATATCAACTTAGGTAAATACTTCGATTTACTTAAAACGCACATCTTTCATATCTATATATCAAACTAAACGAGGTAGAAGCCAGTCCTAAAACTACATAACTTATACTCGAAACCATTCGAAACTGTCCGTGATAAATCTCGTAAAGTCGATATAGGAAAGGAGGCAAAAGTTGCGCTCATGCCCGAAAGGTCATATGTGATTCTGCTCTTTACAATTCGTACAACTGAAGTTAAATAAAACAGGATTAAGATAAAATTGGTACATAGTAATCACTTCGCACGGCAAATTCCCACAGCGAGACTTTTTTACTTGAAATATAATTCAACATTATATCAGCCAGAGGACGTCCACTGCTGGACATAGGCCTCTCTCAAAGAGTGCCACAATGACCGGTCTTGCGATCCAGCGGGCTCCCGCGACCTTTACCAGGTCATCAGTCGCATCTTGTGGGGGTCTACCCACACTGCGCTTCCCGGTACGCGTACGTACGTGTCCGCCACTCGTGAACCTTTCCGCCCCAATGGCCATCGGTTCTACGTGCAATGTGCCCCGAAATTTAATTGACAGAAAGTAATTATGTAGTACCAACAACTCTAAAACTGATAGGGACGGAACTGACCTAAGGGTTATTTGTGGTATCAATAAATATAATGGCATTGGCACAATAACCACATCAATCAAAACCTATTTAAGAGTGTGCGGTATAAATAAAAATAAAAATCCGTGTAAGGAAATATTGTTTAGATACAGTACCTATAGTAAAAAATATCTACCAGAATTTGCCGATTTGCACTCAATTTTACAAAAGTTAAAACGGTCATGCTACGTTTCGGTTTTGGTCAATATGGAAATGTTTTATGTATGCCCGAATCTCACCAGGAGCGGCATTTGGATCAAACTAAATATGTATTTGATTGGAAATTACTCGCAGTAACTTTCTTTCTTATACAAAATTATTTTATTGTCTGAGCAAACCAGATACCACCTCAACTAAAAGTCCCTAGTTATGGCACATAAGATATTCGATTTCCCAACAAGCGCTCCCGTATATATTATTTGTGCCAATAAACATTTCTTATTCTTATAAATGTAGTATGACGGGAGTGCGGCCGCTTATTTCATTTGCGCCTAAAAATAAAACCAGTATTCGTGTAAATTAAAATTATTTACAAATAAATGAACTTTCGGGATGGCTTTGGGCTGTTTTATTTAGAATAAAATTTTGTGGAACTCAACTCGTTTTCAAGTAAAATTGTTGGTGACCTAGCCAATATAACAATCGTACATATCGATAAACACCAAAACAAAAAAAGTTAGGTACAGGGGGGCAATTAAGACTGCGGGGTAATTTAAACTAATCGAAATATCTTCCATGTTTTACATTATTAACTAGAATCACACAAAAAATATTTTTTGCTATCTGGTCATATATAGCACTCTAGTTAATAATGAAAAACATGGAAGATATTTAGATTAGTTTAAATTACCCCGCAGTCTAAATTGACCCCCTGCACCTTATCGGGATGGCAGATGCCACGAAAAGTTGCTTCGAATTGCAATATTAATACCGGAGTTTGATAATCACCCTATAAAGGATGACTCACGTTAGACCGGGCCGAGTCCGGGCCGGAGCTTCCGGCCCTTACTTTTCTATGACATGATAGGTGATCACGTGATGGTTTCCATAGAAAACAACGCGCCGGAAGTGTTGTATATATATATATAAGAGCTGGCAACTCAGCAGCAGTCTTAGGCCATTATGGACAGCATCTGTCAATGTCATGTTCTGTTCGTGTGTTCTAAAATAAAGCTTTTGCATATCGAATATTATCTGGTCGTATTAATTAATTACACCAAGTTAATTAGCGATATAACAGGAAGCTCCGGCCCGGACACGGCCCGGTCTAACGATGATGAGATGAGACGCTATGAAAGTAATCAAATCAATGTCGAATCAACTTGAGATTCTAATTTGAAATGCCGCTCCGGTTCAAGCACGGCCGAGTTTATTTACATTTGATCATGGGATGGGCAAGTTTGGCACGCGTCTGAAAGGATTTAAGGCTAGCGCACATCTTAGAGCATTGCATCTCAGAGCCGAAAAACTTGCACAATTGTGCAAACTTTTGTATGGACTGACATGGCTATTTGTACGTTACGTAGAAATCATGTAGAAATAGCAATACATTTGACGTCCCCTCCCCCGCAAAAATCGGCAGACTGTTTCGTACAGAAAATTACAGCCATGACGTCCAGTTACTAAATGTCCAAGGCGCACATCTATCAATTCGACACTCGCTTTGTAAGTTTGAAGAATCGATTTATGTCGGTTATACCCAAGTTTTTAGTATTTTATGCAAAACGCACTGACTAAATTGCCCCGTTAACATAGCTAACTTGTATTAACAAATTGCGTTAAAAAAATAAAATACAAAAATATATTAAGAGAAAACAGAAAATACCTTCAGACGTAGGTATAGGACTCGTCGTGGAGGATGTTGCGTCATATTACTACATGGCGACGTGAAGGAGAATGGATATTTTATTAATTTACTTGTTATTGCTCGCGGCTTCGTCTGGATGAGACGATGATGATAATTAATACTCCTTCCTACTCCTCGGACTATCTCCAAACCAAATTGTATCTACTTAAATAGTTTCAGCGGTTAAAGCGTTCACGTAACTTTGTCTGTCTGTCGGGTAACGTACACTTCAGAGCACGTTACCCGACAGACAGACAGAGTTACTTTCTAATATTATAGTAAATTTTTATAGTATTACCTAAAACAGCAGTTGAATATCGCTCGCAATGAAGTTTACACGCAAGTGACGTAAACATTATGTATTAATACACTCATGGACAAATTTAGAGCAACGCAAAAAAAATTACTAATTTTGTAATAACTTTAGGTGCTGTTAAATCCAGTAATCAAACCTTTTTTGCGTTCCTCTTAACTTGTCCATGAGAATACAAAAAAAGTCAGGAGTGCATTATGTGTGCGATGATCTTTAGCTGGAAGATATACTGAATGTTTTGAAATGTTTCAGTGAATAGGTTTCTTAATGGTATGAAAGCGTGCACCGGAGTGCAGGAATGAGATGTGAGAGATGCAGTTGAAAAAATTTACCGGCTAGTTGTAAGCTGGCTTTGGTAGTAGTTTAATATTTTTCGGTGCCTATCTCAGGGATCGGATACCGGTATTTGTTGTATGGGAACGAAACCGGTATTTTTTCGTTCTTTGTTAATTATTTCATTTCTAGTTAGTTATACTGGGCATCTGCCGCAAGTCGACAACCATTTTGCGTGAAAACGAGGCAGCACTACTCTAGCCACCCCAGCTCCTCCATGAAACCTAGCAGTGTCTTCAGGTTGCTAACTGCCTCCTTCAGTGTGCACGGAGTCCCTAGGTATTGGTTCCTGTATACTTCTACCTGTTTACAGTGCACATGGCACGCTCTGCACATGGGGCTGTCTGTTTTCTAATTGGCCAATCTAATAATACGAAGTTGCTACCTAAAACACAACTGAGCCCTACATTTGCAGTATTAAATAATTCGAAATATATGGTTATTTCTTAAGTTTTTGCCTATCTCGTCGCACAATAACTGATTGTGTTAATGTAATGTTACGCATAAAACTTTATTCGCATAATTTTTCTCCGGCTAAAACGGAAAGTATTATCGAAAATATTTTGCATAGGTTGTGTAGAATAGGGTAGGTTAGATTAGGTTTGTTTTATAATTTTTCGTTAATGTTAATACTTTCAGCACAATAACAATTATGCGAAATGAGTTTTATGCGTAACATTACATTAGTACAATCAATTATCGTGCGACCCAATTTAGACCCAATATTTTTATTATATTATTTGTTTTGCCTAACTAATCAGAATTGAATGGAACTCTGTAGATCATAGTTGATGTATGTGAAAACTTTTATTCGGTCTTTGTGCGATGTTCAGAGTAAATTACAGGAAACAAAGGAAATGTTCATTTTGGAAATGGAAAATTACAAAAATACGTACGAGAAGTTACAAAAAAAATTCCATGTGGAAATTTCACATTTTTGAAACGTTTTATGAAAACAACAGTCAAAATTAAATTTATTGCTGCTCATAAAAAAGCCGGCCTCAAATCTGGTTAAAGTAAACGATATAAAATATTGTAAGCATAGTTAAGTCAGATTGAGAAATGACATCGGAAAAGTCAACCCCAAAATTGATTTTCCTTCTATGTATATAGGAAGAGTCCTATTAAAATACGACATATTGATAAAACCCACCTGCCGGCCTAGCCAAGGTTACAATCGCTATCGCTTCGACAACGAAGAGCATTGTGTCTCTCTTTCACTCTTCCATATTAGTGCGACAATGACAGTTGCGTTTCGATCGTTACGAAGCGTAAGCGAACGGCATCTTGGCTACGCGGCCTGCTTAGGAGGTCGATGCTAGTTCAATCATTTGTTATGATTATGATCTGGTTTTAATACGATCTTGGCAATCGGCTTGGTGATTGGAGCGCATGTCACGCACGAAGTTCACGTTCGTCCGCATGCACCAATCACCATAAGGGCTTGTGCACAAATCACGCGAGATTCGATAGGGGGAGGGGGGTCACGAAAAAATCACGATAGATCACGTTGGGGGAGGGGAGGTACAAGGAAACCTCACGTGTATTTTTCTACAGTGAACGAAACTAAGAAAAAAAAACCTACCACATGACTAGATACTTTTTCTCGGTTCCGTTACACGTAAATCTTCACTCTGCACTTCAAAATAGCGAGTCTATTTAACGAAAATAGAAAAATAAATAAGATTTTATATATACAATACTATTTTTCTTAAAATTAGGTTGAATGAAAAAAATTCAAAAAATACACTTGAGGTTGTGTGGGGGGAGGGGGTAGCCAAAAACCTCACCAAATATCACCAAGGGGGAGGGGGGGGTCAAAAAGTAGCCGAAAACACCTCGCGTGATTTGTGCACAACCCCTAAGCGGTTTCAAGGTCGTATTAAAATAAGACCATAACCATAACGAGTAGCCAAATCTGAATCAGGCTCGTGCTCAAATCGTGGGCCGGAAAATTGATAAATGGAATGCCTTGACAAACGGTATGACATTTCTTTTATTATTGAATTTATATTATTTTTTGTCATCCGTGCTCTGTTATCTCGATACGCCTGATGGACGTTGTTTTGAATGTCGAAATTTTTAATGCTTTTTTATTTTTAGTCTATTGTGTAATTTTTATTGTTAAGGGTTTATGATTTGAATGCTGTTTTTGGAAATATAGCGATAGTATAGATATAAGCCTCTAGAGCAAAACTATTCGTTTTTAAAACTAAACTTAAAGTATTAAATAACGAAAATACGACTGAAGTGGTCTGACCTCCTTTTTTTCAGCTCTTTTTTATTAGGTAGTGTAAATTATAATCATTTTATAATAATAATAATAGTATAATAATATTGTATTCCTATGAAATCCCACCAATTTATTTTTTTATTTGAAATTCTGCATATAAATAAACCAAGAAAAGCCTGCAGTGATTTTGATAGCCAACGCAGTGCAAGTATTATTTTAAACGCCAAAGTTCTATGACATTATGACGTATAAATAACACTCGCACTGCGTGGGCTATCAAAATCACTGCAGGCTTTTCTTGGTCTAACTCTATTAAATCTGCAAAGCAAACAATACCATTATTTGCATTCAGCGAGCCAAATAAACAAAAAATAATCTCACAATTCGCGCTCCAACAATGGCTTTTGAAATGTTTTCTTTCAGAGCTTTACACAAAAAGGTCTTATTTACCTTCACCTCGTCTTATAAATAATTCAACGCGGAGCTTGGACAGAGAATTGACACCAGGAGTTGAATTATAAACGCTTCCCGAGCACAGGTGAGTCGAACGCTCAGGTGAACTCAACGAACTAGATTAGGAACTTTAGAAGTCTGCCTAGAGTTTAAAAACCGGACAAGTGCGAGTCGGACTGGCACACGAAGGGGTCCGTACCATTACGCATAAAACGGCAAAAAAATCACGTTTGTTTTATTATTAAATATTTATTTTATTTTGTTTTTAGTTTTTAGTATTTGTTTTTAGCGGCAACAGAAATACATCATCTGTGAAAATTTTAACTACCTAACTATCACGGTTCATGAGTTACAGCCTGGTGACAGACAGACGGACAGACAGACGGACAGTGGAGTCTTAGTAATAGGGTCCCGTTTTTATCCTTTGGGTACGGAACCCTAAAAATGACCCCACGGAAAACGTGCCGCGAGCGACTTAATTGTATGTACGCGCATGATGATAATATCAAATATTGCAATGCTAGAGCTTTGCCATATAGAATTTTTCTTTTTGCCAATCAAAACTTTTATTTACCAATCATAACTTTTTTCCATAGCAGGAATTAGGTATTTAACATTTTTGATAATTCCTTCCAAAAACCAAGTTTAAGTAGGTAGGTACCTAATATAAGACTAGTTTAGTTCAGTCGAAAAAGTCAATTCAATTTTACGAGATTACGCTTAAAATACTTCAAGTATTCCTTATTTGATTTCTTTGGGTCGGGGCTCCAAAGGACTCGAGTCGAAAAATACTGCATACACGGTGAAATTCATAGTTTATTGAAATTTGTTTTAAAATTGAGCGAGTCCCAACTTACCCGCCCTTACTCAAGCGAGTCGTTACAGATCTTGAGGTCAAGTTACACTAGTTCACCTGAGCCCCAACTTTCCCGCCCTTACTCAAGCGATCAGAATGGAACCAGGAGTTACACAAATTGAGATAAATGTCGGCGGGATTCCCATAACACGATATGGCTGGAGTCGGATATATATTCGGATATATAGTCGGATAAGGTGCCGGTCCATTTCCAACTGCAGCTGCACTACTGCTCCGACATTACCGCAGCGGCCTGAAAGCGTCGGTGTTATTGTCAATTTCCATAGTAAAGTGGATGACCATACCGACTGCACGTAGCATGGTGATTTTAGCGTACTTCCGACCGCAGCTGCACTACTGCTCCGACACGTTGGTGTTATTGTCAATCTCCATAGTAAAGTGAATGACCATACCGACTGCACGTAGCATGGTGATTTTAGCGTACTTCCGACCACAGCTGCACTACTGCTCCGACACGTTGGTGTTATTGTCAATTTCCATAGTAAAGTGGATGACCATACCGACTGCACGTAGCATGGTGATTTTAGCGTATTTGGCGTAGTTTAGCATTACTGCGACTGCAGATGCAGACCGCAAGTCAAATCTGTCACCTGCACCAAAGAGAATAGATAGATAGATAGTATAGAGGGGTCCTGTCATGGTAAATTTTGTAGTCACAGTAAATTTACTGCCATCTATCGACACACGACTAAAACTCAAAATGAAAACGTATAAAATTATCAAAAAAATGTATATACATGGACAAATGATTTTATTATTTTTATATCATTTTGACCCATGTTCATTCACTGATATCTATGTGTTAAAATTGTTAAATATGAAACGTTGTCGTCTCGTCATCTAGCCGAGCATAGGCCAAAGGTGTGTGCGCCATCTATCCGAGGATGACTTTTTCTTGATTTCCGAGGCACGTTTTTTCCTTAGACTTTATTCATCTTATACGAAGTTACATATGTATTTGCCTGCACTGAAATGTCTTTGGTCACAGATATTAGTAGTTCTAAGCAAAGAGGATATAATACCTACATTCTAAAGAGTTTATTACACCCACGTATATTGTGTTAGAATAAAATTGATGTATGCTAACCTTTTGTCTCACTCTTAGATTTAGGAATTAAAGTAGATTGAGTTCTCTACGAAAATGTTTCGAATGAAATAGCCTATTTGTGTTAGGTTACTACGAAACCGATACGATTTTTGTATAGGCCACTCCAATTGTGGAATGAGCTGCCGAGGTTTTCTAGAAGGTCTACTGTATGGGGTTCTGGCGGCAGAACATAGCAGTAATAGGTAATACCCCCTATTCTCGCTGACGATACCGGGGCACAGTGAATTTGCTGTGACAAAATGTGAAAGAGTCCTAATATCATAAATTATATAATGTCGTTTATGGTGACACTTTCTCGCTTTATCATTGCAAAGCTATTCCAAGAAACAATCAGTAGTTTCTACTACAAGGGGCAAACTGGGCAAAGTTGTTGTTTAACACCTCATGCTAACATTGATACCCAGACATACGAAAGGTTACAATATTGAACCAAGAGAGAAACGAATGCATTTAAAAGTAGGATTATTGACAGTTGCAGGGGTTTCAAGGCATGAGGGTTAGACAAACTATGTGCAACACTGAATTTTTCATCACACCAACAGCAGAAAAATATTTATTATTCCAATTTATTTATTAAAAGTTCTTTCTATCGGCCCAGGTGAGTGAAGCTTTCTTCATAAAGGATTTCTTGTCTCCACGTCAAGTTTTAATATATGGTGCGGTCATAATTATCATAAACTGTCACTGCCAAGACTGCCGTCGCCCGTGGACATCTGCAACATAAGAGGGATTATAAGATTTAAAATATTCTTTCAATTTGAAATGGGAAACTGGACAATAAGGAAACTGGAAGTGTAAATTGCACAATTACAGCTCTTGCAAATAAATTTATTCATTATACTTCACTGTATTTCATTATACGCCCTTAAGAAAGTAAAATTGGTTTAATATGGATTCTCAGAAAGATAAATCTTCTTACAGAATTTTTCTTACACGTGTCGCGTATTGCCATCTCCAAAACCTACGAATCACTTTACAGAAATCAATGAAAGACCTGATAAAAGACTACCTGGCCTAAGGTTTTGAGGGGACGGTTATCATAGACCTCTAAATCCAGCCGGCAGGGTCCGCACGTTTCTGATCGCTGAGTAGGTGCGTGATGCAGGTGGATCAAGTGCGCACCCCGGTATACGTCGGGTTACTGCGTGCTGTGGTTACGCATTTAAGGCCGAGCCACATCGGCTGCGTGTGCAGCACACTGTGTGGCGTGCGCTGCGTGACGTGCGCAGCACCCCTTGGAAAGATTCGCAAGATTCTGGTAGGCTTCCGTAGCTCAATTGGCAGAGCTAACGCACGGATTGCGGAGGTTGCGGGTTCAAGTCCTGCCGGAAGCGTAATTTTTCCATTTTTTCCTTTAATATAAAACTCGGGGAGGTCTCTCGCGAGATGTTTTGCCCTGTCACTTCGCTGCATTCCACCGTGACCACGTGAGAAACTGTTTCTTCATTCTCCATGCATCCACGGCATAGTGGACCGTCTGTGACACCTGTTATAAAAAGATGTTTGTTAAATAGTCCATGACCTGTTATTCATGACACTAGTTACCATACTCAGTCGAACCTTTCCTAGTCGAAGGAGCGCGCTTGTGAGCTTACCGTTGATGCCAGGCATGGCTTGTTTGGCCTGTCTGCATCCAGTCTGGTTTAGCCAGTGTTCCGTGTGTAGTTTCCCTGTACGTGCCAGCAGCATTGAGCGTCCTACCTTGCTGAACGGTATCTGGAGAATCGGTTCCGGGCCAATCGCCCCCGCACCCGATCACGTAAGACGTTATTTCTTATTGTAAATTCTAAATTATTATTTTTAGGCGCTTTTTTGTGACATACCTTTTAATTATCTAAGAGCATATGTATATAGGGTGACTGCTATTGTTATTGGCCACTGCATATTAATTGGTCACTCCTACCAAATCAGAGAAACAAGCCAATTGAAGCCTTATAGTTAATAGTGATCAATTACTATGTAGTGGGCAATAACCATAGCATCCCTATCATAGTTTTCTAATTATTTTTTAGACCGTGACATGTGTTACCTACTAGTTCAGTTGAGTTGACTAGAATGAATATTCAAGTGCCTATTAGAATGGTAGCTTGCTACCAATCAAAAACATTGTTGTATTGTATGCTGTTCGGGATGAAAGTATGTTTGAATTGCTTAAAACCCGGGCACATAGCGAAGTATTGTAGGCGTGGTCCGTGCAAGTCGTGTTCATTACGTCATAGCTCGCTTATACATGTGGATAGGTTGCCGTCGAAGGCTCCAGTAGCAATGCCGGCGATACAAGTGACTCCCAGCAGTCCAAGCGAGCACGACGAGTCCGCATCTGAACCTGGCTGCAGTGCTAACCTAGACGTCTTGTTGCCGGCCCATCCTGCTTTACAGGGTCAAGTCATACTGTCTACTGCGCTAGTAGAAGTATATGATCGAGACGGTAAACCACATATGGCACGCGCATTTTTGGACAATGGGTCATCACCTAATTTTATTAGAGCTGACTTTTGCAAAAAACTTAAGTTACCTATTAGGGAGGTAAATGCGTCTTTAATTGGCATTCAAAATATTAAGTCAAACGTACATAAATTATGTGACGCAAGGTTTTCATCGTTGTTTGACAAAAGTTTCAGCATGAAAAGGTCATTTTACGTAGTTCCACAAGCTACATGCGACTTACCTTTACAAAAGGTAAATGTATCAATGCTAGGCATACCTGAACATTTAGTCTTGGCTGATCCTCAGTTCCACTCGCCGGCACCTATCGATATTCTTCTTGGTGCCGAGGTCTTTATGGAATTATTAGGTAGCAATAAAATTAAATTGGGACGAAACAAGCCCATAGTTTATGAGACCAAGCTAGGTTGGGTAGTGTCTGGTCGTAATGCGCATAACCTTAACTCTAAAAGCATTTGTTGTAATTTCGTTCAAATTAATAATCAAGATGATGAATTGACGCGTTTTTGGAAGTTAGACGAAGCAACAATAAAACCCGCGACGGCGTATTATACCAACGATGAACGGGCTTGCGAGGAACACTTTGTTAAAAATACCTCTCGGTTACCGGACGGTAGGTTTATGGTTAGGTACCCTTTAAAGCAGCCTGTATCTTCGTTGGGCGATTCTTACGAGCGGGCAAAACAATGTTTCCTGTCGTTAGAGCGCAGACTAGAACGGCAGCCACAATTGAAGTCTATGTACAAAGATTTTATGAACGAATACGAGACTTTGGGAGACATGTCCAAGGTTACTTCCAATGAGATAGTAGGAAACTTCTTGCCTTTTCACGGCGTGTTACGGCTGTCTAGTCTCACGACAAAGCTCCGGGTCGTGTTCAATGCTAGTGCGCGCACGTCTACCGGAGTCACGCTGAACGACATTCAGTACGTAGGACCTACTATTCAGGACGATCTCATAGCTATCTTGTTACGGTTTAGGCAATACCGTTTTGTGTACACGGCTGACGTGGAAAAAATGTATAGGAGGATAGTCGTGCACCCTGACGATAGGTATTTGCAACAAATCATTTGGCGCAATGATCCATCTGAACCTCTGTGCATATACAAATTAAATACGGTCACTTACGGTACGGCCAGCGCTCCGTTCTTAGCGGTTAGGTGCCTTAAACACTTATCAATGGACTGCTCGGACCCACGACTTACTGAAATCATTGCCCATGACTTTTACATGGATGACTTTTTGTCCGGGGCAGATACGGAGCAAGAAGCCACCAGCATTATAACTCAGGTCAGTGCAGTACTTAAAAGTGCTGGTATGAATTTACGCAAGTGGCGTTCAAATGAACCTAGGCTCATAAATGAACATAGTGACGATTCTAGAAATCTAAATTTAGGCAACTTGGACGAAAGTAAGACGCTAGGGCTAGGTTGGAAAAGTGGAGCCGATGTCTTGTATTTTACTATCGACTTAGGAAAAATCCCTGAAAAATTAACCAAGCGGGTTATCCTCTCCACGATAGCAAAAATATTCGACCCTTTAGGTCTTTTATCGCCGGTTGTCATTCAGGGTAAAATCTTGCTTCAGCTTCTATGGCTTTCACGAGTTTCTTGGGATGATGAAGTGCCTCAAGAGATTTCTCAAAAGTGGCATAGCATAACAATGTCTTTACCGGAATTAAACCATTTATGCATTCCGCGTAGTGTCGTAGGAATCCACGCGTCGCGAGTGGAATTCCACATTTTTACGGATGCGTCTCAATCTGCGTACGGAGCTTGCTTGTACGTACGTACTATCACTAACACAGGAGTAGTTACTCGGTTACTCATGGCAAAAAGTAGGGTAGCTCCACTTCGGCCGGTAACTATTCCCCGAATGGAATTATGCGGAGCTTTGATCGGAGCACAGCTTTACCAAAAAGGAATATCATCACTTCGCATGAAAGCAGACAGTTGTACATTTTGGACCGATTCCATGATCGTGTTAGGATGGCTTAGAATGCTACCAAACCAACTCAAGGTGTTCGTACGAAATCGCGTAGCTGATATACTCGAAATCACTGGCAGTTGGCCTTGGCGACACGTACCTACTAAGGACAATCCAGCGGATCTGGTCTCACGCGGAATTGATGCGGGTTCAATTGCTGCGGCTGATATTTGGTGGAATGGTCCAGCATTCCTACGTAATGACGAAGATGACTGGCCCAAAAATCACCACGCAGGGATAGTGATGAAGTTAAGGCTGAGATAATCACTGCTAATGTAGCGACCGACGCTACAATATCCCCTCTATCAGAATTGAATCTTACGAAGTTTTCCAAGTTTACTAAACTCAAACGAGTCACCGCTTACGTTCTACGGTTTATCAATAACGCACGACCGGGTAGTGTCAGAAATTCGGGATTTCTTAACACTAAAGACCTTCATGCGGCTACGAATATTTTAGTAAAATTATCGCAGATAGAATCATTTTACTCATATGATGATGTTAAAAATAAAACCTTACTCAAAGCCAAAGACCCGCTTACAAAACTGAATCCTTTCGTGGATTCTGAAGGACTTATGCGTGTAGGCGGACGACTTAGAAACGGGCCTTTTAACTTTGATAAAAAGCATCCAGCTATCTTGCCGAAAGGGCATTTTATAACGGTGACATATTTCAATTCCGTTCACCTCATTTTGTTACACGCGGGACCTCAAGCCATGCTAGCATATGTAAAGTCTACCTATTGGCCAATCGGTGGTCGTACACAAGCTAGGTCAACGTATTACAAATGCGTCTTGTGCACTCGTATGCGCGGCGCAACTATAGCGCCACTTATGGGCAACTTACCCTCACCGCGAGTAACGCCAGGCTTTCCATTCGAGGTTGTTGGCGTAGATTATGCCGGTCCTATACTGGCTGCGTCTCGAAAGGGTCGTGGTAGTCAAACCATAAAGGTATACATCGTGATCTTTGTGTGTTTTAAAACGAAGTGTGTACACCTTGAGCTATGTAGTGACTTGTCTGCAGAAGGTTACATGGCATCGTTGAAGCGATTCCTTAGTCGCCGCGGCTTACCTTCTGATATATACTCCGACAATGGAACCCAGTTTGTCGGGGCATACAATGAATTAAAGAGATTCCTTACCAGTCATGCAAGGACGTTATCTGAGTCTGCAGCCAATGATGGCATTAGGTTTCACTTTGTTCCACCATATTCACCACACTTTGGGGGTTTGTGGGAAGCCGGGGTGAAATCCACTAAACACCACTTAATTAGAGTCTTAGGTAACTGTCATCTAACCTTTGAAGAAATTTATTGCGCACTGTGTCAAATAGAGGCAATTTTAAATTCAAGGCCGCTTACTCCTTTAACCAGCGATCCTTCTGATCTGCTACCACTTACTCCAGGCCATTTTTTTAATCGGACGGCCACTCACAGCTCTTCTGACTCCCTGTCTGACAGAGATTCCTCCTTTGAGACTTACACGGTACCAGAGGATCGAACAATTGAGGCAACACTACTGGGTTCGCTGGTATAAAGAATATGTTTCTGAACTTCAGGAGCGAACCAAATGGAGGCAAGCCAAGGGTCAACTTGCAACCGATACCATGGTCGTCGTCAAAGAAGACAACCTCCCTCCAATGAAATGGAAGCTCGGCAGAATCGTTAGCGTCATCCCTGGATCTGATGGCATCAATCGTGTGGCCGACATCCGGACGTCGTCTGGGATCATCCGTCGTGCGTTCAGCAAAATATGTCCACTACCAGTCGAAAAGTAAATCTATGGTTGAAAGACCAACCTTTCAACGTGGGCGGGCATGTTGGAACGAAACGCAAGGCTTCAGCGGGGACTGCGGCGAGACGGAGGCGACCTCTGTCTTAATTTTCGACCTAGCTAACGCTGTGACATTGCAATTTTGAACATGTAACAAGCAACTGATTTTTCTATTTTTTTATATGTACTTGTGTGGCAGAATACAGTACATTTCTATTTTTAAACAATTTTTTTATTCTGCCTGGTCCTTCTACAATCCCGAACATATGCCCTGTGATAACTTAACTATGAATGTGTGAGTTTGGCGGCACTGGTTTTCATACTAAAAAGGCGTTGTTCGTGTTTTGGACTATAGTTGGGTTGTTTTACTAAGTTAGATATCTATTAGCGATCATAAAAAAATTATGGCAAAAATTTGTAGCTCTAAATTTTTCAAGCCAAACTTCTCGTAATTACGTACCTACAGTAGAAGGTACTCCAGAGCCTCTACCATCAGTTTTAACATTGACATAACGCTCACGTCTACGTAATTTACTTTCTGTACATCTCGCTTCCACTATTGCTCGCATATGCGAGTACGAGCGAGATGCATAGAAAGTAAGTTACGTAAACGTGAGCGTTATGTCAATGTCAAAACTGGTGGTAGCCGTACTGTACAGATTACCCCCAACACACCGATAGAAAAATGTTTTCCCGTCCATCCTCCTCTGTTTGTATTTTTACGTAGAATATTTTCGATTCGGATCTCTACGCCAATTTTTCCTGAATTTGTCCACTGTTCTAACTTTTACGTAGTTTTCAGCTTTTTTTACATTTTGCACGGAAGTCAGATGAAAAAAATAAATGGAAAAAGATTTGCCCGAGGTCCGAGATATTGAAACCGAAGCTTTGAAATTGTACTGTCTAGTATAAAAGAACGGCATTTATTTTAGTGAAACAATCAAAAACATTCGGTAGGTACCTAGGTACATCTGGCGTCTTTTCTGTGAACATTACAAAAGTTAATGATTTGTTTAATTATTTGTGCGACAGCTTGTCCTACTAGAGTTAGACCAAGAAAAGTAAACAAAAGTGTTATTTATACGTCATAATTTGACGTTTAAAATAACACTTGCACTGCGTGGGCTATCAAAATCGCTGCAGACTTTTCTTGGTCTAACTCTAACCAACCCCGACACATTAAAAGGGGTTGTGTAAATACCCGTCTGTCTGACTTAACACCATAAAGGCCGTAACACCACATTAGTAAAGGGATGGACCGATTCGAGTGCAGTTGTCGGTGGATAATGGTTTTTAGATGGGTTTTTAGTTTTTAACCCATTAGATTGCATTGGTATAATTTTGACATCTATTTCCGTTTATATTACCTGATATTATATTATAATTTATATAGTGAAACTTCTGGGAAAACACAAAACATGATATTTAATAATAATAAACAACAAAACTTCCGTGAGACACAGACATATTAAATATATTAAGAACGTACCGTACCGTCCGTACCGAGGAGTGTCATCAGGAGCTTGCGTTTACGGTGACGGACCGGCCCTCCTGCTTCCACCGGCGCCTGCGCCGAGTCATCGGGCGCGGAGAGCTGCGGCCTGCAGTCTGCGCCGGTCCGTCACCGTAAACGCAAGCTCCTGATGACACTTCTCGGTACGGAGTGAAACATGTCGAGCGTTTTTCGACTTAAAATACGTGAGTGGCGGCCGTTCTTAATATATTTAATAAACATAAATAATTTATTTTGTTACCTATGTTAAGATAGGTACTTATGTATGTACTTGCATCAGAAGAGAATTTTCGGCAGGAATTTGTTACGTACTATGAAATTTTCTAATCATCGTATTTTACATAAAAAATATACCTATAACATTCTATGTCATTAATGGGCTGACACTAGTTTACATCTTCTATTTATACTTATTAATTGTATTGTTTTTCTTTCTCTATTCCTCTGGCGGCTTTTATTTTCGACAAGTAAGAATTATTTTGTTTTTTGTTTGCTAGATTGTGTATACTTATTTGTGCAAGTTATGTGACGTATTTTTTGAAGGTTGATTTGTGTTGTGTTGTAATGTAGATTTTACTCGTATTTTTACTTTTTATCTTAGTCAAACGATTTTTTTCATGTGAAACAGAATTAATACGGGAGAAATATATGTTTATTTAAGAACAATTAGCCGCAATGGCCAACATTGTCACCTTCGTCCATGACAGGAAAAATTACATCGAATAACACACAACTAGTTACCTAGTCTTATTATACTCGTCCAAGTCACTACGTTAATTTACATCTAACAATGACTTTAATAAGGTTTTTTACCCCATAGCTCAGTACTTAGTCCATCGCTTTCACCCAATAACCTAATTCATTTTAGATACCATCAACTCTCAATAGCCCTTACACCCTGACGGGTGCTGCCTCTGAGTGCGTCCCATGACATGGGCAAGGGCAGCATCCGCTCTCTGTACCCCTTACATTTCATTAAAGTGTCAAAAGGGCCTCTACGTGTTGGCTTCGGGTCCGCGCACGCCTCCAAAAGGTCCGGAACTTTAAAGACTTTAATAACAATAATAACTTCCATCGTCACTATCCTACTGTTATCCCAACTTTTCATCTTGATGCACTTAGAGAGTTGAGGACGCTCTGCACCCTAATCTCAAAAACTGACGCAAGCACTAAATTTTACGAAAGCGTCTACCATCTGACCATCAAACGCAAATAAGAAATTAGGTACCTATTCCGATTTCCAATAACTTTATGTAATAAAATTTCAACAGACGTAAAATTATTCCTGTCACAAGGTACTAAAACGATCGAACATTTGTGGCTGACTCGGACCTAGGCAATCCAAACCACCTGCGCGCATAATGCACATTGCGATGCAGTTTCTGATAGTACATAGCCAACATGCATATGCCGGTTTTGAAAGAGACAGAGATACCGTAGGAACAGAGTTCTTAAACCTATGTAGTTTTAGGAAATAAAAAAAAATCTTCTGCTCCCGAAAATTAGGGATATTAAATTCGCCAACTTTAGTGTAACAGTGTTGAATGATTCACGGCTAGTTTGACGCACCCGCTATCTTCAGTTAGAGCGGTTTCGCACTACGTCCGATCCGAATCCGATCCGAATCCGTGAAAATATGGTCCGTAGTAGCCGTAGAACTATTTCTATGGTAAGTTACGCACCGCACACGTTGAATGACGGTAACAAATCGGATGACGGAGATCGGATCTAGTGCGTAACTTACCATAGAAATAGTTCTACGGCTACTACGGAGCATATTTTCACGGGTTCGGATCGGATTCGGATCGGACGTAGTGCGAAACCGCTCTTACCCGTGAACAAGATGCATGTAACTGCGTCGAAATATCGGGTGCTCGAAAACAATAAGTAGGTACAAAAGGTAATCACGGTCCCTATCCCGGTCGAAATAAGTGTGGTCAATTTTAGTTGTACTTTTAACCTGCATCAAAAGTATAAATTATCCTTAACTTTCGGGAACAACGACACTTTATACAACGACGAAACAATTTGCACTACTTCGAATCCACCTCCCATTAAAGGTTTTTTTAAATAATTGGATGTTACCCAAAAATCACTTGTATCTTGTATATATTTCCGCAATGATTTCATGGCCGGTGTTAAAAAAATATATAGTCTCTCAAGCCATTCCCGTCAGTAGAAAGAAGCGGCAAATTAAAAAAAATTAGGCGCGAAGGGTTATTATTCCATAGAAAATTTGAAGTCCGCGCCTTTTTCTACTGACGAAGTTGTTTGACAGAGTATATTAAACAACCCTATTTGAAAGGTATTTTAATGATGAGCGAACGATAAATAAAAATACTATGAACAATATAATTATTTCACTTAAAGACTTTTTGCCGTTCCTTTGTTTTGCGAAACAGGGTCAAAGTTTAATAGCTACGACTTAAAATGTAACAAAGAACGTTCAAAACGCTTTTAAAGGTCTACAATGGTTCGTGATCCCTTTCATAAAGCCAAAGGTATCATTAATGTTGGTAGCGGAAGCCTTGGCACAGTCACCATTGATGAGACAGTACGAATAATAAATAAATAAGGTAAGGTGGGGTAATGCTGACACCGGGGATAAAACTATCACTTGTATAGAATCCTCATACTGTTTGTCTTGCCCGGAGCAAAATAAACTATGTTAGTCTTACCCAACCTTACCTTAAACATTATGGGACAACCTATACAAATCGATTTAGTCCCACAGTAAGCTCAATAAGGCTTGTATTATGGGTACTAGACGACGATACATATAATACATAGATAAATACCAAAATACCTACATGTAAACACCTAATAGTCGACAAGTTCAAAATGGTGAAAAATAGACATACTGCACCTAAAAATACGTTTGATACCTCATTGGATTCGACATAATGTCTAGAAAAAATGACTTCGAAGCGTTTAGGTTCAAGTTTATCAATTCCTCAGTTAATACCTTAATTCAACAAAGTTTATCTAACACAAAAATCTTAAACAAAATTAAACAAAAACCTAGATCACACATCTACACAAAAGCGTTGAAATTATCTTATTTTGCATTACTGGTTTTAAACTGTTCACTGTGTTAAAGTGTCTGGAACGCTACAATTTGGCGCGTTTACGTTCTGCGAAGAAATCGACGAAATTAAAACGATAAAAACGCTTTTGTTTTACTTCATTATACAATCGTCATTTACATTGGAAATGTTGAGAGTAACTAAATGTTTCTTAAGTAATTTCATGTCTGGGTCATTTTTTATTTTGTTGTGTTTTTTAGGGTTCCGTACCCAAAGGGGAAAAACGGGACCCTATTACTAAGCCTCCGCTGTCTGTCTGTCCGTCTGTCTATCTGTCCGTCCGTCTGTCTGTCTGTCACCAGGCTGTATCTCATGAACCGTGATAGACAGTTGAAATATTCACAGATTATGTACTTCTGTTGCCGCTATAATAACATATATCTACTAAAAACAGAATATAATAAATATTCAAGTGGGGCTCCCATACAACGTGATTTTTGCCATTTTTGCGTAATGGTACGTAACCCTTCGTGCGCGAGTCCGACTCGCACATGGCCGGTTTTTATTTTATTTTGTTGTCGTTTTTCATATTGATACAATTTGGTGAATATATAGAGTGCTCTATTCTGTACAACATAGCACAATTTCACCCTATATCATACTAAATCTTCCACTGAGTTAGGAAAATGTATGGAATTTTCGTAACACAACGGAAATTTACATTAATATTTTTGTTCCATATCGGGGCATAACCCAACCATAACCCAATTTTAACAATGTAGTTTTTTATGTGGAAGGTGAATAAAATGTATTTTAAAAACCCGTAGGGGTCGGATCAAAAACTAAGTAATTAAGTCCGACTCACGCTTGACTGCACTGAGGTTTTCCGGTAAAGAACTATTTTGTGTATTTTTTTTCAAAATTATGACCCAGTAGTTGCGGAGATAAAGGGGGGGGGGGGGGTGGTCAGACAAACAGACGCACGAGTGATCATATAAGGGTTCCGTTTTTTCCTTTTGAGGTACGGCCTCAACGCCAGTAAAACAATATAAAAGGAACATTCTGCAGGCTGTGTGGTTTATAGGTACACTAAAATTTGTGTTATGTTATGTAAATGACTAAGGAAATATTTCAATCGCTTTACGGCTTTTTTTAATAACTTCAGGCACGATATTATTACCTTCAGCTAAATGGATTCGTGTCATGTAGCACTAAACAAATTAAATAATAAGTTTTTTATATCAATATTTCACCTTACCCGTAGTTGTTCAGTTTCAGATCGTTTAATACGGTGTACACGTACATGTCAAAAACATACAAAATAAAATATAAGAATACACACACACCTAAAACTAATTAAACCCAAACTACAGACACGTAATAGAACATAAAATATTATTAAACTAGCGACCCGCCCTGGCTTCGCACGGGTTAACAAATTATACACCTGAAACTTCCCCGAGAATCACTCTATTGATAGGTGAAAATCGAATGAAAATCCGTTCAGTAGTCTTTGAATTTATCGCGAACAAACACACAAACAGACAGACGCGGCGGGGGACTTTGTTTTATAAGGTGTAGTGATATTCAAATTAATAATTACTTATTTGTAATTTTCATAAGAGTATTTAAAATGTTACCTCTCCCTAGAATGTGTTCGAAATAAAGTATACTGATACTGTTTTTGAATTTTAAGTGTTACTGGAGTTTTATAGATCTACAAAAAATCACAACCAAAATACAAAACTAGGTGTAAGTTCCAAACTTAAATCAAAAGGGAAAATATCTCAACGTAACTGTTAGTTCCCGAAGCACCTACATTTCTATTTCAACTCCACATCGGCTATTACAGCCAGAATCCCATCGCAGTTTGCCCGTAAGTCCGCGGCGTGAGGCCCAATTGCCGATTGGCGGACGAACGATGCCTTTAACCGTTAGGGTGCGATATGGAGCTGACAGCGACGAGCGACAGCGATGAGCGGCAAACGGCAAATTATATTGTAGGTGCCTAGTAGTTATTCTATACGTTGGTACATATGTAATACTCGTAGGATGCTAGAAGGCGCCGCGCAGAGAGCGACAAGGGGCTTTTAACCTCAAATGTACATTTAAAGTGTCAAAAATAAAACGATTCCGTGCTTGTACATAAGTAAGAGTGCTCAGTTACATATTTTGATAAGACTGATTGCAAGTCTGATAAGAATAGAAATGCAAGGTTAATTAATGTTTAAATAGATGATATATAGGTTGACTCACACTAGACCGGACCGTGTCCGGGCCGAGGCGTCCGACATCTCATTTTCTATAACTGCTGATTGGTGATCACGTGGTGGTTTCCATAGAAAACGAAGCTCCGGAAGCTCCGGCGCGGCCCCGGCCCGGTCTAGTGTGAGTCATCCTTAACTCAGTATAAAGTCATTTCCCAAACATCTGATATTTATAGTTAACTCCACACGCAACTCCACATCAGCTATTACAGACAGAAATCCCATTTCTATTTGTTCGTAAGTCCGCAGCTTCAAGCAAGTTTCAGCTTTAGATGATATATTAGAATTTATAGTCAACATTTGTAACACTCAAGAAGGTTGCAATTTTTTTTCCTTTGTCACTATCTGCTTTGGTTGCAGATGTTTTCATTTTTGTATTATTATTCGCTTACACTGTGACAGCTTGAAATCGAATGCACAAATAAGCTCCATTATCCTCTCTCTTTGCCGCTAAACGCTTCTCTCCTCGCTAAAACCATAGCCTTACCCGAGCTTATAGCCAGTATTTCCATTCCATACACGTTGTGCGAAGGGAAGCCTCGCAACGATTCCGCTGTCAAATATTTTGGAGATATATCGGGTTTCTTGGCAACATTTCCTTTGTTATCTACAAAGGAAATGTTTGTTGTAAATTCAGGCGATTGCTACTTGGCAAGGAAACGTGTTATCGAGCGAAAATGCTAAAAAGAGTTTTATTATTAATGCATTCTCGGTCGACAGGCTTTTCAATCTAAAATATTGAACGTACCGCATAACAATTTATCTGGAATTAAAAACGATACGATTTTGTGATATCTCCCTGGACCTTCTTGTGGTATCTGTTTAATTTGAGAACGAATTATTAAGAGTCACAGGAAGCCACACTTTTGGCGGCGGCTCCGTGCCTTTGGTATGCTTAGGAGCAGATCTGCTCCATATATATTCAAATTAAACATGAAGTTGTCATGATCGCTATGTAAATGGCAATTTTTCGACAGGAGCATACGAAAGGTTAAGCACTCGTAAATAATGATATCAAAATTCACTGCATCAGTCAATAATAGCCTTCTTCCGCAAGAATGACCACCGCCAAAAGGGCACACCGTCAATTTTCTCTAATAAAGTCCCCACAGTAACGCGGCACGTGAACGTCTTTACAGCCCTTTATTCAAATCAGAGTCCTTCGCACTGACCCGGACTCCGCTTTGAATAAAAAGATTTGTTCTGGTTCGGTAATGGGACACGGAACTTTTCGTGCTTGTCCCTGTTTTATCGATGTATAACAACACGAGTACATACAGAAGTAGTATTTAAGATTTAAGTAGCCCTCAGCTGACGGTCTTTCCACCGCGATGCGACCGGCTAACAATTGTTTTTATTCGCAATAGCGTCTAAACTATCATTTTTTTTAAATAAGGTAAGTACCCCCATTAACGAGGGGGTTAAGCAACTTTTACAAAGACAGCCAAAAATGAAGCATAATCAGGCTCTGTATGAACAAAGACATATTTTTTTATGATAGTTTGTACATCGAAATTTATATTTCAATCGTTTTTGGACTTGTTTTGGCCAGTTATATATAAAAAAATAATTATTAAACCTAAAACGTCGAAATCGCCTATTACCGTGGTAATTGATCATTGCTAGCCAAATACCGCGGATAAGGGTTCCTTTTTACGAGGGTAGATAAACCCATCGCATTTTTAGTTCCTTCTTTATATACCTACTTATATTTATTTGACAATAGTAGTTAAATAAATAGTAGGTATTCTATTTAATTAGATTTCCAATCATAAGATTCAATTAATACTTTTTTTGGTTTTTCTATAAGGAAAAATAAGAGGATTTTTAGTAAAACATAATTATTGAAGTGAATTCCTTTGAGTCTACTTACACCTACTAACTACACTTAGATAATAATATATATGTGGTCGTATCAAAAATACATGCTGTATATAGTGTATACAAGTATCTACATAAAACAACATAAAATAAGTAAATATGAGGGGACATCTTACACAGATCGACATAGCCCCAAACTATGCAAAGCTTCTACTATGGATACTAGGCGACGATATACATACTTACATAGATAAATACAAATTAATAAAATTAAAATAATAATTCAGTCTATATACATTCCATTGCTGGGCATACTTATATACCTACATAGAAAACACCCATGACTTAGGAACAAATAGATGTGTTCATCACACAAATAAATGCCCATCAACATTAAATTGATCCAATGATACAAGATATGTGAAATATTAAAATAAATTAATATTGCATGTACTGCATCTTTTATTAATAACACATAATCCAAACATAATTTTAAATTAATTAAAAGCTAAACATAAATATATATTTACAATAAACAACCTACTGAAACCCGTACCGTGCTGCCCCCGACGCAAAGGTGCCCATCACACTCGCTGCGTTGCCGCGTTGGATTGCGATTGTATGTTGGTGTATTATATGTTCTAATTAAAATAATACAATAGGTTTTATAATAATTATATTATGAACCTATTTATTTCCTACCAAAGTTGTAGGTGGGTCGGTATTGGGTTCCCATACATCTTATTACCGAGTGATGTCTTTTGTAACCATCGCTAAACGGTTTAATTCACATTATTGTAAAACTCATTTACGAGTAATAAAAATAAATAAAGATCACGTATATTTTGAACACAATTAAAATGAAACATACTAAATATTACTAAACATTGTATAAAACAGACTTGACAGCCATGCTTTTGTTTTTATATCAATATTTAAACAAGATTCTCATATAATGGTTTCTAAGGAAACCTCCAGTTAAGTGCTTAAAACTGTAGTCAAAATTAAGAGTTCTTGAATAGATTTCATACCACGTTAATAGTTCTTTAGCTTTATAGATGGTTAAATATTTCAATACCATCAAGAGTTAAGGAAATATGTATTAACATATGAATTTATAACCCTTCGAACAAAATATACTGTTTCCGCTATTACCGAGGTATACCTCGAAATTAGGAACCACACCAAAAAACGGAACCCAACACCGAGGTTTTTAATTTCCTGTTTTTTATTATTGATAAGCAAATATTTACAAATTGAGGATTTGGGAACCATAAATATCATAATTAAGAATTGATATAAAGTCTTAGTCTTTCTGTAATATTCACCATTACTATGAAAATCACTAAATAAAATACGGGTTTGCTTACTTGAGGTGTTGCGCGTTAGTATGGAGCATTCAAATCCTGCGCCCCAGATAAGTTAGTTTACGGTTTTCGAATTGTTTACTTTGTGTTTCTTTAATAGTGCTATACTTATTCGACAGTCAATATAGAAAGCTATATTTGTGTGTACTTAATTTTTAAAAAAGTCAATAGGCTTTCTTATAAAACGCCTTTTGGTACATACCGCGGTAATCAGTGCCGATTTTAATGGGCTCGTTAATAGGGGTACTTACCTTAGGGGATGGGATAATAGCAATGTCGCTGCAGTAATGTCGTAACTGTAATGCAGTTGCAATTGACACCCGAATGTCACCTTTAACACTTTCAGTGCCAAGCGCCCCATTTCCAATACAAAATGAACCCACCTATCGGATTCATGGCAATGCCTGTATAAAGCGAGTTTTACTGATACATCGACTCATCTCACAAAAATATGCACCAAACTTTGGCCCCTTAAAAGAACGGTTTAATTCCGCAGAACACTAAGCGCGGCATCGTTAATAAAAATTCGCGTTAACACTCGGGAAAGCGAGAAAAGCGCCTATAGAATTTCAGAGGAAAACCCGTGGAATTTCCACGTTCCCGGGAATTAAGAGCGCTTTATGCTTTCATTTTTATCTGGTTAAGTGTTTTCGCGGTGTTTATTTCTGCAGAGCGATGCTAGGCTTAAAAGATGGCGAAGATTTTTATCTAGAAATTATATTTGAAATTAGGTTTCTTATGTCGTTTTGAGTTTCGATCATATAAATGCATTTTGATGTTTCATTTTGACAACATTCTGAATAATCAATAGATCACTGATTTAAACTTTCACGATTATTAAACATTATCTACACAACGGGACTTAATCGCGTATTCAAGTTTTAAGATTTACCTCCGACGTTTCGAGGACGGCGTTGTCCCCGTGGTCTCGGAGAAGACTCAAAACTTAAATACGCGATAATCCCGTTGTGCAGTTTGATAATCAATAGATCGATTAAAAAAAAACCGGCCAAGTGCGAGTCGGACTCGCGTTCCAAGGGTTCCGTATATTACACAATTTTTAACAATCAGTGCCGGATTAAGATATGTTGATGCCCTAAGGATTTCTAGGTGCCCCCTCTCCCTCGGGTCATCAAGATTACATTGATTTTTTGGTAAATTGAGAGAAGTTCATTGCCGCGTTACAGCTGAGAATGGAAATCAGTCACATCATTTTATCACGAAAATTGACAGTGCCGCAGCAGTCATGTTGCAACAGAGTACCTAATGCTGTTGCAGTCGCCACCCGAATGTCCCCTTTATCATAGCTTAGAAAGTAATAAAAACGCAATATGATAGACAGTTGTAAATTTTTACTTTTAGTATGGAAATCAGTCACATCATTTTATCACGGAAGTTGACAGTACTGCAGCAGTAACGTTGCAACAGAGTATATAATGTTGCTGCAGTCGCCACCCGAATGTCACCTTTATTATACCTTATAAAGTTATTGAAAACGCGAGCGAAGCGAGCGCGAAAATTTTTCGATATACAAACGCAATTTTACTTTTAGTTCCAACCAGGCGCGAATCCAGGATTTCATACAGAGAAGGGATGGGACAGTTTTCTATCAGCCTAGCTTCGCAGAGGGCTCGATATTTCTTAGGCTTCGATATTCGAGGTTGTTTTCATGCATAAAATATGCAAGAAAGCAGAGCTTGGAATTGAATTGGCGAAGTGTGAGAAAGGCAGTAGGCCTAGCTGCGAAAGAGGAAAGCTTGGATTTGGATCCACGCCCAAGTGTAATTAAGGCAGAAGGCCTCGCATAAGACCTAACGCCGAACCGCAAAAGAGTGGGTTGAAATCGAATCTATGCATGTAATCACGACTCTTCTACTGCTACCGATTGTTTCCCAAAGAATTACGCGCCATTATTTTTGCAAATTAGCTTTTGGACAGCTAAAAAAAATCGTGTGGTAAAAACGATGTGTCTGTCCCTAATTTTAAAATTTGTTCACCTTTTTCAACCTGGCATTTTGGTGCCCCTCCTGAACGTGGTGCCCTAAGCACGTGCTTGTTTTGCTTATTGGTTACAAAGTCTTTATTAATTCAACCATTAAAGTCGACGAGTACAAAAAACTTTAAGCTAGCTCTCAATTTAACATTTTTTTTAAACATTATTTTTAATTTGACCTTACAATTACTCGTAAGTAGGTAAGACCGTTAAATATTTAAAATGATTATCTTATCAGAAAATTATCACCAATTACTCTAAGAAAACTACTACTCTAAGTAATCCGGCACTGTTAACAATGTATTTTTTATGTGAAACGTGAGTGAAATCTCTTTAAAAACTCCGTAGGGGTCGGATTAAAAACTGTAATTAAGTCCGACTCACGCTTGACTGTACATTTCTAATAGGTTTTCCTGTCATCTATAGGTATAGACCTATTTTATGTATTTTTTTTCAAAATTTTAGACCTAGTAGTTTCGGAGATAAGGGGGGGGGAATGGTCATTTTTTGCCTATTTTCTTGAATAACTTCTAAACTGTTGATTCGAAAATTATAAAAAAAAAATATTTGGATTCCTTACAATAAGCTCTTTCATTTGATATGTAACAGTATGTAGTTTGAAAATTTTTTTTTTCACTTTTTCATTTACCCCCCAAAAGTGGCCCCCATGTTTAAAATTCATTTGTTTACGTTACATGTCCGTATTCGGGTCACAAACTTACATATGTGTACCAAATTTCAACTTGATTGGTCCAGTAGTTCCGGAGAAAATCGGCTGTGACAGACGGACAGACAGACAGACAGACAGACAGACAGACAGACAGACAGACAGACGCACGAGTGATCCTATAAGGGTTCCGTTTTTTCCTTTTGAGGTACGGAACCCTAAAAATGAATACAGACCGTATTTTTTTATCAACATTTGGTACATATATTCAATACATTTCATTTCATTTATTATGGTTACATTAAGGTTACATGAAAGAGTCATGGCTCCATATTTGCTACAAACTGTCTATTAATCACATTAAAATTTAACCAGCTATAAAACAAGTTACAATGTATTTTAGTGGCAATAAAGAAACGATAGAGACCGGGAAGTGGTTTATTATTACGTTATTCTGATAGTTTATAGTTTCCTGCTGTACTTCGCTGAATATTGTACCTAGATCTTGCGTTTTAAGAGAAAGCTGATGGAAAAGATTATATGTAAACTAGCGACCCGCCCCGGCTTCGCACGGGTTAACAAATTATACACCTAAACCTTCCTCAAGAATCAGTCTATTGAATAGGTGAAAATCCGTTCAGTAGTTTTTGAGTTTATCGCGAACAAACACACAAACAGCGGCGGGGGACTTTGTTTTATAAGGTGTAGTAATGAATATACACAGACATATGTGAAAAAAGATAAGAAACAAATATGTCATAGTTTCAATTATTTGGGCCATTTTATTTAAAGTTGTCCCCTACACTTTTTTTCAAAATTGGGATTATTTATGTTATTTCTACTCAGAATCACGAGATCCTAATAGGAGAAAAAAAGTGTCCCAAGGTTTTTTTCCCATTCCGTTACCATTTTTCATAGACTTTGTACGGCGGTTTCGGAATGGAAAGATCGAAAAGTGTATGGAAATCTTGGGACACTTTTTTTCAAAAGAGCTCATGATTCTGAGTAGAAATAACATAAATAACACAATTTTGAAAAAAAAGTGTAGGGGACAACTTCAAATAAAATGGCCCATTTACGTGTCTATTGTTTCGGGCGTAGCGTAGTCTCTTCATAGGGATGCAATGCAGTAACTACTTATACTTAGACTAAATAGTGTTTAGTTTTAAGTTAATAAAATACATATGTATGTTAGTCTGTAAGGTATTTGTAATATGAGCCTTGTTGCCTGATTTAAATTTCTAAATAAATAAATAGGTACTCGTACACACACCACATATGGATTATAATCACTTGTGAAAATCGAATCACAATGTCAGTTTATGTGCAACCACTCACTGTAACCAGTCAGATGCATCGCTCCCCGTGCTAGCATACAAACTTCCATGAAATAAGTTTTTGGCAAAAATGACATTTTTGGTACAAGCTTTTATCGTTGACTGTTCTTTTCTTACGACAGACAACTAATACTCATCGAGACAATTCTAAAAACCCCTAACACAATTAGGTTGCGTTGTTTCATCACAGAGTTCCTATGGCCACCTCCTGTCTCCATCATCAGATCAGCTCGATGGTACCATAATATTGCATTGTCATCCAATTTATACATGCATGCAAAATTTCAGCTCAATCGGAAACCGGGAAGTGGGTCAAAATTAACTTGCAAGATTTGATTACAGACCGACAGAAAACGGGACAGGTGAAATTAAATAAAAGCTTGTAATATAAGTCAACTTATGCAGCCGAATGTACAGTCAGCAAAACTATTAGCTTAGCACCTCTGTATGCAAATTTGAACCATAAAATCCTGTCATCCTCTAGTACCCATCACTAGCAATGTACAAATTGCAGAACATTCCCAAAAAGTGGAAACGTTCTCGAGAATGTTCTCAGAACGTTCCTGCAACATGGAAATTATTGTTTAAACAATTGTCCAAAATCGTTGTAGTTACTTGGGAGGAATAGGTAAATATTTTGTTTCGACGACCGGTCTGGCCTAGTGGGTAGTGACCCTGCCTATAAAGCCGATGGTCCCGGGTTCGAATCCTGGTAAGGGCATTTATTTGTATGATGATACAGATATTTGTTCCTGAGTCATGGTTGTTTTCTATGTATTTAAGTATTTATATATTATATATATCGTTGTCTGAGTACCCACAACACAAGCCTTCTTGAGCTTACCGCGGCGGCTTAGTCAATTTGTGTTAAAATGTCCTATAATATATTATTTATAATATTTTTGTCCAAACCATATGCTCAAACAAAATTCTCGTTCTCGAGAACATTCTCAGAAGTTACCGAGAAATTCTCATGTGGAAAGTTTCGCAACTTTGGAAAGTTTTCGTGAGTGCATTGCTACCCATCACTGATATTGTTTCTCCATTAGAAACACGGCTTTAAAGAGATTAGAAACAACCCTATTTTCGTTTTACGGCTTATCCGTGTCTCTTTCATGCTCAACCGGATCCGAGTAATCGTTCGTGAAATATTTCATTTCAGAATTTTATTGGTATCTTGAACGGTATTCTAACAATAAAAATTAATGGAATTCAATTTTAATTTGTATATTTTTTTAATAGGATACAAGTAAACAACTTTTAAGCGCCACTTGCACCATCCCACTAACAGTGTCAAATTGTACTGGTGACCATGCTAACTCATGGTAACTGGAATGGTGCATGTGGCCCTAAATAATACTAGTGGCTCTGTGAGCTGTAGACCTCGCGAGCAGAGTTTAAAACTGAATAAATGTATGGTTCCGTTGTTTTGAAGAATTTAGAGAATCTAATTTGACCATAAAAACTTAACTATCAATTGCTTACAAAATTCGGGAATTGGTTTAGATATGCGACCTGTAGAGTAGAACATATGAACATACGAAACAATTTTTGGCTAACAGGCCAATTCAAACTTACACTGATATCAGAAAGACATCTAACTGATGTCATTTAGTTATCGTGCATTTCACTCGTTCTTGTCCGTACATGTATTGGCGCAAGCGAGACGCACGATGACTACTACATAACATGATAAAAATATCATCCCGATGTCAGTGTACGGTCGATGCCCCTTAAGTATACACGTCGCCATACTAATTGCATAGAAAAGTGGATAGAGTTAGACCAAGAAAAGTCTGCAGATATTTTGACAGCACACGCAGTGCCAATGTTATTTGTGCCAGTGTCAAAATCTCTGCAGACTTTTCTTGGTCTAACTCTACTTATGTCAGGAAATCAACATTACCTTTGAATTAACCTGTAAACTGCAACTAAGAAGCTTCGTGCGCGAGTGTGGCCCATAATTTCCGAAAATCATTTTTTCTTCGAGGCAATTACTCCGTTCTCATATTTTGCGTTGCCCATAATTTCCCGAAATCATTCATTCTCGGTAGCAATTACTCCGTTCCCATATTTTCCCAATGGTTTTCTTCCGCAATCGCCAATTTTTAATATTTTTAAATTAATCTTTTCACATACAACAAATATCAAAAACACTAAAATTAAAGCATAATCTAAAAAACTACAAGTAAAAAACCAAACGCTGTCAGCCAATAACTATAACCTACCTATCTCTGGGAGCAGATTCGTTTTTAGGGTCATCAAAAAAAAATAACCCTAACCTACCTATCTCTGGGAGCAGATTCGTTTTTAGGGTCATCAAAAAAAAATAACCCTAACCTACCTATTGGAAAAAATCCTGGTTATTTTTACCACTAGCATTAAAAAAAAGAGAAAATATGGAGATAGAGAATATTTAGTTAGTCAAAAAAAAAACCTACTGGTTATTTTAACTACTAGGATTAAAAAGAAAAGGGAATAAATTGAGAAAAGGAATATTTAGTTTATGAAAAAATGTACACGAAAAATTAAATAATAGCGAAGAAATTCCACTGGGAAAAAATGAGAACGGAGTAATTGCCTCGAAGAAAAAATGATTTGCGGAAATTATGGGCCATCCAAATTAAAAGGCTCAAAGTTAACATTATTGTTAGTTAGACTTTGAGCCCGGGAAAGCGCAACGTACGAGCAACCTACAGCTAGTTCCCTGAGCCCAAGGTCGACCACTACCCTAGGCAATGTTAACCCCTGCGATTTATGGATGGTGACCGCCCATGCTATAAACGTAAGTGGAAATTGACTCCTGGAACAGCCATGCCCTTGAACTAAAACCGCTAAAAAAATGTTCAAACAAAAACTCAAACGAATACGCTTACCTCGCGCTTCGCGCTCGCTTGATCAATCAGCAATACGATGTTTAAGTGCAAAAAATAAATAAAAAAATTGGCATTTACTGGGGAACGAACCGGGTACCTATCCCATATCCTTGCTTGTAAGCGTCTTTCCAACTGCGCTATGATAGCATTTAGATGAGCTGACGAAATTTGGTTACTTATTCTCGAGTAAGAAATTAAATATCTAATCTAAAGAGAATAAAGTGTATAGGGGACGTGCATGAACTATAGGGGGCAGCACAGGAGCCGTCAGATCTTTGGCGCGAAGCGTAGATGAGTAGTTTATGATTCCGATGTAGCCCACGAGATGGCAGAACCTACTATGCACAAGGAAACGTACTTACGAGAACGGTAGATGGTAGCACTTGCTTTGGCAATGTACATGTGCACATATGTTTCCGATTCAGGCCACAAGATGGCAGGTCCTCCAACGCGCACGGTCCCTATAGTGGGCGTGCGTGAACTATAGGGGGTAGCATAGGAGCCGTCAGATTTTTGGCGTGAGGCGTAAATGTGACGTTTATGCTTCCGATGTAGCCCACAAGATGATAGAACCTACTATGCATAAGGAAACGTACCTACAAGAACGGTAGATGGTAGAACTTGTTTTGGCAATGTACATGTTTCCGATTCAGGCCACAAGATGGCAGACCCTCCAACGCGCACGGTCCCTATATGTAGTAGAGGGTTATTGTCATACTAAATTTTGTAGTCACAGTAAATTTACTGCCATCTTTCGATACAGGATTAAAATGAAAATGAAAAAAAAATATCAATAAATGTATATATGTATGGATAAATGATTTCTTTTATTTTTAGAATGCCATATGATTTTGACCCATGTTCTTTTACTGATATGAGTAAAAATTGTTAAATATTAAATGGTGTCGCCATCTAGACGAGCATAGGCCAAAGGTATGGCGCCGTATATTCAAGAATCAAATTTTCTTTAAAGCGCAGAAAGCCATCATCTCTTGCAGAAAATAAACGAATGCGCTTAGCCCGCGCTTGATAAATAAAAAATACGATTTTTTTAATTTTTTCAAAATAAAAAAATAAAATAAAAAACAACAATTGATACAAAATTTCAGTATAAAAAAATACAAAAAGTTATGTAGCAGCATACAATTACTGGGGATGGAACCAGGGACCTCCCTATGCAAACAAAAAAGCGAACGTTTGCAAAATGCGCCATGATAGTTCTTACTAAAGCTGACGAAATTTAGCTACTCATTCTCAAGTAAAAACTAAATATCTAAATACCGCCGAAACCAGCGATACAAATTTTCTGAATTTTTGGCCATTTAATCTATAAACATATATCAAAAAGAAAAAACTCTTATGATATCGATACGACTATTTGTTTAGGCGCCAGGTATCACGACTTCGCCATTTTTTAAAATTTCCAAAAACCGGAGTGACAAAAAAATTTTATTTAGTCATAGAATCTGGTCACAAAATTTCATGAGAATCGGTTAAGAATTGCGACCTGTAGAGGAGAACATCCGGAAATACAAAACTAAATATCTAAATACCGCCTAAACCAGCGATAATTTTTTTCTGCATTTTTTGCTATTAACTCTGTAAACATGTCTCAAAAAGAAAAAACTCTTATGATATCGATACGACTATTTGTTTAGGCGCCAGGTATCACGACTCCGCCATTTTTAAAAATTTCCAAAAACCGGATTGACAAAAAAATTTTATTTAGTCATAAAATTCGGTCACAAAATTTCACGAGAATCGGTTAAGAATTGCGACCTGTAAAGGAGAACATCCGGACATACGAAAGCAAAATGCCCGAGTCAAAACGTAGACCTTCGCTTCGCTTCGGTCAATAAATAAATAAATTATAATAATATCAATATCCATTCAATAAGACATTTTTCAATCTGAATAGGGAGTATTACTGCAATGTTCTGCCGCCAGAGTGCAGCACTAATTTGTTTAGTAAACCATAGAGTAACTTATACATACAAGGCCTTAAACAGTTTTTTGACAAGTTTTCACTATGACATTGATGCACCAAGGCGCTTTGTTTACAGGTGACCTACCGCGAAAAGCGAAAATCGAAATAATTATCTTTATTTGCCTCTCTATCGATCGAATGCAAGGGTGATAGAGAGGCAGAAACCGAACTTTCGATTGTCGTGTTTCACGGTAGGCCATGTGATTGACCTAGTGACGCATGATGTGTCATTGATGATGTCAATGAGGATTGTTTACTGTATATGCTAGTGGTGCCACCTACGCAGAGTTTTGCCTAATATTCCCTTTTCTACCGCTGAGTTCTTTATTGTCTGCTACAAATAAAAATAATCTGAGTGACATAGACGAGTCTTGCACACAACACACAATCCGGTTAGAATCTTATTTCTGTGGGAAAAATACGACACGTCCTACGTCACTTTCTGACATTACACCTAGAGTTAGACCAAGAAAAGTCTTCGGCGATTCTGATAGCCCACGCAGTGCGAGTGTTACTTTATACGTCATAATTTCATAGACGTTTGACGTTTAAAATAACACTTGCACTGCGTGGGCTATCAATCGCTGCAGACCTTTCTTAGTCCTACCTAAACGATACACCCTGGTCACATCCCTCATAAAAATCTTTAGAAACCGTTGATGTCGTGCTAATAACACGACTGCTGGTTTGTACCTAAATATAGCCTGTCAAACAACTTTGTCAGTAGAAAAAGGCGCGAAATTCAATTATTCTATGGGACGATTGTCCCGCCTACATTTTTTAAATTTGCCGCGGTTTTCTACTGTTGGAAATGGCTTGACAGACTTTATGTGTTCGTTATTTGTTCATCTGTTTTTGTGTTGGAGATACGCTATTTTAGAGATTGAATGTGTGATTGTACTGTCACTGAACGTGTCTTAATATCGAAATTAGGTCCAAATTATTTAGAAGCCTAACAGCAAAACGATTACGACGTTTTTGATTTGTGTAATAAAGCGTAAACTAGCCGCAAAGTTTACGCTATTAGGCTGTCATTTAATGTATAATTTTAGGAACTCAGAATCGTATTTCCCGTGATTAAAATAAATAAATGAGTAATGTCTCTGTGTAAAAAAAAAGGTGTACAGATGTATTATATTCTATCGTATGTTCACGGAAACTTACGAACGTGTCTTGCTATTTCAGTCAGTCTCGGTACAAAAAGTACTGACATTGACTGAATATATAGCATGACAAATACTAACGTTTCCGAGATTCGATCGATCGAGATTCGTGCTTTATAGAGGTGCGTAAACATACCCAAACCTTAAAAAATCCTTAAAGATTATGATGCCTTATTTACTGCACACACTCCCTTAAAAATAAAGCCGTATATAGGCGTACTCTACTACTACTTAACACTTAATTCTCATTACAACTTCCACTCCAACTTTTATGTATCTATCTTCACCCATTAATAGATTTATTTCCTTCACAGATGATGACAAACCCGTCTACAACGAAGCTAACCACCTGGCGACATTGCCTGAGGAGGAAGCGGCAGTCGCCATGATGGGGCTGCCTCGGGCTGGTGACATTACCAGGGCGCAACTGAGGATTAAGGAGAGCAAAGAATTTAAGGTAAATCATTCAAAGGAATACCTATTAATAATTCATAACGGCATTACTTTGAAAAATAAACACTTATCTTACTTAATTGGACGCATACAGAGTTACTGCGTTTCAACTTTGAGTGGCAGTATGAGATACGAGAGTTTTTCAAAGCAGTGACGATTTATTACGTTCTGTTCCGTATGTATTTATCTATATAAGTATGTATATCGTCGCCTAGCACCCATATTACAAGCTTAGCTTAGTTAGGGAATAGGTTGATCTGTGTAAAATTTCCCCTGATATTTATTTATTTATGACGACCGGTCTGGTCTAGTGGATAGTGACCCTGTCTGCTAAGCCGATGGTCCTGGGTTCGAATCCCAGTAAGGGCATTTATTTGTGTGATGAACACTAATATTTGTTCCTGAGTCATGGTTGTTTTCTATGTATATAAGTATGTATTTATCTATACAAGTATGTATATCGTCGCCTAGTACCCATAGTACAAGCTTTGCTTAGTTTGGGGCTAGGTTTGATCTGTGTAAGATGTCCCCTAATATTTATTTATTATTTATTTATTTATTATTTATTTATTTATTATTTATTTATGGCATCCATTGTCACATTAGGTGTTACATTGCAATAGTTAGTTACGCACGGACCCTATTAAGGCACCTAAAGGCCCTGATAGTCTTAAATCAAAATTTGATATTATCACGGAACCCAATTCAGATTTTAATTTCTGGTTCAACAAGTCACTGTTGGCAGCTGACAGATCCATTTCATAACAAGATAGGCTTAAAAACTGGCTTAAAAGCAAGGAGTCCAGAAAAAAGTATAATTATAATTTTGCTTTCACCATTGTATTTTATTTTGTACAAGGTTAGCTCTCCGTCTGTTAGGATTATATCGGCCTGATTCGAACGTTGAGATACGTCAAAAATTTGCTAACGATACGATTTGGATCGGATGTCAGTGTCAAAAGTGACGTTTTTGCAGGAATACGAAGATTGAGATCGTTCGACTCGCACTTTACTCATGATTCTCATGAAATATACCTAACTAAAAACTGTCAATTTCATTGAAACTTACAAATTGTATGTACAGCGAGCTGCCAAATTGCATGGACACATTAATGAATTCATTCATAAAGCGGCCACGCAATTTTGCGGCTGAGTGTTCACACTCTACTCGCAAAAAAAAACGATTAAATTCGTCTCCAATTTGCGTCTGGTCTAAAATTTTCAGCCATTATTATGTCCACTCAGACTGTCATCGGTGAAGAGGAGAATTTTAAATTCCGAATCTCGTCAACTGAAGCTATAAACATTTCCATCATGGCCGACAGTTAAGAGCTCGTTTGTATGGCGCTCGTATTCGATCTTTTCGAATAAACGGATATTGATAAGATTGAAATTCAGCCTGAGTTTTAATGAGAGGTGGGGCATATTGACGAACTTAAAAGCAAAATAGCGAAATAATTCATAACAGGAAAAAAATTTTAATTGAAAAAAAGTTAGGTTCAAAGTTTCGATTTATTGGCTCTGTTTTATGGCCTTGTCGGCTTATTGGAAGATACTTTTCTACAGTTAGCAGCAGAAGTAGCCAAGAGGGCGAGGCGTTCAAATTGATCTGATCCAATTATTATTGGTGCGTGAACAAATGAGAGTGTAGATCATTCTGAACATCTGAGCGGTTCAGATATTTCTGCTGTAACTTAACGCGATTAGACCGCAGATCTTAGTAACGTGACAGTGACAGACGAAGGTGTTTTTCAGAGGGCCACAAAAAAGCTCTGAGCGAATTCGCTCTATGCTGATCCTTGCGGCGTCACTGGAAATGGTTTATTTTCATGGCTGAGCCATTAAATTTATGGTAGCTATAAGTAGTAGTCACGTAGGCTTGTCGCCTTTTTAATCGAGATAAAAAGTCGAAGGCGTAGGTTTTTAATTAATCGGAAACTTATTTGTCTTCATGTACCTAATGTTCCCCGATTTGTCGAAGACACCTGAATGATTTGGGAAATTCACTTTTCGTTTAAAAGAATCCTTTATTGGTAAAATTATCATTAAAAAAGGATCTAATAATAGGATATCGGAAAAAATCGAAGGAATTCTTCAAATATTATAGGGAGACTTATCATAGCCATTTCAACATTTTATAGAGTATACTTGTACATTTTCTCTCGGAAAGCATCGTTTGTTTGATTAATAGAAACTGTTGATAAAGACCATGCAATGACAGCAATTGAAATTGTTTTATGAAGTCAGTTCTTATTTCATTAAAAGTAGTTCATTTTGAAACGGACAATCGTTTTGAAAACCTCACAAACACAAATTTAGTACAAAGACAGTATACTCGAATGCGTGTGGAATCCATTTTGAATTCCTAGTTCGCTTGCTTAGAATACTATGTTTCGCTAGGCTTTAAAAGTCTAGGTTTCGTGACCATGTCCTTAAGGAGTTCTTAAAATACTTAAGTAACTAAGCACGCTAGAGGTTGAGCAGGATTGTCGTTGCGGGACCTATTGCATTTTCCAAACTATTAAACGTGTCTTTGCGGACGTTTTAAAATGAATCCCAAAAGTATTCCCCTTACGATAGTGATTCGAGTGGCTCTAAAAACGTTATGACAATACCTCTGCACTCCGCAGCAACGATTTTGTGGCGCATGTCTGAGCAAGGTTTTAGAATTTTAAAATTTTCCAATGCTATGAATGAGGTTGAGAAACTGATACCTAATAAAAGATTTCAACTGAATTTTTGATTATTTTTTGTACAAATATTATAAAATGTATTTTTCATTTATTAGTAAAAATTTAGTCGATTCTAAACTAAAACACTTGATCAAATTGTTTTTGTTGAAAAAAAAAAGCCGAAAATTAAAAGGAAAGTTTTAAAACTTTCATCAAGTAGGTACCTTCGTTACAAAACTTAATTATACAGCTTTATTAATTGTCCAACGCGAAATAAAAGACTGAAAGGATGGACAGGATTACTATAGAACTTTTGAATGTAGGTACCTAGTACGAAAACGTAATAGTGTCAGGTAATAAGGTAGAGATATTTCAAAAATAATAAAACTGTTTTCTGATCGTTCTCATAATATCCATGCACGAAAGAAAAGGTTCCCAATGTGTCAACGCCTCTGAGAGTTTCTGTTAATTTGTAGACGCTAAATTCACAATTAGGCGTGCAGCAATACATATGTGAGTCAAAATTATTTCGTTGTCGTGTTTCTGACCACTCTGTCACGCTTGTATTTTTGTCTTTTATCAAATAAATAAAAAAAGTCGAGTGCTATTGCATATCTTTCTAGTTAGTTGATTATAACTCACATGAGAAAAAATAAAAACTAAATTTCACCCCATACAAAAATTGGGGACAAAAAACAAGATAACGAAAAAAATTTTGACCCAGGTAGGTATAAAGTAACTGCACCGATCTAGTTAAAATGTGCCTGTGTAATGACTAAAATGTATTATGTAGTACTTAACCGAGTAGTAATTACGTAAATGAAATTATACGAAGAAAGTGCATTAAAGGGACTTCACTCTACTGATTACACAAATCACGCGAACAGCTTATAATAAACTATATAAAGTCGATTAACTATTCTTGTTACCGACACGCGGCTCCTCATCATTCGATTTTCATTCTTCTACACAACACATACGGTTGAAATTGGTATGTATGTGGACATAAATGTTGCTTACATTGTTAGGCACATGGCTACACTTAGTCGATCCTTGGAAAAGTCTGCCATTTCTGTTGATTGCGAATTGACGACCGAAGGTCGGGATATAATATACCTATTCAGTAGGTTTACTAGGGAAAGGGAGGAATAGATTACGTGTGTGTATTGGAAATATTACAGATTATCCTGAAAATGACCTTGGCCTTGCTTTATATTTGTAAGACTACGCTAATGTTTTGTAATAAAATGTAACCTTTGATAGATTATAAAGAAGGAAGAGGGACTACAAATGCCTAAATTTTTAATTTTGTCACTATTAGATTACAATGCCGTGATGAATGTTTTAGTTTATAATTAAAAAAAAATACAATTATGCCCATCCACGCTTAACAATGGGATAATAATAATTCCAATAGTTATAAATTTTTACTTTATTTTTGTGCAATACATTTCAAATCAAAACTGATTATTCAATATTAGGTTTTTCATGCAGAATATCAGATCAAATATCAGGTGATTGTTACATTTATATTTAATAATACGTATTAAGTCGGTAACAGAAATTACTCCAGTCCTTAAAATTAACCGTGCATTCATGACTGCTTCAACTTGTTTTAACAATGTAAGCATTTCTTCGTTATCTTCGTACAGCCAAGAATGCAAGTTTTCTGCACTAGGGCGCATTTGACCTCAACTATTCCTGCAGCCTTTGTTCTTTTGTTTTAGAACACGGTGGACAAGCTCGTACAAAGGGCGAACGCATCAATAATCATAGGCACGTCGTCGTGGAAGGAACAGTTCTCTGAGGCGCTCACCGTCAGCTCCGGTAAGAAAAACTAAGCGTAAGGGCTCATTTAGACGATGCGACCGCATGCGAGTTTCATTACATTGCGGGTTTTGATCGGTCGGTTGAATTGGACGTAGCCAACAGTCCGCAATGTACCTAAAATAGCATGCGAGTTCGCGCGCCGTCTAAATCAGCCCTAAGGGTTGATTAAATGTTTTTTTTAATTATTGAATTTTACTCGGAGAAAAGAAATGCCGACAAAGAAAAGAAAAATAGGTTAAGATTTAGATGATATTTTAATAGTAATTTTTTTGGAGTATCGATCCAGAGGCCGTGTGTTCAAGTCTCACCCAAGACATTAATTTTTCCACTTTTAAATTTATTCTAAGCTTCATATTTACTGTACACTATAAAATTTGCGTCAATGTCAAAAATTTGTTCTCTTTTCATCACAATCGTCCAAATATGACCATCTCGTTTAGCAATCTCCCCCCTCCTCCTTGTTACCTCTATAGTATTGTTCCTCTGAGTGAAAATCATCCGATCCGTACAGATTATTTTTTTTAACCGGCGTTCTAACTTTTATCAGTTTTTAGATAACAAAATAAACTGAAAAATTCAAAAGTTAAAAAGATAATTTTCTTGTTTCTTCTGTTTTCATATGGTTTCATATTTTAATTCGTCATTCAAACGGCCCGATTTGAACCTTAAGATACGTCAGTTAATAGATCTAGAAACGATATAGATTAGATATTATGTCAGTGTCAAATGTGACGTTTCTTCAAGGAAAAACACCACTTTTGACACTGACACATCTAATCCATATCGTTTCTAGATCTATTAATTGACGTATCTTAAAGTTAGAATCGGACAGATACTGACTTGACAACTGGACATTTAGGCAGTAGTAGGCAGTAAGAGTAAACTTATGTCTTTAAAGCACAGTTTTATACTTGAAGTACACAGTTTACGTAATAAAATGTATGTAGATAGCATTGAAACTTCTCAAAACATCCATTAGGCAAAAGCTTTTAACCTAAAAAGGTATGAAAGTTGTAGGCGCGTTCATTTCAAAAGTTTACAGTTATTCTAGAAACATAAATTGGATCTGTTTGTGAATATTTCTTTCCGCCAACTTTGACACCTCTAGTGGAGATTTGATTTCAAAGTTTTGGAGTAGTTTTTCTAGAGAAGTTTTATGAGTAACTAAATAATGCTGCAACTTGTCGGCACTACCTTAAAGATTTTTGTATTAAAGGAAAATATTGAGAAAATCACCGCTTCCGGCGAGACTCGAACATGCGACCTTTGGGAACACCGGTCCGATCGCTCTTAACACATTCAGGGCCAAGAACCCGACTGTCGGGTACACTGTTCGTAGCGACTACGCGTTCCATACGGCGAAACCGTGGCTACGCGCTACGAGCGTAACCCGTAGCACTTAGTGGCAATAAATGTGTTAACCAACTTAGCTACGGAAACTTACGCGTAGCGTGCGAATTTATCCATTCCCCTTTTATTTACACGCCTTAGGTAGTCGCATAGCGACATCTATCGTAAGAAGCTATAAACTAATGGTTTCTCTTTCTTTCAGGATCGGACAACCCTGACGAGCCTCCTTCGGTGTCAGACTACTTAATGCACGTAGTAACTCTGTTCTGGAAGATTATTTTTGCTCTCATCCCCCCCACAGGTAAGTTCTATCTTTTTGTAACAGATATCCATGTCATATCAAAACCATACATCAAATGTTAGGTTTCTAGATATTATTAAAGAGAAAAGAAATATAATAAAGACAATAGCAAATAGAAGAGGAGTACTAATTGGACATCTGCTACGACACGACTTGTTATTGAAGAACATCACAGAAGGAAAAAAAGAGGAAGATCTAGGATAAATTATTTCAACCAAAGTAAAGGTTCAGGTCGTGTCATACCAGAAGGTTAAGGAGTTAGCAGAGGACCAGACGAGTTAGAAATGGCTCCACTGACAAGAGCACAGCTCTTAAATATAAACACTGATAAAAATATATTCTATCGAGTACACATTAAAGTGATTTCATTAAGATTAACGGCTATATACAATATCAACTAATGTCCGTACGTACCGTAACGTACGAACACTAAAATTTACTGCTTGGTTCGATAGGCTCATATGGAACTGTTTAAAGCATTAAATGTTAATGCGATTTCAATTGTTTTAAACGATTTTTTTTCTCAGTGAAGAAGAAGATCAAAACCATTTGAAATCAGAATTGGCCTCCGGTTTAAATTAGGCGGTAATCAGGGCCCGTCCCGGGGGCGCTATAAATGTGTTGTGGTTTCGTTTTTAACTGTGGGATTTCGGTCGATTTGGCGGTTTTGTTTTTGGTCATTTAACGCTGGATTGACTGGCGTAAGTTACTTAAGTTAAGTTATTTATGTATGTATATGTATACTTTATTGTACATAGAAATAAAAACACGAGAAACACAGTTACAAAGTGAATTATACAGAACGATTAAATACAAAAGGTTTTTATGGTATTTATTGCAAGCTTTTGCTCGCGACTGCCTCTGCATAAAATTATTAATTCCATAGTAAATAGTCTCATCCCCCTTGTCACCCCTTTATTGATGATTTCCTTAAAAAAATATTCTGTCTTTTCTTGAAACTCAAGCCGGTCAAGCTCAAATATAATTTAAATCGGTTAAGCGATGTAAGCCTGAACAGATAACAAACAGACAAAGTTACTTTCGTATTTACCTACTTATAATATTAAGGTGGAATTGGAATATTTAATAATAAAAAAATAACAACATTAATAGTAGCCTAATGCCATGCACTTAGGTCTATCTAGAAATGTAATAAGCGTTTTGGTCACAGCCTGTAGCGGTACCTAAATGACCTTCCATTACGAACACACCAGTCAAGAAATATAAGTACAGTATGTCCGGGCATATTGGGGCATATATACCTTATACCTACTAAGGGCCTTTTGCGCGAACTCTACTGAAAATATACAGTGAAAGAGTTTTCGCGCGATTGCGGAAACAAGTGAACGTCGGTATCGTCTTCGGTCGTCCCATTCGTTTTTCGTCAAGTTCTTAAATTAGTCCTATTGTGCTTTCGTCACTCATTCTACATTGAAAGCCACAGACGATTGTGACGACTGTAGAATGAGTGACGAAAGCAGAATAGGACTAATTTAAGAACTTGACGAAAAACGAATGGGACGATCCAAGACGATACCCGAACGTCGTGAGTGAGATGCGTTTCAATTTCAATTACCAAAACCAACGTCAATGTCATACCAAAACCAGTTCAAAACCATAATTTAGAATCGAGCTCCTTGTAATATGAACTTATATTTGATGTTTTTTGACCAGATATCGGTGGGGGCTACGTATGCTTCGTGATCTCCATCATCTGTATCGGCCTCGTCACCGCCGTCATCGGTGACGTGGCCTCGCATTTCGGCTGCACCCTTGGGATTAAGGACTCTGTGACTGCCATAGTTTTCGTGGCACTAGGAACTAGTATACCAGGTAAAATAATTCTTACTTGAACGGCAAGGTTTTCGCTGAAGACTTAGGAATATTTACGTTCTTCATTCAACATTTATATTTTCAGAAAAATAATATAAATGGTTCCCTTTAAATTTTCCTACGTCGCAATGATGCACCAGTACCGCTAAAGCAGTAAAGTTGCTGCAGCTGCTATCTATATATTTCCTTAATACAAGAAATAAATGCATGGGTAAGTACTTCCTGAATTTGAAGATATGTCATGTGAGTTAACCTTGATAAAATAAATACTCAAGAATCGAATATTAACGTGTAAAGGCAAATACGCTATTTAAAAGTTAAACCTTAAAACCCAAAACCACCAAAACAAAAGCTAATAACAATTTTAAAACTTTAAAGTAAAACCTTAAAGTTAATAATAACAATTAGTACATAATGGCTTTAAAAATTGCGCCACACCTTGTCATAGTGGCGTGGGTCCATTACACGAAATAAGTGGTTAAAACGTGACTGGAACATCTTACAGCGGTGTAGTCTTCAGGGAGATAAGGCTTTTAGCTCTCTGGGACGATCTTAGACAACGGTGGATAATGGCGGCAACGTGTACATAGATATACTTATACTCTGGTAAGCCAGCCTTGTCAGTAGAGAAAATGTGGAACATTTTTAAAATGTGGGTGTCAAGGATCAATCTCTCATACAAAATATAAATTTCGCGTTTTTTTCTACTGACCAAGTTGGCTTGCCAGAGTATATTTTAGTAACACGGTTTTTTTTGTAATGTAACCTCAATGATTATGTAATTATTATTATGTTGCTGTAATTCTGATCATCGAAATCGCATTCAATAGCATATTGTGTCACATTTGAAAGTATTATCAATATGACTGTGAGTACGGCACATAAGGTAAAAGTCCTAGTGCTCGACATGCTACTGTGCGATTTTCATTCTGGGCCCAATTATTGACACCTTGTTGTTACGTCATAACATGAACTAGGCCAGTAACGAACACTCATACTGAGACACATAGAGACAAATAAAAAAAGTCCTAAGTCTCTGAGTTTCTTTATTTTTTCGCCACTTCTTCCGGAGCCCGATTCAGATGTTACAATTTGTAACGGTTTTGATCTTACTTTGATATACGACCTTGAAGATCGCTCACGATTATTGGTGCATGCGTAATTAAATGAAAGTCGTGCGTGCCAATCTCAGAGACGATCAAGGGCGTATCAAAATCTGAATTGGGCTCCTGGTCTTATACGCCAGTCTAATTACGAAGATACACCAACAATCGTAAAAGTAGATCTTATTGCAATTAAATTCTAACTCCACTCATTCTCCCCAGACACATTTGCGAGCAAAGTGGCAGCCATTCAGGACAAGTACGCGGACGCGTCGGTTGGCAACGTGACAGGCTCCAACGCTGTCAACGTCTTCCTTGGCATCGGCGTGGCGTGGACTCTGGCTGCCATCGTCCATTGGAGCAAAGACGAGAAGTTCCTTGTTGATCCGGGGAAGTAAGTATCTTAACTCCACTCATTCTCCCCAGACACATTTGCGAGCAACGTGGCAGCCATTCAGGACAAGTACGCGGACGCGTCGGTTGGCAACGTGACAGGCTCCAACGCTGTCAACGTCTTCCTTGGCATCGGCGTGGCGTGGACTCTGGCTGCCATCGTCCATTGGAGCAAAGACGAGAAGTTCCTTGTTGATCCGGGGAAGTAAGTATCTTAACTCCACTCATTCTCCCCAGACACATTTGCGAGCAAAGTGGCAGCCATTCAGGACAAGTACGCGGACGCGTCGGTTGGCAACGTGACAGGCTCCAACGCTGTCAACGTCTTCCTTGGCATCGGCGTGGCGTGGACTCTGGCTGCTATCGTCCATTGGAGCAAAGACGAGAAGTTCCTTGTTGATCCGGGGAAGTAAGTATCTTAACTTCACCTATTCTCCCCAAACACATTTGTGAGCAAAGCGGCAGCCATTCAGGACAAATACGCGGACGCGTCGGTTGGCAATGTAACAGGCTCCAACGCTGTCAATGTCTTCCTTGGCATCGGCGTGGCGTGGACTCTGGCCGCCATCGTCCATTGGAGCAAAGATGAGAAGTTCCTTGATCCGGCTAGAACTTGGATTTTACAGCAAACTATTGTGGACACAGTTAAAAGTAGAGGGGTAGCTATTTATTTAGGACAAACGGGTACAATAACGCAAAAAATTATTTAATTTGTTCTAAAACATAGTATTGGTCGCATAGTCTGTGTATTTGTTGTACATCGGAGCAAACTTTTTTATTTGGTGCCATCGTCTCGTTTTTATCACCGCACCTCCCGCCAAAGGAGCAAAGTTCATCCCCACTTCTTAGATACATGGCACACCAAGAATAAGCGGGCATCTCGCTCGTTTCTTCCCAGAACGTGCAGAATGTGGAATGACTTGCCTCCTGAGGTATTTCCTTTGCGCTACGACATGGGATTCTTCAAGAAGCGGGTATTTAGGGTTCTCAAGGGTCGGCAACGCTTAAGTGGCTCCTGTGATGTTGCTTATGTCCATGGGCGACGATGACTGCTTCCCATCAGGCGGCTCGTCTGCTCGTTTGCTGACTATTACATTAAAAAAAACTATCAGTTTTAGTGATATGTAAGTATAAGTTAGTAACTTGGACTTTCGATTTGGACACCATTTAACCCTTGCACTGGCCAATACGACCACCGATGCGCACAATTACAGTTCAATATTGCCTTCATGCATTGGCCTTTTTTTGTAACGGCATAAAATAAACAGTTAAATAATTAATAATGTGCAAACAATTGGTAAAGGGTGACTCACGTTAAACCGGGCTGGGGCCGGGCCGGAGCTTCCGGCGTTTCATTTTCTATGGAAAGCACCACGTGATCACCGATCAGCCGTCATATAAAATGACATCGCGCCTAGGCCCGGGCACGGCCCGGTCTAGCGTGAGTCAGCCAGCCTTAATGCAAGCAAAGATAAGAGCAACCTAATGTGGTGCAATGGTAACAGATTCATGTTTATTCAAATATTCACTGATTAGTGGTTTGGTTCCTCGTTAATCTGAAGTAGAACTTGCACATCCTTCCGTTTGTCCATTTGATCTCTATTTTTTATCTAGAAACATTTTAAATTACCGTGTAGTCTTTAGAGTGGAAAATTCGCTTCGCGTGGCTTCATCGACTTGTTAACGGGTCAGAAAATAGCGCAAGGAGATTATGACGAATGCTTAAATGCAACCTGCCGTAAATGCTTTAACTGAATCTTGCCTGTCTTAGAAAATAAATTCAAAGCTATGTTATCAAACATTATCATGCTAAATATTGGCTTATTATTTTTGTCAGAAGTGTTAAAAAAACCGGCCAAGTGCGAGTCGGACTCGCGTTCCAAGGGTTCCGTATATTACACAATTTTTAACAATCAGTGCCGGATTAAGATATTTTGACGCCCTAAGCATTTCTAGGTGCCCCCTCTCCCTAGGGTCATCAAGATTACATTGATTTTTTGGTAAATTGAGAGAAGTTCATTGCCGCATTACAGCTGAGAATGGAAATCAGTCACATCATTTTATCACGAAAATTGACAGTGCCGCAGCAGTAATGTTACAACAGAGTACCTAATGCTAAAAACTGTAATTAAGTCCGACTCACGCTTGACTGTACATTTCTAATAGGTTTTCCAGTCATCTATAGGTATAGACCTATTTTATGTATTTTTTTAAAAATTTAAGACTTAGTAGTTTCGGAGATAAGGGGGGGAATGGTCATTTTTTGCCTATTTTCTTGAATAACTTCTAAACTGTTTATTCGAAAATTATAAAAAAAAGTATATTTGAGATCCTTACAATAAGCTCTTTCATTTGATATGTAACATGATATAGTTTGAAAAATTATTTTTTTTCATTTTTTCATTTACCCCCCAAAAGTGGCCCCCATGTTTAAAATTCATTTGTTTACGTTACATGTCCGTATTTGGTCACAAACTTACATATGTGTACCAAATTTCAACTTGATTGGTCCAGTAGTTCCGGAGAAAATCGGCTGTGACAGACGGACAGACAGACAGACAGACAGACAGACGCACGAGTGATCCTATAAGGGTTCCGTTTTTTCCTTTTGAGGTACGGAACCCTAAAAACCCTAAAAAGGGTCTCTTGTTTCCCAAAAAGTTTTACGTCATAATGTATTGTTTGTCCACATTTTCGTTAGTTATAATTTGTTTGGTTGAGAAACGCGGCACTTTTCAGGATTGCCGTAATACAAATCTAACCTAACCTAACATATACCTTTATAGGATACCCTTATGAAAATCCTGAAAAGTTAACGGTTTCAGTTTAAGACTAATGATAATATGACAAACAATACAAAGGGAAAGTGAAACAAATAAGGAACCCCGATTTTTACGCCTAAAAAAGCCAGGATTGCCATAAAACAAACCTGAAAAGGTCGTGAGCTTGATTCGCAATAAAAACGAGGAAATCTTGCAAAATATAGGTGTAATTTATCCGAATGACATTAGTGACAGTAAAGACAGTAAAATATAGAAAAAGGTATAAAAAGTATATCGATATCAAAGGAGGCCGTCATCTACACTCCCCACCCAAGTGCGCAAACTAGCACTAATCAGCTAAGGGTACAGGAGCCACGCGCGCCACAGACCGGCGCAGCACGCCGGTAGCGGTGCTAATGTCGACTACCCTGATGCGACCGTCTTTTCCAGGCAGGACACTTTTTATTAGGCCTCGTGGCCACACGTTTCGAGGCGAGTCAGGGTCAACGACAAGCACTAGGTCACCGACACCCAGTGGCTTCTGCTCCTGTTGCCACTTCTTTCTCGGTAACAGAAGCGGGAGGAACTCCTTCATCCACTGCTTCCAGTACATGTCGGCCAATCGCTGCGCTATTCGCCATTGCTTCCTTAAGGCTAAGTCCGAATCGTCAAATACGCCATGTATTGGCAACCTGGATGAAGAGCCTATAAGAAAGTGGTTGGGCGTAAGCGCGTCAGAGGAGCCCGGCTCTACCGACACGTGTGTTAGTGGTCGACCGTTGACAATACCTTCTACTTCCGCTAGTAGAGTGCTGAGAGTTTCGTCTCGGGGCGCTCGTTCTTTTAAAATAACACGAAGAGATCGCTTTACGGTCCGAATCAAGCGCTCCCACGCCCCACCCCAATGGGGGCTGGCGGGCGGAATAAAAGTCCAGCGAACTTGATTGTTAAGAGCTTCGGCTCTAAGTGATTCTTCGTCGATCTCCTGTATGGATCTTCGCAATTCGACGTCTGCTCCGCGTAGGTTCGTGCCGTTGTCGGAATAAATATGCGACGGCCACCCACGTCGAGACGCCATTCGTCGAAGCGCCATAATCAATGAGTCAGTAGTAAGTGTGTGAACGACTTCTATGTGGACTGCACGAACGGTTAGGCAAGTAAACAAAACGCCGTAACGTTTTTCTCGACGTCTGCCTACTGTGACTTACATGGGCCCAAACAGATCGATCCCGCAAAAGGTGAAGGCACGTTGATGATGCGCCATGCGCGCTTGAGGTAAGTCACCCATCCGAGGCACCTGCGGGGTAGCCTTTCTTAACCTGCAGAGCATGCAACGAGACGCAACATTTTTGACGGTAGGTCGCAAGTGAATTATCCAGAATTCTTGTTTTAAATCATTTACTACCGCTTCTTGGTGTCCGTGGGCAGCCTTCACATGATAGTGCTTAACCAAAAGCTTGGCAGTAGGATGCCGTCCGTCAAGAATAATGGGCCGTTTCGCTTCCTGAGGTAAGTCAAAAACAGCATCAATGCGGCCGCTCACGCGTAATACATTGTTCTCGTCCAAGTAAGGAGATAGATTTCTCAGCCGACTATCGCGTGGCAAGTCTTTTCCTGCCTTTACTGCTTGTATGTCACTGGCAAAGGAATCTTCTTGAGCTTGCCGCAGGATTAACTGCTTTACTTGTTCCACCAGGGCGTAGTCGTCAAGTGCGATACCTCTGCATTTATTTGTAAACTTGAGAACACAAGCGGTAGATCGCATAAATCGTAGCCACGAGGAGAAGCGCTCAGGGTCAGGAACCGGGAAACATGTACGTGAGTTTTGTACTACGGTCATGCAAGCTTCAGCGCCGACTTCATTTTCGGGTTCCAGGACGTTCGCTGGCCAGCAAGTCTCATCGCTGTGCAAAAACTCGGGTCCCTTGAACCACTCATTAAGAAAGGACTGATAGTTGAACGTTTCTCTTGTAGCAATGTCCGCCACGTTCAGTCCTGTTGGCACATATCTCCATTCAGAGGCTTGTGACAGGTCGTCGATCTCGCCTAATCTATTAGCCTCGAAAGTCTTGTATCGACGAGTGTTGTTGCCAATCCAGTGTAGCACCGTACTTGAATCGCACCAAAAGTATCGCCGTGTGACGTGCAAACGATGTGCCTTCGCTATTGAGTCAGCGAGTCGAGCTGCTAGCAACGCAGCTTGAAGTTCCAATCGCGGCACAGTTTGAGGTTTCACCGAAGATACTCGGCTTTTTCTAGCAACAAACGCGACACATATCTGATCTTTACTCTTCCAACGCCAGTACGCAACCGCTGACATTGCCTTTAGTGAGGCGTCACTGAATAAATGCAGTTCTAAGTCACTGTAGCATTGCTCGGTCACGGCATGAAAAGAAGAGCCTGGTAAAGTTGTGGTCAACTCATCTCCCATCTTACACCTGGTAGCGCATGACTGGTACCATCTTGGCAGGCGAATTTCTCCAATAACCTTCAATAATTCCAACCAACTGCACCATTTTTTATACAATTCATCTGGAATAATATCGTCCCAGTCGATATGGAGACGCCAGGTGTCCTGCAGCATAACTTTGCCTTGTGTAGTAAAGGGTGACAAGAACCCAAAAATGTCAAAAATTGACATAATAACACGCAACATAACCCTCTTCGTAGGTCTCAGTTCGCCTTTGATGACGCTGTCGGGAATGCGCTTGAATGACACATCGAACCCCAGTTCATCCTTGGCAGGGTACCAAATCAGTCCAAGAGTGCGCTCACCTTCATCATGTTCGTCCAGTCCAAACCTCACAGCTGTATTACCTAAAATATCCTTAGGTATAGTGTCGAGCACATTTGCGCTATTACACGTCCAGTTGCGGATTTCGAAACCTCCCGCACTGTGAATATCGCGAATATTCTTTACCATACTGATAGCGGTAGCTTCATCCGGCAGACTATCAATATAGTCGTCCATATAGTGCTGGCGGTGTATAGCAGAGACGGCAGCTGGAAGCGTAGGTTCAGGCGGAGTATGTCACTTTCTTAGGACGTCACATTCTGAGGACGTCACATTCTGAGTTCGTCACTTTCTGAGTACGTTACTTTATGAGAACGCCACTTTCTGAGGACGTCACTTTCTGAGTTCGTCACTTTCTGAGTACGTCACTTTCTGAGTTCGTCACTTTCTGAGTACGTCACTTTCTGAGAACGCCACTTTCTGAGTACGTCACTTTCTGAGGACGTCACTTTCTGAGAGCGCCACTTTCTGAGGACGTCACTTTCTGAGTACGTCACGTTTTTTAGCATAGGTACGATATCATCATCATCATCATATTTCCAAGCAGATGAAGTCGCGGGTCGAAGCTAGCGCAACATATTATCTACAGAATGACCTTCGGATTTTAGAAAGATACATCGGGTATCGGCGGTAACACGCGAAGGTGATACTGCTGTTCTGCTTTCTTACTCACTCGCCAAAAGTTAGGGATACCTATTGTCTCAATGTAAAACAAGCCCTAATTTAATGACGTTATGCTTAATATTTGGTTGATGACTATATTGCGATTTGACTTTTTGTCATAATCTAAATAAAATAGAATCAGAATTTGAAAGCAGAACGTCACACCGTCATTTACAACTTCTGGCTGAAATTATACAGAGTGGTAATAATAACAGTCACATATTTTTTTGTAGGTAAGTATATTTTTTATAGTTTGTTGTTTTATTTTATCTCTAGTTTTAATTAAAATTTACTTTAACATAAAAAAAAATAATTAAAACAAAATTTTTAAATTTAATTTGTAAATAATTACACAGTACTTAAAAGTCACATATTTTAATATGAATTTAAATATTTACCTACTAGTTATGGTGGTATTAACTACTCTATACAGGGTGGTACAAACCTCGATGTCCAAAATTTTTAAGTGAAAACTTCTTTAGCGGCGCTGTGCACTTTTTGTGATGGGGAAAAAATGTTAAACTCGCGACAGGTCACGTGACCGTAAGATTCGTAAGACGTAAGACGGACACGTGGCCTGATCGAAAAACTGTTACAATGTCATTGAGTTTTCACTTCTGCCGGCACTCCCGGAGTGCAACCCGTTGTTTTTTTTTTAGATTCTTCACTACGTGGGCTATCAGATTACTAATTTGGGAACTTTCCACCTCGATTCCTTTGACCGGTGACTCTGTCAAATTATGACTATTGTCACTTTTTTTTTACCTTTAAAAAAAACTTAGGAATTAGCAGTTTCTAAAATAACCAAAAGTCGTTGAACTCGCTTGTTTTTTTTTAATTAGGTAAAATCGAAACTTGACCTGCTTGAACGTAAAGCTTTGACTTTTGTCTTTTTTTCCAACTCGCAGCCAAGTGAGGATGCTGATTTTTTTTAGCAACTGCGTCGTTTGTAAAAGATTATGTTATAAAAAGAAACATTCAAAAAAGTTCAATAGTTTTTTAATTAAATTAATTGGTTCGGCCCGGAATTTCTTAACAAACGTTAAAAGTTCAAAAATTCATAACTCGTAAACTACGAAAAACCGGCTAACATACATATTCTATAATTGAATTGAGGAATCTAAAAAAAATTTTGGACGTCGTGGTATAGACCATCCTGTATAGTTTTGAGTGTTGGATTGCAAGTTGCAACTAAATCAGTACGACGCTGTCATTTTCTATTACGCGAATACGTCCGATTTTACCCGAAAAACGAAGTTCATTCTGAGAGTTAACGGACTGTAAGTGGTCAAACAAATTTGTCATTAAATAAGAACAATAAAAACTACACTCATCCTTTTCTTTTGGGTGCTAGTACTAGTGTAAGACAAAGATAGTATGTTTATCTCTGTCTATGTTTGAAATGAGACAGTCCTTTGACAAAATTTTATAACCTTTTTGTAGTTTCGGATTTTAAATTGAAAAAAATCAGCGATGTAAAATCGGCGACATGATAGACAAAGAGTATAATAATATATGTATAGTAAATGATAGATTTTTATTGTCAGGCTAAAAGTATAATGTAATATTAATTTAAAAATTCATCGTGTAACCTATATAGGAAGAAAACAAACAAATAAATTACATTAAATATATGCAGAACATGAGAACTATGAGAGTATGGGAGTGATCCATACGCAGAAGTGATTGATGGCTGAACATATATTCTGAATATGCCGTTGCCGATATGAAGAAAAAATCCTTTGACGCCTATTCTCCACAGGTGACACGAGAAGAAATATTGTCTGAACCAAAACTGCAAGAGCTGATTTTTATACGCAGATATCCAAAATTTACACCATCATCAGAAAAAAAGACGTGAGTTTATGGAGACATGACAGAAGACGCGGTATGTTGAAGAATATGTTGTCACGAAAGGAGCGGCAGTCCGTTTAAATGTAAATATGTGGGAATGACCTTCTACTGGTGTCAGCGAGCTTGCCGTGATACCTTCACCAGCTAATCACAGCGGCGAATGATAAAATCATGGTTCCTACTGTGCAAAACATTTATGTGTATTGAATCGAAGCTGTTGCCGGCCTAACTCCAATCTGTGGCTAAATATTTTGGTGCTTGTAGTTTCTAAGTATTCTGAATTAAATAATGATTTAAACATAATTAGATTGTTTTTTTATTATTTATTTCTCTATTTTCACTTTATTGCACGAAACATAGGATGTTTTGCCAAATGGAATTATCTACCAGTCAGGCGTAAGGCAAACAGAGATTGGTATTGGTATGTAGGATATAATAGCGACCGTATGTCGAACAGCTAATCTGGTTGCTGGCAGTATACATTTTTCGTGCAGGTATATTATACTGTTAAACCGTACCTATGCTAAAAAACGCGACGTACTCAGAAAGTGACGTCCTCAGAAAGTGGCGTTCTCAGAAAGTGACCTCCTCAGAAAGTGACGTACTCAGAAAGTGGCGTTCTCAGAAAGCGACGTACTCAGAAAGTGACGTACTCAGAAAGTGGCGTTCTCAGAAAGTGACGTACTCAGAAAGTGACGAACTCAGAAAGTGACGTCCTCAGAAAGTGGCGTTCTCAGAAAGTGACGTACTCAGAAAGTGACGAACTCAGAATGTGACGTCCTCAGAATGTGACGTCCTAAGAAAGTGACATACTCCGCCTGAACCGAAGCGTAGACTCGAACCTGCTAGCGTTCTTGTTCTTAATGTACTGGGCAATAAAGGGCGAGCAGTTCGCGCCGAAAATAAGCGACGTCATCGCGTACGTCTTCACTGGGCATGTGGGGTTCCTACTTCACAGGAATCTGAGGGCATTCTGGTCTACGGGATTAATTTTAATTCTCAAAAACATATCTTTTATGTCACCGGTTACGGCTACCCTATCCTCTCGAAAACGAACCATAATGCCGAACAAGGAAACGAGTAAAGCCGGACCCGTGAGAAGAAAGTCATTTAGAGACTGGCCTTGACTTTTAGCTGCTGCGTCATAAACCAAACGCAGCTTCTTCTTGTTCGGATTGTCAACTCCGAAATGTGGCAAGTACCATGTATTAGGCGTGAGTGACGTGTCGGCCATTTCCCGTGCGAAATTGTTTTCAAACAAATGGTTGACACGTTCCTCGTACCTGAGTCCATAAGCTTTATCAGCTAGCATTTTCTTTTCTACACCCTGTAGCCGCTTAAATGCGTTAGGGTAACTATCGGGTAAGCTGACGTACGGATCTTTCCACGGAAGACCCACTGACCACCTGCCATTGGTGAGCAATGCAGACTTCTCTAACATTTCCTGCGCTTTCACATCGTCAGCATTCTCTCTAGGCTTACCTGCAACTCCCAAAGAGTCGATCGCAAACGAGCGGCGTACCTCGTCGTGTAGCTCACGCAGTGCGTGCGCGACGGCGTTTTCCTCAGGCACCACGCAGAGGTTGAGCGTGGCGTGCGCTGATCGTGCGGCCCTCGACGCGCGCGGCACATGTACCGGCCCGTGAACACACCAACCTAAGGGGGTGCGTGTAGCTGACGGTTCGTTATCAGGCCCTAAGCATACTTCTAAAGGTACAAGTAAATTATAGTTGTCCTGACCTATTAACAACTCTGGCTTAGAAATCTTAGCAAAAGGAAGTTGAGTTTTAAGTTTTTTCAAATGCTCATACTTGTCGTAGTCTACTAAGTTAACATTTTGTACAGGTATACTTAATTGTTGAACGCTACGTACATTTAAATCATGTGTACTACCACTAGCACTAGAAATACGTAAAGTCAGTACAGTTGCTTCGTGCACAAGCTCGTCGTCTTTCCAGGCGCCACACACGCGCATGGATTCGTTGCGGCCGGTGAGGCCGGCGCGCGCTGCTAACTCGGAGCTGAATAACGAAACTGAAGACCCGTCGTCCAAAAATGCAGTCGTACTAAACACGCCGTTCGGTCCGTGAATGTTGACAGGAACTACTTTCAATAGTACGCGCTTTTCAGTATTTATAGAGCACGTCGCAGCTTCTGTTACAGACGATGACTGTATTGTGGAACTCGATGGTGACTCCGTGACTGAGGTTGATTCGGGCTGCGGCAAGGCGCTGACGTTAACGTCAACCGGGCGCGAAGTTGAAGCTTTGCCATCTTTGTTGATGTCTACGTAGTGCAATAGACTGTGGTGTGCTCCTCCGCATTCATCCTTGTCGCACGCAGGCGCAGAACAAGTCTCACGATCGTGGCGTTGCGATATGCATTTGTAGCAAAGTCCGTACTTCTTAACGTGGCGCCATCTGTCTTTGCGTAAAGCGCGTTTAAACTTCTTACAATCAGGCAACTTGTGACATTGAGTGCGGCAAAAGAGGCACTTATCGTTCTTCCCTTCGTCGTCGCGTTGGTCAGTTTGCAATAAAATTGCTTGCGCTTTCGGTGCAACTTTAGTAGTAGTATCGTGTTGCTTTTGTTTATTCTGCTCAGGGCGATAACTTTGCAGATGAACGTTGGCGGTCGTGGTAATCTTGAGAGCTTCCATGTTGAGAAAGTCGGACATAATATTCAAACGTGACTTTGCTCCGTCCTTGATTAGTGGATAGCTATAATCCGACCACTTTGAAACGAGTACTGGAGGTAGTTTCGATATTAACAAAGGGACAATACTAAGCCCTTGCACGTACTCCTCGCGCCCCACTGCCTTCACAGACTCGACGAAGTTTTGGACTTTGACAGAAAAATTGACAATATCTTTCTGGTACTCTTGGGACATGGTCTGAAGCTTCTTAATGTCATGAATGAGTCTGCTTATAATACATTCGGGGCGCCGTGACGAAGTTCAAGTGTCGCCATAATACGATCAGGAGAGGCGGCGGTCATAAGCAGGGCTGACACGGTTTCTTTGGCTTGTCCTTGCAGACACTTACGTAATTTCCATAAGTTTTCCTTCGGGGTAAATTTACAAACGTTAGTTGACTCCTCAAACGCTTGTTTAAATTGCAGCCATTCGAGCGGATCGCCGGAATATTTCGGTAAATCTCGCGGCGTACATATGCGGCTCAAAATGTTGGCATGTGCCTTATCTTTAGTGGAGGCGATCGTCAAATTCTTTACTGCGGCTGCGAGTAGCTTGATAGTACCATTAGAGTCGGCGAGGGGAGGTGCCGGCTGGTTGCGGTCGCCCAGGTTATCATCATCCTCGGGGGCGGGCTGCAACGGATCAAGATCTCGCGCGCTACGCTCCATCCAGTCTTCAACATTTTGACGAGAGCTATTACTGGCGTCGCTAATGCGGGAACTGTGACGTGAGCTTTTACCACTTTGGTGTGAACTGTATTTTTCTGACTTTAGGTTGGCTAGTTCAGCCTCATACTTCAAATCTAAGAACTCGTTAGCAATCTTGGCCTTTTCTTTAGCGCGCTCATATTCTAACCTTTTCCGTATGGCAGACGAGGATTTAGATACCATGCTGTGCGCTGGCAGCGGGTGCGGCACGTCGGTGTGCGCTGAGGTTTCCATGTGGCTGCTGCCAGCAACGAACGTCGTGTCTGCTGGTCGAATAGTCGTTGAGTGCGAGGGCGAAGACTTGGACATTCTTATTACCTCAGGTTTTGCATCGCGCTCTGCGCGTGTTAGACTTCTTGTTCTTATGGGAGTGCGAAACATCTCGTGGCTCGAAACTTACTTAGTGCGCGGTTCAAACATAACACTAGGACCGGCTCGAAGACCAATGAAAAGGTCGTGAGCTTGATTCGCAATAAAAACGAGGAAATCTTGCAAAATATAGGTGTAATTTTTCCGAATGACATTAGTGACAGTAAAGAGAGTAAAATATAGAAAAAGGTATAAAAAGTATATCGATATCAAAGGAGGCCGTCATCCACAAAACCTAACCTAAATAACCTCACCTATCTATAGGATAACCTTATGAAAATCCTGAAAGTTAACGGTTTAGGATTTTAATATGACAAACGATACATTATGACTTAAAAATGTATGCTAAAAAACGCCCCGTTAAAAAAAATGCGTCACGTTCCCGACTCTTTCCTGGGATGCCCCTGATAAGCCTAATCAAGATACTTATCCTTCTTTTCTCCCTCAGCCTCGCCTTCAGCGTCACCATGTTCTGCTCTGAAGCGGCTCTTGCGGTCCTGGTCCTGGTCCTCAGGAGACGGAAGTCCATCGGAGGAGAACTCGGGGGTCCACGCGGCATCAAGATATGCACATCCATCTTCTTCTTCTCTCTCTGGCTCATTTACCTTACCATGTCTAGCTTAGAGGCATATGACATCATACCAGGATTTTAATTTTAAGTACTAACTGTTTTTGGCAGAATATTGTTGGTATTGCGAGTTTGACATTAAAGGGAAATTTATGAATTTTATTTTACTAATATGCTTGATGCATTATTGATTAATTATTTAACTTCAGTAGCTGCATACGTATAATGCTCTTTATGTACACACTGGGGATACCTAATATTTTGAACTATTGTTTTCATATGTAGGTGCTCAATGCTGTCAGTTTGCATCACAGCTCTGTGAGTCTTGTCGTTATTAAAATAATATTTAAAGTAAATTATTGTCATTAAAAGGGTGATTTAATATACTCTTGGACAAATTTAGAGGAACCCAAAAAATAGGCTTGGTTACTGGATTACAGCACCTAAAGTAATTTCAAAATTAATAATTAAACTTTTTTTTGCATTCCTCGAAATTTGTCCATTAGTGTATATGAAAGCAAAAAGCCCTTTCAAATTGTATACGCTAACGATCTAATCAAAGATGACGAATATATTTTATGACTTTTAGCGATACGGAGGCCAATTCTATTACGCGTACATTTCGCTTGTACTTGTTCATATATGTATTGATGCGAGCGAGACGCACGGGTGAAAGATATCAAAAGTGCATCATTTTGACGTTAAAATATAAATTCCAATTGCCCTCCAGTTTAATGTGTGAGTGACATATCTACATAACCTATTGTTTTTCTGACAACGCGCTTTGCTGACTTTTTCAAGGCTTGCGACATTAACTGCTACTAAAGATGTTTAAAACTTAATTTAACAAGTAATGAATTTTGACGAGCACCTTCAAATCTATCAAACTGAAAAATTACAACACGTTGTATGCGTGTGAGACAATTCATTAATGAATTTAAAACAAACTGTGTTAAAAACCTGCAAAGGAACTTAATGACGGAAAAATGAGTACTAAAATCCTCTCAAATTTTTCAAAATTTCTCTGTCCTAAATATTTTCCTCTATTTAAAATTTCTAAACTGGTCACAAGAAAACTCAGAAAACAAGTAAAATAAGTAATTAATAAATATGTAATAGCATATGATGATTCCATATTGGCATAATTTAATGTAAACCTATTTATTTATTTAAGGTTAGATGGGGTAAGAGAAACATTAGGACAAAAGAAACGCTCGTAGGGAATCCTAATACGGTTTATCTTCAATCGATCACTGCCTCTTGCCCGCAGCAAAATAAACTATGTATCTCTTACATGACCTAACTTAGGTAATACTTTACTTTGTAATATATCGAATTGTTGAATAAATCTTTTTTTTATTGGATTCCCGTTTAATTAACTTTATTATCTCAGTTTTTATAAATGGTGTTAATATAATAACAATATTCAACATAGAATAAAAGTTCAAATTATTACTCACTTATCTCTCCTAATTACAACTAGATGTTGTGATCTCTTGAATAAATAATCGTTTTATTATTATAAATAAGTTTAAATAAATGGTAATTAACATCTAAATACAATAATGTGCCATAATGGCCTACAAATTTAAAACATCTATGCAAATACGACATATATTACATAAATTGCTATTCATATAAATACCTACGAATAATTATTTTTCACATTAGTTATGATTTAGTTTGTAATAGTGAATAACTCTTATTAACCTGAAGGTATTTGACAATATGTATGTTGCTAAAAAAAAAAAGGTGGAAGAGAAGAACATTGAAGAAAAGTTTGTTTTATGGCACTAAGTACTCGTTATCATTATCAAGTAAAGTCAAATTAAGCCAAGATCAGATGTTAAAAGCTCGATTTACATTTTCGATGAAAAACACATATATCTAATCTTACTGGTTTTTTGCAGTTTAAGATTCTTAAGAGTTGTTTAAGATTACAAGCAAACATTTATAAAAAAATAAGGAGCCGCGACTTATTTTTTAGAAAGTTTATTGTAGATAATGCCAACTCAGCATCGTTAGTTATTTAATTTTAATTAGTGTTCTGTAAATAAATTAAGTAGGCATAAATAATTATGTTCAAGTAACAAGTGTTCAATAGCGTACCGTGAAAAAGAGGATTGGTTATTTTGACTATGAAATAATTTTGTTCATAATCAGAATAATCGGTCAAATATCTAGAATTATCAGGAAAACACGTGAGTTGCAAATGTATATAGCAGTATGCAATTATTATTAGTTTTTAAGCCAAGAGTCAGCAGGTTAAATAGTAAACATACTATATAAACTGATGTAAAAAAGAATTTGATGCAAAAGGAGGTGCACGGAGCCAGCGCACAAGCGCGGGTTACATTTTAGGTAAAAATCCGCCGCGCGAGCCCGCGTCAGTTAGCGGTGCTCAGGCGCTCATACTATTTTTCATTAACCCGCTCGCCCGCTCCGTGCACACGCGTTTTTAATAACACATTTCGTTAATCGAGGTAGACATTAAAAATGACAATTTGCCTGTATTGTTTTTTGTTGAAACTAGATTTAAGGTGCTTACGCATATTTGTTTACTCGTTGGCACCATCTATTATTTTTCCTTAGATATACTGCCATTTTTATGAGTAGCTTTAGGTTAGTTTTTGTCTTACTTAAGTAATTAATTTAGCAAATAAGCAATTTTATAATTATTTGTTTTATTTTCGTTTTATATTTCTTACTTAGAATCTTAAACATTTCGAATTTTGCAATTTTTCATAAACGTCTATGAAATTTTCTTACGAATTACTTTTTTCAAAACCAAATCAAATCCAGATTGATAATGTGAACGATATGAATAGGTTGGAAAAAAGGAAAAGTAATTTTGTTTTGTCGAAATCTTTTTAGGAATAGCTAAATAAATTGTAATATGTTCTACTTAGATGACAGCAGCAGGCATGTGTTAATAAAAAATCATGCATGTAGAGTAAGTACTTTACAGTGTTACGAGGAATTGGAAACTTGACGAATATTTAGTGAAGTGTGAATTTGAATGAAAATTAAATTGTTTTTCCGTCATGTGCTTCTTGTATTCTTCAAAATATCTTATTAATTTGCGTGCGAAAATGTGAATATTCCATCAATTTTCAGTCAAAGTAGCATCTACTCACACTTATAGTAATTTCAACCTACTCTTACTCTTTCTGACTTAAAATGTAACAATTTTCTGCCTGAATTCGGACCAAATTAATTTCGAATTTATTTAAATTAGGATTTTTCTATGCTGCTCTCAGTGAAATTTTTAGATTTTCTAAATTTTCAATATGTAGAATTATGCTTGGAAATATAGAAATTTTATAACGATTTAATTTTAAATTTTAGACTATCATAAATGCTATTCGAGGATTTTAAAGCTATCGATTTAATCTTTCCCTAGACCTAAATAATCTTAAATGGAATCAAACTTCACTTACTCGCTTATTACTATTCCGAATAACGTTCGCATTTTCTTATTAAATACGTGACTACGCCACGAGAAACGCCTCTCTACTTAAAATCATTTGCATTATCATAATAAGAAATGGAATAGCGATCAAAGTTGACGACTTTGAATAAATTAAGTAAAAAAAATCTCCATAGCAAAATTGGCGTACCTAATAATAATTTTAACCTAGTAGATTATGATAACTCGTGCAAGATAAATCTTTGCACGAGGCCATTGAATCAAATTTATATTTACATAAATCCTGGAAAATTACTAAAAAAATTGCTCAATAGATATTGCGATTCAGGCTACAATGTCTTTGTAAGTTACATACGTTTTGGATTTTCTAAGCTCTATATCGGGTTTATCGATTTGAATTTTTGTTCGGTGACTAATTATTTAATTAGACACCGAACCACTTATTTATTAGTTTTTCTCTATAACAAACTGATGATAGACTTTGAATTTTTTTGCCTTAAAAAATTATCGAGTAATAATTCCGAATTGATGAAGAACTTAAAAATAATTATTCTAATCGATAAACCTATCTATCTAATTGTCGTGAATGTTTAGATTTCTGTGTATTATTGTAAAGTTATCGTACGCAAATTCGAATGTAGATATTACGAACTGATAGTGTAAATAGAGATATAGTTCCAAATGTGCATGATATGGCTTACTCAAGAAAAATAACACCAAAAAACAAAAATAATTAATTTATTATTTATATTTTGCGATGATTTCTGAAAACGTGATACGTATTTCAATACAACAAAATATTTAATTACCGTCCGTTGTTAGGCATAATATTTTTATATTTACTTACTCACCCTCAAATATATATGAATTTAATTATTTCAAAGTTCAAAAACTAATATTTTACTCATGTACAAATACAACGAATTATGTTCAGCTGATTAAAGCATGTATTTTGTTTAAAAGATTTTATGAGTGTTTAAAATAATGAAATATTGGCAGGTACGGTTTGATTGCAATATGAAAATGTTTATACTACCATTAAAAAAAAATACTTGTTACACCCGTCAAACGGTTGGTTGCAGTCGCTGTCATTTACAATATTTTTGAAAATTTTTGGTAAAAATTTGCAAATGACTGTGTACTAGCCTTAACAACAAAGGCGTGATCATAATTTATTTAGCATCAAAAGTAAAAAAAAAATATGGAAAAAGAGAATCAATAAGCTTTATGTAGGATATTAAAAATGGAAGATAATGCCATGTATATTTAACTAAATGTAGTATAGTAAGTAATAATAATTGCCAGAAAATATGTGTTGTCGAAAATCTTCTGAAAATACTAAAGAGTATTTCTATTATAAGGTAGATGTCTTAAACTCTTTAAATCTATACAATGTTGTGTGAAAAGTTGCTGTTACAAACCATATTAAAAAAATACTAATTATCTACCCCATTAAAAAAAAAATCGTGGGTTTAGAAATAAAATAATATTATTTAATAATTCTTTAATAAAACATTTGTTAGGTTGGGTTAAACTAATTTGCATTTTTTTTATTTGAGTTACTTTTGAAAAGTTTTCACATTATTCATATTAACGTGCTTGTAACAGCAATTCTCAAACAATATTATAATTGTACGTTTCTCTTAGAATAAAATAGGTACCTACTCGTACATACATTTATTTTAAATCTTGTGGTTCCTATTCAAACTCTACAGTTTCGGGCCTATGCTTTAACTAAATGGTTTATGTAATAAATTTATTTTCTAATGTACTCGTACTCATCCAAAGCTCTATGTATTTGTTAATTATTATAATAGGTTTAGTAGTCATTATAGTATTTATTTTGTATATAGATTAGTGTCACAGTTTTTCAGTACTAAACTATTTAGTCGCGTGGTTTTAATAATTAGAAATTTGATATATAACCAGAGAGAAAACGCTTAACATTACCAGTCAAATCAGGTACTTTTTATAAAACAGCATTATTATGATTTTGAACAATCCATACTAATATTATAAAGGCAAAAGTGTGCCTATCTGTCTGTTACCTCTTCACGCTTAAGCTGCTGAACCGATTTAGTTGAAATTTGGTATAGAGATAGTTTGAGTCCCGGGGAAGGACATAAGATAGTTTTTATCGGAAATCATCCCTGAAGAGAGTGCAAAGGGGGGTGGAATTGAAAGAGTTAATTGCCTAATAATTGAAGTAAGCAATGCGCGAATTGAATGATTGCTATTAGCATTATCCAGGCGCTATACCTACTCTAGATGCTGTCACTAATTCCACGCAGACGAAGTAGCGGGCAAAAGCTAGTAGATTCAATAATTGAGACATGAGAATCACACAAGGTCAAATAGCACCCACTATCGCCATTTAGGATGACTCACGATAGAACGGTCTGGGTCCGGGCCGAGGCATCCTACACTTCAGTTTTCTATAGAAATCATCGCGTGATCACCGGTCATAGAAAAAGAAGTGTCTGAAGCCTCGGCCCGGACCCAGACCGTTCTAACGGAGTCATCCTTTTTTTGGAAGTGATGTTTGGCCTGAAGTTTTGTTTGCCATTTAATGCTAAATCCTAAAAATTCTATAAGGTGTATTTTCGGAAATTGGGTACTTAATCCCGCAATTCATAAATTACTCATTTTCAATCGTAATTGGAATTATCCGTCACTTTCTTAGTGTTTTTTCTTTCGGAAATACCCGAATACACCTTATTATCCGAATATAATCATTGGTATGATTATTATAGTTATGATCAGTTAAAATGTATTGTGTTCAGTCTTTTCGTCACATTCATATTTTTAAAAATATTGGCTAGTTTTGATGTATGATACTATTACCTACTCCCTTTGCGCGTTCATATATACTGAATACTGAATAACAGATTTCAATTATACTGAAATATTGTGACACTATCCAACTTAACATTAGTTTTATATCGACAGCACGCCGGAAGATAGATTGATTGTGTTATTTTGATAAATTATTGTTATATTATTAAAGTGTTTGTTAAGTAATAAATAATGTGTTTCATTAATCATCAATACAGCCATAATAATAACCTAAAAGTTCAATGTAAGGCGCGGCACGTGACACCGGCTCTTATAGTCATTTTTCCAGCCCAGGTCAACAATGTTCAACGAAAACTCATTGCTGTCGCACCTTGATATAACGCAATGTATTCATATATTTCCACGCACGTTTGAGAAAACAGATACACGCTCTTATTTATCTTATAACAAGGTAAAACCACAATTGTCGGAGTAAGTAAGAAGTCAATTTTGACAAAGCTATGAATTGACCCTTATATGTATAACACTTCTCTTCTCTTTTTAATCGCTCCCACATTGCTGAGGATCGTGACTCCACTTGCGCTTTATGAATTGCCTCCAACTGTTTCGGTCTGTGGCTTGATGGAGGGCGGTGGTAACAGGTAGCTCCAGCTGTTCGGAGATATGGTCCGACCATCTCTTTGGACTTCGTCCTCTAGGTCTTTTACCCTCGACCTTTCCCGTCACCACTAGTTTTTCTAAATTGTTGGCCCCTCTTCGTGCGATATGGCCAAAGTAGGTAACAACACGGTGTAGACATATAGAGGACAGACGTTGGGTGTTCTCCATTCGGAGTTCTTTGAGGACCGAGGCGTTTGTGCGGTGGGCCGTCCACGGAATCCTTAACATACGGCGCCAGCACCACATTTCGGCCCCATAGAGAAATATGGAGAAGACAAGTGTGCGGACGGGATGTATTTTGGTGCGGTTCGAAATGTTCCTGTCTCTCCATATTTTGCCGAGTTGGGTCATTGCTGTCTTAGCCATGCCGATACGTCTGCGTATCTCCGGTCCACAGGTCCCTTTATTCGTGATCACCGAGCTACTGAAAATGATCCACGGTTTCGAAAACGTTTAGTGCATCTGTAATCTGTACGCTGCTCAACACCAAAACGGTCCACTATCATCAGTTTCGTCTTTCTTGCATTTATCTCGAGCCCCATTCTGCGGCTGGTTTCTTCAAGCCGTTTGAGAATTTCCGCCATTTCCATTTCGAACGATGCAAGGAGGGCGGTGTAGTCTGTGTAGCGAAGGTTTGAAATAAGTTTTCCTCCGACTTTCACATCGCCTTCCCAACCTTCAAGGATGTGTCGCATTATATACTCCCCATATATATTAAATAGTATGGGAGATATAATGCATCCCTGTCGTACCCCCTTCTGGAAATCGCCTCCAATGGTCACCGTCCCATAACCAGAACCATGGAGACTTTGCAGTAGGGCTATAAGGTGGTTTGGGACTCCAAGTTCAGCTAGTATCTCCCACAGTTTTTTCCACCTTACGCAGTCGAAAGCTTTCTGATAGTCGACAAAGCACATGTACATTGGGATGTTGAATTCATAGCATTTTTCTATTATGAGCCGAAGGTTTAGAATTTGCTCGCGAGTCCCTTTCCCGTTAACGAAACTTTCTTGTTCTTGCGGTATTTGCCAGTCAAGATATGATCTTAGCCTTGCATTAATGACGTGAAGGAGAATTTTACTGGCATGAGAAATTAATGCTCTTCTACGATAGTTGTTGCAGTCGCGTACCGGTCCCTTTTTATGTAGGGTAAATATAGAGGAGTGTATCCAGTCAGAGGGCCAGGGATGTATAAATTGTATAACACTTAGGCTATCCTTTAAACGGTAGGTTTTAGCTTCGTAAATATAAGGGTCAATTCATAGCCAACATAATTTCAGAACACTTAGATAGAGGGACACAGGTTGATGTCCTCTATTTTGACTTCAAGAAAGCCTTTGATCAAGTCGATAATGACATTTTACTTGGAAAGTTGTGTGCCATTGGTTTTTCACCTCGATTGTTAAAATTGTTTGCCAGTTACATGCGCGGCAGGCAACAATTCGTAAAACATGGTTGTTTTGTTTCATCCACGTACTCTACGCAATCCGGAGTCAGTCAAGGATCTATTCTTGGCCCTCTGCTATTTGGCATCATGATCAATGATCTCGAGTCAGGTTTGAAACAGAATACTACGTGCCTTTTGTACGCAGACGACTTAAAGCTCATGCATGGTGTCAAACAAATGGCGGATTGTGATGCGATGCAAAGAGACATCAATGCGGTTTTGCAATGGAGTATTTCGAATAAACTGCAATTCAACGTATCCAAATGTTGTGCGATGTCCTTCACTCGCTCCCCAAAGCCTTTAATTGCACAGTATGTACTTGGATCAGAAGTCATAGCCCGCGTAACAACTGTCAAAGACCTGGGTGTTACCTTTGATGTCTCTCTTACCTTTCATGAACACATAAAAGGATTAGCTGCCGATTGTTATAAGCGACTTGGTTTCGTTATCAGAAATGCGCGCGAATTTAATGATCCTAGAGCTATCAAACTGCTCTACACGGCTCTTGTGAGAAGTAAGCTTGAAACGGCAAGTATTGTTTGGAACCCAGCTGAAAGCACATACGCCCTTCTCGTAGAAAAAGTACAAAAAACATTCCTTAGGTTCTTATATAAAAAGTTGTACACTTATTATCCATTTTTATATCCGACCAAGTGCTTATTAGGATCCCTAGGTTTTAACTCCTTAGCAGTAAGGCGGAATAACAATCTCCTAGTGACAGCATGCGGAATTTTACGTGGCGATACAGACTGTCCTGAGCTGATAGGAAGAGTTGTTAGACTCGCTGTTCCATTTGTGCCCAAAAATCTCCTTAGACCGCGAATTCACAACCTTTTGGCAGTACCAACTACACGCACTGTAGCTCATAAAAACTCACCAGCTGTGCGGGCTCTAAGGCTGTTGAACTCGCTTCTGTCATGGGCACCAGAATGTGATATGTTTGCAAGTCGATGGATGGTTGTGTGTCAGATGTGTCTGCGGTACTGTGAGATGATGGACGAAAGTTGATTGTGATATTTGTGATCTGATTTTCCTAAATTGTGTAAATACATTATGTATTCTGTAATCTGATGTGTAGAGTGATTTGGTCTCGACTGTAATGCTGTATATTATGTTTTCAAATAAATAAATAAATAAATAGCTGTCAAAATTGACTTCTTACTTACACAAACTATATAGTCCGATATTGACTCGAATATCTTCGTTCAGGGGCCCATTTCTCGAACAGTATGTTATTAACCCTTAAACAGGCCTGACGCATTTTTTACTTTTGTTTACTGATTCGGGTAGGTAATAGCTTAAAAAGAAAAGTAATTTCTTGATTTTTTTTTATTACCCCTAATTCAATAAAAAAAACCCGGTGGTTTTTATATGCCCACTGCTCGTTACCAATGGTGCTACGTGGTCCTTATATGGCCACTACCTTGTTAGCCATACAGAGTAGTTTTAAGGGTAAGTCATGTGACATCACATTTACACTTGCGTCACAAAATGCACTAACTGCCAGCACTTTCTTGGCTCGCATGGACGTCGTGGCTCGTAAGATTGACCGTTGAATAAATATTTAATTTAAAAACCAAAGGAAAATATATTACTTTTGTACTATGAGAGTTCATTCATAGTAATGAAATGAATCTTACCCTTAAATGTCATGTAAACTCCCTGCAGGGCAGAGGCCACTTATAAACCACTCGAACGTGCCCCAGTCGGGCAGAGGGTTCATACTTCATACGAACCACAAACTTTTAGATCGAATATTTTATCAGAAAACAATAACTAAGGTAAGTTATGACTTACTACTTACTACACATACATTATCTAATAATCTACCATAAAAATACAAAACAAAATACTTACAGTACTTTTTTTCGGCGTAGCGAACTTATACAGTGGGAGAAACGTACTAAAACTGCCATTTGTTGTCGATTTGAACTTGACAACTAAATTGTCAAAGAAATTTGTTTTGACACCTGACATTTTTTTTACGTTCCGATATCACCCACTTAATAGACTCTACAGCAATGACATTTTGCGGTAGTTGTATTTACTCAGCTCGCCAAAAAAAAATCATTTGCTATGTGGTACTTATAGATAAACTTGGTCAAGCAGATCTTGTCAGTAGAAAAAGGCGGCAAATTTGAAAAATGTAGGCGCGAAGGGATCTCGTCCCATAGAAAATTTGAATTTCGCGCCTTTTTTTACTGTCAAGATTTGCTTGACCAGCTATACACAACCTGTTTAAGGGTTAAGTCCAAAAACTGTCAAATGGTATGCCACTAATAATATTAGACTAATATCAAATCGTCGAATCATCGTTCGAGAAATGGGCCCCTGGCGTGATTATTCTTTGAATGTCGCAGTTTTAAGGCAAAATGTTTATGGAAGAAGAAACCCCACCAACACTAAAAAGAAGATTGGTATTGATACTTAATTACGGATTGAACTTGTGGACCGTATGATAGTTCTAGTACTGGACTATACCTATAGTTGGCTGGTTTTGCGGTCTACCGTCAAGGCGTCAGAGTGCGTGTTCAGATATTTGTGAGCAGCTTGGCCGCTCCGATGTATCTGAGGGCTGTACATTAGTAGTTTTTAGGTACAACGAAATCAAGTACCAGTCTCTAAAACTCTCAAGGCACTTTAGGCAAGCTGTTCTGCAAACAATCCGAGCGGTGTGCCGTATCTCTGCAGAAGTTTGGTGGCAAGTGGCCAGCTTATGCTGCCACTAATTAAGAGGGGGAGGGGGGAGGATTCATTTGAACACAACTATCCTTAGCGATGGTAGACGCTCAATTAATACCATTATAGTTTGGCAATTTACTAATATCGTGTTAATATCTTGCACCGTTTCTATCGTGTACGGTGTATTCGGGGTTATGAAAATATGAATAGGGTAGACTAAGGCGAATCGGGTCATATTTTGTTTGACGGTCAATAAATACAATTTTCAAGGTGATACTGTTTTTATTAATATTCAGTTGGATAAATTATTTATTAATGAACAGAATCCAAGGTTCAGACATAAAATCAAACTTAAATATGATTTACGAAAAATAAAATACAAAACCTCTTAAAAAATCCGATTCGCCCCATTTTAAGGGGTAAAACGGATCAAAAAAACTCTGTCATAAAATCTTAATTAATAATGGTTAACAATGTTAATCATATGATTAAGAATCACAAAGGTCAAATAATTGACATCAACTATCATTGGTAGGTATCTTTAATGTTGCATTTGAGCATTATTTTTATTCCTCCTTTTTAGTTCAATTTTTTATCACGCCACCTACAGAAAGCGCAACATAATATCACTCCTATATGCTACTATATATTTTAACAATAAATCCAAAACATGCTAATGGCCATTTAGCAACAAAATCGAATAACTTAAATGAAAATAAACAGAAACTGTAAACTTTTGCAAACCAAAACATGAAAAATCACACATATCCGATATTCACCCCATATGAGAAAATTTGTTGTTGGTAACAAAAGACTCTACGTAGGGACAGCGGTTTCGTTAAAACCTCTGTAGTCATGTTTTCTCCCGACTATTCCCCCTGATACCTCTTCTTTTTATATGTACGCACCATCTAAAACATGCGAACATAAAATAAGCCAACAAAAAACGTCCGAAAATCTTGTTTTATAATGTGATCCTAATCGCCCCCAATCAGATGATCCGAATAACCGCATATTATATGTTTGAATTATTTTCGCGTAACGGAAATATACCTTTAAATACAATAAAAACAAAAACAAATCAGGAAACACTATGCGCCATTAACAATAAGTAACAACAATTACAAACCTTTAGCCTTTTGCGTTTACTTTTATCACGGACTGTATTTGCACATTTTTTACATCAGCGGTAAAATCACAATACGAGCGACTCATCGGGAAGTCTCACCGTGACCGACGCGTGACGCGTGAGTCTTTTCCAATGGCAGTAACTGTGGCGACATGCGTTAGGAACAGAGCGAACGCGGGACGCTGATTGACTGGCTGTAACTAACCGCGATCTTTCAAATTTTACAGAAATGCTTATTTTGATCCGATTTCCCCAGTGATCCGAATCGGCTCGGTCTACCCTAATTCTACTGAATTACAGCAAAAAAAAACTTGAGTAAAGAAGAAAAACATTATAAAATTACGTACGAAACCCTCAAAAGTAAGAGAGTAACGGATGACTCACGCTAGACCGGGCCGGGCCAGGGCGTCCGACATGTCATTTTCTATGACGGCTGATCGGTGTACATGTGGTGTTTTTCATAGAAAACGAAGCGCCGGAAGCTCCGGCCCGGCCCCGGCCCGGTCTTGCGTGAGTCATCCTTAAAATATACAAAAATTGACACAAATAGTCCCACAGTAAGCTCAATAAGGTTTGTGTTATAGTTATTAGGACAACGATATACATATATACTTACCCCCTTATACATAAACGCGCTACAAACCTCAATTAGCTAATAATCGTTTGTGCTTATCTGTCATTTTGACTTATGTAATGTATTTATAAGAAAGTGATAAAACATAATTTAACTAAATCAGGCCCGTAAAGTTTTAGGAATAAGGGGGTTATACTATAAGTACTTAGAAAACGTCCATAACTCTGGAACAAATATCTGATATAAACAACACAAATAAATACCCTTATCGGGATTTGATAGATTTAATGACGAATTATTCGAATCCTGGTAAGGGCATTTATTTGTGTGTTCATCACAAATATTTGTTCCTGAGTCATGGATGTTTTCTATGTATATAATCATTTATATATTATATATATCGTCGTCTAGTACCCACAACACAAGCCTTATTGAGCTTACTGTGGGAGTAGGTGTCCATCTGTGTAAAAATTGTCCTATAATATTTATTTCTTTATTATTGTACATATATTGTATATATTTCCAATCACAACAGCAATAACGGCAACTTAGTTTATCAATTAGTCTGACAGCATCCTGCAACGCTTTCATAACGTGAATTAAACCTTAATTCAGGATACGAGTATAGGACGTCACGTCAAAGCTTCCGAAGTCTGAACTGCATTCGTCTCAGGCCAGCGAGCGCAACACTAATGGAGTCTAGTCTAGCGCAGATAGTGTTGTACCCACGGAAAATTTCCGAATAGGGTATTTGACTGTATTTAAAATAAATTATTTTACACCATGCATGAAATAAAGCACCAGAAGATTGATAGAGAGACGTAGACAGAAGTTATTTTTAGACAAAATTTCTATTTTAAAACCTGTATAAAACTATAAAGAGTAGGTAATTTTATTGTGACGTCACAGGCTAGTGTTTCATATAAATTCCATATCGTTTTGACAGTTCGAAAAAAGAAACTGATTTGACTAGTAGTAAAATACCCTATTTCCGAGTTCCACAACCAAATGGAAAACTCATACAAAAGAGTGTAGGTAAACCTGCTTAAATCCATTTTTGAATATGGAGAATATTGTACAGTCAGCACCAACGGTACATTCTCTAATGACTTAACAAAAGCCGGACAAGTGCGAGTCGGACTCGCCCACCGTGGGTTCCGTACTTTTTAGTATTTGTTGTTATAGTGGCAACAGAAATACATCATCTGTGAAAATTTCAACTGTCTAGCTATCACGGTTCATGAGATACAGCCTGGTGACAGACGGACGGACGGACAGCGGAGCCTTAGTAATAGGGTCCCGTTTTACCCTTTGGGTACGGAACCCTAAAAAGGGATATGTCTCTATGTATTACAATAATTAGACTTACACAGGACAATAATTGAGTGAGTAAGCACGCTTGCACTGCATTTACAGACAAAATATTAAACAATCTATTTATATGCCTTACTAAAGTGTCATTCTATGGAACTTAAACCGCCATACTGAAATCATCATTCAGTGACAATTTCAATATGGCGGTTTGTCTACATAAGTAGTTAGCAAGTTCTATAGAATGACACTTTACTGTCCTTCTGGGTAGACGCGAAAAGCGAATGTAACTAACAGCATTATTCCTCGTAATGTAACTAATGTAAGCAATGTCACAGCACTACGTTCGAACAATAATTGAGTAAGCACGCTTGCACTACAGCACAGAAAGGATTAGACAATCGATTTCTGTCCTGAGTGTAGAAAATATTTTCTCTTTGGTCCTGTATGGCAAGGATAGCGACAAGTCGTAATGGGATGCAATACTTAGTATATAATATAATAACCTACAGATATATTGTTTTTTTTAAGACTTTGGTGGCCTAAAATTAAGCCTGCCATTAAGAACCTCATTATTATTTAAAATAAAAAAACATATTTGTATTAGATTACAGATCCTCACTTTGTTATTAAATATTTTTACAGACATAATATATAAGTAGGTACCTAATCACTCAAAAATATCAATAGCTTAGTTAAAACATTACCTTAATTGGATAACACATAATTACTACGCTCAATACGAATTCGTCGCATTTGGCGTCGAGACGCTTGGTTCGTGGGGCAGAGGTGCACAGATGCTCCATAAGGCGCTCGGGAAACGGCTGAGGGAGGCAACGGGCGACCCCCGCGCGGGCAGCTTTCTCGCGCAGAGAATTGCCATCGCAATCCAGCGCGGGAACGCTGCCTGCGTGTTGGGCACCCTCCCGAGGGCACCAAATTTTGATAGGTATTTTTAATTTTTAGTTTTAGTTAATTTAATTGTAGTTAGTTTTAGTTTTATATTCGTGTTTATGTCTTTTAGTAATTTTTGATAAAATATAATAATTGTGTTTAAATGTAATTAAACCTAAAAATAATTACTTTCCTTATACATACATACATGCGAAATAGTGGTACCTACTTTCTGTAGGTACGTATGTTGACCCACAAAAGTATGGCATTCTGAGTACTCATTATAAAATATGATACTAAAATAAAGGTGTTCCTTGGAACTTGGGACGGTTGTTAGTGTGGGATGCTAGGTACCTGCGTAGACACACTGGCACCGTCCCACCTCCAACGGACTAATGTAAAAACAGGCGGAGCGGCGGAAAGCGTCGAAATTACGAAACGTAATAAATATAAAAGCCTCGTAATCCAGTAACTTAGTCAAATTTTGTAACCTGGCTCTTTTGCGTCAAATCCGGTAGTTCTGATTTTTTGCAGACTTATTTATGATGTTGGCCCAATGAATAATACAAGTTTGTGACTTCGAGCGCCGAACGCAACTTTGTCAAATATCGAAAAAACCCGCGAAAATTTCGGTTTTCTTTTAGATTTGGGCGATTATAACCCTAAAGGACTAGTTTTTGGTAGTGCCTTATCAGGGCGTTTTTAAAGTGGACTAATTGGCTACAGTACCTACGGGACTAGAATTTGTCTCTGTACACTTAATAGTTTTCGAGATAAGGCCTTTCAAAGTTTAATTTTTTTCGAACTTGTATTCGTAGGCTAAGTATGTATGTGCAGTGAGTATGCACTTTTGTCTCAGGCGATGCCGCTTGGCACAGTTGTTTCTAAGGTCAAACAAAGCTGATTTGAGCCGGTAGAGACGAGATCGTACCGTGCCTACCCCCCAAAAAAGGGGCGGAAATAGTCGGCTCCCCAGGTGCAATCTATGCTATATTTCTTCCTGCTCTTAGCAACTAGGGCAAGTTATATATCATATTCATATAATTTAAGGACGAGCATATTATATTCATACTTTTAAAACGCCAAGTTAAGTGTTTTTTTTTACATTTTTAACCTTTGTCTTTGGCCATAATTACATTTCTATGGAAATCGTCACTCAATCCGCTACATATTTAAAAAAAAAATGTATGACTGCCTGCTTTGAACTGATACTTTATAGAATAAGGAAACCCTTAATTATATGAAAATGATATATTACTTGCCCTAGTTGCTAAGAGCAGGAAGAAATATAGCATAGATTAGACCGGGTGATCCGACCCTTGTGCCTCCCTTTTTGGGGGGCAGGCACGGTACGATCTCAAGCTACCTGGCCAAATCAGCTTTGTTTGACCTTAGGAACAATCGTGCCAAGCTGCATCGCCTGAGACAAAAGTGCATACTCACTGCACTTACTTACCATACGAATACAATTTCAAAAAATTATAAATTTTGAAAGGTTTTATTTCGGAAACTACTAGATGTACAGAGACAATTCTAGTCTCGTATTGTAGCAAATTTAGTCCACTTTAAAAACGTCCTGAGAAGGCACTATCAAAAACTGGTCCTTTGGGGTTATAACCGCCCAAATCTTAAAAATCTCCGAAAATTTCGCGGTTATTTCGATTTTTGACAATGTTGCGTTCGGACCTTGAAGTCACAAACTTGTATTATTCATTGGGCCAACATCATAAATAAGTCTGCAAAAAATCACAACTACCGGATTTATCGCAAACGCGAAATGTATAAAATTACTGTATTATCGGTAGAGAGTACCATTTTGTACCATTTGGAGTTGAATCTTTAGGCCCATGGGGCCCCAGTGCGCAAATTTTTTTTGCAGAAATCGCTAAGCGTCTGGTTAACGTAATTGGTGACCGAAGAGCTGGCGGCTTCCTCGTACAACGTATTGTCAGCATTGCGATACAACGAGGAAATGCCGCCAGCGTCCTTGGTACAATGCCTCAAGGGCCTATTTTAGATCTAAGCTGGTTATTAATTTATTTTCGTATTTGTATTGTAGTACCTATGTATATTTAATTATGCATATAAATGGTATTTACAAAACAAGAGTTGTGTGAAATCAATTTATTATAATTGTATTAAATTACGAATTTCATGCATCAAAATAATTGGAAAATGAAGTCCAATTTATGCGACTCTATTGTTCCAAGTCGCTTTTATAATTGTTTTGAGGTATCATTCTCTCAAATGATATTGATATTATGAACTTTATTAAAGAACAGTAAGGTTCATTTTTAATGTGCTTTGTCACGAACGTGCAGATGGGGTAAATTGAATGTGTTAACACCGTCGCGTTGGAAACAATGTAATAATGTTCGGTAAATTATACCGAGATTGAAATGTATTGTTTGGCAGTGAATTGTTGTGTATTTCTGTAAAATTAAACGTGAAACAATTAATTTTAACAATGTATTATAACCATTTTCACGGCCAACTTTTGATAGAACCAATATGACGTGGAAGTAACACCCCTGGAGTTGCAGGCATCCATATGCTACGGTGATCGCTAACCATCAGGCGTCTCGTATGCTCGTATGTCCCTAAATTATAAAAAAACTACGTCGGTGGTAAAGAAGCGTACCTACGGTTTATGGTAAACGGTTACAGTGGTCTGCGACTCCAAAGGTTGTGCGTGTTGTTACGACAAAACCTCTGCGGGTAACTAACTAGTAGTATAGAAATGTAATTAAATTAAAAGCAACATACAGTATATACACGAATAGCAAAATTTTAAATAAAAGAGAAGTGGGCGACATATCTCCTGTAATAACTTACCGCAGGAGCCACCGCCGCTGGCATATCTCCGAGTGCAGTATATTTGAGTTCTTTGCTCTGCAAGCTTGTTCAGAAACGTGATACCAAATACTTATTAACATCATGATATCAAATGAAATGTTTAATGCAATGACTGTGTTACAGAATTTACCGGTAGGTGAGGTATACCTTCCGGTAGATTCTGTTCATAAGTCTTCAGACTTCAGACTCAAATAGTTCGATTATTGAAATGTTATACGATTATATGAATATTTGTATTTAACAACTACACTATAATTTATAAAATTAAATTGAGTTTAATGACCTTCTTTGTTTTTTATTATAAGTAGTCATTTAATATGTTCACATTTAAGGGGTTACGGCACGATCCCTAAAATGGTATGTTTACTAATTTTCATTTTTAATAAGCAGAGGCCGACGATTCCTATATCCCAAAAGACCGGGATTTCTAGGCCCGTGAAATCCAAGGAGATACAAATATTACACATTTCGAAAAATAATTTAAGTTGAAGAGTAGTAACTTTCGTAGGACTGAAAAGGTTTATACCGACAAGTGGTATCGTTGGTATCAGCATGGTCTACTGATTATCAAAATGCATGTTGTCACATTCTAAAGTGGTGGAATGAGTTTTTATGACGTCACAAAGTCGGCAGTACAAAGTTTTTAACTTTTTCTTTTAAACATATGGGGGTACCAAATGAAAGGGCTTTGTGAGTAGATTACAAATATATAACATAGTCTAACATTTGCACTATGTAGGGGACAATCTATTTCCACGGATTATTTAAGTTTCGATTTTCGTTTTCTATCAATGATTGTCATTGCTACTCTTGGTAGTTACATATTAGGTACATTTAGATCAGATTTTGAGATGGGTTTGTGGTAACCCTAAGTGTGTCGAGTACTTTCCTGGTATTAAAATTGGCATCGCATCTTCATTTCCGAATGCGGCCTTGTTCTGAAGATCTTATGCAACGAAACGACGCGCGACGGCCATTTGTAATTTCGTTTCAGATCCATTGACTCGGCGATTCCTAGTATATCTTAATTTTAAACTATCAAATGCAATTGTATGAACAGTATTGTTTGTTTAATTTCTAGAATAAGTCTCGACAAAAGGAAAACAGTTGCATTTTCGATGTAATATTTTCTAATATTCAAATATTAAATTGATTATTTAATTTTAGCTGCTCGATAGCACGAGTATAGAAAGTTTTGCAAGATATTATAGCATACAAACTGCACGTTTTATATCATTACGATAAGAGTATATCATTAAAGTCAGTTACAGGCAGTCACAGGCAACACCGGGAAGGAAGACGGCATTCGTACTATTTCCCCTCTGCCGAAACATAGGTACAACTGTACCTATGGCGATGCGTGTAGTGACTCATCCGTACACAAAAAGAGAGGCTGGCAAGATTCATCTTTGACGTGTGTCATTTTCTACGTATTTGTGTCATCAGATGTATGGTGTTTGTATGTAGATTGGATTTTGCATGTAGTGAGTGAAAAGTGCGACGGTGTGCACGTTTCTCCCCGCAAAAAATGGCCGAATGATTTGTACAGTAAGATATCGCTTGGGTTCCTCCCTTCCGACATGTCGGAAGCCGGCGTTGCTCGAAGGTATGCACCAAGTTACAATGGTAATGAAAACAGAGACTGAAAGCAGCTGAAAAAGAAGAAAATTATAATTTCCCGTCAATGGTTGCCCTCGTAGTAATCTAAAATTTTGTACGTTGCCAAACCCAATGACGTGAAAAACGCCATTACGAAAATTTTGTTCAATAACTTAATGAATGACCTGAATAATGTAATTATGTGATTTTCCCGACCAGCCGATTTTGTTCCATAATTTATAATATTTTTGGTTGGAATTTACATGAACAGAAAACCGTTTATCCGTTTTGGAGATATGATATAGGTAGGTACACAACTAAACTGTAGACTGGACTCCTCATACTGACCAACATATGTTCAGCAACTTTTAAAAATAACTTGTATTTTGGTTTTAAGTCCACTTTAAAGTTTATTCTTAGTCGCAATGTATTGCGAATTTTGTTACGTTTAAAGCGTGACAAGCAACGTCAATTACGCGATGATAGTGTACATTAAAAACAATATTTAATTTGTATGAAAAAGAGATACCTAATCTAACTTCACTTCTTCTTTTTTATTGTCTTCATATTTTTAAATGTTTTTGAACAAACGTTTCATCGTTTGAGGATTACAATCTATGTTTTAATGATTTGTAGCTGAAGTGGCGCTGTATGTAGAAGGTTTTTTTTACAATAAATGTTCTTCTTCGATATACCTAGGTGTACCTATCGAAACTCGATAAATTGAGAAGTCCGTAATGACAATTCAAACTGCCACGCGAATTCCGGCCTCTCCTAATGTGTTTTTCACACAAACCTAAGGGAGGTTTGTCAAGAATATTTCGTCTACAACTGTAACATCGAACACAAAAGAAAACGACCAACAGGTAACGAGACCTAACAAAAGGAACAAGGAAATGCGGGAACCGTGAAGAATGTAATCAAATTACGACAATAGACTGTTTTGTGGCGTGCAAGAGGCTAATTTAACAGGTCTTAATGACGCCTCGTGACATACCTAAATGACATAGATATTGAATGCTGCAAGCGCTATCATGGCCGCGTTTTTATCACCTGTCATGTCATGCGTCACTTTCGCACTTGCATTCTTGTTAGAACGTGACAGGCCCACCTATCCTATATAAGCTTATATAGGTGTAAGGCATCTTAGCCCTACAGAAGGGCTACTGGCCGGCTCTTTATCATTTTTTCACCATGCCTGTAACGTACTAATAAATATGTAAGTGCGAAAGTGACGCATGGCATGACAGGTGATAAAAATGCAACCACACTGAGAGAAAAACCAACAAAAATACACTTATAATTACAAATATAAAACTTAATCCGGGGACAAGGAGAGTCAACTAATAGGAACAAATTGACTTTTGCAATTTCTATTAGTAGGATATACAACTTCTATATTTGTAATTTGAAGTATGCTAGAGTAATATCAGAAACTATGAAATTGTAATCAAAAGTATGCATTTGTGATACCCGCAACTGCTGGTTTTGTTATTCCGAGAGGTGCTTTAGCAATATCGGAGGTGATGACGTCATGGGTGAAAACTAACCGTTTTGTAATTCTAAGAGTGCTTTAGCAATATCGGAGGCGATGACGTCACAGGTTTTACTAAACTGTACTGCGATTCCAAGCTAGCTGTTGTTATTCTAGAGATAATGACATCACAGGCAAAAACTAAACTGTTTGCAATTCCACCACCCCTAGCACAGGTGCGCCGCGAGAGCATGTCGCGCGCGTGGTAGCTACCCGTCTTTATTTCTGTCTGTATGAATAAAAAAGCAATTGGTAGTATATCTCTGTGCTAAAGAGGCACTATAAAACCCTGTCGAGATATTCTACCCATTCCTTTCTTATTCATACAGTCAGAAAGAGACTAGTAGTTATTACGCGCGCAACATGCTCTCGCCTCGCACCTGTGCTAGGGAGGTTGGAATTGCAAACAGTTTAGATTTACCTATGATGTCACTATCACTAGAATAACAACAGCTAAGCTCGAAATAGCAGAACAATATATTCCTGTAGATCCCAACTACACAGTAGGTCGAGGGTTAATATGTTCATGGCCCACAATATATCCTAAATTTATTATTGAACTTAAGTATAATTTAAACAAAGAAGACACGAGACACGCCCGCCCGACATCCGACACAGTACTAACTCTAACCAAATGAACGTAACAATTCAGTTGTTTAAATAACGAATGTTAGTGATTTTAGTAAAATTTTCTAACCTCATTTAGCAATTGCAGTCAAAATAAATGTAAACACAACAATTTTGTTTTGTATGAATCAAAACGTTCGTTGTGTTGGTATTACAAAACTCGTTTGGTGATTGGTACAACAATGAACATAAACACAACAAATCTATCTACTAAATACCAGTAAACTTTGTAATGTCGCTATAGTAACAACTGAATTGTTATTTTAAATGGGGTAATGTTATTCCCGCGAACTCGTTTTTGAAATATTACAAAACTATGTAATTGAGACATTTACTAAAATCATAACTTGAAATCACAGATGCTTTTTCCAAAAATCGAAATCTTAATTCGTAAAATTCGGAGAACTTTAGTAGTGATGAAAATGGATTGTAACAAATACTGAACTTTGTTTAATGCTCCATTTACTAAAGTCTGTTTGTTGAAATTAGATTTAGGATTACTGAGCTGTTTGTAGAAATAAATAAATTATACAGAAACAGTGAAACTTCCATAATTATTACTAAAACTTCATTTTTTCCCGCAGTACAGAACTGTTTTTTAATTCCTGGTGATGATTTTTCTCTCAGTGCATGATACCGCTTTTGAAAACCAAATCGTTACATCAATTCTAAATTAAACTATAGAGGTACTACTGGAGATGAAAGCCATTAAAAAATCGAAGCTACTTTAAATACCTTTAAAACTAGAAACAACACTAATTACTAGCCATATCATTTATCTTAATACTTTCTCACATTTGGTTATTAATTTCAACGTCCCTGAAAAAATAATGCTCAAATAATAGGTAGGATTTTCCATTGTTTTAAATAATGGTTCGAATTGTTCCACATCACTTCCTCAAAACATTAGCCAGAAAAATGGGTCAGGATGAAAAAACTCGCTAATTAAAAACACCCGTAGCTCAAATACACCTCTAAAATTGATATTGAACAATTCAATTTTCGTTCTCGGACGTCACTTTTTGCATTTGACGTGAAATTAACTCAGTGAACAGGAACAGAATTTAGATATTACAATTTGTTAAAATTTTGATATTGTTATGATATACGCCTATACGAATTAACCTCCTGAGACCCAGAAGCAATTGTTTTGTTCTTGTAATTGGATTGGAACCATTAGTTACACAATAAAAGTTCAAAATAAATTTAAGAATATGTACAAAAAATTGTACGCAGGGTCTTAGGAGGTTAAGGCCAGAGCACACCGGTTGCGAATCCGTAGAGGTGCAAGTGCGAGTGCGCTAATATGTTGGAGCCGTGCACGCAAACGTCACACAAGCTTTTTGCCGTCTCTCATATGACTTTGCAACGCGTGCATGCACATAGGTAAGTACCTACACGACTCTCTCACGCACATCCGATGTTCCCAGGCCTTTACACTTGAAAATTTCGCGCGCACCACTTTATCAATCAATCTATCAAACAAAGTATTTATTTTCAGGCTACTAAGGCCCATAGATACACACCTTACAAACTAGTAATATTATATGCCTCGCTAATAACACAACACATACACATGACACATATTTATCATATGAGCATATGATATGCCTCGCTGTGCTATTTACCTACGCACGCCTATAAGAGCGAGCGATCATATCAAATCAATATCAAAATCATAACAGATTTAATAATCTGAATACAGCTCCATATGCCGATTGAATTAATGGAAACAAATGGACCCCATTTCATTTGCACTCCGAATGAAATAATCCGGATGGAAAAGTCATTACTTTCACTGCAATTAGACTTCGACGCTATTGCCTACATTTATCTTCACAATTAGAATTACCTAACCTTTTATGTGTGTGTGGTCAAAAATAGTGGACTCAAACCTCGGTCATAGTTGACTCTCGCTAGACCGTGCCGGGGCCGGGCCGGAGCTTCCGGCGCGTCGTTTTCTATGGAAAGCACCACCGATCAGCCGTCATTGAAAATTACATGTCGGACGCCTCGGTCTAGCGTGAGTCATCCTTTATGGTGTATAGAGCAGAAAGAGTCATTCTCGAAAAAATGGAAAAATATGACTAAAAATTCAGTCAGGATCCTCATACACAGACATGAGGTTAAGGAACATACCTGTACCTATCTGCGTAAACAAGTTAGTAAGGCTACCACCTGCTTGAGTAGTTGAGTACCTAACTGCCTTCGCAGATTTGGACTTCATCAATTTCATTCAAAAGTTCTATCAAACATAGAATTGGGTAAAGAAAGTGTAATGCTCTTACTAGAGCACTGGTCTGTGTACTAGAGATATCCCAAGGCACGTATGAAGGATAATGTGGAAATATTCGATGTCAACGGGTAAGTCTCGGTAGCTTAACTGGCAGAGCAATGGGCTGACTGGTATCTCAGAGTCTCAAGTTCGAATCCGCCCGAGACAGTGAGATTTTACACTTTTCCTAACATTGGGGTATCGTTTGCAGATAATACAAAATTAATTATCAATCAATCAATCAAACCAATCAACCAAAGCATTTATTTTCAGGCTACTAAGGCCCATAGATACATACCTTACAAACTAACATATATATACAATAATAAAAATCTTAAATACAAAAAATCATTATCGTGACGCAGTTATCCCCTACCTACTTAGGTTACAGTGCCATCCGGGCCGTAGCCGGTCCTAATATCCCCATGATACTGGCAGCCAGTGGCGGATTTGCAGTCTTGGTCGCCCTAGGCCCCAGGCCCTGTATTAAACTCTAGCCGCCATTTCTCTTAGCACCCACCATAGGTATAGACTGCCGCCCCTAAAATCTGGCCGCCCTAGGCCCGGGCCTACTGTGCCTTAGGGCACATCCGTCATTGCTGGCAGCGTTGCCCTGTCAAAGAATACACGGATTTATAAGCTTACACGTATTTATTCATATTCAGAAATACTTACTTATTTATTTGAAAAGGAAAATCAGTGACTTAATCGCTTGTTGTTATACACTTTACACAAGTACATTTTAAAGTATCTACAACATATTACTTCATATGATTAATTAATTGTATCGTTATGTAAAATATTCTGTATATATGGCCTTAATTATAAGTTATAACAAAAGCGTATAAATTATACATTTCGTTCACTTGTACTCTGAAGCTCTCTGATTACCGCCGCCTTGTCCGCCAAAGGCTTTTTCAACTGGTTGAATTTTTCAATTTCTTCATCAAGGTATTTTCCCAAAAGTTGAGTCTTATACACCATCACTGGCGGCGTTTCTATTACTGGCCTTATTTTACATATGGGGTCCACAGTGGCCCCAGGGTCAGGATTTGTGTGGAACGAAGTATATGCATAGTCGGACATGTATTTCGGAGGAGCTTTAGCAGGTCTGCAAGACAGTCTCAAATTAAACTGCTTGTCAGGGCACGGGAGGTTTACTATGTGGTTTGATTCCATTCGTCTATAACATAGCTTTGTCTCAGATATTAACAGCCGCGGCTCTATTCCATGGAACCAGTATTCGACTTCGAAATAAATTTCCATTTGAGACACCAGATCATTCCTAAACGGCTTCCAATGGAAAAATAACACCGTTTCATCATACGCGCCTGTAAAGTAACGCATTCGTAAGTCTGTCGGGGCAGCAAGTTTCGTGATCTCCAATAGTTCAACGTCATACGTTTGATTCACACATCCAAAATAGTTGCAAATTTCTAACTGAAAATTCATGTGTGGATTTTTGGGGTCTGTATCATCCAGGTTGCTCAAGTCAAACACACAAGTAAAAGAATGGTCATACCATATACCTTTTCTGCAAAGTTGTAATATTATAGTCCCATCTGGCCGTATATAGGACAAGGAATAGTTACCTTTATCATTAGGTGAAGACCATGTACAATGTAGAAGGTCAAAATTTTCGGAATAACAATTGAAGTCTGCAATTTTAGGGTAATAGTCGCCCACAACTGCTGTAAAATCAGATTGAAAGCGAGAAGGACAAGTGTTACGGCACTCTAGGAGTCCACGATAATCTCTCGAGACTTTGATGACTGTTCTAATCGTAGTTGAGTTAATGATCTCTGAATACAGCTTCCTAAAGTTGAATATCTCAAGTTGGTTTGGGGAGTCGCTCGAACAGAACACATCGACAGAGTATCCGTCACGTACATAATGTGTTTTCTCGTTGTCACTATAAACTCCTCCAATCACAGTCATTTTTGTATCGCTACTACAGGCCTCAGCACCGAACGTTAAGGCAATAAGTAGGACCAATGCAAACACGTAATGCATATTTCTTCCAGTATGATATCACAACCGGTTTGAACGTAATCCAACAACGATATAGCAAGAAACTTTATTTTAATGCTAATTAGTATACAAAATAGCTGATGAAGTCAGTAGGTTATATTGTTATAATTAATCTCATTAAGGTTATGGTAGCAGTGATATAATGTCCTTTTATTCTACTAGGAATTATGCAATTGCAAGAATAAGTATGTTACTTGTATGTTCCATAATGGTATGTTTATTCACATTAATATAAGCCATTTTTGCTCTTGGATTTCTTATTGCACGTGCATTATTAATACTTATCAGTATTTTATCAATTAAATTGTTATTTACCTTATGCGCATTTAATTTAATGGAAGAGCATTTACTTAATTCTATACCAAAGGTTGTAAATTAACTTTTATTAACAAATCTACCAGCATTTGGTTTAGTAGATACACGAGACCACTATAATATTAGGAGTCATTTACCATGTCAAAAGTTCAAAACTGATATATACGCTAACGTCTACGTAACTTACTTTCTATACATCTCGCTCGCACTAATATGCGAGTATGAGCGAGATGCATAGAGAGTAAGTTACGTTCTCGATAGCGTTTATGTCAGTGCCAAACTGGTGGCTACCACCAGGAAGAAAAGATGTGTACATATATATAAACGTCAAAATTCAAAAATGAATTCTGCAAGTAGGCCTCAATATCATAGGACAGGTGGGTTGTAACCCAGTACTTGAGACTGAAATAAGAAAAAGACCCATTTAAAAGAGTCGATAATTTTATTGGATTATCCACAGAAGTGACTGTTTCTAAAAATGTGTTTGACCACAACTCGCTAGAACTCAACATAATTATCTACCTTTTTTTAAACCTGTCACTCGTTTTATGAACAATGTCTTTTAGACCCAGTAGTCCAACTTCGAACAATTTATAATTCTCGTTCTAAATTCAAAATCTCGAACATTATTCTTGCGCTCGACGACAGTTTCTGGTTTTGCCAGTATGGATCATCAAATTCTCTACTAAGTTTTGTCTCATTTTATACACCAGTCTATTTTTCCCCCGTTCGACTTCGTATAAGATGAATAAAGTCTAAGGAAAAAACGTGCCTGGAAATCAAGAAAATGTCATTCTCGGATAGATGGCGCACTCACCTTTAGCCTATACTCGGCTAGATGGCGTGACGACACCGTTTCATATTTAACAATTTTAACACATAGATATCAGTGAATGAACATGGGTCAAAATGATATAAAAGTAATAAAATATTTATCCATATACACGATGATTTTTAATCGGTGACCAGGAACCGATTTTGCTGATTCAGTCATCGATGGCGATCACATTTAACTATGGGACCAACCTCGAAATCACAAAAAAAAATTGCCTGTTTCATACATTTGGGTTGGTCCGATGTTGATAATTTCTATGAGAGAGTTAATTTTTTTTTCGCGATTTCGCGGTTGGTTTCATAGTTAAATGTGATCGCCATCGCTGACTGAATTAGAAAAATTGGTTCCTGATCACCGATTAAAAATCATCGAGTATATAATTTTTTTTGATAATTCTATACGTTTTCATTTTGAGTTTTAGTCGTGTGTCGATAGATGGCAGTAAATTTACTGCGACTACAAAATTTACTATGACAGGACCCCTCTATACTATCTATTCTCTTTGACGGTAGCCTTTTGACAAATCTAAGCTAGAAGCCTACTTCCATACATTATATTTAAGCGAGTGTTTGCACCAAGAAATGTCTCCTGATAGCGTACAGTGAAGCAGTGGCAGATTTGCAGTGTTGGCCGCCCTTGGCCCCAGGCCCTTTAGTAACTACTAGCCGCGCCCCTTTCTCAGCACCCATCTATAGACTGCCGCCTTGATCTCTCTCTCTTTGGTCGGTCCCTCATGTTTGAGGATCGTGGTCAGTATCAGGGTTGCATCTGGAGCGGATGATCTGTCTCCACCGGTTTCTATCCAACGCGTCTCTGACGACCGTGTAGAAAGCAGAGGATGACGAGTCTTTAACTTGATCGGTCCATCTTAGTTATTGGTGAACGACCGCGTGATCTCCTGCCTTTCGGCCGCCTTGATGCCGCCCCTAATATCACGCCGCTCTAGGCCCGGGCCTATTGGGCCTTAGGGCATATCTGCCACTGCAGTGAAGGTCCAATTACACGGTTCAAGAACTTGCATGCCTTCTTTGATACAAACAAAATAATGTGCATTTAATGTAATTAACTGCACATAAGGTAAATAAATTTTTAATTGATATAATACTGATAAAGTACTAGTGCACGTGCAATAAGAAATCCAAGAGCAAAAATGGCTTAAATGCATGTGAATAAACATGCCAATATAGAACATACAAGTACTATATTTAATGTTGAAATTGCATAGTTCGTAATGGAATGAAAGGACTTTCGATCACTGCTACCATGAACCTTAGTACTGAGATTAATTAAAACAATATCTATGTACCTACTGACTTCATTAGCTATGAGTAGGTAAGGTATACATACTAATTAGCATGGGACTTACAAATTATAAAAAAGTTTCCAATTCGTTACTGGATTACGTTGAAACCGGTTGTGATACCTACTGGAATAAATATGTATTACGCGTTTCAACTATCGGCCCTGATTGCCCTAACTTTCAGCGCTGAAGCTTGTAGCGATACAAAACTTACTGTGACTGGAGGAGTTTATAATGACTACGAGAAAACACATTATGTGCGTGACGGATACTCTGTCGAAGTGTTCTGTTCGAGCGACTCCCCAAACCGACTTGAGATATCCGACTCCAAGAAGCTGTATTCAGAGATCATTAATTCAACTACGATTAGAACAGTTATTAAAGTCTCGAGAGATTATTATGGATTCCTAGAGTGCCGTAACACTTGTCCTTCTGATTTTCAATCTGATTATATAGCAGTTCAGGGCGACTATTACCCTAAAATTATACACTTCAATTGCTATTGCGAAAATTTTGACCTTCTACATTGTACATGGTCTTCACCTAATGATATAGGTAACTATTCCTTGTCCTATATACGGCCAGATGGGACTATAATATTACAACTTTGCAGAAAACGTATTTGGTATGACTATTCATTTATTTGTGTGTTTGACTTAAGCAACCTGGATGATACAGATCCCGAAAATCCACACGTGAATTTGCAGGTAGAAATTTGCAATTATTTTGGTTGTGTGAATCAAACGTATGACGTTGACCTATTGGAGATCACGAAACTTGCTGCCCCGACAGACTTACGAATGCGTTACTTTACAGACGCTTATGATGAAACGGTGCTATTTTTCCATTGGAAGCCGTTTAGGAATGATCTGGTGTCTGAAATGGAAGTTTATTTCGAAGTTGAATACTGGTTTCATGGAATAGAGCCACGGCTGTTAATATCTGAGACAAAGCTATGTTATAGACGAATGGAAACAAACCACATAGTAAACCTCCCGTGCCCTGACAAGCAGTTTAATTTGAGAGTGTCTTGCAGACCTGCTAAAGCTCCTCCGAAATACATGTCCGACTATGCTTATACTTCGTTCCACACAAATCCTGACCCTGGGGCCACTGTGGACCCCATATGTAAAATAAGGCCAGTAATAGAAACGCCGCCAGTGATGGTGTATAAGACTCAACTTTTGGGAAAATTCCTTGATGAAGAAATTGAAAAATTCATCCAATTGAAAAAGCCTTTGGCGGACAAGGCGGCGGTAATCAGAGTGCTTCAGAGTACCTACAACTAAAATAAATGTAGGTACCTATAATGTATATGCGTCAGAACCAGAACGTATTATAATAGTGTCAAGTTCTTGTTTTTATTTTATGACCTGGATGCCAGTCTTTTAAGCCGAATTTGTTGTTCTACAAAACTAGTGAAAGGGGCAAGCTATAATGGCGCCATCTATGCAAACCTTTGACAGATGCCAACCCCATTAAGGAAGCAGTCCACTTTTATAAGCTTAGAAAATATAAAAAAGCAATAAAGTTAAAATCACCAGAAAACACTATTTGCAGAGCCAGGTAATAAAACAAATATTTATTGAAATCCTAATACGTATACCATTTTGACTAGCTTTCCTCAATCGCATGAGGTTTGCTAGAATAAACCTTGGTTCCTTAAGATAAAGTTTGATTTCGTACAATAGAAATATTGCGATACGTCTTCTTTAAAATTACATCCCAAATGTCTCTAATCTAAAATCGCTCTTTCACTCCTCTTTCACTTTGAAAAGAAGTATCTTCATAAACTATGATTAGGGAAAAGCAACTCTATGGTGTAAGTATATAAAGTTACTTATTGAATGGTTTTATATAACAGCAGTGTTCCCGTCGATTTTTAAGGATCCTCTATTTATTTAAAAGACGTGACCTCATTTTGGGTTTCATTTGAAAAATGGCGTGTTTAATTTGCATTTTAAATTAATTTGAAAATAAGAGCTAGTCAGTACGCGGATTAAGGAATTAAAAAACCTGTCAAGTGCGAGTAGGACTAGCGGACGAAGGGTTCCGTACCAATACGCAAAAAACAGCAATAAAATCACGTTTGTTGTATGGGAGCCCCACTTAAATATTTATTTTATTTTGTTTTTAGTATTTGTTGTTATAGCGGCAACAGAAGTACATTATCTGTGAAAAATTCAACTGTCTAGCTATCACGGTTCATGAGTTACAGCCTGGTGACAGACGGACAGCAGAGTCTTAGTAATAGGGTCCCGTTTTTACCCTTTGGGTACGGAACCCTAAAAAAAAGCATTTACCTGATTTGCAAGACCGAAGTCCGCAGATCCCATAAGTGTTCCGTGAACAAAGTTTTGTACGGAACACTAAAAATCACACTTATTATTAATTTTAGTATAAGAAGTTTTTTCGATTCAAGCTTTTATTGCTGATAAAAGGATAACTCACGGTAAAGCAGCCTGAATTCAGACCGAGGCGACCTAACTTCGTTTTCTATGATTGGTGATGATTTCTATTAAAAAAGAAGTTTAGTAGAGGTGTCCGAACAACTCAGCCCGGACCCGAGCCGTTCTAATGTGAATCATCCTTAAGATAGTCCGGGGCGAGGCGTCCGTTTTCTATAGAAAGCATCACGTGATCGACGATCACCCGTTATAGAAAACGAGGTGTGGAAAGCCTCAGTACCTTCGAGCAACACCGAGAAGGGAGACGGCATTCCTACTATTTCTCCTCTGCCGAAGCATAGGTACAACTGTACCTATGGCGATGCGTGTACTCATCCGTACACAAAAAGAGATCGAGGTTCGTAAGATTTGTCTTTGACGTGTGCCAGTTTCTATGTATTCGTGTCGTCATTACAGATTGTATTTTGTATGTAGTGAGTGAAAAGTGCGACTGTGTGCACGTTTCCACCCGCAAAAAACGGCAGAATGATTTGTGCGGTAAGATATCGCTTGGGCTCCTCCCTTCCGAAATGTCGGAAGCCGGCGTTGCTCGAAGCTCAGTCTATGAAAATAAATAAGATATTTTTAACTTTCCACAACGTCTTAATTTCCCAATAAATAAGATATTTTTAACTTTCTACGTCTTAGTTTCCCAAAGTACCTAAATATTTATTTTCTTTACAAATACGCACCTCCACACAAATTGGAGGTGACAAAAGACCCAAAGAGACAAAACACAAACAAAGAAATCGTCCCTTTATGGAAATGACGCGAAATAGAGACATTTCTTGAATTTTTAAGAGCGACCGAAGAAAAGTCGTTGGTTTCGATGGCTGTCGTAATATTCTGAAGTGGCACGCATTATTTTGATTTACAACCCCTAAGCGTCGGGAGTAGGGTTTGCAATCCGGATCCGAAATGTATGAAATTATCCGGATCTGGATCCGGATCCGCGGATATTCCCATACATTTCGGATCCGTCGTGCAAACCCTAGTCGGGCGGGAATTTGGGGTGACACGTATATTTTGTTCAGTAACCAGTCAATTTTGTAGGTATCGTTTGAGGCTTAACACTACCTAATACTTACTATACTCTTTGCTTAACACGTTCGCGGACAGTAAGTGACGTCATCTCGTGGCCGCGAATGTGTTAATTGTTTGTCAAATTCCAATTTATTTCAATTTAGGTATTACCGGTGACCAGAGAGCTGGCAGCTTTCTCTCGCAGCGCATTAGTATTGCCATTCAGCGAGGGAATGCTGCCAGCATCTTTGGCACAATGCCGCGGGGCTTTATTTAGATGTACATATTTTAATTTAGATTAGTTTAGTTTTTAATTTAATTTGTAATTTTATACATTTATTTCACATGCTGAAGCTTTGATTAATCTACTTTGGCCCACTTGCACCATCCCACTAACCCGGGGTTAAGCGGTTAAACCGTTAACTCAGTGTCAAATTGTACTGGTAACCATGGTAACTCCAGGTTTAACCGGTTAGCCCCGGGTTATTGGAATGATGCAAATGGGCCTTATTCGATATGCTTAAACGAGGCAAATTGTTACACGATGAGGTGTAAACGATATAGCGGGTGGTAGCTGGTCAAATCATGAAATTGCGTTTTATATGCCTAGGAATTTCATGGTCTGCCGGATTTTACGATCGACATATACCCAGCAGATTTTGCAGCAAGGGGCATCTTGGCAAGTTATCTGACAAACAATGAACTTAGGTGGAGTGGACCCGCATGGCTAAACCTCAAAGACACTAAAACGCTTTATAGGCACTAAAACCTTTAGAAAATATCACTGTTATTTATATAACAAGTGACAAAATACTTGGTTTTCTCAAGCCTGCAAAAATATCGCCGACGGGAGTGTGAAGTTTTTCATTGTGAATAAATAAGGGACACACAACGTGTCATAAACAAGTACGGAAAACCACAATGTGGCAAACATCGGCGTTTGATGGCACCTGTTATTCTTTTTTAGGGTTCCGTACCCAAAGGGTAAATACACTCTTTTTGTTTGGGCAGTCGTGTAAAAACAGGACCCTATTACTAAGACTCCGCTGTCCGCCGCCGTCTGTCTGTCACCAGGCTGTATCTCATGAACCGTGATAGCTAGGCAGTTGAAATTTTCACAGATGATGTATTTCTGTTGCCGCTATAACAACAAATACTAAAAACAGAATATAATAAATATTTAAGTGGGGATCCCATACAACAAATGTGATTTTTTGCCGTTTTTTGCGTAATGGCACGGAACCCTTCGTGCGGGAGTTCGACTCGCACTGCGCCGGTTTTTTTATTTGCTTTCTGTCACGGCTGAGGCATTTTAAATAAAGAATACCGATTGAATACGATTGTTCATTTGTCATATCATATAAGTGCTTTGTGGGTTGATTTTTATTTCTTTATATTTGGATATTATGTGGTTTGAAGAGCTCCTTATTCTAGACGGAATAAATAAGAAATCAAAACGTTAAGTTACGAAAATCATACCTACGTTTCGAACCTTTAAGACCAAAAATTTCATAAATTTAAAACATTATATACCTGTCAAGCACAAATTAAAATTGAAATACCAGGCCCCAATTTCACATCGGTGACAGGTGCGACGAATTGTAAAATCACTGTTGCTGACGTCACAGGCATCCATGGGCTACGATTACCACTTACCATCGGGCGGGCCGTACTCCTGTTTGCCACCATCATTGTATTATTTAAAAAAACTTTATTATATCGGATAAAAACAGATATTTCTCTTGCGAGGTTTCTGACAATTGTCAAAGATTTAGAAGAATTGTAGGTAATTCTTGACAGGTAATGAGTTATATGTCGGAATTTCGTGACAATTGTAGTGTTTCTTGTGACAATTGTCAGAAACCTCGCAGGAGAAATATCTGTTTTTATCCGATATAATAAAGTTTTTTTTAATAATACAATGATGGTGGCAAACAGGAATACGGCCCGCCCGATGGTAAGCGGTAACCGTAGCCCATGGATGCCTGTGACGTCAGCAACAGTGATTTTACAATTCGTCGCACCTGTCACGTTGGTGAAACAGGGGCCAGGGTGCCTACCCAAGGTAACAATCGCTTGCGCTACTATAAGTAAACGCTTTGTGTCTCTAGTACGACAATGATAGTTGCGTATGCGTTTCATTCGCTAAGGAACGTAAACGATTGGGATATTGGTAACGCACCCAGTTAAGTTGGATATACCTATATATTTTCTCCGACAACAAAGCTTCAAAAGTGTGAACATTTTTATGCCACGCTAAAAATTACTCAAATAAAACTCCCAGCAGATAAGAGGGAAATTTCAATAGCATCCAGCTGGAAAGATAAGCCCGAAAAGGCTCAGATTACGTGACTAGGCCGCAAATGTACTGAAAATGTATTTTTCCTGACGTATTTCTGAGTGACGTGGCGCTCAACTATCAGGCCGATTCGAACTGACACTGACATAAGAATGATATCTGGATGATGTTATATATTTAGTTTATCGTGCGGCTGGCTCGCGCCAATTCATATATCGATAATTTAGAGTTAAATGCACGATAAATGAATGATATCATTTTTAACCCCCGACGCAAAAAGGAGGGGTGCCATATGTTTGACGCTAATGTCTGTCTATGGCATCGTAGCTCTCTAACGGATGGGTCGATTTCGATGCGGTTTTTTTACGTGACAGCGAGTTTTCTTGGGTTGGTTCTTAGCTATGTTTCATAGAAACCTGTCTCGCAGTTTGAAGAGTATCAGCTCTTTTCCAAAATGACGTAAGGCATTTTTGGCATAAAATGGATTTTGTTGATATATAGCGTGGGGATACTTTTATAGGTAACACGGGACTTAATCGCGTAAAACTTTAACTAAAACGTTTATTTAAGGCCTGACGTTTCGAACGTGACGTTACGTTCGTGGTCACAGGCAGACTGGCGAGAAATTGTATCGACATCTTCTTGCTGCGCGGGTTTTGGGTTGAGTGAAAATCGTGTTAATTTAAATCAATATAGCCTAGGGATTTTTTAAAAATTTTAATTTAATTGTTATGATGTCAGTGTCCGTTCGAATTGGCCTGTACTAGTTTACTTCGTTTGTTAGGTATCCGTGTCACGGAATAAGTTGTAAATCTTCATGCGAAGGTGTATTGAACATCGTATACTGCGGACGTGCTTTAGTTCTTATCTAAATAAACTAGACTCAGATCAAGACAAGTTTGCAAAGATTTTGATATGCATTAGGTACACACGTGTTATTTTTAACGTCAAACCTCTATCAAATTATGACGTATAAATAACACTTGCACTGCGTGTGCTATCAAAATCATTGCAGACTTTTCTTGGTCTAACTCTAGTGGCCTTGTGAGCTGTGTCTATTATATAGATATTAAAAAAACCATAAACCAAATCGACAAAACAGTCCCGTAGGTATAATTATTTAAATTTCTCACAAAAAATCGTGAGATTTGAGAAATACAGATATTGACAGTCAATAAATAGCCTAAACCGTAATGGGTCCTTGAAATTTGAAATACATTTAGTTAGTAATACTTATTGTGAAGCTCCACTAAAAAAAAAACCCCACTTCAAAAAGGGTAAAATAAAATAGGTAGCTCCCTCAATTCCTCATATAATTCATCATGAGAACTGGACTTTGACACATAATGTTCTTAAATAACCTTACTTGATGAACACACTTAAAACTTACGAACGAAGAAACAGATCACCAAATGTGAAATACGCATCGTTGAAGAGATCACTAAATGGCACTTTTTTCAATGCAAACAAATGCTTGTTTTATTTTATTGAAAAGTAAGTATAAGAATGAATAGTCCTTTTTACATCAAGCGTGCAAAAAAGTCCAAAATAAATGCCAAGTTAGCACCGGTTGGTACAAATCTCTAAGGGCAGATTAAGGCCGTTACACATAATCACAGTTCCCGCTTGAAATGGCTACTGTGAATGTTTTAGTTCTGTCTGCTTCTTTCATACCTCCCGAAGGGAGGTATGAGATGCCTTCCCATCCCTTTTGGGGATTTTTGGCGGTTTCGAATCGCCGCCCGTAACTACGGGCGGGTCTATTTAGTGCCCTTTTTCTAAGGGCGGGGGCTTCATGGCCATAGCTAGCCATGCGAGTGGCCTGTCATGGCGTTTATGTCCCTCGGTGGCCTGTCAGTGGCTTAGTGGACTGCGGGATCCTCAACCACTGTCCGGCGTTTCTTCTTCATGCGCCAGGGCTCTGGGGAGCTGGCGCAGTCTGCGGCAGATCCGGCGGGCGTGTGTGCAGCGGCGCGATGCCTTGAAGGTGATGGTGTCTTGAGTGGTCGGCGCGCTCGAACATGTTTGTTGAGAGGTGGCTCACGAAGGCGTCCAGGCTCTGCCATTTCAGGCCTCGTTGGATGTCTACGTTTCGCACGTAGCGGGGGGCATTTACTATGGTGCGCAGGGCCGCATTCTCCTGCGCACGCAGTCTCTTCTTGTTTGTTTCAGCCACCAGGGCGTACCATGCTGGAGCTGCGTACGTCAGGCGGGACCGTATGTAGGTTTTGTAGACCCCCAGCTTCGTGCGACGGGGGAGGCTGCTGCAGAGCACTGGACGGAGCAGGGTTCGAGCGCATTTCGCGCGCCGGACCACTTCGTCCACGTGAGGCTTCATGGTGAGTCGCCGGTCAAGTGTTACGCCCAGGTACTTGACCTGGGGTAGCCACGCGATCTGTTCGCCGTGCAGGCGAAGCGGCGGAGGGAGCTGGTTGGTGTAGCCGAAGATCAGCGCCTGCGTCTTGCCGACGTTTACTGACAACCTCCACCTGGAGAGCCAGTCGGGGAGTGCGTCAAGGGACCTCTGGAGTTTCTTGGCAGCGTGCTTGAGGTTGATGGACGCGGCGAAGAGTGCCGCGTCGTCCGCGTAGAGGCCCAGCTTGACGTCTCCGACGACTGGGAGGTCGTCAGTGTAGAGAGCGTAGCAGGCAGGCGAGAGGACACTGCCCTGGGGGACGCCCGCGTGGATCGGGTGTTCCTCTGAGACGGCGTTCTCCACTGCAACTCTGAAGCGGCGGTCAGTCAGGAAGAAGGCCACCACCCTGACTATTCGCCTGGGTGCTTCGGTCTTCGACAGCTTGTAGATAAGTCCCTCGTGCCACACTCTGTCGAAGGCCTTCTCCATGTCGAGGCAAACGGTTGCTGTGTACTCCTTCTTGTTCATGGCCGCCGTCATGAAGTGGAGTACTCTGGTGAGCTGCAGTGTCGTTGAATGGCCGTCTCGGAATGATGTTGTGTTGAATGTTTTAGTTCGTGGGGAATAGGTGTAATATATAGGTGTTTTATTTTATTGAAAAGTAAGTATAGGAATGAATAGTCCTTTTTACATCAAGCGTGCAAAAAAGTTCAAAATAAATGCCAAGTTAGCACCGGTTTGTACAAATCTCTAAGGGCAGATTAAGGCCGTTACACATAATCACAGTTCCCGCTTGAAATGGCTACTGTGAATGTTTTAGTTCGTGGGGAATAGGTGGAATCTCCTTTTTGTCTTTTAGTCTGGCCTTTAGTTAAATTACGAATCTCTTCTAGTTAATTTAAAGCATTTAGGCATATTTATGGTCATATTTATTAGCTTACATCACCTTTTTTTTACGAATATGAACTAAATATAACTAACTAAGGGCTAGACTAAAATGAGATTTCCTAGTATGAACATAAAATATCATTTCATAGTATGAAATGTCATTATAGTCTACCGAATAAAAAAATAGACTTTAAGGGCGTCCGCTAGCTGGCGCGATTGCACGGAGCGGGTTAACGAAAAATAGTATAGAATAGTAGTAGTAGTATGAGCAACGCTAAAGGCCCCTGTACACAATGGGCCAGCGTGGGCCAGTCTGGGGGACGCATTTATGCGTTAGAGGGAGCAAGTGATATTGCTATCTCATTGTACCGCATGGCTGCGTCCCTTGGACTGCCCGGCGATGGCCGGTGTTACAGTGTCGAACGAAAAATTTTAATTTGGGGCTCCGTCAAATATTTCGCTTTCCAGAAGGGTTCTGTCACTACAAAAGTTTGAGAACCGCTGGTTTAGAGAACTCCGCCGCCTCCAAAGGAAACTTTTCAATCGATGGGCAACTTTTCCGCCCTACTTAGCATGCTTGGGGCGAGTGTTTGTTTACCTTTGTGAGCCCGGCCTATAAGAGTGCCAATGAGGAAAATTGAGAGCCGGAAAGCATTCGTTTTGCGTACCGAAAGTTGTCGATTTCCGGCCGGAGGGCAGAAAAAGTATTTTCAATACACCAGCTCGGAAAGGCTTAATTTGCACTTCACAAACTGATAGCAAAGTTGCATTTTATTCACATGTGAGGCAAAGTAATCAAATGCAAATTTTGAGTTGTTTTCTTATATTTGCTGGTAGAGTTGACTTTTAAATGATGATTTTGGATGATAAATATTTAATAACATTCATTTGGATTTGATTTGGTTTGATTTTGTTTGATATTTTACATTTAATATTTGCTTCGGGTTGGTGTGGTGAATAATTTTGTGTTTCACTCGGGGGCAAATTTTGTTTAACCCTCGTGCTTTGAAACCCTCGCAACGCTCAAGATTCCATTTTTCGAATTTTGGGATCTTTCGCTTGCTCGGGTAATCAATATTAGCACGAGCGGTTAAACAACAACTTTGCTCCCTTGTGAAACAAATAACTATTAATGCGCCAATATATGTACAAAGCATTACAGAACGATTCCACATACAAGGATGGGTCGGTTACGACACTGTTCCAATTTGCTGTTGATGAATGACAACGATTCGGACTCAAGCGGTATACAAACGGGATGATCAAATCGACCGATTTGATCAGAAATGAAATTGGCGTCAATCTCCAATTTAATCACCAAAAATTTATGGTGATATTACAGCCCTCTAAATTTTCATTTCACAAATTGGTATTCTTGCGTCCGCACCTCACTTTTATCGGTAATTATCGGCGGTTGATTTCGGCGAGCCAAATTGGCGTCCTGGTTCGTTCGGGCAATTTAATCAGATTGGCGAAAAATTTACTAGTCAGGATACGCCTTGAAACTTCGAATAGGTAATCGGAAAGCCTTGCATATTCGCTCTGACGAATATATCATATTCATTTTCATTTTTATGGCTTAATTAAGTAGGTCACACGAGTCGCGACAAATTGTTAAATTAACGATATATTTGTCTACATCGTAAATACACTCCAGTTAGGTAATTAACAAATACTCGTATTGCAACCAACCAACGAACAATCAACGTCTTAATTTCATTGTGTATTGAGCGCCATAATTAATTCAAATAATAATTACACACGAATTAAACCACCATTCTCCACCTATCGACCATATGCCAACAGCGCATACTGTCATATTTCGGACACACATAGTGCGCAGAGGCGACGAAAGTTTGGAAAAACTGTTTGTGATTGGACACACCGAAAGCAGGAGATCACGCGGTCGTTCACCAATAAGATGGACCGATCAAGTTAAAGACTCGTCATCCTCTGCTTTCTACACGGTCGTCGGAGACGCGTTGGACAGAAACCGGTGGAGACAGATCATCCGCTCCAGATGCAACCCTGATACTGACCACGATCCTCAGACATGAGGGACCGACCAAAGAGAGAGAGAAACCACCATTAAGGTAAGTACATGTCAGGTAAGTACACTCACCATTACGATACTGTGTAGGTACAGTCAACTGTAAAAATATGGGTGTAGACAACTTACTCAAAAATATGTCCCGTAGTTCTTAATTCACTGACATAAGAGTTATGGGACATATTTTTGAGATGATTTGTACACCCATATTTTTACAGTTGACTGTACATATTAATCATATTATGAAACTTTGTCTTCGTTGATATTTAATACCTTGACTGATGTACCTAACTAGGTTTAATTGTTAAAAAAATTACCTCAATATCTCATTTAGTATTAGCCTACAGAAAGCAACAATATATCAGGCAAAGGTAAATAGTAGTCGACAAATTCTTATTTTACATATCCAGAAAATATACATATTTTAATACGGGCCTAAGCCGATCTGTGTAAAGTTGTCCTATAATATTTATTTACTTAATCTTCTTGTATAAAAATTATCTCAATGCTAATTTCAGCTAATTAGGTATATTCTGCCTTTATTTCGTCATTCAGAAGCAAATATAATATATCCAAGTGAGTCGAATTAATCTAAAAGAAACCAATTTATTTCTTCCACCATTAGCCACAGTTACAAAAACTATGTCATCGCTTGGTTGGGCCCTAATACTATTTCTTCGCGTGGCTCGGAAGCCATCATTAGCGTGATGGACGACTGCCCTAACACGAAACGCGGGCCTTATCAGCTGTTCACGGATTATTACAATTTATATTTCTTCGTTTTATTTATTTCTGTGCCCACTTTGAAAGTTGTGCCTTTCTACACAACTCGGTCGCACTAATATGCCATTACGAGCGAGATGCACAGAAAGTAAGTTACGCACACGCTAGCGAATATGTCAGTGTCAAGCTCGTGGTAAGGATACTGTTAGATTTCTATAACCGCTTTCCATCGCTTCGACTACCTATTAACGGTTGCCTTATAAAATCTCTGCAGAAAAAACATAAAAGTTAAATATTTTTCGAAAACTAGAGTTAGACCAAGAAAAGTCTGCAGCGATTTTGATAGCCCACGCAGTGCAAGTGTTATTTATACGTCGTAATTTCATAGAAGTTTGACGTTTAATTGCACTTGCACTGCGTGGGCTATTAATATATCTGCAGACTTTGCCTGGTCTAACTCTACCTATTAACAGTTGCCCCTTATAAAATCTTTGCAGAAAAAACATGAAAGTTAAATATTCTTCAAAAACTAACTAGGTCAAAACATTTTAGAAAAATATTACATCTGTGTACAATGCAATAAAAGTTGACGACTCTTTATATCCCTTTTTTTATTGTTTGAGTCTCAAGTACTAATAAAACGTATATCGCCTGTAAGAGTACAGTGTAAAAATTTGCTTTAAGGTCTGTGCCCACTACACCGTATCATACCATGACCGTGCTGTGAACGTATCAGGCACGGAATGTAACGCGATACGGACTACTATGCCCACTACACCGTGTCCATATTGTTTCATATCCGTACATAACGGGTTTAGTGCCCGTAGTAACCGCGTATCATCCCCATAGCATCCGCCTATAATCCCCGTAGCATCCGCGTTTCATCCCCTTAGTACCTGCGTTTTATCCGCGAGAGCATGACTGGTCAGAAAGAGCGAATAGTTAGCACACTGGTAAGAGCGAGCAAGAAATATAGCAACGCGTTTATAACGGGCTTAGAACGGTCACCATACGCGGTTATAACCCGTATGCCCACCGTTTCGCCGCCTGCACGTACCGTTCTGGCAACGTTGCGTGCCGTGCACGGAGCGTTTCGGCACCGGCAAAATATCCTCGCCGACAATTTTTGAAGGTCCGTGCATGGCACGCGACGGGTATGGTCGGTGACGGAACGGGCTAGTAGGCATAGTCTTATTACTTTTTAATTAATACAAAGAATATTTTTTTTGCCTGGCACGTTCATAGCACGGTCATGGTATGATACGGTGTAGTGGGCAGAGACCTTTAGATTCCCCTAACTTTGCGATGTCTACACGAAAGATGCGAGCAAGTTAAACATAATTAGGTATCTATACATCTTATAAAACAAAGTCCCCCGCCACGTCTGTCTGTCTGTATGTATGTATGTTCGCGATAAACTAAAAAACTACTGAACGCATTTTCATGCGTTTTCACATATCAAGAGAGTGATTCTTGAGGAAGGTTTAGGTAGGTATATTATTTGTATAGTTTACTATAAAAGTACAGTTTGGCAAAAAAGAGTAGAAAATAAAAAGTGGCAACACTGTAGTGTCCTCCCGTTTTCTTATATAAATTGGTTTGAAAGGGACGACACTACAGTGTTGCCACTTTTTAATTTCTACTCTTTTTTGCCAAGCTGTATGATCTAACGTCCCTCACAAAACTACCACACACTTAAATAAAAGTCAGGTGCCCCAAACGACAACAATATAAACATGTCACAAAAAGCAATCTAATTGGTAACCACAAAACCGCTCTTTCAGCCCGAGTGGATAAAAGATATAATAAAATAAAGCCTCCGTGATGGAAAGGCATCTTTTTCATTCGCTCTCCAGCTGACCTGGAATGTTGCAAGTTAAAAAAGACTGGCTTACTTCTATTTACATAAATAAAAAAACAACGGGTTGCACTCCGGAAGTGCCGGCAGAAGTGAAAACTCAATGACATTGTAACAGTTTTTCGATCAGGTCACGTGTCCGTCTTACGAATCTCACGGTCACGTGACCTGTCGCGAGTTTAACATTTTTTCCCCATCACAAAAAGTGCACAGCGCCGCTAAAAAAGTTTTCACTTCAATAAACTGAAATAGATGTCAGATATGAAAGAAGAAGTGACCGAGGCCTCCAGTGCCCAGGGCTGGGATCGAACCTGCCTCCCCTGCATTCGTGGCAGATGCCTCAACCCCTCGGCCATCCGGTAGCATTTTCTCGAGTATATGCAATCTCTTAAAGGCCCCTTTGGCTAATTTGCTCCTATTAATATATAAACTAATGTTTAAATAAATATTTGAGGACAATCTTACACAACCTTGCCTCAAACTAAGCAAAGCTTGTACTATGGGTACTAGACGACGATATAAATACATATTTATAGACAAATATATTCTTTGATGCATAGTTAACATTCGTAACTCGGAAACATATTCGTTCTAAGCGTTCATTCCGTGGCCTTCGAATTGATAATCTGCCACTTTGGGCATCGGTTCGTAATACATTTCGGGTTCAACTCATATAAATAAAATAAAAGAAACCTCAACACAATGAAACTAATTGATTAAAAATATTTTAAATCGACACATACGGTTTAACTTATACTTAACAAAATGCAAAAAGTAATTCAATTACTCCGCTCATCTCTTCATACAAAAACCGCCATGGTCCGAATTCAATACAATCATGTTCCCGTCAAACAAGTGATGAACGATGTTCACGCGTCGCTGCCAGGCGATTGTGGGCCTTATTTACACGAGTCAAACAACTGATAACTTCTTTTCTATGTTGACTAAGGCTCAAGGTTCCTTATTTTTTGTTAACAATTTTAGCCATGTCACCTTTATTGTATAACCTACAGTCAAGTTGCAAATATACATTTTTTCACCTTATATTAATAAACCTTTATTTCTTCCAAAATATTACATGCATTTAAAACTTTGCTTCAATTATATGATATATTAAGTGAGGTCCCCCAAGTCAAAAGGTATGGCACCCCGCGTAAACCTTGCGACGGAAGAAATGTTACTTATTAAAAAAAAACTTAAATAAATACATACTACATTTACTTTTCGATAAACGAGTAAAGTACAATAGTAGATTGTTAACCAAGGGATGAAAGGCAATAGTCCCAGGCAGAAATGATGCCTTTCACCCGAGTTAAAATACTCTACTTTTCATTTCGAATACGAGGAAAGTAAAATGTATGTGTTTTTTAAACATGAGAAAGTAGACATTTTTTATAGTAGGTAAATCTTGAGAGTACATTCAATTAATAATTTAGGCAAAAGTATCGTTATTTATGGAATGGGGAGATAAATATCACAATGGAAATTGTATTACAAATCCATTTAAACCCACATTTCAATTGCTTATCGTAAAAAGTAATATAGTCGTACTTGGAACGTAAAATGCTCTAGTGCAGAAACGTATCATTTTCTGCACACCTTTTAGAACAACAATGACCCTCTTTCAGAGAATGAGAAATGAAAAATATAAGGTTGCCCTGAACCAAACTTTAACCACACTGTGATTTTAGTGCGACCGGAGACTGAGACGTGATAGGTTTAGCCACTCTGGATGTTTTCACTGGATAATGCACTAGAGTGCTTCAAGGATAATCTGGACAATATTATGTAAGATGCTAAAATATTAAGGTGATATTCGGATTCGGACTGATATTTTTATCAGTTATTATTATTATGTAGATGTACACATTATTTATGGATTTATCCATGATTTTCTGAAGAACAAATTTACGTATAGTAGAGTGGCAATAAAATTAATTTATTAATAAATACACTTATTCAATCAAAGATATTTATTTGTTAGGTAGATATTACCTGACTAATACTATACAAACAATCATGCTTCGATTTATCCGAAATAAACTTATCTCTATTTTTAGTTAAATCACAATAAAAAAGTAAACGAACTTAAATTCTATTAGGACAAAGAACCAAGAACGAGATACATATTTAGACCCAAATATCAACATTAAATGAATCCAAGAAATAAGACGGTATAAACACGTCTCGTAGTCTTTTCGTAAAAAATGGGAGCTAGCTGGGCGCCGGATGCTAGGGTGCCCAGAAGACTGGTGGCATTGCCGCGCTAAATGGCGATACCTATTCGCTGGGCAAGGAAGTAACCAGCCCTCTGGTTACCTGTAGCATCAGTGAGACGCTTCGCTAGCTCCCTAAATATACAGTGTGCTCCGGTCCCCACGGACCGAGGGTCTCCCGAGTTTTATTAATTGTAATTTTGAAACTTAATTACTTTAGAGTTTCGTGTTTTGAACAAACTTAGCCACATACATATTTCTTCAACGTTGGTCCACATCTTTTTCCACGTAGATTTTTGACCAAAAATGATCATCATTCGAGTACCTGAACTGTGGTTAGGTACCTACTTAAATGTTTAGTTTTCTTTTCTGTAAATTGAGTCAATTCTCCGTTTCTTTTACAAACTTTTCATATTTTGTAAAACTAAAGTGATAAGTTATAACGGGAACCCATAGGGTTACCGTTAAAACTCATAATAGGTTCGTCATCTATATCGTCATAATCTTCATCTGAATCATTTAGATCTATTAAATTGTCACCAGTTATCGGTTTTCTAATTTTCGGTTCAGTACTTTTCCATCTATCTGGCAGTTCTTTATCCATTTGCTGTAGAAAATCAGGTGCGTCTGAAATAGGTCTTGGCCCACTTACTTGCCACTTACTTAGGACAACATCTGAAAAATGACTCATGATGTCATAAGCCAATTCTTCGTCGGGGATTTTCCTTGTAAGCAATTTCGCTTGAGCTACCATACAATTAAAGTGCTCTGCCATAGTCTCTTGTTTACTATCCCAAATACCGCAAACAATTTCTCTCCTCAGCAAACTCTGTTCGGCGTGGCCCCAGTATTGTTCAAGAAAATCTTTCTTAAAATCTTCAACATTTGACCAACGTTCTTTAAATATTATTGCCCAACTGTAAGCGTCTCCTTGTAAACAATCAACTATGTTTTCAACTGTGCGATATTCACTGGGTATCTCTTCTAAGTAATCGGTTAGATCTTCAAGGAAATTTAGCGGATGACGAAATTTGGGCGACGAAAATTCTGGCCTTTTAATATTATTCAAGTCCGCCTTCATTTGTTCTTCTAGCTCATTTAATTTTGTGTGAATGTTATCTATTTTCACGATCGCCGAAAGCACTTTTTCATTCTGTACATTAGTCGCGCATTGTTTTTCTTGTGGCGATAAACACATTTTAGATAATGTGGTTTCGGCAACTTTCACACCTTCTCTCACGTATTTGGTTCTTTCGAGGGCAGTCCGTAATTCTTCTATTTTCTTTTTCATCGCCATTGTGATAAAATCTGAAACAAAATAGTTATTTATGATACAAATGCGGAAAAGAGGAAATTCGAAACGAGTGGCGATAAATTAAAACACGACCGAAGGGAGTGTTTTAAATCGACACGAGTTGCGAATTACCTATTCGCACGTGTATCATACAACGTTTTACAGTACATATGGCCCTTTAAACTTTTGACATACGCACGAAAAGTGCTATTTTACGCACAAGTGTGGGAAAATAGGACCATATGTACTGTAAAATAATTATAAGGGTTTTAATGCGTATTCCTGTAAATATTTTCACCCTTCGCGAGGCATATTTCAGCAGGGCAGGGATTAGATTTTTTAATTAATAGACAGAAAGTAATACATATGTAATTTATAATGGGTACTTAAACAGGATCAAATTTTGAAAATCTCTTAAAACCAAAATTAAATAATAAAACTCACCTATAAATTCGTAAGAAGGCGATGAATGTAGACCGTAAACAAATTTAATAACAATTAAATTTTAAATTTACTCAATTATATGTTGTTGTTTTGAGTTAGTGTTCTCATAACCAGCACTATTATGACACTGGTAAAAATTACTCGTACCTGCCCTTTTAAGCCCATCTCTTCATTTTTTTAAAGAAGGGTATTTTTAATGGCCGATTTATTGTTGTCTCTTTCTATCATTTATGTAGGAGTGATAAGGAGAAACTATTTCACGGCGATAACATAAACAATATGATTATCCTTTTACCGAACCCGTGTAACTCGTGGTATTTTACTAGATTACAAGTTACAACATTATTAAATTACCTATTTAAGTTTTAAGATTTACCTCCGACGTTTCGAGGACGGCCCCGTGAGGAGTCATCATCGTCATCATCTCAGCCATAAGACGTCCACTGCTGAACATAGGCCTCCCCCTTGAACCACAATCGTACCGGTTGGAAGCGACCCGCATCCAGCGTCCTCCGGCGACCTTAACAAGGTCGTCTGACCATCTTGTGGGTGGACGTCCTACGCTGCGCTTGCTAGTCCGTGGTCTCCACTCGAGCACTTTTCGACCCCATCGGCCAATTTCTCTGCGTGCAATGTGGCCCGCCCATTCCGTGAGGAGTCCCGTTGTACAATTTAATAATGTATACAAATCGTGAAAGTTTAAATCAAGTTACAACGTTAGATCAAGAACTTTTATATGACCCATCACTGTGTTCATCTTCAATATATAGCTGTTATTTGTGCTTACTTGAAACTGTTGTACAGTCACCTGCAATAATATGTTACACAACGAAGGCCGCAAAAATATCTGACACGATTTTATTTGCAGCGCAATAAGAGCGTGACACATATTTTTGCGGCGTTCGGAGAGTAAGATATTATTGCAGGTGACTGTACAGTTTAAAAAAGAGAAATATAGTGAAAAGAGATAGCATGTACAAATAAGGAACATAAAGAAGAAGGATAGATAGATAGGTTCGTCGGTATTGTTGTAGATAAGGCCGCGGCACTAATCTGTTCTCTACTTCTCTGGCACCTGAGACAATGGGCTGGTGGCAACACGGATTAACCATCGTTTTATACTCAGCAATATCGGCATGGATGCCTGGGGTTTTTAATTTATAGATTAGATTAGATTAGATTCATTTATTTCTTGTTGTAAATATACATTAAATTTCACACGTCAAAATAGAATGCATTTCACAAAAAGATCGTCACAACAAAAAATATCAATAATAATAATCTAAAAACAATAAAATAACAGTAATACAATATAAAACGACTTTCTATAAAATAGAAAAGAGTAGGTAAAATGTAAAAATCAGTCAAATTATAAAGAATATAAAAAATAAAAATGTCCAAAAATAATAATAAAAATATATTATGGGTTTACCACGTGTATATTGAAGCTTCTGTTGCCCTTGAAATCGCGAAATAAGTTATTTGGTACCTACAACATAAAGCAAGAATCAGTGCAAGGACATGTCATAACGAACCTCAAACGTAGGTATATCATAATGAATGAATGAAAATATTTATATTCAGGCAACTATTGGCCCATAGATAAATACCTTAAAACTAGCATACATATTATTATAAAATAATCAAAATAAATCTTAAAACTAAAAACACACAATTATGGCTGCGATGCAGTCTCATTCAGATATGATGGCAGTCTTTTTTACTTACCTATGTTGAAACCAATTGTTATGTTTTATTAGTTTTTAATTTTAGTTTTTAATATTTTTGATGTTACTCATTATACAAAAATAATACATCACATTGATTGTTATGTAACAATGTCTAGATCTAGATCTTCAAAAGTAAATGATTATGAATAATTTTAAATTTGATTATATCATTTTCCTTTTTTATTGACCACAAAATACTTTTAACCCTTAAATGCATGATTTTTTCTTTTTGCCCGAAATTACTATATGTATCACATAATTGTTTGCCGATTCTAGGAAAAATAGTAAAAAAAATATAACTTCGATTTTCACTGCGAAATCAATGTTAGAAGTTGAATTGGCTAAATCATATTTATGTAAATATGTAATTTTCAGTAATAGATATATGATATTTTTTACCACCATTAGAAAGGTACACTATTTGTGATATACCTATGATAAAGTTTTTAAATATAAAATAATTACAAACCCCGAAAACACCGTTCAAAATAACATACTAAAAATGATTTTTCCATGCTTTCCGACTTTTCGTCTTAAAACGAATGTAATTTTTATAAATTAAAAATATTGCGTAAATTTAACCCTTAAATCATCACCCTACTACTTGACGTTTGGTATAAAGGGGCGTTCAAGAACGTAAGCCTTTTATTTTTTAATCTATGAGCTGTCTAATGCTTTGTAGACATTTGGCAACACTATGCATTTAAGGGTTAATGTAATTTCCTATTAATTACAGTTTTTCTTTGTTGTAAGTGTATTTATATAGTTAGTATAGTTAATATAAAAATATAATAAAACCTCACGAGTATTTAAAATGAATTGTTTATTTCTTAAATATTCGGCACATGGTGATGGTAAAAACAAGACTTAAAGTACCTATACCTATCAGTTATCACTACAAGGTCAGTCTTTTCTTTTAACGTTCACAATGGAAACAAAAGAATTTCAATAATCATTATCAGGGAAAGAGTGTTATTTTGCCACGTTTGGGATTGTTTTATAGGTTACAGATATTGGAAACAAAAGTGCAGCATTAATCCAACAAAAGCCTCTTTTAAGATAGGTAACAAGATTGTTATTATTGTTCGTGTGGTATTTTGATAGTCGTTTGTTTAACACTCAAATTTAAATCCATTTGATTAGGTACGTCGTTGTCGACCGATAGTTAACTAACAGTTATTGGATTGTATAACCGGGCTGGATCAGCTTATTATACACAGGAGTGGCCTGATTCCGTAAAAATTACCCCCGGAATGGGATGCAACTTATCATCCACTAAATTGCAAGAAGCGACCATCAGAAAAATAGATATAGGGGCCTTAATATCATTCCAGATTTTTTTTATTATTTTGAGTTTAAAGTTTTATTCTATTACACCTCCGAAACATGTTAAAAAACACACTACATACTTAAATTCTAACTGCGTTGTATTTATCGGCACCAAAACAGCTATTTCACCCACCATACTTTTTCCATTTACCAACTTTTTCCCGTATCAAATGACTAAACAAAAACTACGTCCCGAAGCCTATGCCGTTCAAACAGCGCTAATTGTGTTTGCTCCGTCTGTTTGTTTGTTTGATAAAAACGCGCCATTTCCCGTTTCTGTGAAACAGAAGTTCACTTTATACTTTGGAGTTGGGCGGATGATGATAGCCGAGTGTTTATCCACTGATTACTCTTATTTTAATTTATAATTAGGTAACTATGTAATGGTGCTCGACTACGCCTGGTTTTATCAGTTTAATTACATGTATTATCTAATCAAATTAAGAGAAAGTTTATAGTGTACGTTAATAGATGTTTTTTATTCATTCACGCAAACACGACGACCGGTCTGGTCTATTGGGTAGTAGCCTATGAAGCCGATGGTCTCGGGTTCGAATCCCGGTAAGGCTATTTATTTGTGTGATGACACAGATATTTATCCTGAGTCATGGTTGTTTTCTATGTAGGTATTTATAAATGTTATATTATCGTTGTACCCACAACACCAGCCTTCTTGAATTTACCGCGGAACTTAGTCAATTTGTGTAAAAATGCCCTACAATATTTATTATTATTTATTAAACTACCAATGTACAAGTTGCAGAACTCAAAGAACATTCTCAAAATTTCCGAGAATTTCTGGAAACTTTCATAAGAAAATTCTCATGCCGGTCTCCATTTAGTAAGATCCCGTTCAGATTAAGGATTATTTACAATGTCCTTAACTATTGACGACTGATTCGTTTAATATTTACGTCACTCGTTGGTGTCTATTTCAAGTCTCATACATAGAAATAGAAACAGTCCGACACAGATAATTTCATTGTTATTTAGATTTCAAAATTTCGTTGCGATTGGTTAAGTTTTATAGGAGGAAACAGTCGAGCACTAAACCTCGATTTATGAGATTTTTACTCCAGATTTTTCGCCTAAGTTGCAGTTGTCCTTATCGCACTAATTTTAGGAGCCACCCCCGTTAGCGCGACGGATATATTCACCTAAAATTCTCAGAAGCTCAGCTCACATATCCTCTTACGCTAGTCAGCAAAATCCTTTAATATATTTTATAATTATTCGAAATTAACTGTAAGAAAGCTTGGCAACAAACGTGCAGAAAAAAATACCGAGTATATTTCATTGGAACTTTGCAATTTTTATTGGCACATTGCTACGCAAAATAGGATGAGTCAATTTAGACGAAATTGGACAATATTGAAACACATTTTGGCAATTAACTGAAGTTCATTGTAGTGTTAAAAAAATCGGGTTATCCAAAGTTAGCCTTTGCGTATTTTAAATTGGGTTAAAACAAAATATGCGTTTTGTATTTCCCAACGAAACGAAACTTTTCATTTACCCGGTCTCAATCAAAGTCGGCCGTGTTGCGTGAACGCGAGATGAATATACGAAATACATAAGTACGTAAGTGCGGTACGAGTATGTAGATAGATTTTTTGTTATTTTTGTGTCTATACATTGGGAATGTAGCCAGCCTTATGGGCACTCTTCCGCAGGGGACAGATCTGGGGGACCTAAGGTAGGTGGGTAAGTTTTATTTATTTATTTTATTAGTTTTAGTTTTAATTTATTTAGTTTATACATAATTTTAATAATAGTTTGTATAAGTTTTGTTATTTAATAAATTATTCTTTCATAAATGATATTTAATTTTAAAATGTTCCATATTCGTGTTGCTCTATTTAATTTGAAAACTTATTTTATTGGGGAATAAAACAATATACAGTTAGTTAAACAAAGGCTCTGTTTAAAAAAATACGAGCGCCCAGTGTGAGTGTAGGTAATTAGGTTCTTCAAGCAATTTATCATTTGCCCCTTGATTTTGCATAAAACTGTTCCAAAACCGTTAATTTTTGTTAAAGTTCATAATCGATATCGAAGGCCCTCACACTTTCCCTTTCAAAAGCACTTTATTAATTACCATCGTAATTTATTATGGGAGGTATTTTCAAGTTTCGTAGTTAAATTAAAGAAGTAAGCAAGCAAGTTTTAATTTATGACCTACGAAGAAGTTGCTAAGACTTTTTAAGCCCGACCTTCAGTCTGTTTAGGGACAAAACAAAAAAATTCATCATGACTAAAATACCTATTTTATGGTTCCGTACCCAAAGGGTAAAACGGGATCCTATTACTAAGACTCCGCTGTCCGTCCGTCCGTCTGTCACCAGGCTGTATCTCACGAACCGTGATAGCTAGACCAGTGGTGGGCAAACTTTCTTCATGAGGGGCCAAAACTTGAAGGAATTTCAGAGGAGGGCCAGATTTACAGCAAAAATGTATTTTTATTATATTGCTGGCCATATTATACATTTTTTTAAATGACCGGCAGCGCGCCAGATAAATCCTTTCGAAGGCCGCACTTGGCCCGCGGGCCGTACTTTGCCCACCACTGAGCTAGATAGTTGAAATTTTCACAGATGATGTATTTCTGTTGCCGCTATAACAACAAATACTAAAAACAGAATAAAATAAAGATTTAAGTGGGGCTCCCATACAACAAACGTGATTTTTGACCGAAGTTAAGCAACGTCGGGCGGGGTCGGGGTCAGTACTTGGATGGGTGACCGTTTTTTTTGCCGTTTTTTGCATTATGGTACGGAACCCTTCGTGCGCGAGTCCGACTCGCACTTGCCCGGTTTTTTAATCAGTTTTTCAGTGGTTGGTAGTTTAAAGTCCAAGGGACAAGGTCAGATGGGGTAAGAGGAACATCATTTATTTTCCGACGGACAAGACACACTTTTCAACAATGTCAAACAAGTAGTTAGAGTTAGCCCAAGAAAAGGTGCAGCGATTTTGATAGCGTACGCAGTGCAAGTGTTATTTAATACGTCATAATTTCATAGAATTTTGACGTTTAAAATTTTTCATGCATACCTATATTATGCATGAAAAATATCATTGTGCATAAAGGTAGGATAATTTGTATCACGACGGTGGCAAACAAGCATACGAACCACTTAGCAAGCAAACATCGAAGCATCAGGGACACTCGCTTTGACATCCAAAATATACAAAGATTCACTCAAAAATTTCACTAGAATTATGTACTTACTTTTCTATATTTACTCTGTTTTAGGCGAAAATTATGAGGGTAGAGTGATACGAAGAAACGTAGGGAAAGCAAATGGAGTGGACGTAACGTTCAAGGTGACTGGATTTCTTGTTAAAACACAGAATAAGTAATAATACTACCGTACAGAAAGGAAACTTCCTACAAAACCGAAGTTTGACAGCGGTTCAGGGTCAAATCATGCTATCCCTTTCTAATATATGGCACTATCCCTTTCGGTTATTAAGGGTTGTCAAAATTCAAGCCATTATCTTATCTGTGGTCGTGCACGCAAAGGGACGTCAAGTTGTGCCAACCCTAATAATTGCTCGGAGCAATGCTGAGCCGAACGGAGCCGAGTTTGCCCGAAATGAGAAGTTTCGCATAAATACTGGTCTTTTCATGCTTTATTTTTTGTTATAAAGAAAAAAAAATGTGTAAAAAATTTGCTGACCCGTAAAATTGTGATAATAATATTACTCTAAGGTAAAGCTAACTCTGTACAGACTCTGCAATAACAATGTGTGGAAATGTCACCATCAATGTCAGATTTCTATAAAAATATAACGTTTAATGTGGCACTGCTAATTAATTACACTAATAATTAGTTACTAAAGACATTAAAAAAAAACAAATTAAAAGCGGTATCATGGTCGCATTTTTATCACCTGTCATACCAAACGTCACTTTCGCACTTACATATTTGTTAGAACGTGACAGGCAAGGCGACAAATGATTAAAAGCCGACCATCTTAGCCCTACAGCACGGATGTGATGGTCGTTCTTGTCTACGTGACAGCGTGATAAAACAGTATCCGTCACTTTCTATTCCGCGGTGTCAAAAAGTGACAGTTATTTTATCACGTGCCTAAAGGCATCCATAATACGCCTGCAATTTCTGCGCATCAACCCAAAATAAAACCAATGATTGCATTCAAACGAAGACTGAAAATACTCACTCATAAAAATGAGGCAAAAAGTAATTTAATTCCCCTTTTATTCTAAAAGAATCGTAAAATTTGATTAATCATGGTTGCCATTTGGGAAGGACGAAGTAAAGTCCAAACCGAAATGTCTGGCTTCGTTGCAGGAATTAAAACTCTTCAAGCTAGTTAATCAGATATGGCAGAGCTCACAGAGTTATAAAGATAGTCAGAGGTAAAATTGCTGAAACGAAACTGTGATTTCACAACACGTCGATTTCCTCGCTTTTATTAAATTGTACAACGGGACTTAATTGTCGGAGGTATATCTTAAATTTTAAATGGGTCAAACAGATCACTGTGTTATGTCTTTCCTGTAGACATACACAAGAGTTAAGGGCTATAAAGGTTAATTTTCTTATTTAACCCTTATCCACGTGAAAAGATCCTCCTTTTATTTAAAGAACTATGATAAAATCATTACTTACATGCCCACAAGCTGTTAACTATTGCCCACAGGAGAGAAAACTAGGGTGTTATCGCGAACAGCACATTTTTCTCTCCTGTGGGCAATAGTTAACAGCTTGTGGGCATGTAAGCAATGATTTTATCATAGTTCTCTAAATAAAAGGAGGACCTTTTCACGTGGATAAGGGTTAAATAAGAAAATTAACCTTTATAGCCCTTAACTCTTGTGTATGTCTACAGGAAAGACATAGCACAGTGATCTGTTTGACCCAAATACGCGATTAAGTCCTGTTGTACAATTTAATAATGTGCAAAAATCGTGAAAGTTTAAATCAGTGTTTCCTCCCATACAACCATTTCCAGTCGCCGTTACGACGCGGTGTTGACACATCTTGTGTCGACACCGTCTGTTTCGGTCACAATTCCAGTCGCAGAGTCGTCGCCGTGTCGACACAGTTACCAGAAATGGGGAAGGGTCGACACATGACACAAAGTGACATAAAGTGTGGTCGCCGTGTGCACACATTGTTTCGGGTTTGCGACTACTTTATGCCAAAATCATTCGTTCATTCGTTCATTTTGTTCCTGTCAAATGGAAACTGTCAGATGGAAAAATACTTTAATAAAACTAAGTGACATTAATACGCCATCTCTAAAACGGATTACAAGACGTAATTATATATTGTTTGCATTTATATTACAATATGACTTAAATTATTATGGGGAATTAAACTGCTCGAGTGATTTGATAAACTAAGTGTAATATAATCAACGCGCCACCACATTGTTTTAGTTTAGCCGGAAATGAAATTGTTTACTTCTCAGTGCCTGTGTTCATAACTATATTATTTGAAGCATTTTTAGTACTTCGATGCGTATACTATACTTAAATAACAGAAATAACGCTTTACATACTACGAAACTTGTTAATTATGATGTATAAATATGGTTTAAGGCTGAGAAATATTGCAGTCACAAAGTAGTTGCAATGTTTCGACTTTGTGTCGACTCTGTGTTGACACATGACACGCGCTGTCAAAAGTAATAACAAAGTTACTGGTATGTTACTGGATTTGCAAAATGGCTCCTTGTGTTGATTTGTTTTCAGATATTCTCAAAGTGTAAAAATGCCGTGGCCAGAGATGGGCATTAATCGATTAACTGTTTATTCGACTAATTAATGGAATAAAAAAAGTTAATTCTCAAATTTTAATCGCGATTAGTTTAGTCGACCTAACATAGATTGAAATTGAATTAATCTGAATATTAATCGAATAAATTATCGATTAAATCTCGATTGAAAGTTGACAGGGGGCCATTTTTGTACGTAAAAATAATAGAAATGTCTTGCATGCAGATGGTAGCAAAACACTTTGTCATAAAAGTCGAGATGGGTGTCGATATATATGTTTTAGGGAGTGCCGATTTCGAAAATAATGACCATTTTGGAATCCGAAATGGCGGCCATGCACTGTGTCATAAAAGTCGTCATGGATGTCGTTTTATACGTTTTAGGGGGCCCCAATTTTGAAAATGATGACCATTTTGGAATCCAAAATGGCGGCCATGCACTATGCCATAAAAGTCGTCATGGGTATCGTTTTATAGGTTTTAGGGGGCGCAGATTTCGAAAATGATAACCATTTTAGATTCCAAGATGGCGGCCATGCACTATGTCATAAAAGTCGTCATGGATGTCGTTTTATAGGTTTTAGGGGGCCCCGATTTAGAAAATGATGACCATTTTGAAATCCAAAATGGCGGCCATGCACTATGTCATAAAAGTCGTCATGGGTGTCGTTTTATAGGTTTTGGGGGGCGCAGATTTAGAAAATGATAACCATTTTGGATTCCAAAATGGCAGCCATGCATTATGTCATAAAAGTCGTCATGGGTGTCGTTTTATAGGTTTTAGGGGGCGCAGATTTCGAAAATGATGACCATTTTGAAATCCAAAATGGCGGCCATGCACTATGTCATAAAAGTCGTCATGGGTGTCGTTTTATAGGTTTTGGGGGGCGCAGATTTAGAAAATGATAACCATTTTGGATTCCAAAATGGCGGCCATGCACTATGTCATAAAAGTCGTCATGGGTGTCGTTTTATAGGTTTTAGGGGGCGCAGATTTCGAAAATGATGACCATTTTGGATTCCAAGATGGCGGCCATGCACTATGTCATAAAAGTCGTCATGTATGTCGTTTTATAGGTTTTAGGGGGCGCAGATTTCGAAAATGATAACATTTTCAATTTAAAAATGGCGGCAATGCACTATGTCATAAAAGTCGTCATGGATATCGTTTTATAGGTTTTAGGGGGCGCAGATTTCGAAAATGATGACTATTTTGGATTCCAAGATGGCGGCCATGCACTATGTCATAAAAGTCGTCATGGATGTCGTTTTATAGGTTTTAGGGGGCGCAGATTTCGAAAATGATGACTATTTTGGATTCCACTTTTATGACAAAATACGTAGCCGCCATCTTGGATTATAAAATGATCATCGTTTTCGAATTCTGCACTCCCTAAAACCTATAAATCGACATCCGTGACGACGCAAGTTATCTTTATTTTCAGATCTAACAAATTGCTACAGAATACAAAGGACAAAAAAGAAGCGAGGAGGTAATGAAACAAGCAAAAATACAGATGATTCCTCGACGCAATTGGGTGATTCTTAAATTGTGTCCAGATTTTTTTTGTCATAAAAGTTTATATTTTTCACATATTACTAAATCTATGGCAAAAGTTATAATATTGCAATGGATTCCATCGCATGTAGGTATAAGTGGCAATGAGACAGCTGATGCATTAGCAAAACAGGCATGCAGCGATGGCATTGAATTTCACTTGAAACATTATATGGGGGCAATAATGACTGTTTACATTTAGTCAAATTAAAGTGTCGCGAATTGTGGAAGGAATATTTCGACGAGAGATCTAGGGACAAAGGTATTTGGTATAAGACAATACAGCCACAACCCTTTAATTCTCCTTGGATTGATAATAGTGTGTTGTGTAGGCAGGATCTAGTTTTATTATTGAGATTGCGCTCTGGACACATTCCATTGAATAAGTTCGCCTACCTCATGCGTAAAGTGAATTCGGAATTATGCACCTTATGTAATCGCGTCGAGGATGTGTATCATATTTTAATGGAGTGTGTCCGAAATGAGCGACTTAGAAGACAGATATTTCATGACAATGACAGTTCCATTGGGTTATGTAATACCTACCTTTCGAACCCCATGTCTGAGGTTGTTGAAAAGGTACTAAATATTGTTAAGTGCGGTCTGAGGGACAGAAATGTGTGATGTAATTAAACTAGATGTACCGTAAACCGGGGTTACTTTGATCAATTTTAGAGTTTGGCGCCATTTTTTGACAATCCAAATATACGTAAAAATATGAAATAAAAATATAATAATCGGTTTTTTCTCTTCTTTCTGCCTGCCAAATAAAAAAAAATTAGGACTTATATTTTTTTCGGAAATAAATAAAAACAACGCGATCAAAGTTATATTGAGAATGGGGTTACTTTGAAACCACTAATTTTTTTGCTGACAATCTAAAGTAGACCCGCTAAAAAGCCCGTAAAAAATAAAATAATAAAATCGGTCAAGTACTTTTTAAGTTATTTATATTTTTAAGGTGTGGGGTTACTTTGATATCATACTAATTGATACAAATTAAGCGCTTATTAGATTATTTACTATAAATAACGTAGGAATTTAACTTATCATCGCATAAGTGCGATAACAAATCGCTAAGACAACACATTTTTGAATTGCAAGCTTTTCCGTTCAGTAAATTTGGTAATCAACTCCTACCTACACACAAACTTACAATTCTACAACCTCTACCTCTTCCACTGACTCAAACGATACCTATTTATTATATAACTATTTAAAAAATACGTAAAAAAATCGTAAGCTGTCAAAATAATTCATGGTGTTGCTTTAATCTTTTGATCAATCTCACCACGTATAAGTGATCAAAGACACCCCGACCCATGGATTCCCTGGCTACGTGCGCATGTGGAGTTTGTCGATTTCGGGTATTTGTTTATAAACTCGCGAATAAACACGGATTAACCTAAGACACTATAAAATTACATGTATTTATTATTGACACAAATACAGTCAAAGTTTTTCAACCAATAAAACCAGGAAGAAAAGCGTACTCGCCATCAATATTTTTTTTCTAGACGAAATAATAATATTACACTCGCATCCGCTTACTGCGCGGTGAAACAACTATCAGTGTTGCCAATAAAGAAAAAATAGCTGCGAAGTTATTTTTCAACTCGTTAAAACAAGGACTTTAGTAGCGGAGAGAAGTTGCTATCAAAGTCGACCCGCAAATCAAAGTAACCCCGGTTTACGGTAGCTATTTACTTTCTTTTAACTTTGTTAATTAAGTCTGTTTTTTATGGGGTGACATATTCGTTCAATCGAAAAAGCCCCTTAATAAAGGAAAAAAAAAAAGTTCCGTGACATTTCGACCTTGTAATTTTTTAAGTAAATGTTTTTGTTTATCTATGAGGATCTCACTAGAATAGTATAATCAAGGTATGTTTATATTTGATGAATGAAATAGTAACGCAAAAAAAAATATATTTGTGTCTTATATTCCTGCCGAAGACTTTTATTTTACCTTTTCCTTCTACACAAGTTTGGCCAAGTAATAAGAATTTAGGGCACTCAATTTTATTTTGACTTCTACAACAGTAAAGCTACGAGGCCATGTTTTGGTATCGTTTTCGTATAAATTCGCAGTACCAAATTTAGTTAAGGTATCACATTGACACCATTCCGAAGTAAAAACATATAAACTTATTAAAATACTTTCTTTTAAACTCCTCTTCACGCTTAAACTGCTGAACAGTTTTAATTTAAATTTGGTACACATATATTTTGAGTCCCGAGACAGGATATAATAAGTTATCTCAAAAATCACCCTTTAAAGGTGTGAAATGAGGTGTAGGGGGGAATTCACTATTTGACTTCTTGAAGTTAATACTGTTTAAGTTTAGGTTTGAAGTCATGTTTTTTCATCATTTTTAGGGTGCCGTACCCAAAGGGTGAAACGGGACCCTATTACTAAGACTCCGCTGTCCGTCCGTCCGTCCGTCCGTCCGTCCGTCCGTCCGTCCGTCTGTCACCAGGCTGTATCTCGCAATCTGTGATAGCTAGACAGCTGAAATTTTCACAGATGATGTATTTCTGTTGCCGCTATAACAACAAATACTAAAAACAGAATAAAATAAAGATTTAAGTGGAGCACCCATACAACAAACGTAATTTTTGACCGAAGTTAAGCAACGTCGGGCGGGGTCAGTACTTGGATGGGTGACCGTTTTTATAGATAATGGTACGGAACCCTTCGTGTGTGTGCGAGTCCGACTCGCACTTGGCCGGTTTTTTTAACTAAATCAAAGATGTAGACCATCCCAAATTTCATATAAATCGGTTCAGCGGTTATTGATTTCCCGTACAAATTTCCACGCCACTTTTCACACCTTCAAAAGACGATTTTGGTTATAAGATCTATCCGATGTCCTGTTCCGGGACGCAAACTATTTCTATACCAAATTTCAACGAAATCGGTTCAGCGGTTAAGCGTCAAGAAGAGTTTCAAAAAAACCGGCCAAGTGCGAGTCGGACTCGCGTATTAAGGGTTCCGTGCATTAAGTCCGACTCGCGCTTGACTGCACATTTCTAATAGGTTTTCCTGTCATCTATAGGTAAAGAACTATTTTGTGTATTCAGACGGACATACATACAGACGCACGAGTGATCCTATAAGGGTTCCGTTTTTTTCCTTTTGAGGTACGGAACCCTAAAAAGATTTATTTTTATTTTGTGGAATGGTGTCAATGTGATATCTTAAATGGATTCAGCACCCCAGATTTATACGAAAACGATACCAAACACGGCCTAATAGCACCTTCACTGATATAGATATATCAAGATAAAATTGAGAGCCCTAAATAAACTTTCAAGAGCGGATATCTCAAAAACTATTCAACATATCGAAAAAATTGACGGAATAAACTTGTAACAAATTAAATTAACTTTCATTTTGTATAAGTGGCCATGTCGCTGAGATGCATAGTTTCCGAGATATAATATAATGATATAATATAGATATAATGGAAAAAATGGAATGGATGGAAAATGGGACCTTCAAAGCCCCCTCTCTCCCCCCCGCTCAAGGGCTACGGCCGGGGACTTTTGATATGTTCACCTCCTAACTTGTCAAACCGAGTTACGGAGTCAAAAATTGTGTTCCGAGCATTTCCCTCTACAACTTTTGGAGCATTCGTTGCCTGACCTAAGTAGCTTATTGAATTTCTTTAAAAACTTTTCTGTAAAAGGTTGACGGGTGTTGGGTGTTTATATGGTTTCGGTCGATTATTATCATTTGCATTGCCCATGATGACTTACTAGAATTACGAGCACACGAGACACTAATAGTAGTTTGACAAACCTTGGTTTTCAAGAGGTATTTTATATTGACATTTGCTGTCACAAATTTGCTGTCAGATTTAGTCGCAAACCGCACGCAAAGTGCACACAAATGTGTCGACACCTTGTTACGGAAAAGTGTAGACACGGCGACGACACTTTGTTTCGAAACAATTCTAGACACATTGTGTGGACTCTGTTACGACACATCTGACATTTAGTTACCACTTTGTGATTCTGCGACTGGAATGGTTATATGGGCTGGCTTTTATTCAACACTTGAAGGTGAGCGGCAAACGACTCAAATCCTCTTATTTATAGTTCGTTTTTTTAGCATTAGAAAAAACTACGCGATCTTGACGTGTATTTTAATTGAAAAACGCTTTTTAAAAATCAGTAACTATTACAAAAGCAAAAAAAAGTATAATCGTATATGATTCATAATAGCTACATATTTGCCGTGACTTATTTTTCAAAAGTGATTTACAATAAAAAGACACGTCAAGAACGTTTACCTTTTTTCTAATGCTAAAAAAACGAACTATAGTGAGGTATATTGTCAGATTATAAATAATACGTAGGGCAAATATTATTATGGTCGGCTCTTTATCATATGTCACCATGCCTGTCACATTCTACCAAATGTCAGTTGTTCCGAACTGTCAACATTTTGTTCTAACTGACAGGCCGATACCGTCCGGCTGACTGTTAATCAGTGAGTCCCTTTAGTGCGAAAGTGACGCATGGCATGACAGGTGATAAAAATGCGACCATGATACCGCTGCTGATCTGGGATTGTTATGGATACTATCTGTCAGTGTAAGAAGTGATATTTGTGGTTGAATAAACGTCACTTTTGACGCTGATAGATCATATCCATAACAAATTGAAATGAATCGGACGAGCCCTCTGTTTATGTTTAACTCTGTGACGTAGCCAGGGTTCTTTGGGGGATGGAAATGTTTTGAAACTTACTTTTAGTGGAGGTTCGTATGGAATTTCATGTTGTGCAATAAAATAGCTGTATATTTTAAAAATCATTTATTTACGTACAAGATATATACAGTGGTACTACTAAACGAAATAATAACTAGCTTAAATCTAAAATAGGCCCTTGGCATTGTACCAAGGATGCTGGCGACATTTCCTCGCTGTATCGCAATGCTGATACGTTGTGCGAGGTAGCCGTCAGCTCTTCGGTCACCAGTTACGTCAACCAGATGCTTCGCGATTTCCCATGGACCTAGAGTTTCAACTACAAATGGTACAAAATGGTACTCTCTACCGAGGCTCTTATATTTATTACGTTTTAAAATTTCGGCGCTTTCCGCCGCCCCGCCCGCTTTTACATTAGTCCGTTGGAGGTGGGACGGTGCCAGTGTGTCTACGCAGGTAGCACCCCACACTAACATCCATCCCAAGCTCCAAGGAAGTAAGGACATCCCATTGAAATATGCTTTATTTTTATTAAAATACATACCCTGAGGAGTCAGATACCTACTGAAAAGTACTGCATTACCTCGTATGTATGGATGTCTGGTACCTACCGCTGAGCCGCTAGCCGGGCTTGCGGATTACTACACTGAGTGGCACTGTATGTGTCGGGCTTGCATTATACTGCCACGACTGCTGAAGTGGTCGAATATGTACACTAGATAAAAGTGAATGTATGTGTGTGTGGTTTAGATATATATTTGTTGACAGATATGTGTCCAGGTTTGTTCTTAAAAAGTGCGTAAGGGCGTGCCCAAAAATGCATGTATTTGTTTATATTTGTTACAATTTTTGTTTATTGTTTAACACCAAAATTATTAGAACCTCCAGAAAAAATATTCTAAAATCCGTCCCCCAGGACAGTAAAAACTAGCGCTCAGCGCTGCAAATCTAGCCGGCTAATCTAATTTATTACTTACGCCAATTACTGGGATTCATAACACCAGCGGGAACTCGGAAATGAATTCGCTTGTGTTATAAAATCGCTAGTAAAGGCGACGTTTGGATGGCAACTACAGCTGCATTAAGGATGACTCACGTTAGACCGGGCCGTGCCCGGGCCGAGGCGTCCGACATTTTCTATGACGGCTGATCGGTGATCACGTGGTACTTTCCATAGAAAACGAAGCGGAAACTCCAGCTCGGCCCCGGCCCGGCCTAGCGTGAATCATCCTTAACGCTACAAATCGCGCTGCGATATGCGTCATGCAATTTTTAAACGGCTCCCGTGCCTGTTTCTCTAAGTAGCTTTTGTTAGGCAGCATGGATTTCTAAATTATATTACATACATGTTAAAAGGGTAATATGGGGTAATATAATTATAGGATAATATATACCAATAGCCATGGCACCCAGCCCCTATAAGTTTGTAATCCGCACAAAGCCGATATGATATCTGAGCTTTACCTTTCCCAAACACGAAACCGAGGAAAGGAACAATTTCCACGTGTTTAGTGATATCTTGTGACATTCGTTTTCGTTCTTCTTTTGTATCAAGATTCCTTAGAAAATGGATTCCCAGAAAACAACGGGGCTGTCGACCATAACCGCTGCGTCCCTCCAACTCGTTCGAATGGACATTACAAATCCTCTTAATTATTCTATCACACTACTTATATAAGTAAATTTAATATTTTTTATAGGGAATTGATAAGGTACACCTAAAATCTTGATGCTTGCCTGGTAGGTGTGGTGTTAGCCTGGACTGACTGTATTATTATTGTAGGTAAGTGTATGTTTTTTTCTAGGAAGTTTAACTTAGTTCGTTTATACTAAATTTTGTATAATTATGTAATTAAATAAAGCAATAACTTAGCAAAAACACTGAAATAGATAATTGTGACAAAATTAGTCTCAGAATATCCATATCGCGATCTGATATTTAATCATGTAGAATAGAGTCCTGGGACTAGTAGTCGCTAGTATTGGGTGTCGCGGTTACAGCATCCATCAGTAGCGACACCGATTTATCTGCCCCGACACAAATTGAGTTCTGTCGTCCGACACTACTCCAGAGATCTGAACGCAGTAGGCTCAGTGAAATAAACATAATAAAAAAAACCGGCCAAGAGCGAGTCGGACTCGCGCAGGTAGGGTTCCGTACTTAAGCAAAAAACGGTCACCCATCCAAGTACTGACCCCGCCCGACGTTGCTTAACTTCGGTCAAAAATCACGTTTGTAGTATGAGAGCCCCACTTAAATCTTTATTTTATTCTATTTTTAGTATTTGTTGTTGTAGCGGCAACAGAAATACATCATCTGTGAAAATTTAAACTGTCTAGCTATCACGGTTCGTGAGATACAGCCTGGTGACAGACGGACGGACGGACGGACGGACGGACGGACGGACAGCGGAGTCTTAGTAATAGGGTCCTGTTTTACCCTTTGGGTACGGAACCCTAATGATGACTAAAGTTGATACTATTAGAAGTATTCAACATCATCATCATCATCTCAGCCATATGACGTCCACTGCTGAACATAGGCCTCCCCCTTTGGGGGGTGAATGCCATAATCGCCACGCTTGGCAGGCGGGTTGGCGATCGCAGTCGAGTACACCGAATTTGAGCGACGCTGCTGCCCGTCCACCGGTGGTCTTGGACGTAGTTTAAGGACATACCCGGGTCCAGTTAGAAGCATTAGAACAAATAAATATCACGTCGTTCCAATTCTAAATTCAAATAAAAATGTAAAATAGATTGCGCCATGAAACGAGGTTATTCAAATTCGGAGTTCAAAACAAATGAGATTTAAATGTCGAATTTGGCCGAACAGCGCCATCTATCTTCGTGCAAATAAAACTGTCACTCTCGGTTAGAAATAATGTACCGTAAAATGGGGTGAGTAGGTGCAGAACTGACATTCAAACCTCGATAACATTTTATTTTTACATATGCAAACTGAATGGTGTATATAATATGTGTTCCGGACGTTTGTATTTTAGTTTTTATTTTATTTTGGGTAGTTTCTTTTCATAACTTTGACGATAAACAGGAAATCCCACCTCACCCCGTAGTCCCTCGTATTTGGGGTGAGTTGGGTTTTCATACAAAGGTGATTTTGGAAGATTGTTGGATCGTTTTTTTTTATTATGAGCATTACTATAGCTCCTTTTTAAATTGAAATACATTATTTTTGTAGCAGTAGCCTTAAAATCCCATCTCACCCCCCTTTCATTCCTTCTCTTCCCATTCATAACCCAACTCTCCCCATTTTACGGTATATGACATTTATTTCAGTTTATGACTATAGTTCAACCAAGAGAAGTCTGCAACGATTTTGATAGCACACATACGTTTTAAACGTCAAACTCCTGTAAAACTATGACGTACTTATAAATTAAATTACACTTGCACTGCGTGTGCTATCAAAATCGTTGCAGACTTCTCTTAGTTTAACTCTTTTGTGTAGGATTTTTATGAAAATATCTTTTCACCACACCAGCTGGTAAAGGCTCTCTTGATTCTTCAAGAACTGATGAGAAAGTTGCATTTTAACCACATGTGGGGCAAAGTAATCAGACGCAAACATACTATGAAAATATGACGTTTATATTAACATCCCTGCCATGTAATTTTGAAGTAGGTGATAAGTTAGCTTAGGTGGACTATTATTTTGTAGAGTTTGTTGTTTTTTGTTTGTATTTTGTTAACCTACTGTACTGTATCAGCTATGAAACAAACTTGAGAACGTAAATTGATGTTGTTAACGAAGCTGAGATTAACGAGCCCCCGATTCTGCACCGATCCGACTCAGCGCTATCCGCTTAAACTGGAAGGCCCTGGCAATAGCAAACTACCCAACAAACTAGAATAACTGTAAAAGTAAAGATTTATATTATACTAGCGACCCGCCCCGGTTTCGAACGGGTTAACAAATTATACACAATATCCTCAAAAATCACTCTATCGATAGGTGAAAACCGCATGAAAATCCGTTCAGTAGTTTTTGAGTTCGATTCTGCACCGATCCGACTCACCGCTATCCGCTTAAACAGGAAGGCCCTGGGACCTGGCAATAGCAAATTACCCAAAGAACTAGAATAATTACACAAGTAAAGATTTTTTTACTAGAGATCCGCCCCGGTTTCGAACGGGTTAACAAATTAGAGTCAGACCGTGAATAGTCTGCAGCGATTTTGATAGCCCACGCAGTGCAAGTCAAACTTCTATGAAATTATGACGTATAAATAACACTTACACTGCGTGGACTATCAAATCCGCTGCAGACTTTTCTTGGTGCGACTTTATACACAAACCTTCCTCAAGAATCACTATCGACCGGTGAAAATCGCTTGAAAATCCGTTCAGTAGTTTTTGAGTTTATCGCGAACATACAAACACACAAACAGACAGACGCGGCGGGGAACTTTGTTTTTATAAGGTGTAGTGATTATAAGCCTATACGATGCCCAACTGCTGGGCAAAGGCCTCCCTCGATTTCCATTCGTCTCGGTTATGAGCAATCTCCGGCCAGTCGTTAAGATATGCGTCCTGGTCATCCCGCCACCTCCGTCTGGGCCTACCAGTAAGTACTGTACCTCGCCCGTCTTGCGGCACCCACACCGTGGTTATTTTGGCCCACTTCTGTGGGTGCATGCGGCAGACATGGCCGGCCGCTACTCCCATTTCAGCTTGGATAAGGATAAAAGGAGCAAAGATAAAAGACATTTATTTGTGACAATCACGAAACATGTAGGTACCCAGCAAGAAAAGAACAGAGCGGCGGTATGCGACCGTGCGCATTTTTATTACTTGTCATCATTCCTGTCACGTTCTAACAAGTATGTAAGTGCGAAAGTGACGGGCATAGTGACAGGCGACAAAAATGGAACCATGCTACGCCCGCGAAGAGAAACTTTGCCCCCTTGTAAAACAAATATTGTTCCATGGTTGCGTGTTATCTTCACCCGCAGTTAAACCAATAGAAATCTAATCAATCAACTTATCAATCATCGTCCTAGCGCTGTTTGGGGGTTTTATCCACAACTCATTTAGGGAGAGGGGTCGGTCTGTCTATTTTATTTCTGTTACAATTATTAGCATCGAAAAGTAGCAGACGTAGATATTACGTTATGATATATATGTTACGTAAATGTTCATACGTTCATACCAAGTTTCATGTAATTTACGGAATGCAAGTTGACTACATACCTACTCAACTTAAAAGACTTTTTCATATCTCATGCTCTGAAAGTGGGTCGTTGTTGTTCTAAAAGGTGCGCAGAAAGTGATACGTTTATGCTCTAGCGCAGAAAAGTGGTGTACTCCTCTGCGTCCCCGTCCCACGAACAACTGGGTGGAAACAAAATGGAAAAATAGTCTTTATTTCCTCGCCTGAAACAATTGGTAATTGTTTATTTTACTAATCCCACGTTGATCCTGGTTTTATAAAAAATTATGTAAGTAAATTGTTAAAAACATATTATTCTTGATTTCTTTCGTTGAATTTTCTATTTACTTATAGGTAAACCAGAACTTTGGGAGTATTGTCAAGAGGGCGCTCGTTTTGAATTTTATATAGCAACAATTTGTATAGTGGGGACAATGGAAATTGGCAGATGATTTTTGTTTTATTCCGACAACTTTAATAAGTGCGAAGTTTGATGTTTGGATATTTCTTCGGTTTTTACGCTATAAAATTCGTGAATTTTACGACGTATGACACATAAATCAAAATCATCCAAATCTATTTTCTTTTTTTTGTTGTCTTTTTTTTAGGTTTGGTCGTTTAATTCCGCCCTTACGCCCTTCGCTAGCAATCCGTGATACCGATGCATGCGATACACCTAATACACAAATCAAATTATTACAAGACATCAACCAAATCGTGACGACCTGACTATAGTGACATTTGTCCATAAGTTTGAAACTTACCCGTCAATTCAGGTGGTAATTTCGTTATGTTTTCTAATGGAAGAAATTTCTCTCCCGCACGTTTTTTTTCCAATAAATAACTATATACACTATTTACAACTTTTTCTCTGTAAAATCTAAAACTTTCGGCATGATTATTGCAGTCTAATAATAATTCACACGAAACTAGACAAAGCAATGTTTACATTGTCAATATTGACAACTATCATAAAGGGTAGATGTTGTCTATTATTAAAGTTGTTGCCATTGCTAGAAATTAGTACCAACAAATTTCCGTAACATGGCGCACCCTCAATAGATCCTGGTTCACCTATACTCGATTTCATAAGGCGGGAACCAAAAGGAATACACCAAATATATTTTTTTAAACCTTACACTTGCGTAAATGAGCAAAGGCAGAATCTTATACAGCCACAGTTAAACGTTTGTACGATATTAAATTGGTTTTTAAAGTTATTTAGCACTATATTCATGAAATAAAATAAAATACAACATAAAATGTTCTTATATTATTAATTAAATTGTTATTTAATATACTTTTATTATGTTATTATGTGGTGCGGCGCACCAAGGTCGCGGTGCGGTCCGGTAGTGTGTTGCGGCTTTTAGAACGAAAAAGTATAAAATTAAAAAGTAAGAGGCAATCCCGCTGATTTTCATACTATAATGAACAAATCATTTTAAAATGACTGCAGTTTGTTAAAAAATGTGTGTTTTCCTAAATATTGCAATCTAAATGATTTTCGCTAGGGGTTATTAATCTTCACACATGTAAAGTCTCCGATTGCAAGTAAGTCCTAAGGAAAAAAATCATGGCCGTTGGTCTAATTTCCATCTGTTAGGGTTATGGGTGTGATTCCCGAATACGCCTCCGAGAAGATCGAGGAGGCAATCAAGAAACAAAACCAAAGAATTCTCGCAGACGTTAACGATGCAGACATGCATGTGAAGTTCATGCGCTGCGTCAATGGTCGCAATAGTGCCGTTAAAAATGTGATAGTTGAAGTCAGCCCACAAGTCTGGTCCAAAATAGTTAACCAGAAGGTCAGAATTGGTTACCAAAACGTTCCAGTCGCAGATCAATCCCCAATTCTGCAGTGTTATAACTGTATGGAGTTCGGACACAGGGCTGCGGAATGCTCAAAGGAAGCCACATGCGGGCTCTGCGCCGAGAAACACAGCACAAGGAGCTGCCCCAGAGACAGAACACTGACATGTTGCTCTAACTGCCACAAAGTAGGACAACCCGACAAGCACCCGGCCTTTAGCCAATCGTGCTCTGAATGGCAAAAGTGGGATCGCATAGCCCGCATGGCAATTCGGTATTGCTAAGGGCCTGCCACTGGGAAACAACAACAGACACAAAAATAATAACGGATTCAAGTGCCTCCAGATAAACCAAGGCCATGGTAGGAATGCTTACCACGAAACCGCTGTAGCACTCAGTAACACAACAAACAAAATAGACTTTGCATTTATCACAGAGCCCTATATCAGGCCAAAAACCAACCATATGAGATCCCCATCTGGCTTTACTACTTATCAATTTCCTCTTCCCGACCGTCCGGCCAGGGCGACACTATGCATCGGAAACCACTTCCTCTCCACCCTCGGGATGGCTAAGTACTCGACTCCCAATTTATGCATAGTGCAGCTCACGGAAAGGTCGGGAAAGAAAATATTCCTTACCTCAATCTACATAGAACCCAGACAAGATGCGCATGAAACCCTCCGTACACTGGAGGTATTTCTCAATGACACAAAGGATGACACGCACATCATAGCCGGTGACCTAAATGGATGGCATAGTTTGTGGGGGAGCCCCAAAAATAACCAAAGGGGAAACTTAATTGCAGACATAATTATAACTTATGACCTGACTCTCTGCAATACGGGGAAAACACCAACCTTTGAGGTCGTCACAAACGGGCAGCCACGTGTATCGATCGTAGACTTAACCCTGACTGGGGGACCACCGAGACGTGGCCAAAATCAGCTCAGGATACATGACTGGAAGGTGGATACGGAGATTTGCCCTTCTTCCGACCACCATGCCATAACATTCAAAATTACAACATCACCACAAAAGGAAGCTAGATTGCGCAATAAAGTTAAACTATCCACCTTCCGATATGACACTTCTAAGATAAAGTGGGGCGAGATCTCGGAAGAAATTAGGGAATCTCTCCATTCCAAAATGCCCTCCTCAAATTTTTTGGCAATGTGCACCGAGGATCAACTTGACACGGAATTTTTTTATATGACTACCGATATCACTGAAACTTGTGATGAGCTAGTCCCTAGATCCAAAGGACCTCCCACGCGAGCGCCATGGTGGAATGATGACCTAGAAGACAAAAAGAAAGCGGTCGTACAAAACCACCACAGACTATGCAAAGCTGTACGTAGAAATACACCTTTGGAAGAAATCCTAAAAGAGAGAGACGAACTACGCAAATCCTATTCTGATTCCTGCTGTCAGGCATCGACCACGGCTTTTAGAGACTTCTGCCAAAGACAGGGTAAGGAGGATGTATGGGCGGTCACCAATCGACTTATAGGAACACGACCCTTAACCCAACCGCCTGCTACACTGCAATTACCAGACGGAATGTACACTGTCAACAGTGAGGATACGGCAAATGCACTACTTAACACCTTTTATCCAGACGATGATAAGAACACTGACACTACTTATCAGCTTAACATAAGAAGTCAGATGCGTGATCCTCCTGACACCCCGGATGAACCACCGTTCACAGTGACCGAAGTCTTAGAAACGCTAAAGACAATAAGCCATAAGAAAGCGCCCGGATCCGATCACCTGACAGCTGATATCTGCCTGGAGGTCACTAAATTGTTTCCTGAGTCAATTACTGCCATAATGAATAGGTGCCTAGCTCTGAAGTACTTCCCTGACTGCTGGAAAGTTACCACCACAAAAATCATCCCTAAGCCCGGCAAAGATGATTATACAAAGACTTCGGCATACCGCCCTATTGGCTTGGTAAAGGTGTTCGGCAAGCTCTTAGAGAAATTAATTATAAATAGACTTGTTTTCTATATGCATGAAAATAACTTTGTCATCCAGAGACAATTCGGGTTCAGACTGCAGACATCTACCACCAATGCAATCCATCATGCATTGAATGTCGTCGACAAAGCTAAAAAGGACAAGAAACTGGTGATTGCTGTTTCCTTAGACATCAAGGCTGCGTTCGACAATGCATGGTGGCCAGCCATCTTCAAACGTCTCAAGCACCTAAGATGCCCCAAAAATATATATGAAATCCTCCTTAGCTACCTGACTGACAGAGGGGTACAACTTGCATTTGCGGACTGCCTCGTGGAAAAAGCAACCACCAGAGGGTGCATACAGGGGTCTGTCGTTGGCCCGGTTTTGTGGAATCTAATCCTGGACGACCTATTGGTAATTAATTGGCCAGCTGGCTGCCATATACAAGCATACGCCGACGACATACTCCTTGTGTGCACCTCCAAAACGATCCCTGAACTAGAGCGTGTTACTAATTCCGCACTACAGATGGTTGAGGACTGGGGGAACAGCGTCAAGCTTAACTTCGGCCATGAAAAAACTCGGATGATAGGATTTACTCAAAGGGCAAAACTCGCCAAAATAGTTATGGGAACACACCAAGTGACTTTTACTTCCTCTATGAAATTGTTAGGGATAACTATTGATGAGAAGCTAAGATTTACATCTCACGCTCTAACCACGATGGAGAAAGTCAAAAAGCTCTTCTACAAACTGCAGACTTTCATCAGACCAACATGGGGCGTGCATCCAGAAAACATTCGCACCATTTATGAGCACGTTGTAGAGCCTATTATGACCTACGCGGCTTCGGTATGGAAAACGGCACTCAAGTACAAATATGTAAACGGGAAACTATTATCCCTACAGAGGCTCTTTGCAATCAAGTGCATACGTGGGTTCAGGACACTGAGCATGCCTCTCTCCATAACCTTAGCTAAATTAACACCACTACCCGCCAAGGTCACATATGTGGCAGAAATAGAACTCACTAGAATCTACGGCCACGCATCATTTCTGCCGGATGACCTACGAATAGAATCGCCCGTAACACCTGGGGCCCTTCTTCACCCTGTGCATAGGCAAAGAATAGAGTACCAATTACTCAACACACAGGAAGAGCTTGTTGAGGCGATTAGTAGCCACAGTGATCCATCTACCTCATCTCGAATCTGGCATATTTACACCGACGGCAGTCAGACTGATGACAAGGTTGGGTCAGCCTTTGTCATCATAAAACCTAATACCCCAAACAACCCGATTGTCAAAAAGCTGAAGCTTCATAACTGCTGCTCTGTCTTTCAGGCAGAACTGCTAGCCATCAAGGAAGGCCTCCGATTTGCACTCGAGGGACCGGCACACCCCCACAAAATTCTCGTGTTTAGTGACAGCAGAGCGGGGTTGACCGAACTAGCAAACCCCAACAGCTACAATAACCTTGTAAACCACATACATAAACTGATCGAAAGACACAAAGAACACACCACAGTACAGTTTTTCTGGGTCAAAGCTCACTGTGGTATCCTGGGCAATGAGCTAGCCGATACCGCAGCCAAGTCCGCAACCAAACTGCACCGTACACCTGATTACTCCAATGTCCCTATCAGCTATATTAAACTAAAACTTAAAACTAAACTCGCGGAAGAGAAGGCACTGTTGTACAATAACCCAAACCACTGTAAATACACAAAAACATTATTTCCCACTCACGAACAGCTAATAGACTACGTCAACAAAAATTCACCTACCTTTGCAACAACGCAATATCTCAGCAACCACGGGTTTCATAAGGTTTACCTCTTAAGATTTAAAATCGTAAATAACGACCACTGTCCCTGCGACCCTCCAGAACAAATCAAACAAACATTGGAACACTTATTAAATGAATGCCCAAGGTTTGCAGCTAAACGAATTAATCACGTTATAACATGTCAAAACTTACACATAGACCCTAGCAATATACAAGAAATCCTCAGTAAAGAATCAACAACCGAAAGCTTTCACGAGTTCCTTGAGTATATAGTTAAAAATCTGAAAAAATTCAACGGTACCTAATCATAATCACCAAATAGACAATACTGCAAACCTTGATATACCTTACCTTTTCCTTGCTTATCCAAATTACTCTTCGCAGTGCATAGAGTTGATCACACGATCGCTTCTTGCACTCATGCACTGTAAACACATAGGTACACTCAACACACACATAACACTTCACAACTCATCACGTACTCTACACTAAAATCTTTCCCGGATCACACAACTACACACCCAGAAACAACGCGTATACCGATAGCGCCGAGTTTCTGGGAACAAACACTTTACAGGGTGGAGGGGTTTAGTCCGTAGGCGGCTGGGAGGAAAATCTCCAAGGCAGCCGAGTCGGGCATGCTGCCGGATACCGGGCGGGCAGTATCCAATGAGGATTACCTCCACCTCTGACAAATAAAAAAAAAAAAAAAAAAAATAAAAAAAAAAAATAAAAAATGGGTACTTCAATTACTGATTTTGCGAAATTGCCTTGTCTTGTTTGGTTTCCTCGCATTCGATATGAAAAGTAGAGTGTTTAACTCGGGTGAAAGGCACCATTTCCGTCTCGGACTATTGGCGCTCTCACTGCGTTCGAGCGCCAAACTACCTCGACAGAAATGGGTGCCTTTCAACCCTTGGAACCCTTTAGCGCTCAAAAAAATTTTTCAAATGTTTTCTGCTTTTAAGCACATAAATGAGTTCTTAGGGGTAATATAAAGTACAGAAAAATAATAAAAAAAATATTTTGTATATGATCTTCTAGAAAACATATGTTAAGAATACTCAACATTGCCCAACTTTCACAATATCACCATTGGCAACCAATGTTGAGTACTCTCAACATTGCGCATGATTTAGAGATAATGAAGAAATAAAAAATTTATAGTTTTTAATAAAAAGTTTCTATTGAGCGTCATGAAAAGAGTAGAAACCATTTGTTTTTGCTACTAGGCGAGACATAATATCAATTTTGAATATGTTCGTATATCCTATTTTGCAATACGTTCAAGGTGTACACTGATTTTATATACTGAACTACAAGATGTGGAGGTCTTGGAACTTGAAGCTTCTAAAAAAAACAGCGCCCAGCCCTGTTTTTAGGTTTCCATACCCAAAGGGTAAAAACGGAACCCTATTACTAAGACTCCACCACAGTCTGTCACCAGGCTGTATCTCATGAAAGTCATGAACCGTGGTAGCTACAGCTACACAGTTGAAAATTTCGCAGATGATGTATTTCTGTTGCCGCTGTAACAACAAATACTAAAAAGTACGGAACCCTCGGTGGGCGAGTCCGCCTCGCACTTTTCTAGTTTCTTTTTAGCAGCTCCATTGCTAGTTGTGTTGTAGTCTTAATTTATTCAGTAGCATAGTCTTATCAGTAGCTCCTGCTTGTCGCCGATACAACAACCAGACATTATTTAGGTACTTTTATCTATAAAATCTGGATATCCAAAGAAGTTCGTAAAGCTCATTCGCCACTTCCACGATGGTATGAAAGCGCAGGTTCAACATGAAAACGAACTCTCTGAGGAGATCCAGGTTACAAGCGGAGTGAAGCAGGGATGTGTCATGGCACCCACACTATTTGCCATATACATGCTTCTCAGTGGAGACAACTAAATGTGAGGGGCCTGAGAAAGGTGTCTTAAAGGTTCAGGGCGAAGTCTAAAGTGCGACGAGTCTCCATATTAGAGATACTCTACGCTGACGACGTATGCCTTATGTCTGGCAGTATGGCGCATCTCCAAAGCTACGTTGATGCATTAAACCGCTCTTGCCAACAATTCGGGCTGGTAATAAGTATTTCTAAGACACAAATCCTCAACAACCACCCTGTGGAGTTGAATCTGATTCAAAACCACTGAATCTAGATGGGACCACTAGATGAAGTCTTATTTTAAATATCTTGGGATCCCTATACGACATGACAACACCCTGGCTTCAGAAATACCATCTCGCATCGCCAAAGCCGCTCCCATGATATCAATTTTGAGACTAAGATAAGCATCTATAAGGCCGTAATAATCCCAGTCCTATATGGCGCAGAGACACGATACCTGTACAAGCCAGATATCAAAAGACTAGACACGCACCACCTAAGATGTCTAATGTTTAGGTACTCAGAATTAAATGGCAGGACCGTATTCCAAACTCTGAGGTTCTGCGTCGTTCCGGGATGTACGGCATGGAGGCACTATTGATGCAGCGTCAGCTCAGGTGGTGTGGGCATGTTCTTCGGATGGACGATCGCCGCCTGCCTAAAGCTATATTCTACTCAGAATTAGCAGAGGGCAAGCGGAAGCACGGCGGACATGCTCAAGCGTCACCTAAACGTGTGTGATATCGATCCTGCACGTTGGGATGGGAAGAGCTCGCTGCAAAACGGTCATCTTGACGGTCCACCATCTTTGAATTCATCAAGTCGTGGATGTTGCATCGTCCCTTATATTAACCTTATCTTCGCACTGTTAAAATTACTTAACAGCCTAACAAGAATGTACTTTATTCATAGCGTCGCAGTGTTAAGAATGCTCAACATGCGTTACACTAAGTATATTTCTACGAATCTCGCAATGTTGAGCATTCTCAACACGCATAATGGTAACCCAGTCCTGTGTTAGTTAGGCTTCTATTGTGTTATAAAAGCATAAAAACACAAAGCACACACCCTCAAGAACACATTGTAATAGTATTTCAATCGACATTATCGGTATAAATATTTTTTAATTAACTTGCGTCCTGAGGTCAATTGCTGTCGTGGCATGATTTTGCCATTAACTGTCAAAATACGTGCGCCTGGGCAATAATCTCACTCGTCGAAGATGCGTTAGGTTTTAAACTATCATTTTATTAAAAAAAGTACTGAGTTTAAGTGAAAATTACGTTGCAATATTTTTTTGATTCTAATGTTAAGCATACTTAACATTGCGAATTAAAGGGTTAACAATCTACTATTAACTACGACATAAAAAGCAAAGTTACAAAAACACTGGTACCATCACCCACACTGTTAACTGTACATCGGTAGACTTTATGCCTTTTGTAATAAGGTCCACCGATGTACCTACAGTTAGGAATGTTGCTGTTGAACCTATGTTTCTTTTTAAATTAGCACTCAAGCTGCCAAATGAACAAGTGTTCTTAAAAACGTTTCCTAATAAAAATATTTTTCTACTCATTCCTAATTTCGACTTTATTTCAACGTCAAAAGGATTCAATTTGCTTTAAATGGATTCGTTCGTGTTTTGTGATGTTTTTATTTGCATAAAAATTACTGGAACCGTGTAAGTGGTCAAGTCAACATGTTTGTTTAGGCTAGGCTAATAGAATTGTATTTTGGTTTAAAAAGTAAAATATAATTTGCAATAATAATTAATTTGGGTACGTAATCTCTATATGTATGTACAATTGTAGTGTCCAGTGGCAATAATTTTAGTTTCAGTTTCGGTTTCAGTTTATTTATTCAAGAACAATTTACATCGTGTTTGAATATTCAATATACATATATATAGTTTAGACAGACGGCAGTCGCTTTCGCATAAAACCAGTGCTTGCACCATTTCTTGTAGAAACCACTCTTTATCTCAACTTCCTAATGGAATGTGTTCGGACTCGAGACAAGAGGGCGCAACTATTCGAAGCTAGGGGTTATGCAGTACTTGCAGTAGTAGGGGTTTTTCTCGATATTGGTGGAACTCCTGTCTAAAACTGCGAAATTCGTGTACAGTTTTCTTTATATCTAGTAACACTTATTGAAACTGTAATGTAGAGGACCAACGGAGCCGACATATCTCATTGATAAAGGCTTCTTTTAAATATGTAGATAGAGAAAAACTTATAGTTTTTAACATGATAAAAATATAATTCGCATCTCCGTCAGAAAAACTCAATTTGGTTCCTAACGACGGTGGAGAGTGGCACTCCATTAATCCTGCGAGAATTTCCGTGAAAAATGATGCCGGGCTTACGTTCGCCAAAATATCTTAATTACGCTCCTTAATTAAGATATTGTTGGACAAGTATACAGGATGGCTCAAACTCAAAATACGTTGACAAAAAATAATAAGGCTTATTTTTTGCGTCTTGTGTTTTCAAGCTTAAGAAGAATATTTTGAAGATATGTTGCGTTTTAGTTAGTTAAATGATTGTATCTTTATTTTTTATGACATTTTGTAAAAGATTTGTAAGTGTAAGTAAATGTTCCAAAAACTCTTTTGTGAACGTATTTTTGGGCCATCCTGTATTAGGTAAGGTACTGAAGTAAAACCTTTTAGAGGTCGAAAACAATTTTTGGTACAATATCGATTTTTTTTTGCCGATTAACAGAAAAATGTACTTATATGATATAGTCCGTTAACGTCCTTGCTAAACTTTAGCCAGAAGTGACATTAACGAGCCACCCTGCAATCTTTATGTTCCTTTTTGGCCGTTTACCTAATAGAAGATCGGTCCGATTTGAATTTTAAGATACCCACGTCAAAATATATTACGTTTAAATACGATATGGATTGTCACGCTACGTCTTACGTAGGCGAACAACGCGCGAACGCGGCGCGGCGCGGCGCGGCGCGGCTAAATCAATCCTTTGATGTCCATAGAAGTGTCCTACGTAAGCGATCTCGTTGCGAACGCGGCGCGGCGCGATTTGCACGCGAATGTCGGGCGGCGAGGCGCGGCGCGGCGGCGGCGCGGCGAGACGCGGCACGGAAAAAACAAACCGTTGTTGCATATGGAAGTGTCCTAGGTGAGCGATTTTGACGCGATGGCGAAGCGGCGCGGCGGCGGCGCGGCGCGGCGCGGAACGGGCGCGATCAATCCATTTGATTTTTAGACGCGAATATGACGCGGCTAGAGGCGTTGCGTATATAGAATTACCGGCTATGATTTGATTAGTCGACTCCCGTTTGATTTCTTTATAGGTTTTCCTGTAATCTATAGGCACAAAACTAAAAAATATTCAAATTCGCGGAAATTGGCATAAAAGACTTAACTCCAGTAGCGTCTATGGCACTTACGACTATTCTGAGTTCGCTGTAATAAAGATTCGGCAAAGTAATTTATGTCATTATTTTAATTTTTTTAAGCTAATTGCGAAGTTACAGCTCACAGAAAAGAGCAACTACTTTGGTTTTTAACCGCCTTAAAAAAAAGGAGGTTCTCAGTTTGACCGGTATGTATTTATGTATGTATGTTTGTCCGTGATTTTGATGCGGTTTTCAGTGGGATTGAGAGTGCGAGTGCGAGTGCGAGTGGGAGAGGGAGTGGGTCCCTGTATTACGTGCGCGCAGCAAGATCAATCGATCGTCATAATGAGACAAAAATAAATAAAACGAAATAAAAAAGTAAAAATATAAATAAATCAATTAAAAAAAACAAACATAAAAGCAAAATAACTTAATATAATTTCTTTAAAAAAACCGGCCAATTGCGAGTCAGACTCGCGTTTCTAGGGTTCCGTACATAATTCCGACTCCCGCTTGACTTCACATTTCTAATAGGTTTTCCTGTCATCTATAGGTAAAGAACTATTTTGTATATTTTTTTTCAAAATTTTAGACCCAGTAGTTTTGGAGATAAATGGTCATTTTTTGGCTATTTTCTTAAATAACTTCGAACCTATGTATTTTAAAATTATAAAAAAAACATGTCCATCTTTAAGTTACTAATGTACATATGTGTACCAAATTTCAACTTAATTGGTCCAGTAGTTTCCGAGAAAATAGGCTGTGACAGACGGACAGACAGACAGACGCACGAGTGATCCTATAAGGAGTATAAGGGTTCCGTTGTTTCCTTTTGAGGTCCTTCCAACCCACTGAAAAGCACAAAATATTTTTTTATATACCAGACCCACAGACCAACCCCTATAGACCGAGCTTATAGGACGACTCGCGGTCACCGCCCGTATGGTGTATAGGTCAAATATAAGATTGTTCGCGCGCCGCTCCGATCAGTTGCGCCCAAGGTTACGACCTGTTAGCAGTGTGCACGAGTCTAAGAAAATAAATCGTAAACTATTGAATTCATTGGGAAATCATGGGATATTGCAGCGTAAAATGGTGTGGCAAGTCATCTAAGACTTCTACTTACAAAACAGATGGAATAACATCCCACAGGAAAGCGAAATTCATTATTTCATTGAATAATGTTTCTTGTCCGCGGGGTTCATTTTATACTGGTCAGTAAGCAGAGGCGAAGTATGTCCGTCCCTTTTCGTCAACTTGAAAATGCAATGCGCTATCCCTTTCCCTTTCGACTAGTGATGTGACGATGATGGTTTTTCAGTTGCGGAAACTTCGTGCTTCCTCATACCGTATTGTACCATTTTAGACATAATATATAGGTAACATGTTGTGTAAGTTTTTTTAGAATCCTCTAGGCCAGCGGAGCAGTTAGGCCGCATGTCACGAGATGGACCTGATGCTGAACTTCAAAGAAGTGCGAGGGAACTCGGTGTTGGTTTGTGATAGAAATATGTTGTATTGGTTATTTAGAATCCTCTAGGTGCGCAGTTAGGTCTCATGTCACGAGATGGACCTGATGATGAACTTCAAAGAAGTGCGAGAGAACTCGGAGTTGATTTGTAATAGGCATATGTTATTGGTCCATTTGAATATGTTTTCAATACAACCTTCTATGACCTTAATAAAACGGACAAAAGAAAATAATTGTATGAGATTTTGGCGACACTTTTTTCTCGTATCGAAAGAAATTGCGATTCTGAGTGGAAATAATATAAAAATTCTAAACTTTAAAATTCAAGTTCTGGGTACTTTAAACATAAATGCCCTAATATGTTAAGTAAAAATTTCAGGTACATTGTTAAATTACTTAATGAAATATTAAATTAATCAATAAGTATACTTATTAAGTAAGTTTACTCTAAGTATACTAAATTGGTAACAATTTTACCACAATAAATTTCGATGTCACTGGTAGCAGTACCCACTACCTGTAATGAACATGTCCCATCCCTACATTTACACGTGTCAGCGCGCCATGTTTAAAACGACCAATCGCAACGCCGTGGGCACCCCTCCCGCACCTCACAGTTTGGTGATTTGCGTCGGGAACAAAATGGCCAATATTAGGTTTCTAGAGTTCTGTGACCAGACCCCACCCCTATCCTTGTCCAGTCCCTATCCCGTCGTAAAGCCAATTTCTGCCAAAACGTAATTAATCCATACTATCCATACTATATTAATACTAATATTATAAATATATATAATATTATAAAGGCGAAAGTGTGTCTGTCTGTCTGTTACCTCTTCACGCTTAAGCCGCTGAACCGATTTAGTTGAAATTTGGTATAGGGATAGTTTGAGTCCCGGGGAAGGACATAGGATAGTTTTTATGTCGGTAATCATCCCTGAAGAGAGTGCAAGGGGGGGTGGAATTGAAAGAGTTAATGAATTGCCTAATAATTGAAGCAAGCAATGCGCGAATTGAATCATTGCTATTAGAATTATCCAGGCGCCATACCTACTTTAGCTGCTGTCACTAATTCCACGCAGACGAAGTCGCGGGCAAAAGCTAGTAATATTATAAATGCGAAAGTGTGTCCGTCTGTCTGTCTGTCTGTCTGTCTGTCTGTTACCTCTTCACGCTTAAACCGCTGAACCGATTTTCATGAAATTTGGTATAGAGATAGTTTGAGTCCCAGGGAAGGACATAGGGTAGTTTTTATCCCAGAAATCCCTCTTTAAGGGGGTGAAAAAGGGGGTGGAAGTTTGTATGGGGAATCAACAACCTTTTCTTCAACAATTCTTCAACTTCTACTTCTCTAACTTCAACTTCTCCAACTCGAACTTTTCCAACCTTTTCAACGTCGTCAACTTCAACTTCTTCAACTTCTTCAACCTTTTCAACTTCAACTTTAACTTCTCCTACTTTAACTTCTCTAACTTCAACTTCTCCTACTTCTTTAACTTCTTCAACTTCATCAACTTCTCTAACTTCAACTTCTCCTACTTCTTCAACCTTTTCAACGTCTTCAACTTTAACTTCTCCTACTTATTCAACTACTTCAACCTTTTCAACTTCAACTTCAACTTCTCCTACTTCTTCAACTATTTCAACCTTTTCAACGTCTTCAACTTTAACTTCTCCTACTTATTCAACTACTTCAACTTCAACTTCTCCTACTTCTTCAACTATTTCAACCTTTTCAACTTCTTCAACTTCAACTTCTCCTACTTCAACTTCAACTTCTCCAACCTTTTCAACTTCTACTTCTCTAACTTCAACTTCTTCAACTTCAACTCCTACTTCTTCAACTCGTCCTTCAACTTCTCTAACTTCATCTTCTCCAACTCGAACTTCTTCAACTTCTCCAACTTCTTCATTTTCTACTTCTATAACTTCAACATCTCCTACTTCTTGAACTTCAAGTTCTCCAACCTTTTCAACTTCTTCAAGTTCTCCAACCTTTTCAACTTCTTCAAGTTCTCCAACCTTTTCAACTTCTTCAAGTTCTCCAACCTTTTCAACTTCTTCAACTTCAACTTCTTCAAATTCGACTACTCCAACCTTTTCAACTTCAACTTCTCCAACTTCCTCAAATTCAACTTCAACTTCTCCAACTCTAACTCTTCCACTTTTGCACCTTCTTCAACTTCTCCAACTTTTATTAACTTCTCCAACTTTTTCAACTTCCTCAATTTCTCCAACTTATTTATCTTCCTACTTCTTCAATTTATCCAACTCCTTCAAATTCTCCAACTTTTTCAACTTCTTCAACTTCGACTTCTCCAACTTCTTTAACTTCAACTTCACCAACTTCTTCAACTTCAACTTCTCCCACTTCTTCAACTTCAACATCTCCTACTTCTTCAACTTCAACTTCTCCAACCTTTTCAACTTCTTCAAATTCAACTTTAACTTTTCTAACTCAAACTTAGTCAACTTTTTCAACTTCTCAAACTTCTTCAACTTCTCCAACTTTAAATTGTCCAACTTCAACTTCTCAAACTCCAACTTCAACTTCTCCAACCTTTTCAATTTCTTCAACTTCTCTAACTTCAACTTCTATTTCTTCAACTTCAACTTCTTCAACTTCGACTTCTCCAACTTCTTTAACTTCAACTTCTTCCACTTCTTCAACTTCAACATCTCCTACTTCAACTTCTCCAACCTTTCAACTTCTTCAAATTCTCCAACCTTTTCAACTTCTTCAACTTCAACTTCTTCAAATTCAACTTCAACTTCTTCAACTTCTCCAACTTCAACTTCTCCAACCTTTTTAATTTCTTCAACTTCTCTAACTTCAACTTCTCCTACTTCAACTTCAACTTCGACTTCTCCAACTTCTTCTACTTCAACTTCTCCAACCTTTTCAATTTCTTCAACTTCTCTAACTTCAACTTCTACTTCTTCAACATCAACTTCTTCAACTTCGACTTCTCCAACTTCTTTAACTTCAACTTCTTCAACTTCAACTTCTCCCACTTCTTCAACTTCAACATCTACTTCTTCAAGTTATCCAACCTTTTCAACTTCTTCAACTTCAAATTCAACTTCAACTTCTCCGACTTCTTCAACTTCTCCAACTCCAACTTCAACTTCTCCAACCTTTTCAATTTCTTCAACTTCTCTAACTTCAACTTTTTTTACTTCTTCAACTTCAACTTCGACTTCTCCAACTTCTTCTACTTCAACTTCTCCAACCTTTTCAATTTCTTTCAGCTTCTACTTCTTCAACATCAACTTCTTCAACTTCGACTTCGCCAACTTCCTTAACTTCAACTTCTTCAACTTCAACTTCTCCCACTTCTTCAACTTCAACATCTACTTCTTCTAGTTATCCAATCTTTTCAACTTCAACTTCTCCAAAATCTTCAAATTCAACTTCAACTTCTCCAACTCGAACTGTTTCAACTTTTTCAACTCCTCCAACTTATCCTACTTCTTCATCTTCAACTTCTTCAACTTCGACTTCTCCAACTTCTTTAACTTCAACTTCTTCAACTTCAACTTCTCCCACTTCTTCAACTTCAACATCTTCTACTTCTTCAACTTCAACTTCTCCAACCTTTTCAATTTCTTCAACTTCTCTAACTTCAACTTCTCCTACTTCTTCAACTTCAACTTCTTCAACTTCGACTTCTCCCACTTCTTCAACTTCAACATCTACTTCTTCAACTTCAACTTCTCCAACCTTTTCAATTTCTTCAACTTCTCTAACTTCAACTTCTCCTACTTCTTCAACTTCAACTTCTTCAACTTCGACTTCTCCAATTTCTTTAACTTCAACTTCTTCAACTTCAACTTCTCCAACTTCTTCAAATTCAACTTCAACTTCTCCAACTCTAACTGCTTCAACTTTTTCAACTTCTCCAACTTCTTCAACTTCTCCAACTTCAACTTCAACTTCTCCAACCTTTTCAATTTCTTCAACTTCTCTAACTTCAACTTCAACTTCGACTTCTCCAATTTCTTCTACTTCAACTTCTCCAACCTTTTCAATTTCTTCAACTTCTCTAACTTCAACTTCTCCTACTTCTTCAACTTCAACTTCTTCAACTTCGACTTCTCCAATTTCTTTAACTTCAACTTCTTCAACTTCAACTTCTCCCACTTCTTCAACTTCAACATTTACTTCTTAGACTTCAACTTCTCCAACCTTACAACTTCTTCAAGTTCTCCAACCTTTTCAATTTCTTCAACTTCAACTTCTCCAGCTCGAAATTCTTCAACTTCTTCAACTTCGACATCTCCAACTTCTTTAACTTCAACTTCTCGTACTTCTTGAACTTATACTACTCCAACCTTTTCAACTTCTTCAACTTCAACTTTTCCAACTTCTTCAAATTCGACTACTCCAACCTTTTCAACTTCTTCAACTACAACTTCAACTTCTCCAACTTCTTCAAATTCAACTTCAACTTCTCCAACTCGAACTTCTTCAACTTTTTCAAATTGTCCAACTTCTCCAACTTTAAATTGTCCAACTTCAACTTCTCCAACTTATTCAACTTTATCAACTTCTCCAACTTCTACAGCTTCTCCAACTTCTTCAACTTCTCGAACCTCCAAGTTGGAGTGGAGGTGGAAGTGATGTTAAGATAGAAAAATATGGTTGTCTGTAAAGTCGGTTTACGGACGATAATTTTGCGTGATAACGTCATAAGAAAACATTACCATTACATTACGTAACGTTACCATGGAGATCTGTCCCCAACGTTACCATGGAGATTTGTCCACAACGTGACACTTTTTCGTGCATGCTACCGGTGTTCATCGATTTATAAGACGTTATTACGTCAAAATTAATAAATAAATAAAAGAAAATAATATCTTAATTTCGTTACAAATAAAGAAAGTTCGCATTTTTGACTAATTGTAATTAGTCATCCATTTTGGGGGCGAAAAGAAGGATGTAATAAAAAGCAGATTTGTTTAAAAATTATGGTACCCAAATTACTAATTCCACGCAGACGAAGTCGCGGGCAAAAGCTAGTACCTAATAAGCAAATTAATAACCACCCGGGTAATTGTGTACTTAGTTTTTGATGGCGGTGCCAATTCAAAATCCCAGTAAACCAAAATTTTAGACAACGAAGAACGCTGCACTTACTTGCATAACCACATAAAGACATAGTTTACTCATAATTTAAATACGAATTTACTAAAAACCGTGTCTGCGTGCGGCCATGGCGATCGTGGAGTGTCTCCCTAGTCGGACAAGGCCGCCGCGCCGCGCCGCGCCTTCGCCGCGTTCATGTGTGAGTAGGATACACCTATACGTATCGACGTTTTGTTTCACCTCGCCGCGCCGCGCCGCGCCGCGCCGCTTCGCGTCTAAATCGCTCATGTGTGAGTAGGACACACCTATACGTATCAACGTTTTGTTTCTTCCTCGCCGCGCCGCGCCGCGCCGCCGTCGCGAGTTGTTCGCTTACGTAAGACGTAGCGTTAGTGTCAAAAGCCATGGTATAATAATATACTCCGCCTGGTACTCTATTCCGAGATTCGCGTATGACCTAACTGACACGGGCCTACGTCATCATGCTGTTTACAGGTTCTCAATCTTTAAAATGTGGGAGAATTTTAACCAACGGTGAAAATTATTTTAACGGCATTAATTTTAAGTTATTCATGTAGAAACATAGTAAAATAAAACAAATCTAATGTATTAAATTAAACTTTATTTATCTATACAAGACAAACGTTTAAAAAACTAATTCACAGTTACACATTAATTACCAAGCTTACGACGTGAAAAGTTTGGAAAACACTGCGACTGCTGACACTGAGCGAGAAGGAAATAACAATTAACACGCGTTCGACAAGGATGACGGTCAGGGCATGAAGTTATCTAGATCCGAATTGTCAAATGTGACAGCGCTATCCTGTGTTGCCAGTAATGTAAACAGAATTACCCGAACGTCTGAAATTTCTTTCGTGAATCGGAAGATATTGCTAACGAATAATTAAAATTGACGTGTTATTGTAAAATTTAAGATAAAATACATTATAAATGAAAATTATAAAATTATAAAGAAATATTTTAACTTATTAACAATAGCTATAATGTACCCATGTAACATGTTATGTTGAAATAAAGTGGCAATGTTATTGTGACGTAGGCCCGTGTCACTCTGGGAATAGAAGACCATGTTTTATTAGACCATGTCAAAAGCGATGTTTCTTCAAAGAAAAACGTCACTTTTGACACAAGATTAGTGAATTTTGCTTGTCACCTGACGATATTTAATCCCTTTCGTATTTAGACGTAATATTTGACGTATTTTATGTTCGTATCGGGCAGTATAAGTGAATAAAAACCGCCGGGCGTTATCGGGGGATGAAATACGCAGCCCTATCTGCAGAGGGCGCTAAATCTTCACATCGACGCGGAGGAAGCCTGGGGGTATGTCGCTGGCAGGATTCGTCTCCCCATTATGCCTCCTCTACACTATCGGCGATGATTGTTGATACTATCATCGTCTATCAACGGTAAGATCACCGTACAAGCATCCACATGATCACCTGTACAACGCAACCACCCGGCGATTCCCTTTGATGCGTGCCCAATAAACCGACAACTCACGGGTCGCAGGCGATGATAAGCGATGATAGACGATGACTGGCAGGAGCCTGCCGATCGTGCCCGTCAGTCATCGTCTATCATCGCCGATAGTGTAGAGGAGCCATTAGATATGCGCGAATATTATCCGAGCATGGTGCGTTGCGAAAACCGTTAAGACGACCGCTTATCCATTTTCCTCCCTGGATATCTATCAATATTTTTTACAATGCTCTAATGAAATAGTACATTATTGTCGAGGCTCGGAAGTAGCTACTTGCAGGCTGAGGATTCGTTTTAAACGGACGACCTTGGGAGTCCGTTTAATTGAATCCGAAGCCAGCAAGTAGCCTTCCAGCCGAGTCATATATAGTGCTTTTCTCAAAAATGGTGCAAGAAATATAAATATCATAGAAATATTTTACAAAAGCAACGTTCTTACGTATATATTTTCACAGAAAAAAGTAGAAACAATTGAAAAAAATTAGCTTTGCCGCCTTTTTATTTTTTTAATAAAAAAATAGAAGTGTATTTTTCTGCCGAAAATACGTCAACCTATTTGAGACAGCTAAATAGTCACGGTACTAATCATCTGTTTGGCTGTTTAATGGGCCTGTGCCTTCATTTGATATGGCCATTTCAACTTTTAAAAAGTTTGGAACTCGACAAATAATGGAATTTGTATGCAACATTGCAGTCCCAAAATCGAGACTGCAATGTTTTTAACTTTTTAATTTTTGACTGACCATAAACTACGCGCTTCGCGACCTATTTTTTAAACGGCAAAGTCGACTTAGCCGTCCATTTTTGAGAAAAATATTTTAACACTATTGCAAATTATTTTTTTGATTATAATTTAAGAGAGAGAGAGCGTAAACAGATTCCATTTATATTTTTAAAAGCTAACCTCTAACCTTTATAATATTTATCAAGCGTGTAAAATCTAACATAGGGAGCACAGCTAAAAACGAAACACTAACATGTGACCATTACTTTTTATAGTTTTATACGGGTTTTAAAATAGAAGTTGTGTTTAAAAAATAACTGCTATCTACGTTTCTCTATTAATCTCCTGGTGCCTTATTTCATGCATGGTGTAAAATAATATATTTGAAATAAGTCAAATACCCTATTTCGTATAACAATTTATATAATTGTTATAATTGTTATAACAATTTATATAATAAAAAAAAAGCGCTGGTGGCCTAGCGGTAAGAGCGTGCGACTTTCAATCCGGAGGTCGCGGGTTCGAACCCCGGCTCGTACCAATGAGTTTTCGGAACTTATGTACGAAATGTCATTTGATATTTGCCAGTCGCTTTTCGGTGAAGGAAAACATCGTGAGGAAACCGGACTAATCCCAATAAGGCCTAGTTTCCCCTCTGGGTTGGAAGGTCAGATGGCAGTCGCTTTCGTAAAAGCTAGTGCCTACGTCAAATCATGGGATTAGTTGTCAAGCGGACCCCAGGCTCCCATGAGCCGTGGCAAAATGCCGGGATAACGCGAGGAAGAAGAAGAAGAAGAAGTATAACAATTTATATAATGTTAATGTTCCTCCTCCTGAGCCTCCCTTACCAGTACCAGGGGTGCGAAATTCCTGACTTCGGCCAAACTCGACATTGCTCCGAGCAATTATTAGGGTTGTCACAACTTGACGTCCATTTGCGTGCAACGACCACAGATAAGATAATGGCTTGAATTTTGACAACCCTAAATAGCCGAAAGGGATAGTGCCATATATTAGAAAGGGACAGCCTGATTCGACCCTGAACCGCTGTCAAACATCGGTTTTGTAGGAAGTTTCTGTACGGCAGTACTATTATTTATTCTGTGCCAGTATGTTACCTCAGCGCGCCCTGTCGTTGCCCGCCCGCTCCGGAAATGACGCCTAAGGGCCACCCCACATCTAGCGTCTTTCGAGCGTCGGCGTCTACAACTCTATGGCCCAACGTCGACGCGACGTCGACGCAACTGCGCAGCGACGTCATTTTCCATAGCGCTGACCGACGCCGACGCTCGAAAGACGCCAGATGTGGGGTGGCCCTAAGGCTCTAGTGCCAACTGAACAGAACTGCGCACTCCCTCACTGATACATTATCTTACAGATAAATATCTATTACTTAATATTTATTGTTATTGCAGGGTGACCCACAAACACGTTGATAATTTTTGGAACGAAGTTCCTTATCGGACGGTTTGCGGATGGGAGGGAAAAAACCGGGCAAGTGCGAGTCGAACTCGCGCACGAAGGGTTCCGTACCATAATGCAAAAAACGGCAAAAAAAAAAGGTCACCCATCCAAGTACTGACCCCGCCCGACGTTGCTTAACTTCGGTCAAAAATCAAGTTTGTTGTATGGGTGCCCCACTTAAATCTTTATTTTATTCTGTTTTTAGTATTTGTTGTTATAGCGGCAACAGAAATACATCATCTGTGAAAATTTCAACTGTCTAGCTATCACGGTTCGTGAGATACAGCCTGGTGACAGACGGACGGACGGACGGACAGACGGACGGACGGACGGACGGACAGCGGAGTCTTAGTAATAGGGTCCCGTTTTACCCTTTGGGTACGGAACCCTAAAAAGGTGTAAGAATTTGCCGTCACAAGCCATATTAGTGCGATATAATGTAACTGTCAAATTTTGCCGTCAAAAGCCATACTAGTGCGATATACGTAAGTGTCAAATTTTACCGTCACAAGCCATATACTAGTGCGATATATGTAAATGTCAAATTTTGTCATCACAAGCCATACTAGTGCGATATACGTGTCAAATTTTGCCGTCAAAGCCATACTAGTGCGATATCCGTAAGTGTAAAATTTTGCCGTCACAAGCCATACTAGTGCGATATATGTAAGTGTCCAATTTTGCAGTCACAAGCCATAGTAGTGCGATATATGTAAATGTCAAATTTTGCCGTCACAAGCCATACAAGTGCGATATACGTAAGTGTTAATTTTGCCGTCACAAGCCATACTAGTGCGATATATGTAAATGTACAATTTTGCTGTCACAGCCATACTGGTGCGTAGTGCGATATAAACCGCTGCAGGGGACCATCGAGTGCGCCGACTTCTGGCCTAAAAGTGTCGTGTTTCGGAGGTTCCGGGGCAAACTGCCGAATCCGACACAAGAGCAGCCGATGCAACGGAGCCACGCCGTTTTGTCGACTAAGTAGTGTTTAGTTTTAAGTTTATAAAATACATATGTATGTTAGTCTGTAAGGTATTTGTAAAATGGGCCTTGTTGCCTGAATTAAATTTCTAAATAAATAAATATGTAATGAGACTAATGAGGATGACGGACAAACATCAAGATAAACAATTAAAATACCCACTTTCAGAGCATGAGAAATGAAAAGATCATTTCAGCTAAAATTTACTACAACTGATAACTAAAGCTAAAAAATTAAAAATACCTATCAAAATTTGGCGCCCTTGGTAAGGTGCCCATCAGTTCACCAATTTCAGTCAAAAGACATCTCCACCTTCTTTACTGTGCATGGATTTGGCCACAAAACTGTGGGATAAATCCGTCATAACACGGTGGCGACATTTCTATCATTGCCGTCAAACGTTAACACTCCATGAGCGACGGCAGGCTTTGGCAAATCCCGCCGTTACAAAAGCCAGCTTTCAAGCCTTCGACGTCTCTGATTTATAGCCCAGATCACAGAATAAATAATAGTACTAGGTACAGAAGACTCACTCTCTAACAAAACGCGTCTGTTACGATCAGGACAGATATGGCCGCTAGGTGGCGACAGCGCCACGCGCGGCTTATGGCTAGCCACCAAAATTGGTGTGGAACGGATGTACTTTTAGCTACCTGTAGCAAAGCGAGGAAATCGCGGAGTGAGCCACGCCTGCCCAGATATAAAACAAATAAAACCGGTCAAGTGCGAGTCGGACTCGCGCACGAAGGGTTCCATACCATTACGCAAAAAACGGCAAAAAAATTACGTTTGTTGTATGGGAGCTCCACTTAAATATTTACAATATTCTGTTTTTAATATTTGTTGTTATAGCGGCAACAGAGATACACGATCTGTGAAAATTTCAACTGCCTATTAGCTATCACGGTTCATGAGGTACAGCCCGGTGAGAGACAGACTGACAGACAGACAGACAGGCGGACAGCGGATTCTTAGTAATAGCAGTGGGGAGACCAGGAGTGACTTCGGTCGAACTCGGCTCCGCTCGGCTCAGCATTGCTCCGAGCAATTATTAGGGTTGGCACAACTTGACTTCCTTTTGCGTGCACGACCACAGATAAGATAATCACTTGAATTTTGACAACCCTAAATTGCCGAAAGGGATAGTGCCATATATTAGAAAGGGATAGCATGATTCGACCCTGAACCGCTGTTAAACTTCGGGCTTGTAGGAAGTGTCCTTTCTGTACGGTAGTACTATTATTTCTTCTGTGGTAATAGGGTCCCGTTTTTAGGTTTTTACCCTTTGGGTATGGAACCTTAAAAAAAGGAAAACCACTGTGCACAGACTTATTGTTTAAGTAGACCACGCAAAAGAAACTATGTGTGTGTGGACACGTGCCCCTGACAGTACATACAGAGAGTTTTCTTTTTGCCCTGAACAATAACAAACTGAATCGATGAAGTGTTGTATAGGTAACTACTTAGCGCCACTTGCACCATCCCACTAACCCGGGGTTAACCGGTTAAAACTTTAATCCAGTGTCAAATTATACTGGCATCCATGGTAACTCCAGGTTTAACCGGTTAGCCCCGGGTTAGTGATTCGTGCAAGTGGCCCTTAATGGTTATTTCGTAGTAATTTAGTGATTATTACTTAATTCTAATCCGTTAACACCCTGGTGACATCGCATAACTTGTGAATGCCAATATATTTTAGACACGTAGCTGTCATACGACTACATATATGGCTACTATTAACATATGTGTCTAGGCCACTAGCATTATTTATTTTATTTTAATTTGAACTCTATTCTAAAGCCGTACATTGCTTTTTTGCAAAAAATATTGGATAGCTTGTGAGCGACAGGTAAGTCTTGAGGTGTGAAAAGCGGTTTGAAAAGTCTAGCGTCTTTTTTTGTTTTGGGATTAAGTGATAATCTGATAAGTGATAATATATCTCGTGCCCAAATTGTTCATTTATTTACACGACAAAATTAAGGATACAAACTAAATTACAACTAAAAATTACGGTTAAAATTACAAATAAAGCGCTCCCTGCCGTTCGCAGTGTAAAGGTGCCCATGATGCTAGCAGCATTTCCACGTCTGATAACTAGGTACTCCCCCTTTGTCCGAGGCCACGGCCTAACTCGCGTGTAAATTGATTCTATATAAATAATTATTTATTTACATTTCTGTTCTGGCTCCCGAACGACATACAATTTAATAAACAAAGTTGTCCAATGCAATCTGCATGTTAATAAGAAAACTTTCCGATCGGGCTCGGCAGTGCGCCGGCCAAGTTCGCACAATTTACTGTAATTCCATTCGGCAGTGCGATTACAAGATGGCGTAGCTTGGGGGTTCATTACCAGTGAATAATTTTACTATAGGTTTATTTATTACACTGTTACTTATTTCAGTTACTGTTGTTTATGATTTTAATCTGGATTAAAATAGCATTAAAACAAAATCTGATATATCTTCAGTATAGTTTAGCGCTAAATTATATATTCCACTGAATACGCGTTTGTTTCAATGTTTTACTACAAGTAAATGTACCTACTTATACTTGTATAACATTTATAAGATTCTAGGATACGAAAACATATTATTCGTCTCGTTTATAACAAATTAATCGTTCCATTTCAGTTTATTTATAGGATTCCATCATCCCAAAATGTAATGGTTACCAAAACAACAATGTTTTTCGATATAGGTGCCGCTTAATTCCTGTTAACCTAACTTTGCTCTAAATACAGCTACCATTTATTACACCCGCGACGTTTAAATCTGTCGAAACCTCTAATTTATATCCCTTTAATATTAGCAATGCTGATAGCTATAATCAATCCAAAACTTTAATGGCCACTGTACATGATAATTTGGTTCAGAACTTGGCTTGACATTAACATTAACTTAGTATGTGAAACTTAAAGTTAGTTGTATCAAAATGCTTGTAACATGAGTAGGTATATAGTAAAACCGTGAGCGCCACCAATAATGAAAACCAACCCACAATAGTAGATTATTAACCAAGGGATGAAATGATGTCTTTCACCCGAGTTAAACACTCTACCTTTCATTTCGAATACGAGGAAAGTAAAATGCATGTGTTTTTTAAAAACATAACTGTTTAAGTATACATTTTATAGTATTTTCTGAGGGTACTTTCAATTAACAATTTAGACAAAAGTACCGTTATTTCTGGAACGGGGAGTCAAATATCAGAATGGAAATTGTATAACAAATCCATTTATACCCAAATTTCAATTGCTTATCTTAAAAAAAAATACCTACCACGGCTACCTCGCACAACGTATCAGCATTGCGATACAGCGAGGAAATGCCGCCAGCATCCTTGGTACAATGCCTCAAGGGCCTATTTTAGATTTAAGCTAGCTATTAATATAGTTTAGTAGTACCACTGTATATATATTGTATGTAAATAAATGATTTAAAAATTAAAAAAAAAATCGTACGTGGAACCTAAAATGATCTAGTGCAGAAACGTATCATTTTCTGCACACCTTTTAGAACAACAATCACACCCTCTTTCAGAGCATGAGAAATGAAAACGAAATTTAATCCATGCGATCAAAAATCTGAAGATTCATTTTGCCATTTCATCTTAGTATCCGAAAATCCAAGATGGAGTGAAAAAATTAAGTTACATAATAGAATGGGTCATAATCCGGATTCAGAGGTTCGGAAGTAGGGGATCATTAAAACTTTTCGAGTTTAAATACTTCAAACCGAGCCGAGTTTTGATTAGGGATTGTGGGTCGTGTTGGAATTTTAGGTATTTCAGTGGATACTGTTGTGTATAAATAAATTTTAAAATATTTTAGTAATCTTTGTGACGTAACAATCTGCCCCCTCGTACTTACATGCAGTGAAAATTCGTTATTCGCTCTTACTACCCTTACAAAATCTTGAAAATTTCTAACTGTACCTATCTATATTTTTTCACTAGCTTCGTCGGCGTGGAATGATGACAATGAAGATTATTGATAAAACTATCCTATGTTCTTTCTAGGTTCTTGGCCAGTAAAGATGAAGTATGGTAATATACTTCATCTTTACTGGCCATACCAAATTTCATCTAAATAGGTTTAACGATAAGCGTGAAGAGGTAACAGACATACTAAGTTACTACCTTACATACATACATACATACATACTACCTTCGCATTTATAATATAATATTAAATAGTAGGTATGAATCATGGATTAATTCATAAAAATCTTACAACAATCATAGAGTGCACGATCTTCTTAAAAGGGCCTTACCAGTACGCCGGACGCTATCAACCTGTCAGTTGTTCGGAACTATCACCTTTTGCGTTTAACTGACAGGCTGATATCGTCCGGCGAACTGGTAATCTGTGGGCACCTTAACAATAAAATAATCCGAATCAGTTCGGAATGACCACGAGCATGCCAAACTGCACGAGTGTGCACAAGCTGGTGCATCTGCCCGCGACGTGACGTCACTGTGCGGACAAGTGTAAAATTGCACCAGTCACCATGACCACAGATCACATAATAATGGATCCGCAATAAAATTGCGCACTAAAACGCAGAAAGTCATGAGTTTACAGATTACGCTAACACACCTAATATATGCAAAAGAAATGAACTAATTTTCGTAATACACTGGAACAATACCGTCTTTACCATAAGGGCACACGGGGTTGGTGCCCAGGGCCTCCATCCTCAGGGGACCCGAAGGACAGACAGTAACAGTATATTTGATTAATAATTTAATCATATTTAGATTAATCATAAATAGAAGATCGTAGTAGAAAAATGTAAGTTTAATTCTCTTTCTTTACTTTCCAAAAGGGCCCCATATTCTTATATGCCCAAGGGCCCCAGCATAAGACGGCAGTGCACTGGAATCAGGTAAATGAAGAGTAGGTAATTAGTAATTACTCATATTATAACTATATATGTGCATTTCTTTTGCAATTCATTCATGTTGTCCCTCCTTAACTCATGACATAGGTATTATTTATCTCGCTCCCTAGATTTTGCTTTATAAGGTGACATTTTGGTCGACAACTGCAGCAAAATTACTGTGGCGAGTGTTGCGACATTACAGCTGGGGCCTGAGGGCCTACCGCGAACCACGTTCGACGTGATGCCTCGCTGTCGCACTTGTAAATTCGTACGTAAGTGTGACAGGGAGGCAACACACCGAACGTAGTTCGCGGTAGACCCTCTGGCCATCACGGGCCCTCTCACTGCCAATTTAGAATCGTACAATAGTTATTAATCGTCTTCAAAAAAAGGAGGAGATTCTCAATTTTTCGGGATCTTTTTTTATGTATGTTCCCTATTATTTTAAAATACAACCTTTTATTCTTATTTAGTTATACATTTGCATGGATCATAAATATCATATTTTCCTAAAGGATTCAAATAAAATTACTCCAGTGTGTACTATAATAAGCCTTTAGGTAACATACACACCTAAATATTGCATGCGTTAATTATCTTTTGATTAACCTTCAACATTCGTTACAATTAACATGAAAATAAAGTTCAAGGCTAAACGTAATGAAACATTAATTTCATTCAAGTACAATTAGAATAAATGTGATTTCACACAGATTTGGAGCTGATTCCAATTTAACAATTTGCTATGGTGTTGATACGAGCTTCTCAATAGTTTTGGTGATTGGCGTACAACCAGTGGGGAGACACTCCTGACTTCGGGCAAACTCGGCTCCGTTAGGCTCAGCATTGCTCCGCGCAATTATTAGGGTTGGCACAACTTGACGTCCCTTTGCGTGCACGACCACAGATAATATAATTACTTGAATTTTGACAACCAAATATTATTAAGTCTTGTAAAATAATAGTTATAGCTGCATGATATAATTTAAGTTTTATTTTTAATTTTAATTATAATTTATATTCATATACATACAATGTAAATTGTGACTGAATAAATGAAATGAAATGAAATGAAAATGAAACCCTAAATAGTCGAAATGGATAGTGCCACAAGTTAGAAACGGATATCATGATTTGACCCTGAATCGCTGTCAAACTTCGGTTTTGTAGGAAGTGTCCTTTCTGTACGGTATTAGGTACTATTACTTATTGTGTGGTACAGTCACCACACGGGATGGTTATGCCATTTAGGGTTCTTGCTAAATTGGAAATTCTCTAGGGTAAGTATTGAACAACCAATTTAGCTAGGACCTAGCAATGCACTGAGAAGTTTCTTAAGTTGCGAAACTCCTATGAAGAATATTCTCTGGAACTTAAATTTAATAAACAATCTAATCGTGTCAAGACCGACGTAGACACCTGCCATTCACACATGACACATGACACTCACATTCAAACAATAAATAATTTGTATTTGTATATGTATTTTAAATATTTCGCCTGCCCGCTTTACTGTTATGTGGCGTGTAATATTATATATTACACAAAACGTTAAAGTTCTCATGGGAACATTCTCACAGAGAACTTTCTAAGTTTCTTTCATGTAATTTCTCTGAAATTTCCGTGTACATTTCTGCAATTTGTACATTGCTACTAGGACCCTAAATGGCGCAACAATCGCGGAGCGTGATGGTACAACTCACGCGCGACTTTCACTTCATTTCTAATGCATCAATCAACATGAGCGATCTTCAAGGTCGTATCGAAATAAGATCTATACTATAACAAGCCATTTAAGGGGTTCACTGTGATGTCCGTCGGACAGTATCGGCCTGTCAGTTAGAACAAAATTGTGACAGTTCCGAACAACTGACAGGCCGATACCGTCCGGCAGACTGTTAATCAGAGGGCCCCTTAAATCTGTATCGAGCTCCTGAATGATCAAAACCATAACACTTTATCAATTCTGAATCGGGAACCCGAATGCGTGGAATCGCGAAAATAAATGAGAGAATTTATTTGACCATGAATTTCGCGGTTTTACTTGACAGATGGCGAGCGAAATGTGTATTTGGAATAATTTTAATTGTAAGCGGAATAACAGTATTACGTTCATGAGTTATCGAGGTTTTCGGGTTATTCCCACTAGTTACCACCAAGTTCTTACCAGTGGTAACTACTGGGAATAAAAATTCCCAGTATTTACCACCAAGCCGAGTTGGTAGCCAGTGTACCTAGGTGTAGTACCTACCAGTGGTAAAAGGTGGGAAAAAAATTCCCAGTAGTTCCCACTCGTAAGAACTTGGTGGTAACTAGTGGGAATAACCAGGTTTTCAGGCTGCGAAATTGTTTAATATACTGTAGGTGATTTTTGTTGAAAATAATGGTATAGATTTTGTAGAACCAACCATCGCCCACACTATTAACTGTACATCGGTGGACCTTATGCCTTTTCTAATTAGGTCCACCGATGTACAGTTAGGAGTGTTGCTGTTTGTACCAAATATAAGAATTTTATCAGATAATTAATTTAATTACACAAACGGGTCTACCGCGATATAATTTCATTGTTTTTACCATAAATTCCGACGTTTCAGCTGAGTTGGCCCAGCTGTGGTAATAATTGTGTACAAAACGCGAGAGTTTAAAGTATTATGTAGAAAATTAATTCTTGATACAAGCATTTATTGCTGACTGTACTTTTCTTTTAACAGGCAACTATAGGTACTCATACTCATCAAGCCAATTCTTACAAACCCAAACATAACTAGGTTGCGTTGTTTTCTCACAGATTTCCTATGGCCGCCGCCTCATCTCGGATCCATCATCAAATTATTTAGCTCGATGGTAGTTTAATATTGCATTATCACTCAACTACTTACATAATGTATGTGAATTCAGCTCAACCGAATAATGGGAAGTGGATCTAATTTAGTTTGCAAGATTTGACTCGAACATACATAGGTACTTACAAACATTGCAAGTTATATAAAAGCTTGTAAAAAGATCGACCCGCCTGTTTGCTAAATGCCTAGTTGCCCCGCCGAGCCTCGTACGTATCGGTAAAGTATTTACCGGTAATCGAACGCCGGGATCGGCGAAATGAGGGCCCTAACTTAATCGGCCGGTGTTTCGCGGGGGATGGTGTGAGTGGTTTGTACAGTCGTCAGCAATAGTATCTTACACAACTAGGGCCGCAAAAATATGTGACACGTTCTTATTTGGAGCGCAATAAGAGCGCGTCATATATTTTTGCGGCCCTAGTTGTGTAAGATACTATTGCTGATGACTGTACAACAATGTTATTTTATGTTGTTATTGGAGGTTGTGTTTTTACAAGCTTTAAGTTAACTTGCAGTGTTCGTACCTACCTTTGCACATTATATGTAAGTTATCTTCAAAATTTGCAAACTGTTTTTGGATCACTTATACGTAGGTTACCAAATGAGTTGTCTTTAGATCTTCTCGATGAGTGATGAACGCCTGTACGTACAACTAAAACTAGAATTCGTTATGAATTTCACACATTATTACCTATAAAGAAACCGTCAGAACAAATATAATAGGTACCTAAACGTATTGTATACTAATACAATTGAAAGCGAGTTATCAATTGTACTAGATTCTCATCGCATTATCATTTCGCCGTTTTCATACAGATTTTCGAGGGAAAAAATTGAGCGCTCGAAATTCAGAAATCGCCCGGGACGGAGAAAACGGACAAGGAGACCCAAGGGTCGGGACCCCAGATGATGGGAAATGGCGCAGGCAGACGATGATGTTTCCCTGTATTTAGGCAAAACTGATCAAAAAATTGAGTCCCGTCCATCGGTCAGATTATGCGATTTTGTTATTAGAGCGTTTCTTTTTATGTTTTGCCATTTTTATATATTGTGACCTTTTTTGCCACTTTTGTGTTATTTCTAGTCGGGATCGCGAGCCCTTTTCATCTTTATACAGTGGAACCTGGATAATTGCAATCGCAAGGGACCGGCCATTTTTTGTCAATTAACCAGGTTTTTCATTTAAGCAGGTCGTGTCAATTAACGAGGTTCAAAAAATCGTTGTGGCAATTATAGAGGTTCTCATTAATAGAGGTTGAGTTCTGACAAATTTCTTTTATGGAGGTGCAAGTAACCATTGAAAGTAGATTTACACGCTTCCGTTCTGGGTTTCTGGTCTATATATTGCTTCTGTCTATACTTGTACTTTTACACTACATTAATTATTACTATTCAAAGTTTATTTTCTTATTAATCATTTGGGTTTAATAAATTCCCTTGAATTGTAGAAGAAAGTTTAATTAGAATGTAAAAAGCATACTTTGTTTTTGATTTAATCAAAACTATTTCACCTACTACAGGCTGTGATAGATACCCAATAAATAAATTGAATTCTGGATGAAGATATAAATAAAATGATAATTGCTATTAAAATATTGTTTCTGCTGTCTACAACTACATTATTTTAATTACAGAGGTAATAAGTAAGACTCGTTTCAATAATAGAGGTAAAAAGAAGAGCAAAAATAACGTTTTTTTTTTAGCACAGTGTCAATTATAGAGGTCTTAGTTGCGATGTGGTCAATTACAGAGGCAAAATTACGAAAAGCACTAAAATCTAAATTGCAATTATAGAGGTTCCAAAATTTCAATTATAGAGGCCTTTTGGTCTCAAGGGACCGGGACCGGACTTTTGGTTGCAATTATTGAGGTTTTCCATTTATCCAGGTGCCAATTAACCAGGTTTCACTGTAGTAGAAAAAAAGTGCCCTAAAATTTCCATACATTTTTCAAACTTTCCTTTTAGTTACCGACATACAAAGTATATGTGGAAATGGTAACACAGTAGGAAAAAAATTCTGGGTCATTTTTTATCCCATTAGGATCTTTTGATCCTTTTTCGAGCTCGTGATTCTGAGTAGAAATAACACAAAAGTGGCAAAAAAGGTCACAATATATAAAAATGGCAATAAATAAAAGAAACACTCATTAAGAAAAGGTAATAGGGTAGATTTGCTGAGGGTCGAATGGATTTACCCGAGTTTGAAGTTAAGCGAACAATTTTCCTCTAAAACTTACCTCGGCTAACCCGTCGAAGCAAAATAAGATATCAAACTGCAATCAAATTATCGCTCGGCGTCGGGTCGGCGTAGACTACATCGATTGAGAGTTAATTGAATGGAAGGCGTTGCTCCATTGATCGACTTTGGTTTAGAAACAAAGGGTGGGAGTCCGACTAACCTAACTTTGCACCGATTGGAACAAAACAAGGTGAGGAAGTGTCATTATAAACGTCTTATCGTTTGCCTAGTTACGTCTAATTACGGGGTTTTTGTTGTAATTAGTACCATAGTGCACAATTGTATTTTATACAATCGTGATATAATAGAGAGCTTTTCAGTCGAGTACCGAGTTTAGGCAACGAAGCTTGCTGGGTTAGGTTAGGTTTTTATAATGTGCTTATATATTTTTTGTAATGTTTTATAAGTGTTTTTATATTTTACTTTTATATTCATATTATAAAATGCCTAACTTAAGAAGAATAATTAATGAAATGATATAAAAGCGAAAGTTTCTAACCCTAACATTTAACTGTAACAAGTGCGTGCCGACAGCAGTGGACGCTTAAGGATGACTCACGCTAGACCGGGCCGTGCCCGGGCCGGGGCGTCCGACATGTCCTTTTCTATGACGGCTGATCGGTGATCACGTGGTGCTTTCCATAGAAATTGAAGCGCCTAAAGCTCCGGCCCGGCCCCGGCCTGGTCTAGCGTGAGTCATCCTTTAGAATATAAATCGGAACCAGTCTATTCGGTAAATTTTCCGCTCAAAAGGATTCCATGTAGAATGCTAAAATAAAATACCAAGTTTATGACTGTTACAAACAAAATTAAGATCACACAGTGCGTCTATGTGGGGCCATAAAGAACCTGTGGGAACACTCGATTGACATCATGTGTTTTAACAGAAACACAGAATTGTTCTGATAAGAACAGTTGCGATCGACTGACACTCTGCGATTAAACAGAGAAACAGGACGTGCCCTGACAAGGGCAGTTTTATGTTGCTCTGAGAAGAACATTTTACGTCGCCCTGATAAGGGCAGTTTGCGTGCTCTGAGAAGAGCAGTTTTATATTGTCCTGAAAAGGACAGTTTAATATCCGGAGCCTGCAGCATCCTCGTCGATCTCGTCGTGTCTTCCAATCAGCGAGCGCGTAGCAGCGAAGCGAGGCACGGCGATCCGACGACACGATGTTTACTCCACGGCGGCCGGCGAGCGAAAGGGCTGGCGCTGGCGGCCAACTCAGTTTTATTCCAGCGCGGCACGCGCCGCGCCTGCGCAGTGGCACGCGCGCGCTCTCGCTCTGGCACGCGCCCGCGCACCGTATATCTCCATCTCACTCTATTGTAAATACGTCTCTTTCTTGCTTTTCTCAAATTGTGTATAAATACCGTGAGTTTTGTAAATAAATTATCATTCTTGTACATACTACAAAGCGTTTCACTTCTACTACAAACCTTCTGATACACCAGTAGCCATAGCTTGCTAAAGTGGTGACCACCGACTCTGGACAAGAAGGATCACAATCAAGAAGATGCCTCCCGACGATGAAAAAAAAAGCGATGCCCCGGAAGAAGCCAGCAGCCTCACCAGCCCATCTCCGGCAGCAGCACTTCTATCTCACGATGTGGCGGCGATATCACTCTCCCTGCGCGTCCCACCGTTCTGGCGAGACCAGCCAATACTCTGGTTCTGCAGTTTCGAGGCGGCAACGGCAGAGCTGAAGAGAAGCCAGGCGCAGCTCGCTCAGATGGTAATCGCGCAGCTAGAAAAACAAGATATTCAAAATATCAGCGACCTCATCTACTCCCCGCCCGAAGAGAATTACTACACCGCCATCAAAAACAGACTCATCTCGGTGTACGAGGAGAGCAACAGCGCGCAGACCAAGAAGCTGTTATCCCAAGTCGAGCTCGGGGAGCAGAAACCCAGTCAGCTGTTACGACGGATGAAGACGCTGAACAAGGAGAAGTTTCCTGAGACAACGATACAGATGATGTGGCTTGATCATCTCCCGCCACACGTACGCTCCGTGCTCACCGTCAGTGAAGCGTTCAAAATTAAAACGACGTTAGAGGACCTCGCGCTGCTCGCCGACAAAATGTTGGAGCACACGCCAACATCAGCGTCGCACCAAATCGCCGCAGTTTCTACTCCCGCAGTCTTACCACCTTCGCTACCAACACCTCCGTCTACGTCAGCTCTCGACGCACAGTACCTCATCGGCGAGATTAGACGGCTATCGCTCGAAGTCGCCGAGCTCCGTTCGAGACCGCGCGAAAACTGTAATCAACGCTACAGCCGCTCGCACCGCCGTTTCCCATCGCGCCCACGAAACCAATCGCAAGACCGAAGCCCACGCAGCCGCAGAAGCTCGCCGATGCCGTATTGCCATTACCACCGCCGTTTCGGGATGGACGCTCAGAAATGCGCACAGCCGTGCAGCTTCAAACCGATACCGGCAACACCATCAACAGCGGAAAACTAGACGTAACGCTGGATGCGGCGGAAACCAGCGTTACAACAAGATCTCACCGCCTCTTCGTACGTGACCGAACCAGCAAGACAACCTATCGATGAAACAAGTCACAATTCCCGGAACTACAGTCAAACTCTACTGCGAAACATCGACGCCGCACTTACGACCTTACGTACCCGAAGAGCATCGCCGTGCCGCTTTCAACGCAGTACACAACATAAGTCATCCTGGAATTAGAACGTCACGCAAACTCGTCGCTCAACGCTACTTTTGGCCCGGATTAAATGCCGATGTAGGCAAATGGGCAAAAGTCTGCGTTCACTGCCAACGTGCGAAAATCCAGCGACACACTGCAAGCCCTATTTCAAGTTTCCCGCCAACTACAAGGTTCGAGCATATACACGTCGACCTTGTAGGACCGCTACCTACTGCCGCCAGCGGACACAGATACCTACTCACTATGATTGACCGCGCAACCAGATGGCCCGAAGTGACACCATTATGCGAGATCACCGCCGAAGACGTCGCTAAAGCTCTATACGAAGGCTGGATCTCCCGCTTCGGCTGCCCCGCTACCATCACGACCGACCAAGGACGGCAATTCGAGAGTCGAGTATTTGCGTCACTCACCCGCTTACTCGGCATCGAAAGAACCCGAACTACGCCGTACCATGCCCAAGCGAACGGTATGATTGAAAGGTTCCACAGAAGTCTCAAGGCCGCACTCAAGGCCAGGCTACAGAACGACAAGTCATGGATCGACACAATACCTAGCGTTCTACTTGGACTACGAGCCGCACTACGCACAGACACCGGTGTAAGCCCAGCCCTACTCACTTACGGCTGCAGTGTACGACTACCCGGCGAACTGTTACTACCTACGCGCGATGACGTCACCATGGACTCCGACTTCGTGGAAAAACTACGAGCGACCATACACAGCCTAACACCGACAGCAATGATCCCGCATGGCAACAAGAAACCTATCTTCGTGCATCGTGACCTTCAAACCTGCGAACAAGTATTCGTACGAGTTGACGCCGTAAAGAAGCCGCTACAAGCACCTTACGACGGACCCTACCGAGTACTAAAACGCAACGACAAAATATTCACTCTGCAGCTACCTAATCGCCAGATGAATATTTCGATCGACCGCTTAAAACCCGCATTCATCATCGCAGACACCGAGCAAGAAACACCTACGAGTACAACGGACATACCTACAACCTTAACGACCGCAACAAATATACCTACAGCTACGAGTTCAACGAAAACGCCTAACATACCTACAACGACGAGCACAACGATCGCAACGAAAATGCCTACAGCTACATCGAACAAAACTTCGCAACCGACTGTACCACCGAGTTTACCGACATCACAACAAAACAACAACAACCAACAACAGAAAAAAGGCATCCTGAAACGAAGAGATGAACCAGACGCAACCACGACCACGCAAGTACCTACAAGCACGAGCACAACACGCCGAGGCCGCACTATTCGCCTGCCGGTACGCTTCGCTTGAGGGGGAACCCTGTGGGAACACTCGATTGACATCATGTGTTTTAACAGAAACACAGAATTGTTCTGATAAGAACAGTTGCGATCGACTGACACTCTGCGATTAAACAGAGAAACAGGACGTGCCCTGACAAGGGCAGTTTTATGTTGCTCTGAGAAGAACATTTTACGTCGCCCTGATAAGGGCAGTTTGCGTGCTCTGAGAAGAGCAGTTTTATATTGTCCTGAAAAGGACAGTTTAATATCCGGAGCCTGCAGCATCCTCGTCGATCTCGTCGTGTCTTCCAATCAGCGAGCGCGTAGCAGCGAAGCGAGGCACGGCGATCCGACGACACGATGTTTACTCCACGGCGGCCGGCGAGCGAAAGGGCTGGCGTGTGCTTCTTTCATGCCTCCCGAAGGGAGGCATGAGATGCCTTTCCATCCCTTTTGGGGATTTTTGGCGGTCTCTAATCGCCACCCGTAACTACGGGTGGGTCTATTTTGTGCCCTTTTTCTAAGGGCGGGGGCTTCGTGGCCGTAACTAGCCATTTGGCCTGTCATGGCTTTTTTCCTTTTTTTTCTTCATTTTTTCTGCCTGTCTGTGGCTACTTGGACTGCGGGATCCTTAGCCACTGTCTGGCGTGTCTGCTTCTCTCGCCAGTGCTCTATGGAGCTGGCGTAATCGGCGGCGGTTATCCGGCGGGCGTGTGTGCAGCGGCGCGATGCCCTGTAGGTGTTGGTGTCTGGAGTGGTCGGCGCGCTTGAACATTCTCGACGATAGGTGGCTCACGAAGGCGTCCAGGCTCTGCCATTTCAGGCCTCGCTGAATATCTACGTTTCGCACGTAGCGGGGGGCATTGACTATGGTGCGCAGCGCCGCATTCTCCTGCGCACGCAGTCTTTTCTTGTGTGTTTCAGCCACCAGGGCGTACCATGCGGGAGCTGCGTACGTCAGGCGGGACCGTATATAGGTCTTGTATACCCCCAGCTTCGTGCGGCGGGGGAGGCTGCTGCAGAGCACTGGACGGAGCTGGACTCGAGCGCATTTCACGCGCCGGATCACGTCGTCCACGTGGGGCTTCATGGTTAGCCGCCGGTCGAGTGTTACGCCCAGGTACTTGACCTGCGGTAACCATTGGATTTGTTCGCCGTGCAGGCGAAGCGGCGGTGGCAGCTGTTTGGTGTGGCTGGAGATCAGCGCCTGCGTTTTGCCAACGTTCACTGACAACCTCCACCTGGAGAGCCAGTCGGGGAGTGCGTCAAGGGACCTCTGGAGTTTCTTGGCAGCGTGCTTGAGATTGATGGACGCGGCGAAGAGTGCCGCGTCGTCCGCATAGAGGCCCAGCTTGACGTCTCCAACGACCGGGAGGTCGTCGGTGTAGAGGGCGTAACAGGCCGGCGAGAGGACGCTGCCCTGGGGGACGCCCGCGTGGATCGGGTGTTCTTCCGAGACGGCGTTCTCTACTGCTACTCTGAAGCGGCGGTCAGTCAAGAAGGAGGCCACCACCTTGACTATCCGCCTGGGTGCTTCGGTCTTCGACAGTTTGTAGATAAGTCCCTCGTGCCACACTCTGTCGAAGGCCTTCTCCATGTCGAGGCAGACGGTTGCTGTGTACTCCTTCCTGTTCATGGCCGCCGTCATGAAGTGAAGTACTCTTGTGAGCTGCAGGGTCGTTGAGTGGCCTTCTCGAAAGCCGAACTGCTCTGGCCTTGGCTCGATGAAGGGCTGGAGCTTGCCCAGCAGGAGCCGCTCGAACACCTTGGAGAGGGTGCTGAGCAGGGTTATTGGTCGGTAGCTCTCCGGTCTTCCTCTGTCCTTTCCGGGTTTCGGCAGCATTATCACCCGACCAAGTTTCCACGGGGTCGGGTAGTGCCCCGAGCGCATGATCCCATTGAACAGGCGCGTCACCGCCACGACGGAACGCAGTGGCAGGTGACTTAGTGCCGCGTTCGGGATCTGGTCGGGGCCCGGGGCTTTCTTGTGTTTGCAGCGACGGAGAGTTCGCTGCACTTGGCCGGGCGTGAAGAAGACCGGGTCGTCTTCTTGTCCCAGTGGCTGCTCGTAGAACCTCTCCAAGTGTTCAGAGACTTCGTGGTGGTGTGCGTGGTCCTGGACTGGGTTGGGCTGGAACTGTCTGCTCAGACACTCGGCGAAGATCTCCGCCCTGTCCTCCGCCTTGTATCTGGGCAGTCCGTTGGCGTCCTTGAGTGGGCGAATCGAGTCTCGCGTCGTGCCGAGTTGACGGCATAGACGGTGGATGGAGGGAACATCACCGTCTATGGACGCGATGTGACTCTCCCAACTCATGGCTGCGTGGTTGCTGAGCTCCTTTTGCACCTTCTTCACGAGCGCGTTGAGCTCCGCTCGAAGGGTAGGGCATCTTGTTGTTTGCCATCTTCTCCTCAGGACGTGCTTGCGCTTAATGAGATCCAGGATCCTTTGTGGCAGGAGAGGGCGTCTCCCGTCACTCCGGATGGTGCGCGCTGCTGTGTTCAGCGCGTCCTGGATGTCGGAGGTGATGGCGGCGGCTGCACTCTCCACTTCCTCTGCTGAAGAGACCGCCAGGGTCTGGGGTTTCCCCTCCATGGCTTCGACGTAAGTCTCCCAGCAGATACGGCGTCTGGGTCTGGTTTGTTTTGTAGGAGGGGCAGTTCCTGTGATTGCCTGGATGGGGCCCCCTGCAGTTTTTGCAGGTGGCCTGCTGGTCGCGGGGTCTCGTACACTGGCTGGCCCAGTGCGGTTCAGCGCAGCGTACGCAGGAATGCTCCCGATGACAGCCGTGTGAAGAGTGGCCGAAGCCCTGGCAGCGGTGGCATTGCGGGGGCCCCTTCTTCCCTCGCCACGCCTCCACTCTTATTTTCTTCATGTGGAGAAGCTCCGACACCCCATAGATGCCCGCGTGGTCCCGAGCAGGCCCCGCGAGCTGCACGAAGTATATGCAGCCCGGGCGTCCCGCTCTCGCGTTGATTTGCTTCGCATATTCTACGGGGTGTCCTTGCTTCTCCAGGGCGTTCATTAAATCCAGAATTGGAGTCTTCTCGGGGAGGCCCCTGACGGCCACTTTCATCCGCTTCTCGTCATCCAGCCCGTAAATGTTGAAAAGTGGCTTGATGACGTCTGTGGCCTCCCCTTTTTTCTTGGCTTCTTCAATGGCTGCTGCTGCCGTGTCCTCCAGCTTGGTCAGGTGACGTATCACGAGGCGGTATTCCTCCTCGGTACGGGGCTCGAAGAGCACGCCCTCTCCCTTCGGCGTGGTGAAAGGCGACTCTCCGAGCTCCTCGGCGATATCCTCCAAAACCTTCGGCCAATTTGGTAGAATGTCTGCGACGATGGCGGGGTATTTGGGTTTTTTATTTTTTTTTCTACCCTCGTCATCGTCGCTGCAAGGCTGCGTACTACTATCGCTCTTTTTAGTAGTGTTGTTATTATTTTTTTGGTTGCTGTTTTTTTTTGAGGTTTCATTTTTTTTTGCAGCCTTGCTGCCGTTGGTTTTGGAGCTCGCTGTTGCTGCGCCCGAGGGGAGGGCGGTGGCGGTTGCGTAGCTGGTACCGGGGGCCGCGGGTCGTTGCGCGGGGGCTCGGGGGGCTGCTGTTGAGGGTCCCGGTGTGGGGGCCATGAAGGGGGCTGAGTCGCTGGTGGCTGGGGCCTCGGTTGGGGGTCGCTCAGGTTGCGGTGGGGCTTCGGGTCTGGGCCGAAGTCTCGGGTCCGTGGGCGGCGAGATATTATGGCAGATCCTCTTCGTGTCCTGCCTGGTGGGGGGGCTGCACTCCGGCTTCCTCTTGACCGCCGATAGTTGGAGTAAAGCCGGGTGCTCCCCGAGGAAGCGTAGGAGGGCGACGTCATCTGGGGACAGCTCTACCTCCTCTCCCAGGGCGTACTCCCGCAGCCTGATGCAGGCCGCGGTCCATGTCTCCATCACGGGAGACATGTAACCGACTTGCCCCAGGCGGGCTACCAGGATACGGTCATGATCCAGTAGCTCGCGAGGAGAAAGTCGGTCTCTCTCTTCCTGCGGGATCGGTGAGAAGGTGCGTCCAGGGGCTGCATCTTCTGACCGCCACGGCTGTGGTGAGCCGTCACGGTCCGTTGTGAGGGCATCTGTGAATTCGGCGAGTTCTTCGTCGGATTCGGCGGCTGGTGTGGGCTCTGGCATCGGTGGTGTTGGTGCGGGTAGTTGTGGAAACCCGCTTTCCTGACTACCCACATGCCCCGCGGTGGCGGGGGGGTTGGTGTCTGACGGCGGGTTTCGTGTGGGTACTTCGTGAAACTCACGTTTGGAACTACCCACCCTAACCGAGGGGTCGGGGGGGGCCGTGAGTTTCAGCGGTGGGGCTGCGGGTGGTTTTAGAAAACCGTGTTGACGACTACCCACCCGCCCCGGAGGGTCGGGGGGGTGCTTCGGCTTCTCGTCCATGACGCTCGGGCTCAGTCGGTCTTAGTGGGCGGTGCCTGCGCGACGCATTACTGCCGGCCGTAGTCTGGGACTACGGACAGGGGTCCCTTTTCCAGGTTAGGCCGTTTAAGCGGCGCCTGGAGTAGTTTCCACTGTCTAGGGCGACCAGTAGCGGGTGCAGTGGGCAGCTGGCGTTCCCCTCCGGCGAGGCCGGGTGCGATCCGGCGAAGATTTCTTTGAAGTCCTTGCAGGATGAGCTGGTGCTGGCTTTGGGGGTGCGTCCGAGTGAGGTACCAGTGGCTCTCCCGAAAGGGCTGGCGCTGGCGGCCAACTCAGTTTTATTCCAGCGCGGCACGCGCCGCGCCTGCGCAGTGGCACGCGCGCGCTCTCGCTCTGGCACGCGCCCGCGCACCGTATATCTCCATCTCACTCTATTGTAAATACGTCTCTTTCTTGCTTTTCTCAAATTGTGTATAAATACCGTGAGTTTTGTAAATAAATTATCATTCTTGTACATACTACAAAGCGTTTCACTTCTACTACAAACCTTCTGATACACCAGTAGCCATAGCTTGCTAAAAACCTTATCCCGTTTTATTCCTTTTCTGTCGCTCAGGTAATGGCAAAGACAAGAAAATAATTAAGACTGTTAACCACCATACAAAGTAGCGATCCTTCGATCCGAGGTGACCCAAAAATACGTTGACAAAGAATTTTTAGGATTATTTTTTTTACTTACTTACTTACAAATCTTTTACAAAACGTCATCAAAAATTAAATCTAGAATAATTTAACTGAAACAAAACTTATTATTTTCAAAATATTCTCCTTTTTTCTATGATTGATAAAATCATCAAGCAAACGTTTGTTAGAATTACCAACATTATGCACAGTAAAAAATCTTTCTATGTATTTTTGGGCCAGCCTGTAGTTTTACCTAAGCGAGATCAAAGTTTCATATCCATACTAAAATTATAAAGGCAAAAGTGTGTATATCTGTCTGTCTGCTACATCTTCACGCTTAAACCGCTGAACCGATTTAGTTGAAATATAGTATAGAGATAGTTTGAGTCCCGGGGAAGGACATAGGATAGTTTTTATGTCGCAAATCATCCCTGAAGAGAGTGCAAAGGGGGGTGGAATTGAAAGAGTTAATGAATTGCCTAATAATTGAAGTAAGCAATGCGCGAATTGAATGATTGCTATTAGCATTATCCAGGCGCTATACCTACTTTAGCTGCTGTCACTAATTCCACGCAGACGAAGTCGCGGGCAAAGCTAGTATTTTATAATACCTACTATTCAATCCCTGTTTAACATCTTAACGATATCCATTAGTTAGGTACTCCACTAAAACTTTCTTACTACATACAGTTTTGAAGTTTTCAACAGAAGTTAGTGTGCAGGGTGCAGTCGAATGACTAGCTCGAATTTGTTGCTATCCAAATGGGGGTGGGGAAATAACTTTATTTTTATACCTCGACAGTGGCAAATAAGCACATGGCTCGCCTGATGGTAAACGGTCCAAGTTGTTTATGGACGCCTACTGTAACGTTGGAAAACCTGTTGAAAACCTGTACATTGTCCACACAACAATGACGAGTAAAGGTCACAGTCCATTTCCAACTACAGCTGCACTAATGTTGCGACGTTACTGTCATTCATCGTCTTGTCATTCATTTTACTACGGAAATTGACAATAACATCGACCTGTCGGAACAGTAGTACAGCTGCGGTCAGAAATGGAATGTTAGCTTAACGCATTACGCAACTTTGTTTAGTTATTTGCAGTCTTTATTAGTGAACTGTCTCTGGGATCGGTTTACAGCAGGATCATCCGTTTACTGCTATATGGGCATTCAACTAGTGCTAAATCTGGACCATAAAACGGAAAGTATAAACTTTTTTGGATGAGTTCGCAATGGGTTTTAGATGACAATGCAAAAATAAGGACAGGGCTTGTACCTTTATTTCACAGATTATTACCAAATTTTTATCAAAATAGTACATTACGATACAAGTGCGAATTACCTTTTCGCACGTATTGTCCTTAATCCCGCCCTAGGGCGGAAAAGTAGCACCATATGTACTGTAAATAAAATTTAACTAAAGGTGACATTCAAATTATTATAATTATGTACATATATGATTATCCGAAATGTCTGACACAGCATATTTTTTAGCTTACTTAAAAGTTTGTTCAGTATGACTTATTTATTCACCCCTCAGTATGTGGTAAGACATAACAAAATCACTGTGTTTAATAAGGTCAATGTGGCCAAATCCGTCATATGGAAAACTCCGTCTACAAGCGTTTTTTTTTTCTAAAACAGTACACGATTGGTAATTTCGTCCACAAAGCCACAAAGCAGCGATTGCTTTTAGTTTCAGTAGTCAAAAGCACATGGGCTCCTATCTCTACGGTTGTAAATAATAGCAATTGTATGCCTCTGCACGGAATTTTCCCTATGTCGGAATTGGCCGCATTCTAATTTTTTTTTATTATAATTCGGTGAGGTTTATATTCAGGATATTTAACCATTTTCGCAAATATATTAAGACCCTAGCTTATTATTTTCCTACTGGTCGGTTCATGGAATTGAGGGGATGAAAAAGTACATCCCATTCCGCGTGTCTTTTATACGGAATCACCCCACTGCTCTCTTGCATAATAAGCGGGGTATGCCCGGTTACTATGCAAACTGTTAGTTAACTATCGGTCGACAATTATCTTTGACAACAACGTAATTCTGTGGATGCAAATTGGAATATTAAACTAAATGACTATCAAAATACCTCACGAACAAATAAGTTAATAAATCTTTAATACAAATGTGTACATACCAAGCAAGTAAGGAGGGAATGGGAATTTAATTTTTAAAGACAACGCTATTATCTTGTTATCTTAAAAGGGTATGCAAATACAGATTAATGCCGTTCGTTTGTTTCTATTATGTTTAATCTATAAAACAATCATAAACGAGGCTGCAAAATAACACGCTTTTCCTAATAACAACCATAGGCGTTCTTTTGTTTCCATTGTGAAGGGTAAAACAAAAGACGGATCGTAAAAGTGATAACACTGATAACTGGTAAGTATACTTGACTTATTATTTTTACCACCAACAGCACGTGCTGCATATTTAAGGGCATTTCTCAGGAGGGCCATTTTTACGTGTCCAGGGCAATAAATGATTGAATTTACTGTTCAATAAATCTGAATTAATTTAGGCATGATCTTCAGCCTATATTCTGCCTGGGACACTAACAAATTATTTATTTATTATTTATATAATACAAGAAAAAAAATGTCAAATGCCAAAAATGATGTTCGGTGGGAGTGTCCCGCACCCAGATTTTGTGAAACAAAAAATTATTACTCAAGATGGGGCATTAGATCGGAGTTATTATGGGTATTCACGCATAAGGTATTAGTTAACTTATCATATTCTTTATATCACAATAATGTGTTTGCTCAACTCATTGAATAAAACCAAATTTACGATGTGTCCCGGGCTAGTGCCTGATTTCGGTGTAATTTGCAAAACATGTCGGTACTCCTTCAAAGTTGTAAACCAGGAACTCAGTGTCTCAAACATAGTATGCTTTAGTTGTGCCTTAACCGTTAAATAGAGTAGAGGTACAGTCACAGTATAATGAAGTGATTTTTTAAAGGTTTCACCGTCCTTCGGTGGGTTTGGTTCTATGTTTTTTTGAGATCGGTGGTGCATTTTACTCCGAAAGTTTTAGTGGATTTATCGTTATGGATGTGATTAAGAAATCCTCTAAAGTACGTAAATCCATCATTATTACATCTCCTCTGTATCACTCATGGTATTTCTGTAATTGCTAAAAAGCGATTAATTTTGACATCGCTGGTGTTGATTTCCTTGGATTCGGTGGATTTTTTGACCACCGATATCAAAAAAGTGATCACTGAATTCAAATCCTGCTTTGTAAACTAGGTTGTTGTACTAATTTATCTCACCTAAGAAGCGCAAGATACGTTGTATGAACGTAAAATTATCTTTGTAAGTAAATTAAGTCATAATAGGTACAAAAAATCACTAGTTTACTATGAGTAGTTTTTTTAAACCAGACGTGTGTTGAAACTTGTAGATCCAATGTTTCTTTCTCTGTCTTGATATTCTCTTCAAACCAATGAAGTAGGTAAATTATGTTAATTGTCGTCTGTATCACCTGAGGCCCTACACCTCGATACCTTTAAACATGTCAGCCATGGTAAATGAATGCAGTCAATTAGATCCCACTTCGTTTACAATAACTTGTGTATGTAAGTACTATGCAAGGTGCACCCAAGGGACAGGATGTTCAGAACAAGGGATTAAAAATAAAGTGGCCTTCTAATGTCCAGATCGCTTCAAAGACGCTGAGCGTACCTTACTGATCGATATTTCTAAAGGATAGCCATATACACAAATTGAACATAACAAATGTTTTAACAATCCTCAATGTCTTATGTCTTTAAGTCTAAATATAGGAGTTACAAATTAGCTCAAGTGTTTGAGGGTGCTGGAGATCTCCAGTCCAAAAAGTGTTAAAATAATGTTGTTTCATTGTTTCTCTTACAATGTGTTACGGTGCGGTGTGCGGTTAAGAAGATTAGGTATGACCTAAACCTTTTGAACACCAAGGACACTGAAGGTTGATGGGAGTTGTTGTGCCTAGTAGGACAATAATAGAGTTAGACCAAGATAACTGAAATAATTAACAGGTAATTAGATCTTCAAGCATTAGTCGACCACTTCAAATAGTTTTAAATTGATGGAGTTCACGCTTTAAAACTCTGTTATTCAAAAACACTTGTTTTCCGTATTGTATCACATTGTTTTATAAGTGCATTAAATATTTTTTGAGCATTGAACACCACTCATAAGTTTCTTGTTTATCGGATGTAGGTAACATAAGTATCTTTTTGATGCGTGTGCGGTCGGATTGTATGAAACAAACATCTTCTCCTTTATGGCACTAATGTGCGAATATGTGGTCGACATGTCTGAAACTCGTTCCAGGACCATACATCGCCCATCACCCTATTATATGAGGACAGTCAAATAGTGTGGGATATCTTCTAGAGATGTTGTTTTACAAGCCGTAATTAGGTTATTTTAAAATCTTCAAGTTATGTAAGCTTTCGAGATCATTAGCCTTGTTACATCGCTTATAATCAAATAAGAATGAAAAATATGATTAAAATGTAATATGATTGAGATATAAAATTGAAATATGATTTTTGTATATGCATTATTGAATTCGGTGACGCCAATTGATTTCAGTGCCTGCACATGATTTTGGTGTTTTTTTAATCTCAAATATCTTAAAAACTATAAGGTTCTAATGGAGGCCTCCACTACCAATATTTTTTATATTAAGGCTAGATTTTAGGAAATAAAGTCGCATATCAAATAAGTTTAAAAAAAAATTGGCACCGAAGTCAGGCACCGAAGGTCATCTCTGAGAAACGCCCTTAAGAAATAAACAATTCATGATAAATACTCGAGGGCTTTCGTGAGCTTTTTAAATAAATATTATCTGTTTAATATATTTAACCATAAAAATAATATATTACATAAGTTAACAAAGTTAACATTATTCATAAATTTTATAATCATTTTTACTTTTGAATGTCTAGATGAGTTTTAATATTATCACACCCATAAATTGGCACGTCAATTGACTTTGACAGTCTTTTTGTATTTTTTTCTGATCCCGAATCATTATTGAGCTTCGATGAGAGTTAAACTCGCTACCTTTCACGACTTTTGCCAAATTTAAGGGTTAACATTGGTTTGACATACTTAAGTAACTGTGATCATTATGATATACTTTTGAGGTTATGTACTTGCACTAATTCTTGCTTTGTGTTGTAAATAGGTACCAAAATATTTATTTCAAGGGCAACAGAAACTTCCATATAATCGAGGCAAACCCATAATATAAATTAAAAACCATAGGTTTCTATGCCGATTACGAAACGACGGTTAAGTCGTGTTGCCACCGGCCCATTGTCTCAGGTGCCAGAGAACAGATTAGTGCCGCGGCATTATCTACAGCGATACCGACGAACCTCTCTATCTATCCTTCTTCTTTATGTTCCTTATTTGTACATGTTTATCTCTTTTCATTGTTTCTCTTTTTAGGATTCCGTACCAAAAAAGTACGACTCTGTCGCGCCTGTCTGTCAAATCGCTAAATATAGATCTACTTAGGATACCTATTGGTTTTAATTTTGGAATAAGTTATGTTATGAACAAGGATAAACCATTTAGTTTTTATACTTTTTATTCATTATGGTGAATATTCAATAGAACATTTAAATATTAATGTTGTGTAAAAATTATGTTTTTTTTTAATAACATTTGCATTCTCACAAATATTAAAGAAAAATATAATCAGACCTGTATCTTGGCCACTTTGGCGTGTGCTTATTACTTAAAAACGACTCACGTTAGACCGGGCCGTGTCCGGGCCGAAGCTTCCGGCGCTTACTTTTCTATGACATAACAGGCGATCACGTGATGCTTTCCATAGAAAACAATGCGCCGGAAGCTCCGGCCCGGACACGGCCCGGTCTTACGTGAGTCATCCTTTATACTTGAAATTTCTATCTTATTTTATATTGTTGATTTTTTTAAGTAGGCACTGAGAACATGTAAATATTTAAGAGGAAGCACACAATGATGAGTTATATAAAATCATCGTTCTTGATCTAATCTATTTACCTATGTAATCTAATACCACGAGCTACACGTGTTCGGTAAAAGGATAATCCTTTATTTTATGTTATCACCGGAGAATATTTTCTCCTTATCTCACTTAAGTGCTAGAAAGAGACAAATATTAATCTGAGATAAAAATTACCATTAAAATAATAGACGGATGGGCTTTAAAGTGCAGGTAGGAGTTATTTCTGCCAGTGTCTTAATAGTGCTGGTTGTGAGAACACCAACTCAAATAAATATAATTCAGTTGCAGTTTAAAGTTTATTTGAGTTAGACTTACTTCGACCCATTTTTACGTGTTACGTATAAATAAGGTGAGTTTTTAATCTTAATTTTTTGTTTTTAAAGAATTTCATTAGTTATTCTTACTTTTGTATGTATTCATATTAACTGAGGAAAATAATGTGTTTTTTTTTATTTAACACGGTTTTTTCCAATTTTAGGGTTCCGTAACCAAAGGGTGAAAACGGGACCCCGCTGAGGGTGAAGACTCCGCTGTCCGTATGTCTGTCACCAGGCTGTATCTCATGAACTGTGATAGCTAGGTAGTTGAAATTTTCACAGCACATTTCTGTTGCAGCTACAACAACAAATAAGTACTAAAAACAGAATATAATAAATATTTAAGTGGGGCTGCCATACAACAAACGTGATTTTATTTGCTGTTTTTTGCGTAATGGTCGGAAAAAACTATGCGCGAGTTCGCCTCGATTCGATATAATACGTATTTTTCAATTTATTGGTTTAACTTCATGCAAACTTATTTCCCTACTTCAATATTTTTTTTTGTTCCAGATAAAAAAAAATGGACCAACCGAAGAACCTAGGGTTATTTAATGTAGAACGAGTATTGTCTGCAATTCATAATGTGACGAGACCTCAAACTGATCAAATAACACGAACAACGAACACGAACCAACACTCTGCAAGGACCAACCCACAACAACCAACATCAATCAATCAAAGATCATCAACCACCATCAGCAAAAAGGATGCTTTTTACCACAACAAGAAGAAGCTTAGAAGCGCAATCATGAAAGCCACAGAAAAAATTGACGAACTAACAAAGCTAGAACTCAGAGCAAGTACAAGTTTTATGGAGGCGAAAAAACCTGTGTTTAGTTGTTGCGAACAACAACATCCGCTAAATTTTCTAGATATTTTAAATATTCACCTGAAAAACGTACCAAAAGAAGACCGATTGGACACAGCATTTGAATGCTTAGAAGGAGCTGCAAAAGACTGGGCAGGAGCAAATAGAGAATACTGGTCTAACACAGACGATTTCGAAAAATCTTTTATAATAAGATTTTGGGGGAAAGCATCGCAACATGCGCTGCGGAAAAAAATCGTCAGTGGCAGTTATAGTGATGAAGATGAATCTATGTCTAAATATTTCATAAACCTTGTTTCTCAAGCAAGATGGCTGCCGAACAAAATTCCCGATGAAGAGCTTATAGCAGATATAATGAATCATTTTCCTAAACAAGTTCATGTTGGATGGCATGCCAGTAAAAAAAGTACGGTGTTAGATGCGGCGGAGTATTTAAGGAAATTGGATGAAATAGAAAGTTTGTTCGATTATAAAGAAAATAAACAAAGAACTATAAACTGCAAGTATAGGTTGCGTGAAACAGAGAACGTGGCACGTGGTAATAAAACTTCAAGTGATGTAGTTAATTATCAACATGCAAATAAGAAAATGAAACGTAATTTTTAAAATTATGAAACTGACGCATGTTATTCTCGTATTAGTTGTTACCCGTAAGCTAATTTTTGTGTGAAATTTCATAAATAAAATATAAATAATATAATGTATTTTTGTTTTATTAAGTTAAATATGCACACAGCAATCATTAAAATAGAGTCAGACCAAGATAGCTCTGCAGCTATTTTAATAGCACAGTAACAGGCCTATTCGGATTTCGAGATAATCACAAGATCTTGAGACGATTTAGAGATCAACTAGATCTACATTAGATATCGACTAGATGTGACTTGGATATCTAAGTCAAAACTTGTTGAAATCGTTCAAGAGGACCTCCAGAATCGCAGAAACGTCAAATTCGTCGAATCGAGCCGTAAGTGTTCTTTTAAACGTCAAACTTTTAGGAAATTATGACGTTTACATAACAATTGAACGTCTGTGCTATAAAAATCGATGCAGAGCTATCTTGGTTTTCCTTTTCCTATAACTCCCTACCTAAAGAGACGCAAATAAGATCAATACATACGAGTAAATGGGACATTGGGTCCTCTTTACACATTGATTAGTGTTCACTATGAGTTCATACATTTGCCACAAACATACATACCTACTTGCATACATTTGCAAGTAGCAATTTAGTACAAAGTTGTAACAACTTGTAACCAGGCCCTAGTTGACTGTTAATGATAATTTCCTAACTTTAAATTTTATTTTCACCACACCAGCTCGGAAAGGCTTACTTTGCACTTTAAAAACTGATAGCAAAGTTGCATTTTATTCACATGTGAGGCAAAGTAATCAAATGCAAATTTTGAGTTGTTTTCTTATGTTTGCTTGTAGATTTGACATTTGAATGATGATTTTGGATGATAAATATTTAATTAAATTCATTTGGATTTGATTTGGTTTGATTTTGTTTGATATTTTACATTTAATATTTGCTTCGGGTTGGTGTGGTGAAAAAATTTGTGTTTCACTCGGGGGCAAATTTTGTTTAACCCTCGTGCTTTAAAACCCTCGCAACGCTCAAGATTCCATTTTTCAAACCACTCGCTACGCTCGTGGTTCAATTTTGGAATCTTTCGGTTGCTCGGGTATCAATATTAGCACGAGCGGTTAAACAATAACTTTGCCCCCTTGTAAAACAAATAACTATTGTCCGCTACGTAGTGGAAATGAAAAATCCTTAACTAAGTACGATTATTAAACATTATCAAACTGCACTCGGGATTAATCGCGTATTTAAGTTTTAAAATTTACCTCCGACGTTTCGAGGACGGCGTTGTCCCCGTGGTCTCGGAGAAGACTGGCTCAAGTTGACATCAACATCTTCTAGCCGCGCGAGTTTTTCGAATTACCCGCACTTGATCTTGTTTATCAGTCTGAACGTTTTGCGCACTAGGGATGTTACTCTGTCGACACACAACACTAACGATATTCGATTTATCGACTGTCGATATTCTTTTCCGCTTACATATACTAATGACTGGATTCCATGTGGATGAGATCTTAAAACCCTCGTCCCGATTAAAATTGCAATGTAAATTTTAAAACTTAAATACGCGATTAAGTCCCGAGTGCAGTTTGATAATCCTTAACTAAGTGTTTCACAATATATACAATATAATATATACTTATTACTTACATTATATTAATTCCATATAATTAATTCTAATATTAAACATTTCCTGCATTATAAACTCTACCACGTGATATATTATGTAACTTACAGCAATAAATCTGGATGCGTCATAACCAGAGACGCCACGTTCAGGATGACTCACGTCTCACGTTAGACCGGGTCGGGGCCGGGCCGGAGCTTCGTATTCTATGGAAAGCACCTCGTGATCACCGATCAGCCGTCATAGAAAATGACATGTCGGACGCCTGGTCGCCGGTCTAGCGTGAGTCATCCTTTATTCTATTCTCTCATTCATAAAATTTAGTAAATTATTTTAAAATTTCTTCTCTTTCTTATAAACAAAAAAGATAAAACGACAAATAGGGACATACATAAGTACATTTTTAAACGGCTTGTTAGATTCGACAGACGCTTATCATATCAACTAATGGGATTTTTTTCACTTTTTTTAACCGACATCCAAATCTCAAAAGGAGGAGGTTATCAATTCGGTTGTATGTTTTTAATTGATTTTATTTCGATACACAAATGAAAACTTGAAGACAGATAACCAACGATAATAAAATTAGGTTATAAAAGTAAAATGATTCCGCAAAAAACAACGTACCTATATAGTCCGACAAGAAATTGTAGAAAATTGTTGAGGGCGCCACTTCCTACGTAACTGCTTGGCAACAATTTAGTATGGAAATTTTTAGTTCCATTTAATTTCTACAATTTTGTGTCGCACGTTATCAGCTCTATTGCGCATAAAACCCTAGGGCTGATTTAGACGGCGCGCGAACTCACATGGGATTTTAGTTACATTGCAGACTGTTGGTTACGTCCAATTCAACCGACCGGCGATCAAAACCCGCAATGTAATAAAACTCGCATGCGAGTTCTCGCATCGTCTAAATGAGCTAGGCACCCTATTTTGTCCCAGTCTCTCCTACATACAGCAAACAGGTTTAAAGTTCTTTCGGCTACTCTTAAGAGCCAACGGGAGTGGTCATTTCTCCATACAAACGTACTCCTCGTTTTCCTCCGTGGTTTTTGAAGCTAGAGCAATGATTTTTTCAACACCGATTAATATTGTCAATATCTGTGTCGGACCGTTTTGCTTTTTTTGATATTTTTGTTTTTTAAGGCGCTAGAGCCCTTCAAAAATGGCCAAAATGGCCTAATTGACTATGCCGCAATGAGAGGTGTGGCATTCAAAACTGATATCAATTAGCCAAAAAAGCAAAATGGTCCGACACAGATAATTTCATAATCATTTAGATTTCCAAATTTGCTTACGATTGGTTAAGTTTTGGAGGAGGAAACAGAGGAGTACGAAACCTCGATTTTTGAGATTTTTACGCAGGATTTTTCGCCTTGTCCTTATCGCACTACTTTTAGGTGCCGCTTCCGTTAGCGAGACGGGTATATTTACCTAAAATATTTAAAAGTCAGCTCCTGTTTCGTCTTAATCGTAAGTCTACTTTTTTCACATGAAATAAATGAACAACGACGATAACGCTATCTCTTTCTATAGTAATTCTATGTCTTCTTGTCTGCCCTCCCCTGTCACTAATGATAAGGGAGAGATAACGCAAAAATAACATAAATACCATGCTATTCTTAATTTATCAACAGTATGACACAGGTCCACTGAACAAGTGAAGGACAGCGGTCCACTGAACAAGTGAAGTGAGTTAAAGTTCAACTTTAGGAGACTATGTAGTATGTAATGTAATTTACATATTTGTATTTTGTACAATAGAGTATAAATTAATAAATCTTAATCGTATCAGTGAATATCATTTGTTTTCGACTAAACAACTTATTGCTGTTCTGAGTACCTGTTTCTGGTAAGCAATCAAAATAATTTATGATTCATATATTTTTCACCACACCAGCTCGGAAAGGCTTACTTTGCACTTCAAAAACTGATAGCAAAGTTGCATTTTATTCACATATGAGGCAAAGTAATAAAATGCAAATTTTGAGTTGTTTTCTTATGTTTGCTGGTAGAATTGACTTTTAAATGATGATTTTGGATGATAAATATTTAATAACATTCATTTGGATTTGATTTGGTTTGATTTTGTTTGATATTTTACATTTAATATTTGCTTCGGGTTGGTGTGGTGAAAAGTTTGTGTTTCACTCGGGGCAAATTTTGTTTAACCCTCGTGCTTTGAAATCCTCGATCGCAACGCTCAAGATTCCATTTTTCGATTCCAATTTTGGAATCTTTCGCTTGCTCGGGTATCAATATTAGCACGAGCGGTTAAACAACAACTTTGCCCCCTTGTAAAACAAATAACTATTTTTTAGGAGTTTGTCTTGAGCTAACTTAATTGTGTAAATGTTATTAAACAATTTCAATGATATAAAGTATTTAATAAATCATATTTTATGTATTAAATACACTTATGTTTCATTGGGTGTTTAACAATAAATATTTTAATTGAGATTTATTGGAAAATTTCTGTCAATTAATTAATTTCCAAATGACATGTCTCACTGGGAGAATTTACCACGCGAAGGATTAACATATTTAGGGTCTTTTACAAACAATAAAACGTTTGTTTTTATTTTCCAGATTTTATCACAATGGCGATGAAAAAGAAAATAGAAGAATTAAGGACTGCACTCCAAAGAATCACTTACGTAAGAGAAGGTATCAAAGTCTCCGAAACCACATTATCAAAAATGTGTTTATCGCCACAAGAAAAACAATGCGCCACTAATGTCCAGAATGAAAAGGTACTATCAGCGATAGCCAAAGTGGACAATATACACACAAAACTAAATGAACTAGAAGAACAAATGAAGGCGGACTTGAATAATATTAAAAGGCCAGAATTCGCGTCACCCAAATTCCGTCATCCGCTAAATTTCCTTGAAGATCTAACCGATTACTTAGAAGAGATACCTAGTGAATATCGCACAGTTGAAAACATAGTTGATTGTTTACAAGGAGATGCTTACAGCTGGGCAATAATATTTAAAGAGCGTTGGTTGAATATTGAAGATTTTAAGAAAGATTTCCTTCAACAATACTGGGGCCATGCTGAACAGAGTTTGCTGAGGAGAGAAATTGTTTGCGGTGTTTGGGATAGTAAACAAGAGACTATGACAGAGCACTTTACTTGTCTGGTAGCTCAAGCGAATTTACTTACAAGGAAAATCGCCGATGAAGACCTGGTTTTTGACATCATGAACCATTTTTCAGATGTTGTCCTAAATAGTTGGCAGGTAACTGGGCAACGCACTATCTCAGCAGCAGCTGCTTTCCTACAGAAAATGGATAATGAACTACCAGATAGGTGGAAAAGTACTGAAGTTCGGCCGAAAATCAGAAAACCGATGTTTGGTGACAACATAATAGATTTAAATGATACAGATGAAGATAATGATGATATAGAAGACGAACCTATGATTAGTTTTAACGGAAAAAATCGAGTCAGTTCAATTGAACAATGCGAAAAGTTGGTGAAAGAAACTGTGAATATAGCGACTCAATTTACAGAAAAGAGTAAAGAAGCCCTTGCGCAGGGTTCAGGTACTCAAATGATGAATATCATTGCTCAAAAACCATTGTGGGAAAAGATGTGGGCAAACGTTGAAGAAATTGCTAAATTCGTTCAAAATACTAAAACCTTAAATAATATTTAATTACTTACTTATGTCAAAATTACAATTATTAAAATAAAACATAACTTACCTATTTAATACTTAGGCGCTATAATAGTAGAAAGAAGTAGAATAAGTAGTAGGAATAGACTAATCGACGACGTTTTGTGTCTTTTTTTACTAAATCTGACTGATAAACAGTCATATTTGCATTTATCTAGTTTTGATATTGGTTTGTGTGTTCTTTATATTTTAAAGAATTTAAGAGCCAACAGGAGTGGTCATTCCTCCATACAAACGTAGTCCTCGTTTTCCTCCGTGGTTTTTGAAGCTAGAGCAATGATTTTTTCAACACAGATTAATATTGTCAATATCTGTGTCGGACCGTTTTGCTTTTTTTGATATTTTTGTTTTTTAAGGCGCTAGAGCCCTTCAAAAACGGCCAAAATGGCCTAATAGACTATGCCGCAATGAGAGGCGTGGTATTCAAAACTGATATCAATTAGCCAAAAAAGCAAAACGCTCCGACACAGATAATTTCATAATCATTTAGATTTCCAAATTTGGTTACGATTGGTTAAGTTTTGGGGGAGGAAAAAGAGGACTACGAAACCTCGATTTTTGTCATTTTTACGCAGGATTTTTCGCCTCAGCTGCAGTTGTCCCTATCGCACTAATTTTAGGGGCGGAGTCAAGTTTCTAAATACGTACACAGCCAGAAAAGTGATGGGCAATAGTCGACATTTAATGTCGATAATCTAGTGATGTAAGAAGTTATCGATAAACCGTCTTGTGTGAAAATATCTAGATCCTAAGATACAAGGGGTTTTGGGTTGAGAGTAGGGAACACATTTTTGTAGTTATGATATACAATCTATTATGAACTTTTTGATTCTAATATTTCAAATTAGAAATCAAAATCAAAAATATTTTATTGCATGGTTAAAATGGGTTAACAAAATTTTTAGGTACCTACAGGCACGCTTCGTAATTGTCGAGCAATTTAGGGTCCTAGCTGAATTGGTTGTTCCATACTTACTCGTGCTCTATGGAATGTCCAATTTAGCTAGAACCCTAAATGGCTCAACAATCACGGGGCGTGACAGTACAAATGATTCATGTTCTGTATATCCTGCCCTACAATGGCGTTAATATTTGGTTGTCATGTCTATACTTCGTTTTTAAGCATTATTGAAAAAAAAATAGTAAATACTAATATTAACCACTAAGTACATAACTATTACAAAAAAAGCTAAATAATTATACGATTGCATGCTTAAAAAAGACACGTCACCTTCACTCTAATGCTAAACAAACGAAGAATAAGAACTAACAGCGATAAGACCGCCTGTTGCTACCTTTATCTACATTGTAAATCGGTTTTAGGGTTCCGTACCCAATGGGTAAAACACGGGACCCTATTACTAAGATTCCGCTGTCCGTCCGTCCGTCTGTCACCAGGCTGTATCTCACGAACCGTGATAGCTAGACAGTTGAAATTTTCACAGATGATTTATTTCTGTTGCCGCTATAACAACAAATACTAAAAACAGGATAAAATAAAAATTTTAGTGGGGCCTCCCATACAACAAACGTGATTTCAGTCAGACCAAGAAAAGTCTACAGCAATTTTGATAGCACACGCAGTGCAAGTGTTATTTATATGTCATAATTTCATAGAAGCGACGTTTGAAATAATACTTGCACTGCGTGTTCTATCAAAATCGCTATAGATTTTTCTTGGCCTAACTCTACTTTAAATTACAAAGTAAGGCCTAAATTATAAAATAAGGCCCATCAATGTTTTTTTTTTTGTGTTTATTAAACTTGATATTTTGTCTATAGTATTAGCGGACATGGCCTCAAAATTTAAACCCGCTTAAGAATCGGGCCTTATTTCGTGCATTATATACAATACTACCCATTTTTGTGTAGTCATTATTTATACTATAGAAGCATTGTTTGAGTAGCCAATTATTTAAACAGTATTTTTTTAAAGGGCAACGGTGGCAATATTTTAAGGTCTGGATAATAAGATACAGATCTTAATAAGGATATCAATGTAAGTGAATGTTACCATGACTACCAAACAAACAAATGTGATAGAATTTGCCAGCTGGCATTGTAACATTCAGACAGTTACCTATGTACCTAATCTGAAATATGAATAAATTAGTAATATTTTAAACAGGAAAGTAAACCGAATTTTGGCCTTTTGCTGGACACAATCACAATAGTAATTTGTTTTACAAGAGGGCAAAGTTTATCGCCACCGGTTGATGCATTTGCAGCACCAATGGTAGAAAATGCAAGCTCATCATCAACTGCATAATCGACGTTTGATATGACTATTGAATCCGAGCTTTTTGATCATGAATCATGATAAAACAAAATTTTAGAAGGTCGCAGAATAGTGGATTTAAAATATTTATTTTCTGTGATCTCAAATATCAGGCACGATCATACAAATTGTACATTTGCTGATCTTGCCTTTGTCATTGAAAGACGTAAGGGTTTACACAGAGAATATATATTTAAGTGTAATATGTGCAAAAAAAAGGAAACGATACACTCTGAAGACCCAAAAAGAAAATGTTAGTAAATACTGCTCCTCCCCATGGTTACTTGGTTCCTTATTCAACCTACCTGAAATTAAACGAGTAGGTTAGTAAATTATATCATTTTACATTATAAAGTTAAATGTTTAGGTATCTCAATCACTTACTCACTGGTGGACATGGACGCAAAATTTTTGCCCATCTACTTATACTATCTTATAAAAAATGGAATTTTGAAAGTTAGCACGCTTAAAGTTCGTTTTTTTTGCATTAAGGTAACAGATTTTGACATGTCTTATTAAAAATTACCATTGAAAAATAAGTCATAGCAAATATGTTAGAATTATAAATCATATTAATCATATTAATGAGCAAGAGCACCCTAAACCGGCGAGCGTGTATGAGGAATGTTATGAATGTGAAGGAAGCGAAAGTGGTATGTCAGGATCGTAGCAAGTGGAAATCCGTGGTCTCTGCCTACCCCTCCGGGAAATAGGCGTGATTGTATGTATGTATGTATGTATGTATGTATTAATCATATACTTTTTTATATTCTTTTGCTTTCATAAGTAATATAAACTAATTTTTGAAAGCGTTTTTCAATAATTATTAATAAAAAGACACGTCATGATTGTTTACCTTCTTTCTAATGCTAAAAAATAACGAACTATAATAACCGGGCCTTATTTGGTACAGAACCTTGATTTGATAGGTACATCGGATATTCTGGGCCCCTGAGTTTGTTACGTAAAGGACAAAATGGTGACATGTGGTTAGAGCTGATACTGTTAAACTAGTGGTTCTGTGCGCTAAGTATAAAAAATAAGCTTCAGCGAACTCATTAAGCCTAGAAAAAACCCTACACCCTAAGTACTGCCACTTAAGTCAGTCTTGAGTCTTTGAATCAATTTCCGTAGTAGTACTACTACTACTAAGGTACTAGGAGGTAATAAGGCCTATAGTAGGTATAATAAGGCCTACCTGAAAAATAATGTTCTTACAACAGTGTAACCGTGTTAGTTATTTGAGTAACATATATGTAAAGTGATACAATTAAAAGCTAACAGCAAACCAGTACATAAATTATATCTTATGTACTTCTTATGAATTACACTCTTATAAAGGTTTCGGCTAATTACGCTTAATTACTTGAATAAAGGTAGATGAATTGCGTGCGGTCCAATAGGTAACCACAACTCACGGAGTCCAAAACAATAAGCTGATCAGCAAAGTCAAGTAAACAAAGCCAAGTCACAGTAGTAGAAAGATTATCGAGTTCCGTAAACGTAAGCCGGGTCAAAAAATTCAATCGCAACACAGTAAGTAATAAGTGAACGCCTCGTGGCAGTAACGCACGAAAAATAACATTGCAAATTGTCGGCAATGAGGCGCGCGCGGGTGCAAGCGTACGCATCTGTGTGCGTGCATTACACACACAAATACAGTCTCTCACGCCCCGTCAGAGCGACGGGTATATTCAGCTTGAAATCTCAAAATTGACTTTTAGCTCAGCTCCCGTTTCGTCTTAAGGGCATTTACTTTTCTACTGTAACATAACTAAAATATATATACTCATAGATTTTGTTAGAACAAATCGATGCACAACTATTTTGTATAGTACATGTAAGCCATAAGCTATTAACATGTAACTAAGTATTAAATATCTTCGATTGAATAAATGTATTATTAATAAACCTGTGTTTTATTTTTTTGTCATAATGCATACTTCTATTACCTTTACTGAAATGTTTCATATCTCAGTTAAGGGCCCCATAAAAGTATAAGCTACGGTAAATTCCAGGACCTTTGACCTCCTTTAACTGAAACCACGTTTTCCATACTTTAGGCCCGGGGTCCTTAAGGTCCTTTGGCCCGATAGGAAAAAAACCACGAAAAAATGTCTAATTTTCGTAAAAAATAACTAGTGAGCAATATTGCAACATAGAGTTTATTTTCAGAGTAATTGAGTTACAAGGTAAATACCCGCCTGACGGCCATATCCTTTATGTATTTGTTTGTTCTTTGTTTTTAGCCTACGTTAGTTAGTTTTAGTTTTATATTCCATTTATGCTTTAAGTTTCATCCTGTTTAGTTGCTGGCTGCTCGATAAAGTTTATCCATTATTTTACCGTGAAAATGGCGGATTGCCAATAGGAACACGTCTCGGTTCTGTTCGGCTCCAGTAACTACATTTAAAGCTTATACCAGAACTATATGCTTATATACAGGAGGACAGTTCTTACTGACAATATTGTTATTGATATCACTAGGCAGAACACGCGCACCAATAATCGCACTATGATTGCAATGACACACATCAATCAAAACCAGAATTCAGAATTTGTTTCCAGGAAGTTTTTAACCCAGGGGCAACTAAGGCCTATAGATAGGTAGATAGGTACCTACCTACTTGACTAGTTTAAAAATTTACCAGTCTAAGGGCCAGTTGCACCAACCACATTTGACAGACTGATCAACGTCAGCCGGCGCCCCCTGGCACTTTACTATGAAACTTTCCATACATAAAAATTTAGCGAATTCTTTAACGATACAAACAGTTTGGAGCAACTGACCCTTAGTCTCTCAATCTAAAAGTAATATACCTACATCGCTACTACATTTATAGTACCTATCTGAGATTAGGGTAGGTACGAACGGTTTTTGAGCTCAATGCAGCCTGGAATAGTCCACATTTTTTATGTAAACGTGTTCAAACCTTGCTGAAGGAAAAACCACTTAGTAAAGCTCATAAAATGTGCGATATAATACCCTATTTTAAAGGCATTAAGGACTTATAAGTGGTTAAGTTATCGTGGTGTTTTAGAATGGGAAAGGTGCCAACTCGCACCTTCTTTAGGTAACGTTAACGAGATTTTCAAGGCATTTTAAGAGTATTGTTTCGTGTTGAATATTCAATGATACTGATTTCAGACTTGTTCGGAGAAAGTGTTGAATTTGTATACATACCTAGTCATTCAAGTAGGTACAGGACGTAAGACGTACCTAATACTTATTCAGATTTTAAAAATATGGTATTGATTTGTTATGAATCTCCCATAAGGCGCATAATTAGAGTGAGGACCTCAGATTTGTACTGATGCAATGCAATGTTTTGCAATTACCATTCACCGTAGTTCATTCTAAGTTATGCATTAACTTTGCTATTCTACCTTATTTTTTATACGCCTTTTTATACGATAAAATACTGGAGTTAACTGCGAGCAGTAGACCAACAAAAACAAACAAAAATGTAGTGCTTTAACTAAACACACAGTTTTGTAGTTTTCTACTTCGGCGGTAACTTCCCATTATGGTCGCTGAGGCTTGTCCGCATTCCCTATGAAGTACTACAGAGTAAAAAATACTTGTTAAAAATATGTTGAGCCTTAAGAATATAAAATGCCCTTTTACAGTAGATATGGTGTAGTTTACTGCTTTAGTGCGGTAATGGTAACCTATGTTGAAAATTGAAAGGGCAATATGTACTATAAATTGTACGATACACGTGCGAATAGGTAATTTTCCACTTTTTGCACTTGTATCGTAATTTACTATTACAGTTTCCTTACATTTTTATTCTAGTTTTTATTGTTTATACCAAATAGAATTTCAAATAGAGGAATATTGTCAGAGTAAATTATGTAGTCAGTACATTTAGTGCCATCTTTCGACACAAATGATTAACACTTTTAGAACGCCATTTGACTTTGATCATTATTTTTTCACTGATATGTGTTACATCTGTTAAATGTCAAAAAGTATCGCCATCTACACGAGAATAGGCCAAAGGTGTGGCGCCATAGCTCGAAAAGATGGCGCCATACCTGCAAATACTAAAGCCCTTGCTACACGGTCGCCGACAAGCCTTCTAGCCGTCTGACCTTGGACTGTCCTTGGTCAGTTTTGGTCAAATTTTGTTGGTAACAACTGTCTACACTACACGGTCCGGGACGGACCAAGGCCGCGCAGTCTGAAGGCTTGTCGGCGACCGTGTAGCAGGGGCTTAAGTACAGATTAAAATACTTAAAAAAATAAAAGCAGGTAAAATACTCGCCATTAAAACGGTCCATCACTAGTAGTGAAACAGCAGACCCTCGTTCCTAAATGCGTCGTAGCTATTTGGGTCAGCTCGCTGTGAATGTGACGTCATTTTATGACTTCATGGAGAGTGGTTAAAAAAGTAGCTAATGTGTGTCCTCATTGGGGCGGTCAAGGGCGGGAAGAGTCAATATTAGTGGAGCCATGGCCCAGTGGAACGCAGAACAAACGGAATGGGTACGGGATGTTTTTCAACCCTTAACCAAATTTTGCGTGATAAATAAAGCCTGACCAGTAATATATGATTCTCGAAAGCATGGGTGAAGATCGTGCTGTAAAGAGAGCATACTTGGGTCGACCGACTGGACGCCGTCCTGTAGGTCGTCCTATCGGTGGGCAGATCGAGTGGAGCAGACTCCGGGAGCTCGGCGTCAGTGAAAACTGGCGTGAATCCGCGCAGGACCGAGTAAAATGGCGTGCTCTTGTGTTGGCGGGCAAGACTCATTTGGAGTCATCCATTAATTACGTCACACGAATTTCTAGGTTTTTTGACCCCTCCCCCCCTCCTTGTCACACTTGGTCACATTTGGCAAACCCCTCCCCCCTAGTGTGACGTCACATTTTGTCTACGAAACCGCCAAATCGAATTAAGTAAGTACCTAAGTATTATTAATATTTTATCAAAATATTTTTGACGATATAAATATTAGTAATTTTATAACCCAAAACTGCTTAGGAAAGAAAATTATACGAATAAAAACGATTATCGTTTTAAAAACTTGTTATTTAAATGTACAGCGAATAAAATAATTTAAATAAATTTTCGGTTACTGATGAATTTAAAGTGACGTCACAAAGTTTGTGTCTCCCCCCTCCCCCATGTCACAACATGTCACATTTTCTTGACCCCCTCCCTCCCCCTAAACGTGTGATGTAATTAATGGATGACCCCTTTTGGGTCATCGCGCCAAACTAGTAAGTAAGTAATATACGTATAATATGACCAATTGATCATTGTCAAGAGGGCGCTGTTATTCTCATAGTATAGGGTGACAGCAACATGGCGCGTGATCATAAATATTCCTAGTCAGACTTTAAATTACTTCTAACTTCTGCCCGCAACTTTGTCTGCGTGGAATGAAGATGATGATGATGATTAATAAGAACTATCCTATGTAAGTAACAGAGGGTTTGGTCCAATTTATGCATATACAAAAGCTAATCCAGTTCAGTTCGCGCTAGAACTCAAATATAGGGTTTGTAAGTTTGCTACCGGGATTCGAACCCGGGAAGAAAATGCAGCGATGATTTGATAACAAAAAGAATGTAGAATTGTGCGCCTATAAACGAAAAAAGATTTTTACGAAAGTAATTTCGTTTGGTTTTCGCAGAAATTTTGATCGTAAGATGCGAAAGAGAAATTCTTAATTTACAAACTTTTGCAATAATCTAAGAAGCTCCTTTTTAGGATTCCGTACCCTTAGGGTAAAACGGGACCCTATTACTAAGACTCCGCTGTCCGTCCGTCCGTCCGTCCGTCCGTCTGTCACCAGGCTGTATCTCACGAACCGTGATAACTAGACAGTTGAAATTATCACAGATGATGTATTTCTGTTGCCGCTATAACAATAAATAGGTACTAAAAACAGAATAAAATAAAGATTTAAGTGGGGCTCCCATACAACAAACGTGATTTTTGACCGAAGTTAAGCAACGTCGGGCGGGTCAATACTTGGATGAGTGACCGTTTTTTTTTTTGCCGTTTTTTGCATTATGGAACGGAACCCTTCGTACTCGAGTCCGACTCGCACTTGCCCGGTTTTTTATTATTTGTTCGTATGTTGTGGCTGAGAGAGAATATTCTGGTTGTAATTTTTTTGTACAGCTGGTTTGGTAGCCTACCTACGTCAAACTTAACATATTATGTAAAGCCACAGAATAAGTTATATAGTACCAGTACCTTACAGAAAGGAGACTTCCTACAAAACCGAAGTTTGACAGCGGTTCAGGGTCGAATCATACCGTCGCTCTCTAATATATGGCACTATCCCTTTCGTCTATTTAGGGTTGTCAAAATTCAAGCCATTGTCTTATCTGTGGTCGTGCACGCAAAGGGACGTCAAGTTGTGTCAACCCTAATAATTGCTCGGAGCAATACTGAACCGAACGGAGCCGAGTTTGCCCGAAGGGAGGAGTTTCGCACCCCTGACATAGCCAATACACACTTAAATATTTCATGCGCTAATTATCTTTTGATTATGTAGCCTTCAACATTAATTACAATTAACATGAAAATAAAGTTCAAGGCTAAACGTAATGAAACATTAATATCATTCAAATACAATTGGAATAAATGTGATTTCACGCAAATATGGTGGTCGATTCTAAATTCTAATTTTAAAATGTGCTATGATTATGAACTGGCTTTGATATGACCTTGACGCTTGTCTTGGTGATTAACAAATAAATAATAATAAATATTATATGACATTTTTACACAAATTGACTAAGCCCCACGGTAAGCTCAAGAAGGCTTGTGTTGTGGGTACCTACTCAGACAACGATATATATAATACTAGCGACCTTCCTCAAGAATCATTCCATTGACAGATGAAAACCGCATGAAAATCCGTTCAGTAGTTTTTGCAAAATCGCTTGCACCCCAAACTTTAAAACGTCACGCCTCCTTCTATTACAACCAATCACGGTCGTGCAATAAGTATATTGCATCGGTATTGTTTTTGGGTTCTGACCTGACCAACCCAAACATGTGTTGACCATCGATATTGGTCTATCAGTTGCATTTTAAACGGCCTCGTGTCAACAACGCTTTCCTTAAGTCACAACAAGTAAATTTTAAATTAAATAAATTGAACGTTCAGTCACCATGCCAGCAAACTTAAGTGAATTGGAGAGAAGTAAAATTGTAGTCCTGTGGGAGCAGGGTTACAAGAAAGCGCAAATAGCAAGAGAGTTACACCTTACGGTAAGTTAATAAACTCCATTACACTAATCAGTTATTTCTTGTGCATGGGAGCAAAGTCGGTGCTCAAAAAAAATACATAAAATAGTTCTATACCTATAGATTACAGGAAAACCTGATGAAATTACAAATGTCGGTCTTGAGAAAAAAAAAGGGGAAAAATTGTGTAACTTTACGGAACTCATGGGGCGCGAGTCCGACTGCACTGGGCCAGTTTTTATAAAAAGCCGAGTGACCTTTTATTCATGTGCTACGTTTTTTTTGTATTTTGTAGCTATAATCAATACTGTACTCCTTCTTAATATTGTTATTTTATCTTTGTTTGCAGAGGAACACTGTCGCTAAATGGGTTAACCATTACGAGAGTGATGGCAACGTTACTGCAAGAAGGCGACCAGCTCCACGTAGTATAATTAATCCAGCCGGCGTGAGAGAAATTATGGCAGCCTTCTACCTGAATCCGTTTACCCCGACGCGGCATTTTGCAAATCAATTTAACTGCCACATCTCAACCGTCCGGCGAGCTCTTCATGATGCCGGAATACACTGCCGCATTCCGGCTGTGAAAATACACCTTACAGATGCTCATAAGGCACCACGTCTTAGGTTGGCCGAAGAAATGGAAAATTTTGATTTTTCATGCGTCATATTTGCTGACGAAAAGACTTTCAAGTCTATCCAACATGGCCGGAAGCATTTATGGTGCATGAATAATACCCGGTATAACCCTGAAAACGTGCTGCCAAATCAAGAGTCTGGAAGAGTGACGGTTAATATGTGGGCGTGGATGAGTGCTAATGTTCCTGGTGAGCTGGTATTTTTACCAGAAAGGGCCACTGGGGAAAATTACCTCTCAGTACTGAGAGATGTACTGCTGCCGTCGGTAAGAGCTATCTATCGAGCGACAGAAATGCCTGAAATATTGTTAGTCCATGACAACTGCCCGATCCACAAGTTTAGTGTCGATTAGTCACGGACTGGATAACGCGGGAACCTGAAATAACAACATTACAGTGCCCGTCCGCTCCCCGGATCTCAATCCCATTGTAAATTTATGGGCTATTATGGTTCAGCGGTGGGACATGAGAGCCGAAAGGACCAAGGAGGCAACTGTCGACCATGTTAAAGAGGTTTGGGATTCGCTTAGGGTAACTACTGTGTGTGAAAACTTGGTAGGATCAATGAACAGGCGGTGTACAAAGGTAAAGGAGGCCGGAGGGGCAATGACCAAATATTAGCTGGATAATTGTTAAAAACATTGTGAGGAAACCTGCATTCATCTGCGAAGAGATTCAAAGGTGTGTGTCCATTATCCGCTAGCCGTAGTTTCTTTAGCATTTCATTACATGAGAGGCCTCTGCCCATTAGTGGGCATTCTGTTCATGGATTTCGCCAACTCTTCCACATAAAGTATAGGTATAGGTAGTATTGTTATGAATTCTCTCGATTTTTGTAGAGCATTATCAGTATTATCACTAAAAACAGGTCGTACGCGGGGTAGTACGCGATTAAGACACGTTTTTAGTGATAATTTGTAATTAGTTATGTTTGTGTAGTGCTAAATTAATTAAATATAATTATTACGTTGTTAACTTATTATAGTTTAAATTTAGTTTAGTTTCAAGTTAATTTTAATGTAATTTATTAATTTAATGATTGAGTATATTTAGGTATAAGTTTTAATTTCTAATAGGATTAGTTGTATTGATGGTTTTTTGTGTAGTGTATATATGCGAGTGACCTGAATACTGCCCAACACGCATAACATAACATAATAACATTAATAACGCCTATCAGCCGCAACACCTATTGGAAAACTTATTCAATCGTATACTTACTTATATATGCTGATGATGATTTTATGTAAAAGGTGTTTTAGTTTACTTAGTACTAAGTTTATTACCTATATTCGCTAATGTAGTGTGTGTTAACTTTGTTTTCATTTAAGTTAAAATTAAGTTGTGGGTACTAACCCTATAAAACACATTTTACATATTACACACGAATATCGAATACCTACCAAGGTATTCGATAATCTATTGTGAGTACTGTTAATTGTTGGTTGTGTGAAAAATTGTAAAACCGATTTATTTTAGGAATGATGTCTAAAAATTGTTTTGAGAATGAATAAAATATAATACAAAATATTTGTATAAACTTTACAAACCCAACAATGTGTTACTATTTACGACTTATATCCTCGTTGGTTAAAAGTGTAAAGCAGCTAAATAAATGAATTTTAGAAAATAATACGATTTGTATCTGCTTACAACGGCGATAAAGTTGAAATTAAATTAATTTTGGAAATGGGTTTAGCAGGTTTACACTATTAGCTGACTTAGCGATTAAATCTTACAAATTGTACAATATAACATTTTACGCCATTTAGCATTTTTTTTATTCGACCCGATAATGCCCGATAGCAACGCAAAGGGCCCACACAGTATAATGATTACGGTGTCTCTGGGTTCTTTTTTCCGCCTTGCCCCGACTCATAACCCCTATTTTACTTGTAAATGTAAACATCTGTTACTACATTTTAAGATCGACACGCTGTAATAATCGGAATGATCAACACGTGCAATATGTTGACTTGTATAGATACTGATAATATCGCCGTGTGCCTGCTACACTGCCACATCTCAAAAAACCGTTTTTTCGAGAAATCGCGTCTCAAAGTTGTGAGAGTATAGTTCCGGGTGTTTAATAGGATCATTCTCCTTTAGTTTTAGGTTTATGAATTTAAAATTTAGCTTTTTTTACTCGGAATGATATAACCCTCCTTATGACCACGCCACTTTTTAAAAGAAATGTATATTTTTTAAGACACAAGGCCCAAAAGACAGGTATTTAGAGTTGTGGCCGTATTGCAGACACGTTTTTTAAAGATTTTGGGATGCGGCCAAATTTAAACACAAAATTATTGGATAAGGGTTACCATGCAAATATAAATAAAAACACCAAAATAGTTAAAATCCCTTTATTTTATCAACTTTGATAGGAACAAGATCACTGTATCGATAATATGTGTAACTAGCTTATAATCAGCAACATTATCTTTCTAGGACGCAACTCAAAAGCTTCATTTAAAACGTGTGCTATATAGCCACAACTCAAAAGGGCCGTCAGGTTCACGTGCGAACGCCGCGGGAGCAGGAGGCGGCAGACTGGCAAGTGGCTGTATTGCAGGGAATCATCTGACAATTTATGGTCAAATCCATAAGGCCACTTGTGAGAAAAAGGCTCTTAAAGACCTTTTATGCTATGGCTCTCGAAATAAGGTCGTAAATTGAACAATTTTGAATACAAATCTGCAATAATCCAGAAAATTAAAAATTTTAAATTGTGGCCGTATAGCCGGCACACGGCGATATGTGCTAGTGTGTGTTCTTTTACAAATATTGTTGATTTATATTCATTTAGTTTCTCTCATTTAATTTGGTTATATTAATTAAATCAAATGTCATGTAAAATAAAAACAATATAATATATATGTATATATTTAAACAGACAGACGTGGCAGGGGACTTTGTTTTATAAGGTGTACCTCCTACTGATATAAATATGTATTTAATAAATACATAGGTATATAGAAAACAACCAAGACTCAGGAACAAATATCTGTCATCATCAACATCTTCGCGTTGTCCCGGCATTTTGCCACGGCTCATGAGAGCCTAGGGTCCGCTTGACAACTATTCCCAAGAATTGGCGTAGGCACTAGTTTTTATGAAAGCGACTGCCATCTGACCTTCCAACCCTGAGGGTAAACTAGACCTTATCGGGATTAGTCCGGCTTCCTCACGATGTTTTCCTTCACCGAAAAGCGACTGGTAAATGTCAAATGATATTCCGTACCTACATAACAATAAGTACCGAAAAACTCATTGGTACGCGCCGGGGTTTGAACCCGCGACCTCCTGCAGATTGAAAGTCGCACGCTCTTACCGCTAGGCCACCAGCACTCTATATTATAGGAACAAATATCTGTGACATCACACAAATAAATCAAACAACAACAACCAACAACAACAAAACAACAACAAGATCAAAACCATAACACGTTATCAAATCTGAATCGGTATCCCGAATGCGTGGAATCGCGAAAATAAATGAGAGAATTTATTTGACCATGAATTTCGCGGTTTGGCTTGACAGGTGGCGAGCGAAATGTGTATTTGGAATAATTTTAATTGTAAGCGGAATAACAGTATTACGTTTATGAGTTATCGAGGTTTTCAGGCTGCGAATTTGTTGAATAAACTGTACGTGATTTTTGTTGAAAATAATGGTGTAGATTTTGTAGAACGTGCCATCGCCCACGCTGTTAACTGTACATCGGTGGACCTTATGCCTTTTCTAATAAGGTCACTTTAAACTCTCGCGTTTTTTACATATACAGTGAAACCTGGATAAGTGAGACTTCAAGGGACGAGCAGATTTGTCTCACTTAAAGAGGTATTCCACTTACCCAGGCTCTCAGTTAGCCAGGTACAAATACATTTCTGTCTCATTTACAGAGGGTCCCATTAATAGAGGTGATAATAGAGGATATATCTCAGTTATAGAGGTGGTTATTAAGGTATTTTGTAATTATCTTTAAATGTTTAGGTAAAATAATCCTTGTCCCTAAATATTTTATAAGTCTGTTTAAATATTTCTTTGAATTTATTATGAATGATTTTCCAAAGGATAGATTTTTTCAATTAAATTTGATACGGAATTCATTGCGTCTTAGAAATTAAGTAAATGAAAATTTGTTTATTCTTGTTACTTATCAAAATGTCAGCTTTCGTTTCGATAGTTTTAACTACATAAACTACATAAACTACATAACTAAATGAAACTTGAAGTCGTTTAGACAGAATTAAGCAAATGCGGAATTTGTGGATAGACTAAGAGTTAGTAAGAATACGGAAATAGATCAATAAAGTCCAAGTTAGAGAGGTCATAGATTGACGTTATATCAGATACAGAGGTAATTCGTATAAAATTGTAAAAAAACAATTAGGAAAATGTAATCTTATAAATACAGTCTCATTAAAAGAGGTAAAACACACTCTCTGTCTCAATTATAGAGGTAAATGTGACTATAAAATCACAACAACTAATCCCAGTTATAGAGGTCCGTTTTATCTCACTAACAGAGGTAATTCAGTGCTAAAGTGTCGGGACCGCACCATGAGTCCCAGCTATAGAGGTTTCTCACTTATCCAGGTCCCACTTAACCAGGTTTTACTGTATTTAATTACACAAACAGGTCTACCGCGATATAATTTCATTGTTTTTACCTTTAATTCCGACGTTTCAGCTGAGTTGCACCAGCTATTAAATATGTATAAGAATTTTGACAGAAAATTAATTTAATTATACAAACGGGTCTACCGCGATATAATTTCATTACTTTTACCTTAAATTCCGACGTTTCAGCTGAGTTGCACCAGCTGTGGTAATTAAATATGTGTACAAAACGCGCGATTTTAAAGTGTTACCTATATAGAAAATTAATTCTTGATACAAGCATTTATTGCTGACTGTACTTTTCTTTTAACTGGCAACTATAGGTACTCATACTCATCAAGCCAAATCTTACAAACCCAAACATAAGTAGGTTGCGTTGTTTTCTCACAGAGTTCCTATGGCCGCCGCCTCATCTCGGATCCATCATCAAATTATTTAGCTCGATGGTATTTTAATGTTGCATTATCACTCAACTTACTTGCATAATGTGTGAATTCAGCTCAACCGAATAATGGGAAGTGGATCTAATTTAGTTTGCAAGATTTGACTCGAACATACATAGGTACTTACAAACATTGCAAGTTATATAAAAGCTTGTAAAAAGATCGACCCACCTGTTTGCTAAATGCCTAGTTGCCCCGGCGAGCCTCGTACGTATCGGAAAAGTATTTACCGGTAATCGAACGCCGGGATCGGCGAAATGAGGGCCCTAACTTAATCGGCCGGTGTTTCGCTGGGGAAGGTGTGAGTGGTTTGTACAACAATGTTATTTTGTGTTGTTATTGGAGGATTGTGTTTTTACAAGCTTTAAGTTAACTTGCAGTGTTCGTAAGTATACCTACCTTTGCACATTATATGTAAGTTATCTTCAAAATTTGCAAACTGTTTTTGGATAACTGATGGTATTTGTTACTTAAAAAGAGGCGCCAACACTTACAACTGTATAAGTAATTCTTAAACTGAATAAATATTTTTTCATTTTCATCACTTATAGGTAGGTTACCAAATGAGTTGTCTTTAGATCTTCTCGATGAGTGATGAACGCTTGTACGTACAACTAAAACTAGAATTCATTATGAATTTCACACATTATTACCTATAAAGAAACCGTCAGAACAAATATAATAGGTACCTAAACGTATTGTATACTAATACAATTGAAAGCGAGTTATCAATTGTACTAGATTCTCATCGCATTATCATTTCGCCGTTTTCATACAGATTTTCGAGGGAAAAAATCGAGCGCTCGAAATTCAAAAATCGCCCGGGACGGAGAAAACGGACAAGGAGACCCAAGGGTCGGGACCCCAGATGATGGGAAATGGCGCAGGCAGACGATGATGTTTCCCTGTATTTAGGGAAAACTGATCAAAAAATTGAGTCCCATCCATCGGTCAGATTATGCGATTTTGTTATTAGAGAGTTTCTTTTTATGTTTTGCCATTTTTATACAGGGTGGAAAGGCACGACGATCCTTTCCGGAAATGGGAGATAGTTTAGCCTAAGCTCTATATTTTCTCCATAGAAACTATGTTAATATGGGCAACCGTTTCTAAATTATGACCTTTTAAACATCCACGCAAAAAACTACTTTGTTCTAACCCTAACAGGTGACAGGGTCAATGAACTTACTTGTAAACAATCAGTATTCGACAGGAAATTATGCTAATTTGTTGCCATCTAACCATTTTTAGGTCTGCTTACAGCACGGTAAGAATCATTGCAGGATTTTCGCTTTCTTAGTGGTTCCACTTGTTCAATACTTGAATGAAATAGTTATGTTATTCCTTAATATTAATAATACTAACCACAACATTGTTTACAACGACAGTTCAAATGGTGACATTGACAACCACTCAAAAGTACGCAATCGTCTTATAAATATCTCTGGTTTCCTTGACTGATAAAAAGGTTTTAGTTTCTTAACACGTTTTACAAAATTATTTTCGAATAATTGGAAACTATCTAAAATAATTAAAAATAACAAGTAGGTTGTGTTAGTTGCACCAAATGAACTTGCAAAAATGAAATACTAAGAATAAATCAAGAATAAATACTTCTTCAATACCAAACTAACAAACCTTCTTGCGTGGTAGGAAATAGACAAGACGTCTGATGATTGAAATTAAATTTTCATTGAACTATACTTATTGAATGTCATATTCTTCAAATAAAAATGTTAGATGCTCGTGGCTATTTAAATTTGTGGGGCTGTGTAAAAGATATGGTGTACCAAACCAAACGGAATGTGAAACTGCGGACGAAATGAGACAAAGGCTAATTGGTGCTTTCTGCGGAGGATAAATGACGAAGAGCATACACTATATCGCATGTGCATCGACATACTCGGGTACGGGCTGCGGCGGCGTTGTAATACACGGAGGTACATTTGAACACCGTATGTGAAAAGAAGATAGTATTAAATATTGGAAAAAAGTAATTATCTAAGAAAGTAATAAAATTGTTTGTAATATTTTTGCATGCATTTGATTTATTTGACATTTATGCGTCATTCATACATCATTGCGATACTGTCAACGATCGGAAAAAAGTGTAAAGTCCCGAGCTTTCCCGACGGAGATCCTTAATCTAGCCGTCATGTGCACATGCTATAGGGTTATCACCACAGTTAAAAAGTAGTATTTTTGCAATTTTTATTTTTTACTCAATTAACGATTCTTACCATTACCAATAGTCTCTGTATCACTTAAACGACCTAATACTTCCGGGAAGGATCGTCGTGCCTTTCCACCCTGTATATTGTGACCTTTTTTGCCACTTTTGTGTTATTTCTAGTCGGGGTCGCGAGCCCTTTTCATCTTTATAGTAGAAAAAAAGTGTCCTAAAATTTCCATACATTTTTCAAACTTTCCTTTTAGTTACCGCCATACAAAGTATATGTGGAAATGGTAACACAGTTGGAAAAAATTCTGGGTCATTTTTTATCCCATTAGGATCTTTTGATCCTTTTTCGAGTTCGTGATTCTGAGTAGAAATAACACAAAAGTGGCAAAAAAGGTCACAATATATAAAAATGGCAATAAATAAAAGAAACGCTCATTAAGAAAAGGTAATAGGGTAGATTTGCTGAGGGTCGAATGGATTTACCCGAGTTTGAAGTTAAGCGAACAATTTTCCTCTAAAACTTACCTCGGCTAACCCGTCGAAGCAAAGTAAGATATCAAACTGCAATCAAATTATCGCTCGGCGTCGGGTCGGCGTAGACTACATCGATTGAGAGTTAATTGAATGGAAGGCGTTGCTCCATTGATCGACTTTGGTTTAGAAACAAAGGGTGGGAGTCCGACTAACCTAACTTTGCACTGATTGGAACAAAACAAGGTGAGGAAGTGTCATTATAAACGTCTTATCGTTTGCCTAGTTACGTCTAATTACGGGGTTTTTGTTGTAATTAGTACCATAGTGCACAATTGTATTTTATACAATCGTAATATAATAGAGAGCTTTTCAGTCGAGTAACCAGTTTAGGCAACGAAGCTTGCTGGGTTAGGTTAGGTTTTTTATAATGTGCTTATATATTTTTTGTAATGTTTTATAAGTGTTTTTATATTTTACTTTTATATTCATATTATAAAATGCCTAACTTAAGAAGAATAATTAATGAAATGATATAAAAGCGAAAGTTTCTAACTATAAATACCCGAGAGCGGGTATTTACCCGGTAAATACCCGATATTTACCTACCCGCGGGTATATACGCGGGTATTTTCGTTTTTCTTCTAAATTTGATGTGTTTTATGGTATGTGAGTATAAATAAGATTAATTTAAGTATTTTTTTATAATGTTACATAAAATGTATGTTCAAACTAATTACGAAAAGGTTGCTATGAGGTGAAGTTCGATTTTAACATATCAGTCCAATTATGAAAATCGTGTAAAATCATTCCCTGGCTTCCGGAAATGTTTTAAAATGCTTTTAATATACATTAGAAAGATGAAAATAAAGAATACTTATGAATGATAATAAAAAAAAATTGTGCCTTATCCCAACTTGTGAAGCTTATAAGTCAAACACAGTTAGTTTTAGGACAAAAATGTATATAACCTTTTTTGTAGAAAATTATGTCTACTTTAGTTTGTACATACAACATTTTTCGATATGAATGACAGATTCCAAGAAATATGAAAAAGTTCACTTTTGCCCCCCTCCCCCCAACCACACCCCCCGCCGACCGAAGTTGGAATGTGTATTATCAACGTATAAGTACGATAATTTACTCAAGTCTAAAAAAAATACTCTTATGACGGCGTTTTTTTAATATTTATCAAAATTGTACTAAAAATTCCTTAGTTACAACTGCAACTGCAACTAAACCATTTCATTTTAAATGACACACAATAATTACAGCCATTAACTCGGTTTATATCTCCACTTTAACACAAATCGACATGTGCAACAAGAAATGAATCTACCCGTCCATTTGGGTAGATACGGGTAAATACCGGGTAGATGGGTATTTACCGGGTATTTACCTGGGTGGGTAAATTGGGTAAATACCCGCGACCCATCTCTATTTCTAACCCTAACATTTAACTGTAACAAGTGCGTGCCGACAGCAGTGGACGCTTAAGGATGACTCACGCTAGACCGGGCCGTGCCCGGGCCGGGGCGTCCGACATGTCCTTTTCTATGACGGCTGATCGGTGATCACGTGGTGCTTTCCATAGAAATTGAAGCGCCTAAAGCTCCGGCCCGGCCCCGGCCTGGTCTAGCGTGAGTCATCCTTTAGAATATAAATCGGAACCAGTCTATTCGGTAAATTTTCCGCTCAAAAGGATTCCATGTAGAATGCTAAAATAAAATACCAAGTTTATGACTGTTACAAACAAAATTAAGATAACACAGTGCGTCTATGTGGGGCCATAAAGAACCTTATCCCGTTTTATTCGTTTTCTGTCGCTTAGGTATTGGCAAAGACAAGAAAATAATTAAGATTGTTAACCATACAAAGTAGCGATCCTTCGATCCGAGGTGACCCAAAAATACGTTGACAAAGAATTTTTAGGATTATTTTTTTACTTACTTACTTACAAATCTTTTACAAAACGTCATCAAAAATTAAATCTACAATAATTTAACTGAAACAAAACTTATTATTTTCAAAATGTTCTCCTTTTTTCTATGATTGATAAAATCACCAAGCAAACGTTTGTTAGAATTACCAACAGTATGCACAGTAAAAAATCTTTCTATGTATTTTTGGGCCAGCCTGTAGTTTTACCTAAGCGAGATCAAAGTTTCATATCCATACTAAAATTATAAATGCAAAAGTGTGTCTCTCTGTCTGTCTGCTACCTCTTCACGCTTAAACCGCTGAACCGATTTAGTTGAAATATAGTATAGAGATAGTCCCTGGGAAGGACATAGGATAGTTTTTATGTCGCAAATCATCCCTGAAGAGAGTGCAAAGGGAGGTGGAATTGAAAGAGTTAATGAATTGCCTAATAATTGAAGTAAGCAATGCGCGAATTGAATGATTGCTATTAGCATTATCCAGGCGCTATATCTACTTTAGCTGCTGTCACTAATTCCACGCAGACGAAGTCGCGGGCAAAGCTAGTATTTTATAATACCTACTCTTCAATCCCTGTTTAACATCTTAACGATATCCATTAGTTAGGTAGGTACTCCACTAAAACTTTCTTACTACATACAGTTTTGAAGTTTTCAACAGAAGTTAGTGTGCAGGGTGCAGTCGAATGACTAGCTCGAATTTGTTGCTATCCAAATGGGGGTGGGGAAATAACTTTATTTTTATACCTCGACAGTGGCAAATAAGCACATGGCTCGCCTGATGGTAAGCGGTCCAAGTTGTTTATGGACGCCTACTGTAACTCTGGCAAACCTGTACACTGTCCACACATCAATGACGAGTAAAGGTCACAGTCCATTTCCAACTACAGCTGCACTAATGTTGCGACGTTACTGTCATTCACCGTCTTGTCATTCATTTTACTACGGAAATTGACAATAACATCGACCTGTCGGAACAGTAGTACAGCTGCGGTCAGAAATGGAATGTTAGCTTAGCGCATTACGCAACTTTGTTTAGTTATTTGCAGTCTTTATTAGTGAACTGTCTCTGGGATCGGTTTACAGCAGGATCATCCGTTTACTGCTATATGGGCATTCAACTAGTGCTAAATCTGGACCATAAAACGGAAAGTACTGGTATAAACTTTTTTGGATGAGTTCGCAATGGGTTTTAGATGACAATGCAAAAATAAGGACAGGGCTTGTACCTTTATTTCACAGATTATTACCAAATTTTTATCAAAATAGTACATTACGATACAAGTGCGAATTACCTTTTCGCACGTATTGTCCTTAATCCCGCCCTAGGGCGGAAAAGTAGCACCATTATGTACTGTAAATAAAATTTAACTAAAGGTGAGATTCAAATTATTATAATTATGTATATGATTATCCGAAATGTCTGACACAGCATATTTTTTAGCTTACTTAAAAGTTTGTTCAGTATGACTTATTTATTCACCCCTCAGTATGTGGTAAGACATAACAAAATCACTGTGTTTAATAAGGTCAATGTGGCCAAATCCGTCATATGGCAAACTCCGTCTACAAGCGTTTTTTTTTCTAAAACAGTACACGATTGGTAATTTCGTCCACAAAGCCACAAAGCAGCGATTGCTTTTAGTTTCAGCAGTCAAAAGCACATGGGCTCCTATCTCTACGGTTGTAAATAATAGCAATTGTATGCCTCTGCACGGAATTTTCCCTATGACGGAATTGGCCGCATTCTAATTTTTTTTTATTATAATTCGGTGAGGTTTATATTCAGGATATTTAACAATTTTCGCAAATATATTAAGACCCTAGCTTATTATTTTCCTACTGGTCGGTTCATGGAATTGAGGGGACGAAAAAGTACATCCCATTCCGCGTGTCTTTTATACGGAATCACCCCACTGCTCTCTTGCATAATAAGCGGGGTATGCCCGGTTACTATGCAAACTGTTAGTTAACTATCGGTCGACAATTATCTTTGACAACGACGTAATTCTGTGGATGCAAATTGGAATATTAAACTAAATGACTATCAAAATACCTCACGAACAAATAAGTTAATAAATCTTTAATACAAATGTGTAGGTACTTACCAAGCAAGTAAGGAGGGAATGGGAATTTAATTTTTAAAGACAACGCTATTATCTTGTTATCTTAAAAGGGTATGCAAATACAGATTATTGCCGTTCGTTTGTTTCTATTATGTTTAATCTATAAAACAATCATAAACGAGGAGGCAAAATAACACGCTTTTCCTAATAACAACCATAGGCGTTCTTTTGTTTCCATTGTGAAGGGTAAAACAAAATACGGATCGTAAAAGTGATAACACTGATAACTGGTAAGTATACTTGACTTATTATTTTTACCACCAACAACACGTGCTGCATATTTAAGAAATAAACAATTCATGATAAATACTCGAGGGCTTTCGTGAGCTTTTTAAATAAATATTATCTGTTTAATATATTTAACCATAAAAATAATATATTACATTAGTTAACAAAGTTAACATTATTCATAAATTTTATAATCATTTTTACTTTTGAATGTCTAGATGAGTTTTAATATTATCACACCCATAAATTGGCACGTCAATTGACTTTGACAGTCTTTTTGTATTTTTTTCTGATCCCAAATCATTATTGAGCTTCGATGAGAGTTAAACTCGCTACCTTTCACGACTTTTGCTAAATTTAAGGGTTAACATTGGTTTGACATACTTAAGTAACTGTGATCATTATGATATACTTTTGAGGTTATGTACTTGCACTAATTCTTGCTTTGTGTTGTAAATAGGTACCAAAATATTTATTTCAAGGGCAACAGAAACTTCCATATAATCGAGGCAAACCCATAATATAAATTAAAAACCATAGGTTTCTATGCCGATTACGAAACGACGGTTAAGCCGTGTTGCCACCGGCCCATTGTCTCAGGTGCCAGAGAACAGATTAGTGCCTCGGCATTATCTACAGCGATACCGACGAACCTCTCTATCTATCCTTCTTCTTTATGTTCCTTATTTGTACATGTTTATCTCTTTTCACTGTTTCTCTTTTTAGGATTCCGTACCAAAAAAGTACGACTCTGTCGCGCCTGTCTGTCAAATCGCTAAATATAGATCTACTTAGGATACCTATTGGTTTTAATTTTGGAATAAGTTATGTTATGAACAAGGATAAACCATTTAGTTTTTATACTTTTTATTCATTATGGTGAATATTCAATAGAACATTTAAATATTAATGTTGTGTAAAAATTATGTTTTTTTTTAATAACATTTGCATTCTCACAAATATTAAAGAAAAATATAATCGGACTTGTATCTTGGCCACTTTGGCGTGTGCTTATTACTTAAAAACGACTCACGTTAGACCGGGCCGTGTCCGGGCCGAAGCTTCCGGCGCTTACTTTTCTATGACATGACAGGCGATCACGTGATGCTTTCCATAGAAAACAATGCGCCAGAAGCTCCGGCCCGGACACGGCCCGGTCTTACGTGAGTCATCCTTTATACTTGAAATTTCTATCTATATATTTTATATTGTTGATTTTTTTAAGTAGGCACTGAGAACATGTAAATATTTAAGAGGAAGCACACAATGATGAGTTATATAAAATCATCGTTCTTGATCTAATCTATTTACCTATGTAATCTAATACCACGAGCTACACGTGTTCGGTAAAAGGATAATCCTTTATTTTATGTTATCACCGGAGAATATTTTCTCCTTATCTTACTTAAGTGCTAGAAAGAGACAAATATTAATCTGAGATAAAAATTACCATTAAAATAATAGACGAATGGGCTTTAAAGTGCAGGTAGGAGTTATTTCTGCCAGTGTCTTAATAGTGCTGGTTGTGAGAACACCAACTCAAATAAATATAATTCAGTTGCAGTTTAAAGTTTATTTGAGTTAGACTTACTTCGACCCATTTTTACGTGTTACGTATAAATAAGGTGAGTTTTTAATCTTAATTTTTTGTTTTTAAAGAATTTCATTAGTTATTCTTACTTTTGTATGTATTCATATTAACTGAGGAAAATAATGTGTTTTTTTTAAATTTAACACGTATTTTTCCAATTTTAGGGTCCCGTAACCAAAGGGTGAAAACGGGACCCCGCTGAGGGTGAAGACTCCGCTGTCCGTATGTCTGTCACCAGGCTATATCTCATGAACTGTGATAGCTAGGTAGTTGAAATTTTCACAGCACATTTCTGTTGCAGCTACAACAACAAATAAGTACTAAAAACAGAATATAATAAATATTTAAGTGGGGCTGCCATACAACAAACGTGATTTTATTTGCTGTTTTTTGCGTAATGGTCGGAAAGAACTATGCGCGAGTTCGCCTCGATTCGATATAATACGTATTTTTCAATTTATTGGTTTAACTTCATGCAAACTTATTTCCCTACTTCAATTTTTTTTTTGTTCCAGTTAAAAAAAATGAACCAACCGAAGAACCCAGGGTTATTTAATGTGGAACGAGTATTGTCTGCAATTCATAATGTGACGAGACCACAAACTGATCAAATAACACGAACAACGAACACGAACCAACACTCTGCAGGGACCAACCCACAACAACCAACATCAATCAATCAAAGATCATCAACCACCATCAGCAAAAAGGATGCTTTTTACCACAACAAGAAGAAGCTTAGAAGCGCAATCATGAAAGCCACAGAAAAAATTGACGAACTAACAAAGCTAGAACTCAGAGCAAGTACAAGTTTTTTGGAGGCAAAAAAACCTGTGTTTAGTTGTTGCGAACAACAACATCCGCTAAATTTTCTAGATATTTTAAATATTCACCTGAAAAATGTACCAAAAGAAGACCGATTAGACACTGCATTTGAATGCTTAGAAGGAGCTGCAAAAGACTGGGCAGGGGCAAATAGAGAATACTGGTCTAACACAGACGATTTAAAAAAATCTTTTATAATAAGATTTTGGGGGAAAGCATCGCAACATGCGCTGCGGAAAAAAATCGTCAGTGGCAGTTATAGTGATGAAGATGAATCTATGTCAAAATATTTCATAAACCTTGTTTCTCAAGCAAGATGGCTGCCGAACAAAATTCCCGATGAAGAGCTTATAGCAGATATAATGAATCATTTTCCTAAACAAGTTCATGTTGGATGGCATGCCAGTAAAAAAAGTACGGTGCTAGATGCGGCGGAGTATTTAAGGAAATTGGATGAAATAGAAACTTTGTTCGATTATAAAGAAAATAAACAAAGAACTATAAACTGCAAGTATAGGTTGCGTGAAACAGAGAACGTGGCACGTGGTAATAAAACTTCAAGTGATGTAGTTAATTATCAACATACAAATAAGAAAATGAAACGTGATTTTTAAAATTATGTAACTGACGTATGTTATTCTGGTAGTATATAAATTGTTACCCGTAAGCTAATTTTTGTGTAAAATTTCATAAATAAAATATAAATATAATGTATTTTTGTTTCATTAAGCACGTAGGTACGTAGTGTTAATATGCACAGCAATCATTACAATAGAGTCAGACCAAGATAACTCTGTACCGTAAAATGGGGTGAGTAGGGTCAAAACTGAAATTCAAACCTCGGTAACATTTTATTTTTACATATGAAAACTGAATGGTGTATATAATAAGTGTTCCGGACGTTTGTATTTTAGTTTTTATTTAATTTTGGGTAGTTCCATTTCATAACTTTGACGATAAAGAGGAACACCCACCTCACCCCGTAGTGCCTCGTATTTGGGGTGAGAGGTGTTTTCATACAAAGGTGATTTTGGAAGATTGTTGGATCGATTTTTTTTATTATGCGTATTACTATATCCTCCTCCATTTTAAATTGGAATACATTATTTTTGTAGCAGTAGCCTTAAAATCCCTTCTCACCCCCCTCTCAAACCTTCTCTCCCCATTCATAACCCACCTCTCCCCGCGAAACCTACTCACCCCGTTTTACGGTAGCGATTTTAATAGCACAGACGTGTATGTAAGTGTTATTTTATGCGTCAAACTTCTAGAAAATTATAACGTTTACATAACAATTGCACGGCTGTGCTACAAAAATCGCTGCAGAGTTATCTTGGTCTTGCTCTAACTCCGTACCTAAAGAGAAGCAAATAAGATCAATACATACGAGTAGATGGGACATTGGGTCCTCTTTACACATTGATTAGTGTTCACTACGAGTTCATACATTTGCCACAAACATACATACCTACTTGCATACATTTGCAAGTAGCAATTTTCTACAAAGTTGTAACCAGGCCCTAAGTAGTTGACTGTTAATGATAATTTTCTAACTTTAAATTTTATTTGTCCGCTACGTAGTGGAAATGAAAAATCCTTAACTAAGTACGATTATTAAACATTATCAAACTGCACTCGGGATTAATCGCGTATTTAAGTTTTAAAATTTACCTCCGACGTTTCGAGGACGGCGTTGTCCCCGTGGTCTCGGACATGGTATAATAATATACTCCGCCTGGTACTCCATTCCCGTCTATTCTAGGTCACCTAACTGACACGGGCCTACGTCATCATGCGACAGCGCTATATGATAATATGCGATAGCGCTATATATAGCGGCCATGTTGTTGTGACGTAGGCCCGTGTCACTCTGGGAATGGAAGACCATGTTTTATTAGACTATGGTCTCGGAGAAGACTGGCTCAAGTTGACATCAACATCTTCTAGCCGCGCGAGTTTTTCGAACTACCCGCACTTGATCTTGTTTATCAGTCTGAACGTTTTGCGCACTAGGGATGTTACTCTGTCGACACACAACACTAACGATATTCGATTTATCGACTGTCGATATTCTTTTCCGCTTACATATACTAATGACTGGATTCCATGTGGATGAGATCTTAAAACCCTCGTCCCGATTAAAATTGCAATGTAAATTTTAAAACTTAAATACGCGATTAAGTCCCGAGTGCAGTTTGATAATCCTTAACTAAGTGTTTCACAATATATACAATATAACATATACTTATTACTTACATTATATTAATTCCATATAATTAATTCTAATATTAAACATTTCCTGCATTATAAACTCTACCACGTGATATATTATGTAACTTACAGCAATAAATCTGGATGCGTCATAACCAGAGACGCCACGTTCAGGATGACTCACGTCTCACGTTAGACCGGGTCGGGGCCGGGCCGGAGCTTCGTATTCTATGGAAAGCACCTCGTGATCACCGATCAGCCGGCAAAACAACGTACCTATATAGTCCGACAAGAAATTGTAGAAAATTGTTGAGGGCGCCACTTCCTACGTAACTGCTTGGCAACAATTTAGTATGGAAATTTTTAGTTCCATTTAATTTCTACAATTTTGTGTCGCACGTTATCAGCTCTATTGCTCATAAAACCCTAGGGCTGATTTAGACGGCGCGCGAACTCACATGCGATTTTAGTTACATTGCAGACTGTTGGTTACGTCCAATTCAACCGACCGGCGATCAAAACCCGCAATGTAATAAAACTCGCATGCGAGTTCTCGCATCGTCTAAATGAGCTAGGCACCCTATTTTGTCCCACTCTCTCCTACATACAGCAAACAGGTTTAAAGTTCTTTCGGCTACTCTTAAGAGCCAACGAGAGTGGTCATTTCTCCATACAAACGTACTCCTCGTTTTCCTCCGTGGTTTTTGAAGCTAGAGCAATGATTTTTTCAACACAGATTAATATTGTCAATATCTGTGTCGGACCGTTTTGCTTTTTTTTGATATTTTTGTTTTTTAAGGCGCTAGAGCCCTTCAAAAATGGCCAAAATGGCCTAATTGACTATGCCGCAATGAGAGGTGTGGCATTCAAAACTGATATCAATTAGCCAAAAAAGCAAAATGGTCCGACACAGATAATTTCATTATCATTTAGATTTCCAAATTTGGTTACGATTGGTTAAGTTTTGGAGGAGGAAACAGAGGAGTACGAAACCTCGATTTTTGAGATTTTTACGCAGGATTTTTCGCCTTGTCCTTATCGCACTACTTTTAGGTGCCGCTTCCGTTAGCGAGACGGGTATATTTACCTAAAATATTTAAAAGTCAGCTCCTGTTTCGTCTTAATCGTAAGTCTACTTTTTTCACATGAAATAAATGAACAACGACGATAACGCTATCTCTTTCTATAGTAATTCTATGTCTTCTTGTCTGCCCTCCCCTGTCACTAATGATAAGGGAGAGATAACGCAAAAATAACATAAATACCATGCTATTCTTAATTTATCAACAGTATGATTTGGACAGCGGTCCACTGAACAAGTGAAGTGAGTTAAAGTTCAACTTTAGGAGACTATGTAGTATGTAATGTAATTTACATATTTGTATTTTGTACAATAGAGTATAAATTAATAAATCTTAATCGTATCAGTGAATATCATTTGTTTTCGACTAAACAACTTATTGCTGTTCTGAGTACCTGTTTCTGGTAAGCAATCAAAATAATTTATGATTCATATATTTTTCACCACACCAGCTCGGAAAGGCTTACTTTGCACTTCAAAAACTGATAGCAAAGTTGCATTTTATTCACATATGAGGCAAAGTAATAAAATGCAAATTTTGAGTTGTTTTCTTATGTTTGCTGGTAGAATTGACTTTTAAATGATGATTTTGGATGATAAATATTTAATAACATTCATTTGGATTTGATTTGGTTTGATTTTGTTTGATATTTTACATTTAATATTTGCTTCGGGTTGGTGTGGTGAAAAGTTTGTGTTTCACTCGGGGCAAATTTTGTTTAACCCTCGTGCTTTGAAATCCTCGCAACGCTCAAGATTCCATTTTTCGATTCCAATTTTGGAATCTTTCGCTTGCTCGGGTATCAATATTAGCACGAGCGGTTAAACAACAACTTTGCCCCCTTGTAAAACAAATAACTATTTTTTAGGAGTTTGTCTTGAGCTAACTTAATTGTGTAAATGTTATTAAACAATTTCAATGATATAAAGTATTTAATAAATCATATTTTATGTATTAAATACACTTATGTTTCATTGGGTGTTTAACAATAAATATTTTAATTGAGATTTATTGGAAAATTTCTGTCAATTAATTAATTTCCAAATGACATGTCTCACTGGGAGAATTTACCACGCGAAGGATTAACATATTTAGGGTATTTTACAAACAATAAAACGTTTGTTTTTATTTTCCAGATTTTATCACAATGGCGATGAAAAAGAAAATAGAAGAATTAAGGACTGCACTCCAAAGAATCACTTACGTAAGAGAAGGTATCAAAGTCTCCGAAACCACATTATCAAAAATGTGTTTATCGCCACAAGAAAAACAATGCGCCACTAATGTCCAGAATGAAAAGGTACTATCAGCGATAGCCAAAGTGGACAATATACACACAAAACTAAATGAACTAGAAGAACAAATGAAGGCGGAATTGAATAATATTAAAAGGCCAGAATTCGCGTCACCCAAATTCCGTCATCCGCTAAATTTCCTTGAAGATCTAACCGATTACTTAGAAGAGATACCTAGTGAATATCGCACAGTTGAAAACATAGTTGATTGTTTACAAGGAGATGCTTACAGCTGGGCAATAATATTTAAAGAGCGTTGGTTGAATATTGAAGATTTTAAGAAAGATTTCCTTCAACAATACTGGGGCCATGCTGAACAGAGTTTGCTGAGGAGAGAAATTGTTTGCGGTGTTTGGGATAGTAAACAAGAGACTATGACAGAGCACTTTACTTGTCTGGTAGCTCAAGCGAATTTACTTACAAGGAAAATCGCCGATGAAGACCTGGTTTTTGACATCATGAACCATTTTTCAGATGTTGTCCTAAATAGTTGGCAGGTAACTGGGCAACGCACTATCTCAGCAGCAGCTGCTTTCCTACAGAAAATGGATAATGAACTACCAGATAGGTGGAAAAGTACTGAAGTTCGGCCGAAAATCAGAAAACCGATGTTTGGTGACAACTTAATAGATTTAAATGATACAGATGAAGATAATGATGATATAGAAGACGAACCTATGATTAGTTTTAACGGAAAAAATCGAGTCAGTTCAATTGAACAATGCGAAAAGTTGGTGAAAGAAACTGTGAATATAGCGACTCAATTTACAGAAAAGAGTAAAGAAGCCCTTGCGCAGGGTTCAGGTACTCAAATGATGAATATCATTGCTCAAAAACCATTGTGGGAAAAGATGTGGGCAAACGTTGAAGAAATTGCTAAATTCGTTCAAAATACTAAAACCTTAAATAATATTTAATTACTTACTTATGTCAAAATTACAATTATTAAAATAAAACATAACTTACCTATTTAATACTTAGGCGCTATAATAGTAAAAAGAAGTAGAATAAGTAGTAGGAATAGACTAATCGACGACGTTTTGTGTCTTTTTTTACTAAATCTGACTGATAAACAGTCATATTTGCATTTATCTAGTTTTGATATTGATTTGTGTGTTCTTTATATTTTATAGAATTTAAGGGCATTTACTTTTCTACTGTAACATAACTAAAATATATATACTCATAGATTTTGTTAGAACAAATCGATGCACAACTATTTTGTATAGTACATGTAAGCCATAAGCTATTAACATGTAACTAAGTATTAAATATCTTCGATTGAATAAATGTATTATTAATAAACCTGTGTTTTATTTTTTTGTAATAATGCATACTTCTATTACCTTTACTGAAATGTTTCACATCTCAGTTAAGGGCCCCATAAAAGTATAAGCTACGGTAAATTCCAGGACCTTTAACCTCCTTTAACTGAAACCACGTTTTCCATATTTTAGGCCCGGGGTCCTTAAGGTCCTTTGGCCCGATAGGAAAAAAACCACGAAAACATGTCTAATTTTCGTAAAAAATTACTAGTGAACAATATTGCAACATAGAGTTTATTTTCAGAGTAATTGAGTTACAAGGTAAATACCCGCCTGACGGCCATATCCTTTATGTATTTGTTTGTTCTTTGTTTTCAGCCTACGTTAGTTAGTTTTAGTTTTATATTCCATTTATGCTTTAAGTTTCATCCTGTTTAGTTGCTGGCTGCTCGATAAAGTTTATCCATTATTTTACCGTGAAAATGGCGGATTGCCAATAGGAACACGTCTCGGTTCTGTTCGGCTCCAGTAACTACATTTAAAGCTTATACCAGAACTATATGCTTATATACAGGAGGACAGTTCTTACTGACAATGTTGTTATTGATATCACTAGGCAGAACACGCGCACCAATAATCGCACTATGATTGCAATGACACACATCAATCAAAACCAGAATTCAGAATTTGTTTCCAGGAAGTTTTTAACCCAGGGGCAACTAAGGCCTATAGATAGGTACCTACCTACTTGACTAGTTTAAAAATTTACCAGTCTAAGGGCCAGTTGCACCACCCACATTTGACATACTGATCAACGTCAGCCGGCGCCCCCTGGCACTTTACTATGAAACTTTCCATACATAAAAATTTAGCGAACTCTTTAACGATACGAACAGTTTGGTGCAACTGACCCTTAGTCTCTCAATCTAAAAGTAATATACCTGCACCGCTACTACATTTATAGTAGGTAGGTACCTATCTGAGATTAGGGTACGAACGGTTTTTGAGCTCAATGCAGCCTGGAATAGTCCACATTTTTTATGTAAACGTGTTCAAACCTTGCTGAAGAAAAACCACTTAGTAAAGCTCATAAAATGTGCGATATAATACCCTATTTTAAAGGCATTAAGGACTTATAAGTGGTTAAGTTATCGTGGTGTTTTAGAATGGGAAAGGTGCCAACTCGCACCTTCTTTAGGTAACGTTAACGAGATTTTCAAGGCATTTTAAGAGTATTGTTTCGTGTTGAATATTCAATGATACTGATTTCAGACTTGTTCGGAGAAAGTGTTGAATTTGTATACATACCTACTCATTCAAGTAGGTACAGGACGTAAGACGTACCTAATACTTATTCAGATTTTAAAAATATGGTATTTATTTGATATGAATCTCCCATAAGGCGCATAATTAGAGTGAGGACCTCAGATTTGTACCTGATGCAATGTTTTGAAATTACCATTCACCATAGTTCATCCTAAGTTATGCATTAACTTTGCTATTCTACCTTGTTTTTATACGCCTTTTTATACGATAAAATACTGGAGTTAACTGCGAGCAGTAGACCAACAAAAACAAACAAAAATGTAGTGCTTTAACTAAACACACAGTTTTGTAGTTTTCTACTTCGGCGGTAACTTCCCATTATGGTCGCTGAGGCTTGTCCGCATTCCCTATGAAATACTACAGAGTAAAAAATACTTGTTAAAAATCAGTTGAACCTTAAGAATTTATGCCCGAATGCCCTTTTACAGTAGATATGGTGTAGTTTACTGCTCTGGTGCGGTAATTAGCATTTTACGTGACTATGTTGAAAATTGAAAGGGCAATATGTACTATAAATTGTACGATACACGTGCGAATAGGTAATTTTCCACCTTTTGCACTTGTATCGTAATTTACAGTTTCCTTACATTTTTATTCTAGTTTTTATTGTTTATACCAAATAGAATTTCAAATAGAGGAATATTATCAGAGTAAATTATGTAGTCAGTACATTTAGTGCCATCTTTCGACACAAATGATTAACACTTTTAGAACGCCATTTGACTTTGATCATAATTTTTTCACTGATATGTGTTAAATCTGTTAAATGTCAAAAAGTATCGCCATCTACACGAGAATAGGCCAAAGGTGTGGCGCCATCGCTCGAAAAGATGGCGCCATACCTGCAAATACTAGAGCCCTTGCTACACGGTCGCCGACAAGCCTTCTAGCCGTCTGACCTTGGACTGTCCTTGGTCAGTTTTGGTCAAATTTTGTTGGTAACAACTGTCTACACTACACTACACGGTCCGGACCAAGGCCGCGCGGTCTGAAGGCTTGTCGGCGACCGTGTAGCAGGGGCTTAAGTACCTACAGATTAAAATACTTAAAAAAATAAAAGCAGGTAAAATACTCGCCATTAAAACGGTCCATCACTAGTAGTGAAACAGCAGACCCTCGTTCCTAAATGCGTCGTAGCTATTTGGGTCAGCTCGCTGTGAATGTGACGTCATTTTATGACTTCATGGAGAGTGGTTAAAAAAGTAGCTAATGTGTGTCCTCATTGGGGCGGTCAAGGGCAGGAAGAGTCAATATTAGTGGAGCCATGGCCCAGTGGAACGCAGAACAAATGGAATCATGGGTACGGGATGTTTTTTAAAGCAAATTTTGCGTGGTGAATAAAGCCTGACCAGTAATATAATATATGAGTCTCGAAAGAATGGGTAGATCGTGCTGTAAAGAGAGCATACTTGGGCTTGGGTCGACCGACTGGACGCCGTCCTGTAGGTTGTCCTATCGGTGGGCAGATCGAGTGGAGCAGACTCCGGGAGCTCGGCGTCAGTGAAAACTGGCGTGAATCCGCGCAGGACCGAGTAAAATGGCGTGCTCTTGTGTTGGCGGCCAATACTCATTTTGGGTCATCGCGCCAAACTAGTAAGTAAGTAATATACCTATAATATGACCAATTGATCATTGTCAAGAGGGCGCTGTTATTCTCATAGTATAGGCAGATATATATATAACTCCGTATAAGATAAATAAAGTCTAAGAAAAAAACGTGCCTCGGACGGCCAAGGAAAAGTCATTCTCGAATAGATGGCGCCATTACCTTTGGCCTATTCTCGGCTAGATGGCGTTAACGACACCGTTTGGTATTTAACAATTTTAACACATATCAGTGAAAGAACATGGGTCAGTATGGAACAATAAAAAATAAGAATCATTTATCCGTAAACATATTTTGATTATTTTATACATTTTCAATTTTATTTTAAGTTTTAATCGTGTGTCGATAGATGGCAGTAAATGTACCGTGACTACAAAATTGACAATGACAGGACCCCTCTATACTATCTATTCTCTTTGGTATAGGGTGACAGTTCAGTATGAAAAAATTAGTTCAAGTGAAATTCCGCAACATGGCGCGTGATCATAAATATTCCTAGTCAGACTTTAAATTACTTCTAACTTCTGCCCGCAACTTTGTCTGCGAGGAATGAAGATGATGATGATGATTAATAAGAACTATCCTATGTAAGTAACAGAGGGTTTGGTCCAATTTATGCATATACAAAAGCTAATCCAGTTCAGTTCGCGCTAGAACTCAAATATAGGGTTTGTAAGTTTGCTACCGGGATTCGAACCCGGGAAGAAAATGCAGCGATGATTTGATAACAAAAAGAATGTAGAATTGTGCGTCTATAAACGAAAAAAGATTTCTACGAAAGTAATTTCCTTTGGTTTTCGCAGAAATGTTGATCGTAAGATGCGAAAGAGAAATTCTTAATTTACAAACATTTGCAATAATCTAAGAAGCTCCTTTTTATTTGTTCGTATGTTGTGACTGTGAGAAAATATTGTAGTTTTTTTTTTTTTGTACAGTTGGTTTGGTTTGGTAGCCTACCTACGTCAAACTTAACATATTATAGAAAACTACAGAATAAATAATAGTACTACCGTACAGAAAGGACACTTCCTACAAAACCGAAGTTTGACAGCGGTTCAGGTCGAATGATGCCGTCCCTTTCTAATATATGGCACTTCCCTTACCCTTCTGGCATCCCTTTCGTCTATTTAGGGTTGCCAAACTTTATCTTATCTGTGGTCGTGCACGCAAAAGGACGTCAAGTTGTGTCAACCCTAATAATTGCTCGGAGCAATGCTGAACCGAACGGAGCCGCGTTTGCTCGAAGTTAGGAGTTTCGCACCCCTGGCAAAGCTAGGAAATTAGAAATAAAAAAAACCGGGCAAGTGCGAGTCGGACTCGCGCACGAAGGGTTCCGTAACATAATGCAAAAAACGGCAAAAAAACGGTCACCCATCCAAGTACTGACCCCGCCCGACGTTGCTTAACTTCGGTCACAAATCACGTTGTTGTATGGGACCCCACTTAACACTTTATTTTATTCTGTTTTTAGTATTTGTTGTTATAGCGGCAACAGAAATACATCATCTGTGAAAATTTTAACTGTCTAGCTATCACGGTTCGTGAGATACAGCTTGGTGACAGACGGACGGACGGACGGACAGCGGAGTCTTAGTAATAGGGTCCCGTTTTACCCTTTGGGTACGGAACCCTAAAAAAAAAAAAGGTGTGACGAAAAATATAACCATCGCGCGGGTTTCAACGGTGTACCTCAATAGTTGTGCAAAGAATTTAGACACTAAAGCTAGACGAGCATTGATAAAGCCTTTACTCTCCCATCGGCTCAGCTACCGGAAGTGTTCGACGCCATTTGCAATCCACGCACGTCTCGCTTCCGGCGTGCTCGCATCCAAATGATCTCTAAGCTATACATGTGTAGCTTACTTTAACAGCTAGAGCACTCAAACAAGTAACACACACACACATAAAATATTCCAGGTTATACTTGGTCAAGCAGATCTTGTCAGTAGAAAAAGGCGCGAAATTCAAATTTTCTATGGGACTATAACCCTGCGCGCCTACATTTTTTAAATTTGCCGCCTTTTTCTACTGACAAGATTTGCTTGACCAAGTATAAATAATCGTTCAAATTTGACAAAAAATACCATATTTACACACGAATGGTTGCCTAAATATCGTCCGCCAAACTAGTCACGTTATACTTATTGAAACATTGTCTTTTAATTATGTAGTTATAAGTCTCCTCAGGAAGAGTCGGGAAGGTTATCAAGCACTTAAGCTTAGGCTATCTATATGATTAACCTAATGTCCCATTACCACTGCACAATGTCACGCACGCAGCCAACAGCGCAACGACAGAACCATAGATGTAAGTAAATTGAGGTAGATATGGTACCAGGCGCACGATCGTGAGCCATTAAATATAGGTTCCGGAACCTATATTTAGTTAGTCGTATGGGTGACGCCAACCTGTCAAGTTGTCAAAATCGTTGGATAAAATTTTAGTTTTGTCAACTATGAACGTCACACGTCTACATAAATAAAAAGTCATTGGACAGAACCCTCTTTTTTCTAAGCTCTCAATAAGTAAACTTGTATCATGCGTTCTCCTGACAGCAGAGTAAGGATTTTAAAGACGGTCTTTATTAAGGCTTTTTGCCATATTCTAGAAGGAAATGAATACCGTGGATTTCCTACTTAGGTACCTACTACTTAACAATAAAGGCCACGATGGCGAATTTATTTCTTATGGTCTCAATTAGGAAGGTAAGCCCAGTTCTCGACATGCTATTGCCCAATAGTTGACACCCTGTATGTTGTGTTTTTTATTTAAAGGTTGTCTGGAAGAAATTGCTCTTTAGCTATAAGACCGTCTGTTGTTAGGTACCTTGTTGTTCCATCTTAGTTTAATTTATTGTATAACTAAAATTCTTAATTTGTATGTTATGTTTTTTTGATTTTAGTGAGCTGTAATATTTATTTACGATACAAGTGCGGAAAAGAGGAAATTCGAAACGAGTGGCGATAAATTGAAACACGACCGAAGGGAGTGTTTTAAATCGACACGAGTTGCGAATTACCTATTCGCACGTGTATCGTACAACGTTTTACAGTACATATGGCCCTTTAAACTTTTGACATCGCATGAAAAGTGCTATTTTACACACTAGTGCGGGAAAATAGGACCATATGTAGGTACCTACTGTAATAGTACATTACGATGCAGGTGCAAAAATGGGAAATTCGCAACGAGTGGTGATAAATTAAAACACGACCGAGTGGAGTGTTTCAAATTGACACGAGTTGCGAATTACCTTTTCGCACATGTATCGTACAACGTTTTACAGTACATAATAGGTAGATATGTGCTGTAAAACATGGCCATTTACATTTTCGACATAGTTACGTTACGTAACTTACGTAATGTGCTAATTATCGCACTAGTGCGGTAAAGTAGCACCATGTGTACTGTAAAAATTATTGACGCATATTTCCCTTATAATTGTAAACCCTTTATCAGTAAAATATAAAAGCAAATGGAACAAAGCGAAAAGCACAATTCACAGCACAAGTCCCCCAATAGTCTTTAAACGGCAAATATTGGCAAAGCACTCGCTGCGCTCGGCTGATTATTTACATAGACAAGGAGGCCTATTCGAACTTTCATAATATTTCAAATTCTTTTTGATCGAGCGAAAGTTAATTGACCAGCGTCAGCGAAGGCGTTATTAGTTATTTACGATACTAGTGCGGAAAAGAGGAAATTCGAAACGAGTGGCTTTTAATTCGACACGGTTTGCGAAAGTTAATTGACCAGCGTCAGCGAAGACGTTATTAGTTATTTACGATACAAGTGCGGAAAAGAGGAAATTCGATACGAGTGGTTTTTAATTCGACACGGTTTGCGAAAGTTAATTGACCAGCGTCAGCGAAGGCGTTATTAGTTATTTACGATACAAGTGCGGAAAAGAGGAAATTCGAAACGAGTAGCTTTTAATTCGACACGGTTTGCGAAAGTTAATTGACCAGCGTCAGCGAAGACGTTATTAGTTATTTACGATACAAGTGCGGAAAAGAGGAAATTCGAAACGAGTGGCTTTTAAATCGACACGAGTCGCGAATTTCCTCTTTTCCGCACTTGTATCGTAAATAACTATTTTCAAACTCGATGAGTAGGATAGGATGACAGGTTTCAATACACTGATTTTGCGTTTTTAGGTTATAAATTATACGGAGATGACACCTGCCACCCTACCCATCGAGTTTGAAAAATATTATAGGTACATTTCAGGTTGTCGTTTATTGTATAGTTCGTTTTTTTTAGCATTAGAAATTAGGTAAACAATCTTGATGTGTCTTTTAATTTAAAAACACATTTTAAAAATAAGTTACGGCAAATATGTAACAATTATGAATCTAATACGATCATTTATATTCTTCTGCTTTCATAAGTAATAGTTTTTGAATTTTAAAAAGCGTTTTTCAATTAAAAGACTTGTCAAGATCGCTTACCTTCTTGCAAGTTCTTTCTAATGCTAAAAAAAACGAACTATAGTTCGCGCCTTTTCTCTCACCAAGCACTGATTTCATCAATAGGGAATATTACGCAAAACTCTGCGTAGGGGGCGCCACTACCACTATCCATCACAATTTGGAGTCTACCGCGAAACAAGAAAATCTAAATTTCGTTATCAAACCTCTCTATCACTCTTGCATATTCGAGCGATAAAGAGGCAAATAGAGTCTGTGCGGAAAGAGAAGAGTCGTAGACTGTATGGGCTCCCCTACATTTCACGATTCTTCTCTTTCCGTACGGACTCTAACTAAATGTTGTTTCTTTCGAAAGTTTGTATCTTTCCTATAAAATACATGTAACTTTCGAAAAAAACAAAACTGCCGTTTGTCTGACAAATACAATCATACACGTATAATACCTGTTTTATACTGTGTATTTTACATGTTTATTTAATAATGACTTGTCTTGTCAATCTGTCATGCCTTTGACGCAAAATTGACTTCACGTTCATGTCACATGTCACATAGAGCATAGATTAACGATTCCAATTTATAAGTATTTCGTCATAATTGATAATTTCAACCTCTTTAGTTAACTGATATCGAAATATAGTCTGAGCGGAATAAAAAGTCACCTGTTTGTATGAGAGCCAATACGTTCCGAGTCACTATTCATAATATAATATAATAATGTGAAAAATACAATGTATTTTACACGTAAAAAACATAAACTTGCGAAAGATTCAATCGAAGATCCGCAAGGAAAGACACTGTATTTTATTGAAAAATACAGGGGCCTTTGAAAGATACATGTATCTTTCATGTAATTTTCATCGCTATTCACGCGTTTCCCGGTAGGCCCTTGTTAACAAACCGCCTTGATGCATCAATGTCATATTTTATTGTCTGTGAAAACTTGTCAAAAAACAGTTTAAGGCACAGTATGTATAAGTATGGTTTACTAACTAGTGCTGCACTCTAGCGGCAGAACATTGCAGTAATAGTAGTAGTAGTAAACTCTTTATTCAATCTTTATTGTACAAAATGACATATTAAAAATAACATACAATTAATAATACCCCTATTTGTAAAATTCACGTTCCACAGCTATTAATTTCCAAGCTTCTGTCATTCACGCCCACCCCCGCCCCTATTCTGAAAGCGAGCGACAAATTAACGACCGAGCGACATCGATTAACCGTTTGATTTATGTTCAGCTTTGTCCCCCATTGTGCTCTTCTATTGGAATCTCGAAATGAGTTTTGGACAATGATCTTTGGAGCTTTACCGGAAGAATAAGACTTGAATGGGGTACGTATAGGCTAACTTTGAAGAAAGAAAATATGTAGGTACATTTGTTTACCAATGAGTTTTTCGTAACTTATGTATGTAAATACGAAATATCGTTTGATATTTACCAGTCGCTTTTTAGTGAATGAAAACATCGTGAGAAAACCGGACTAATCCTCATTAAGGCCTAGTTAACCTCTGGGTTGGAAGATCAGATGGCAGTAGCTTTCGTAAAAACTAGTGCCTACGCCAATTCTTGGGATTAGTTGCCAAGCGAATCTCAGGTTCCCATGAGCCGTGGCAAAATACCAGGACAACGCGAGGAAGATGATGAATAAAAACACAGACAAAAATAAAAAGAACATTGGTAATTTGACGACCGATCTGGCCTAGTGGGTAGTGACCCCCCAACCCCCAAGTAACATTTTAGTCCTATAATTTTAGTTTGTATCGCTAAAAGCTTGTATAGACGTCGTATTAAGGTTTCAGAGGTGACCACCTGTCGTATAAAAGCGCTTGGCAACACCTTTTTGCTCTATAGGCTTATACAGCTAATATATTCTATAAGCAATTGATGTAAAGGTTTATTTCATCATTTTATAGAGCCGTTATAGGCGTGTACTATAACAGGTTCAAATATAACCACTATAGAGCAATATTACTGTATAATAGTATTTGGAATCACTTTTATGCAACTAATTTGCGCTATTAAGGTTCCCTGCCAAGCCGCTATAGTTTTGTGTTTTAACAGTGACAAAAACCCAACTATACAACGATTTTAGGATATAGTGGCTTTAGAGATCACTGCTATAGTACATAATACTTTAGTAGTTTGCGCTATTAAGGTTCCCTGCTAGCCGCTATAGTTTTGTGTTCTAACAGTGACAAAAACCCAGCTATACAACGATTTCAGGATATAGTAGCTTTAGAGATCACTGCTATAGTACATAATACTTTAGTAGTTATATGAACACTATTATAGAACTGTTTTGCTCTATAGTAGCTTTTTTGGGACATATTTATAGCGTTAAAAAGCGCTTTAGTAGTTTTTAAATCCCTATTATATCTCATCGCTGTAAACTTCACAATGACTCTTTTATATCACAAAACTGTTGTATAGTGGTTTTGTTTTTTCTTTTAAAAGACAACAGCGTTATAGTTGAGTTTTTATGTCTTTTATAAACCGAGTTAGATACATAAAGGTAGAAAACGACTACTTGTAAATGATAAATTTGATCTGTAATGGCTACTTATATCTTGCTTATATAAGTTCAGGCCTAAGCCACATAATGTGGTTCCGTACAAAATATTTTTATATTTTAATGAATTGATAAAAAAGACCCCAGTGATATTAGTGACTGTAGGTGAGATTTATCATCAATGATTTAATACAAGCATAAAATCGTGACGGTTTAGATATTTATCGACATCCATTATTAGCACATTTTTTTTACCAATCACACTGAAAAAGGAAACAACAGTAATGACTACATCTAAATTAAAAAAAATCCTATATCTTTCTAAAGAGTTTGTAGGTGTAACTGGGTCACAGCAAAATTCTTGTGGAACCCTAATTTTAATCATGATGGCGGTGAATATTTCGTCGTAAGTTCTATAGTTAGCCTATAAAAGCGTCGGATTTACTTCTTGGCTGTATAGTAGTAACTATGGTGAATATCATGATATTTTATTAAATTATTTTATTAAAAACATAAATAAATCGAGGGGGCATTTAAAATTCCTCATTAAACTAATACTATTCTAACGGTAAAACTTCCGTCCCATATACTTTTTGCACTAAGGACCGAATTATTCGACATCTAAATGGCGCATATTAATATAAAGTCTTTACTTATCACCATTTTACTTAGTACCGTTTTTGTGAAGTAAACACACAACAAAACCACTCACAACAGTTGATGGAAAACTTGATAGCAAATTTCGTAGTAAAGGAACTATGAATTCTACAATAGTATAAAAAAGCACTATAATACAATTTCAAATACTACTATAGTATAAAACAAGCACTATAATGGAATCTCAAATGTCACTATAGTATAAATTAACACTATAATGGCGTTACTGACAACAAATTAGCACAAAAGTGATCATCACATCACTTTTATAGACCTAAAACGTCACGACTGACACTGCTACAGGTCTACTATATCACTGAATGGCACATTGCGCCATTTCGGCTTTATACAATCTTCATTGGTCTTTTATAGGACCTTAGGTGGTATTTGGGAAACGTTCTATCGACTACTATAGAACCACAAATTGTTACTTGGGCCTGCCTATGAAGCCGATGGTCCTGGGTTCGAATCCTGGTAAGGGCATTTATTTGTATGATGATACAGATATTTGTTCCTGAGTCATGGTTGTTTTCTATGTATTTAAGTATTTATATATTATATATATCGTTGTCTGAGTACCCACAACACAAGCCTTCTTGAGCGTACCGTGGGGCTTAGTCAATTTGTGTAAAAATGTCCTATAATATAAATAAATATATATATATATATATATATATATATATATATATATATATATATATATATATGTATATATATATATATACGTATTTACGTAGGTACCTATTAAACTTGTGAAGTTGAGTGGTTTGACGGTTAGTTTAGTACTTAGGTAGGTAGGACTATTATTACCTACTATTCGTTTTTTATTGCTTACAAATATCAACATAAATCTCTTCAAACCTTGCTATGAAAATATCACGTCGATTCCAATTCTAAATTCAAATAAAAATGTAAAATAGATTGCGCCATGAAACGAGGTTATTCAAATTCGGAGTTCAAAACAAATGAGATTTAAATATCGAATACGGCGGCCGAACAGCGCCATCTATCTTCGTGCAAATAAAACTGTCACTTTCAGACATTCTCTGTTAGAAATAATGTAAGTACGTATTTAATCTGTTTTGAACATCACGATAGTTTTTTTTTACGCACGAAATAAAGCACACGAGAATTATTTAAAAAAACGTACACTAGTATTTTTTGGAATAATTCTATAAATAGAAAAGGATTTTATTTATTAAGGGCAGCTAGTTCTCTATCTTCCCTTAAAAAGTACTTAGAGCTGGCAATATGAAACAAAGAAACTGCTTTGATTTTACTTGCAGTAACATCGCTATTAGGCACAGAATGTATTCCCTTTCACCTGATCAATCTATGTTCATCTCATACCTACTTAACTTTTTTCAACGCACCCTTCGAGAAACGGTAGCATATAATATGGTCTTCCAGAGGTAGTTAGTGCTAAATTCGTGCTTATTAGAAATCCCTTAAAGAAAATGCAATGTAAAAGTCCAAGACCCCTTGAGGCTGATTCTGTGTTTTACATTGTTTTAATGTTTTGAGTTTATTTTGATACGACATTTAGGGTCGGTTGCACCAAACCGTCTGTCATCTATTAAAGAGTTCGCAAAATTTTATTGTATGGGAATTTTGATAGTTTTCTGCTGTGAGTGATCTGAGGGTTGTTAATGAGTTGACGTACAACTCATTAACAATAAAGGATGACAAGAGGGTGCCATCTATTGGGCAATTAGCATGTCGAGCACTGGGACGTTTACCTTAGTAGATGATTCTGGCATGTTAAATATATTAAGAACGGGTCACTCGCGTATTTTAACGTTTTGTTATTAAGATTCTGGCCTGGTTAATAATAAGAATAACAGGTACATAATTCATAAAATTATTTATTAAAATTATGAAAACGTTTACATAATTATAATGTAAGTAGGCCTCTTCTACACTACTTCTCAATGTCTTTTTATACTCTACCTACTCTATACAGAGTGAAATAGTTATGTTTGACGATACGCTAAGTAAAAGGGGGGGGGGGGGGGGGTAAGTAATCAGTAATAATAATATGCGGATTAAGTGGCGTGTAGGAAGAGAGGAAGCTTATGCTCAGCAGTGGGCGACTGAAGGCTAGAATGATGATGATGCGCAAAGTATTGATATGTGGATTGTGGGCCATACTGAACAACTTTTACTATGGGGCGAACCCCGAAATCGCAAAAAAAAATTAGCTGTTATATAAAAAACATTGTCATGTGATTCACGAAAATATATGAGACGGTACATGTTTTTTTGCGTTTTCTGGGTTAGCCCCATAGTAGAAGTTGTTTAGTAGACCTACATATTCATCCGTCAGAGTATGGTTAAACATAACAATTTCACCCTGTGTACTATACTCTAATATAACGTAACATACTCGTATAATTTCTAAAATACATCAAAATAAACATATTTTGTAGGAATTGTAGGTATTACTTGTACCAAACCTAAGAGTCGTACCTAGTGCTAAAATATTTTAACATAACAAACCTAAATGAAGTATGCTTATATACTTATTGCATATGAAACAATTAAGGTGGTTCGATTTTCATACAAAATTCAATCCGCTTTCATTAAGTAACTACACACTATTAGTAGGAAAAAGCGTGACATTAACACTCCGTCGACTTTAAAGGGTGGTTTTTGCACAATGAAGTATTCAGTGTTTATTTTAAAGGTTCAATATTTACTTAAAGAGTGCGCTAAACATACTTTTAAGTATACAAATACCAAGACCATTCCACAAAAAAATAAAACCTGAAATTTTGGAAAGTGGCGCCATCTAGCGAGAGTTCAGTTTTGAGTAACCTAGTCGAACCACCTTAAGTAAGGATTATTATTTGACCTCCGTTGTGACCAAGGCCAAATCGTCAGGTGACAATCAAATAGTAGATTACACTGATTTAAACTTTCACGATTTTTACACGTTATTAAATTGTACAACGGGACTTAATCGCGTATTTAAGTTTTAAGATTTACCTCCGACGTTTCGAGGACGGCGTTGTCCCCGTGGTCTCGGAGAAGACTGGCTAAAGTTGACATCGCAGGCTGGCAGAGCTAGCAGTTTGTATGGCAGAATTTGGACTTTATGCTTAGTTAATAAGGGTCGTAATAGATGATTTTACTTTATGCTCTAGAGCATAATAAGAAACTTTATGCCGCTTACACGCGACTTAAATGTCAATTTTACGAGCATGAGAAGTGAAAATTCACTTATTATGTACAGTCACCATCAGATATATCGGAGCGGCCAAGTTGTTCACAATATCTGAACATGCACTCTAACGCCCTGACAATAGACGCGTGCTCAGATATTTGTGAGCACCTTGGGCGTTCCGATATATCTACCGGCGACTGTACTATCACAAATTAAAAGCCATAGTGAACCGTGCTAGCACGAAGATAAGGTTAATATTTGTTTATTACTTTATTTTATTACTTGTCACCTGACGAAATATGAAATTTCATCCTATTTATTACAATTACAATATTGTTCTTTGATTTTTTTTCTTTTTCATTTGAGTGTTTCAATTATTATAGGCAAATGGAGTGACATTTTGTATCCTTTCTATTTTTTATATATTTTATTAGAGTCTGGCTACTGAAATATTACACAAATGTTTGGCGGGAAATTCAAAAAATCTTGGGCTGGTCACACTTTGTGTAGTAGGAATTATAGTTTTGATACTAGAAAATATTTTGATTTTCTACAAAAAAATACATAAGTACTATGTCGAATATGCTAAGTATCAAAATATTTATAGAGCACCAACCTCCTAATTTGTTGACATCCCAACTAGCAAATCTATGTGCTATAAAAGTTGAGAGCACGTTTTTATTTTCGCTTTTTGGTGCTATAAAAGGTGTAAAAACAGTCGAATAAAAGTCCTGTAAGCGTTTACTCAACGCGAAAAGGCGCACTTATACAGACTAAAAGTGTTATAAAAATCGAGTAAGCGCTGTATAAGAAGCAAATCGATGCTGCAAGAGTTGAGTAAAAGTGGATAAAAGCGCTTCTAGTGTTTTAATAGCAACGATAGTGCTTTTATTCGACTATTTGTTCTATAAACATTAGCAATTTACTATTACTCAGTGAAAGTGTTCTATAAAAGCAGCCGCACTGCTTTTTCTCAGCAAAAATGTTTCGTAAAAGTAGCCGAATTGCTTTTACTCGGCATTTTAAATGTGTAAGAGTGCAGTAAATGCTTTTATTCAACTAATATGTGCTAAAAACGATCTCAGGTAAGCGATTATATTACAATTATTTTATTATGTTTGAGGCCTAATCGTCTTCACGTGTCTAATAAAACAAAAAGGTACTTAAGTATTTTTTTACTGCTGTCATCCATGACATTTATTTTTACCGTGATTGTGTACATAAGTTTTTACTGTCTGTAAGTACACGTAATACAGTAAAACCTAGCGCGAAAAATACTTTATTGATAAAACTAAAGGCACTGGTTCATATATATTCATGGGCCGTCTATTTTCTTAAATTTCAATAAAAAAATATTAATTAAAATAAGTAAAAATTTGCTTACACGATCTAGTTTCTCTTATATCTCATTAATTCGACTATAAGTCGAGTAACTGCGTTTACTGCTACACTTATAGCACATGATGTCGCCATGTTTATGGATTTATAGTCCGGTGGCCGACTGCATGAAACCCTACCTGATAAAAAAATAGAAAAATACTACTCTGTAGGGGTAGCTGACTTTTAGCAGCTTCAACTGCTCTTGGACGGCCGTGGCTTAACTTGGCAAATTTTGCGCAAGTGGCAAAAAAGTCGTACAAATATTCATCAAAAAACAAAAGTGGTCAGCTACATCCTGTGTTGGCTGGTTCCTGTGTCCGACCGAATTTGTGGTACCAAGTGAGCTACAATTTACCTCATCGAAAAATAGAATGTCACTTGTATGGTAGGATAGCTGCCATTGACATTTTTTTTAATGCGGACGGACTGCAAAAGCTGCCAGGCTAAGGTGAGACCGACCAAGACATACGTCAACAAATTTAATGTAGGTATTACAATCAGTTTTTTTCATTCTATTTTTCGATGAGGTAAATTGTAGCTGTCACGTTGTACCACAAATTCGGTAGGACACAGGAACCTGCCAACACAGGATGTAGCTGACCACTTTTGTTTTGCTGTCCTCAATTCTATTATACGATGGGGTTTTTTTTTGATGAATTTTTGTGCCACTATTTTGCCATTTGCGCAAAATTTGCCAAATTAAGCCGCGGCCGACCAAGAGCAGTTGATGCTACTAAAAGTGAGCTACCCCTACAGAGTAGGATTTTTCTATTTTTTTTATCAGGTAGGGTTTCATGCAGTTGGCCATCGGACTATATTGAAACGACAACATGGCTGACTTGTGCTGTTAATGTAGTTCAAAACTCTTTAAAAGTACTCTAAGCTGAATACATTTTGAATAAAACCTGTAAATACACTTCAGCTCCTATAACAGCGGTTTGAACCCCATTACCCGAATTATGATATAAGCGCGCTGTTACAGCAGCATTGTTGCTAAATGATTATTGGATTGCTTTTAATAAGCTTTTATAGCAACAGAGAAGAGAATTGAGTAACAGTTGTATTAAAGCGCCTTATTCAGACAATTAGCTATTCTATAGCTGTTATATGATTTTAATAGAACAATTATGCTGAATAAAAGTGATTTAGTAGCGCTAACTCAGCATTTATTAAAAGGTGGAATAAAAGTGCTAAAAGATAGTGCTATAAACGTTTATACGACATGATTATAGCACTAATTAGCGAAAATTGCTAAATAGTCGAGTTAACCGCTATTATACGATATATTGGTGTTTCAACAACCGTAACTCGGCTGTTATACGATTACAGGCTGAGTAAATCAATTCTTATACGACTATTTTGCTAGTTGGGATTTGTTTAGCAGTTGTAAACATTGCAGTTTTTCGTTATACAACGCTACACGTCGACTTCGCACATTGTCGTAATTGTTTACGAGCTTAAATAATCATTAGCGAACCTCACTCAGTATAGACATTAATATTATTTAAAATAAACCCCTTATAAACCGCAAACAATTTGAACGAATGACATAAATTGACAACTGACTTTTAGCTTTTTTTTAATCATAGACAATTGGTGATACAACAACGAAATATCTGTCAACAATTTTTGGCTAGCCAGACTCTCTCCAATTGACTCTAGAGTCTGGCTAGCCTGATGGATTAATGTTATGGTATTATCGAGCTAGGTCTTATTTACACTACATTTTATTTTTCGCCTTGTTAATTCATAATTCATAATATTTTTATTCAAAATAGATTCTTACAGAACACTTTTTGAAAGTCAAAAATTGTTGAGAATAAATTAAATTATTTACATATAATAAACAAGCCTATTAAAATTAAACTTATATGCCACTCTTGACTGTAGATAAGGTATCCAACCATACGTGTTTATCAGTTAAATAATCGTCTACTCAATAATAGCCTTTCTTTATTAAAGTATCTTTTATTACAGCTTTGAACTTGTTTTCTGACATATTCACAATATGGTCGGGTATCTTATTGTAGCAACGTGTACAGAGCCCCAAAAATGATTTTCGTACTTTGCTAAGCCTAGTTCTTATATCTAATAAATTATTCCTATTCCTAGTATTAAAATTGTGAACATCACTTGTTTTTTTAAACTGTGTAAGATTTTTTCTCACGTACATTATATTATCATATATAAATTGACTAGGCAATGTTATAATATTTATGGTTTTAAACAATTCTCTTAGAGACTGACGGCTTTTTAGGCCATAAATCGAACGTATTGCTCGTTTTTGTAAGATAAAAATAGTCTCAACATCAGCAGCTCTGCCCCAAAGTAATAGCCCGTAACACATTAAGCTATGAAAATAACAAAAGTAGACCATCTTTGCAGTATCTTCATCGGTTAGCTCCCTAATTTTCTTTACTGCATATACCGCTGAGCTCAATCTTTTTGATAGTGCCACAATGTGAGGACCCCATTGTAAACTAGAATCTACCGTTATTCCTAAAAAAATGTTTTTTTGCGTAATATCTAATACCTCGTTATTAACTGACAATCCTTGTACGCTTTGTTTTACGTTAGGTAGCTTAAAATGTACACATTTAGTTTTTTTTGCATTTAAAACTAAGTTATTAGCAGTAAACCATTCGTGTACTTGTTCTATAGCATGATTTATACTGGCAATGTCTTCGGAATCTCTGTTGACATGAAATATAAGTGACGTGTCATCAGCAAATAAGACAATTTTAGAAAACTGCTCTGCCATAAATGGAAGGTCATTCACATAAATGAGAAATAAAAGGGGGGCCAATATCGATCCTTGAGGGACACCGATCTTAACCTGAGACCCCTTAGACGTAATTCCATTTACGGCTACCTTCTGACTTCTATCCACCAGGTACGACTTTAATAACTCCAGAGCCTGTCCTTCAACCCCGTAATAATTTAATTTTAATAGCAGCGTCTCATGATTCACACAGTCGAACGCTTTTGTTAAGTCACAGAAAATGCCAATAGCGTCTTGTTTCGCTTCCCATGCCTCAAAGATATGTTTAATCAAACTTACGCCAGCATCCAAAGTGGATCGACCCTTAGTAAATCCGTACTGCTGTTTATGAAACAATTTATTTCTATTGAAGTGACTAAGAAGTTGTGTTAGCATAACTTTCTCAAAAATTTTGCTGAGTACAGGCAAAATAGAGACAGGTCTAAAGTTACCGGCATCCTTGACGTCACCAGTTTTGTACAAAGGTATCACTCTGCTTTCTTTCATCAAGTCAGGAAACGTGCATTCATCTATACATTTATTAAATATTGAACTTAAATGAGATGCAATGGTAACTATAATAAAAATAAAAATAAAAAAAAATAAAATTCATTTATTTCGGACCATAGAATCCATATCGTAACTAAATTCCATTAGATTTAAAATAATAAAATAAAAATAAAAATTAAATTAAAAATTAAAACTTATAACATTGTCAAGATTTACAATAAAAATTAAATTAAATTAAATTACAATAAATTACAACCCCGTAAAATTTATACAAATAAAAATATTACATTAAACTAAATATATTACATTAAATTAAATTTATTATTGAGGCTAACGTGCATAGTGGACCAGTGCTTCAGAAGGCCACTGTCCCATCTGTTAGCCACAACGTCCAGGAGGCTGTGGCGGCTGTCGCGCACCCTATCGAGCATCGCGGCGCAACGCTTGCGGAGCGTGGCGTGGAAACCGTCCACGCTCGCATCCGCAAACATCCCGGACGCGCTGCAGTATCGCGGCAGCCGCAACAGCACCCTGAATGCATCATTGTACTGGACCCGCAGAGCATTTAGCGATCGCTGGGTATATCTGGTCCATAGCTGCAGGTATACAGCGATGTACAGTACGCTCTAAACAGAGTTATTTTTACTTGGGCTGTACATCGATGAAACCTGCGCGCTATCATATTGGCTCTCATCGCTAATGCTCTGCGTTCCCTTTCGATGTCGGCGTCATCGCGCAGATCTTCGGTTACCAAATGCCCTAGGTATTTGAAGGTCGTCACCCTCTTCAGTACCTGACCGTTCAGGAGAATGGGAGGTACATACGTTGGGCATTTGTTTCCCGCTTTAAACACCATACATTCACTTTTGAGTGCATTATATTTTAAATTGTGATGGCGAGCCACAGAACACCCGACTAGAAACCTAATAGGTTAACTACCAAACTATGGACTAAATCACCAAACTGTGAGGCGCGGGAGGGGTGCTCCCGGCGTTGCGATTGGTCGTGGCGCGCTGACACGTGTAAGCGTAGGGATGGGATATGTTCATTACTTGCAGTGGTACTGGTACCAATGGTACCGTAATCTGTTGTGGTAAAATAATTGTTATCAATAAAGTCCACAGATTAATTACTTCAGAATATTCATACAATATAATCATTCATTAGGTACTTTAAAAATGTATCTAAAAATGTTACTTTGCATATTATTAATGAGCTAAGATTGTAAACATAAGAAAAACTGTAACGATTTCGATGAAATTTGCTATATGGGGGTTTACGGAGGCGAGGCGTTTTAACTCTAGGAAAACGCGCATTTTAGATTTTTTATGTTTGCTGTGCAAAGCTCGGTCTCTCAGATATTCAGTTTTTATTAACGCTGTTTTCTACAGTAGTACCGTTGAGGCACCACGTCACTGACACTTCAACTTCAACTTCAACTTCAAAAATAATTTATTCAAGTAGGCTTAATAATAAATTAATAAGCACTTTTGACATGTCATACAAAGTATACGTAAATATTACAATCATTGTTTAAAACACAAATAATAATAATAAAAAACAATACAATTGGTAACAATTAACAATAAATAAAAAGACAATGTCAAACACAAAAAAATATATAAAAGTCAGCGGAAACAATATAAATAATAGGAGTGCGTAAGTCAACTCAGTCCCAGGCATTTTTGTCATTTACGTAATCCTTGATATTATAATAGGCTTTACAAATTAATCTATTCTTAATATGTTTCTTGAATCTATTCAATGGAAGTTCAGTTACACTACTTGGCAGTTTATTGTAGAACCGCACACAGTTACCCTTAAAAGAGTTTTTAATCTTTTGCAGACGTGTTGCAGGCACTGCCAGTTTGTCCTTGTTTCTGGTATTAATGTTATGTATGTCACAATTCCTTTTGAAGTCATCTATATGTTTATGGACATATACAATATTTTCATAAATGTATTGGGAGTATACGGTCAATATATTAATCTCCTTGAACTTATTTCTAAGCGAGTCCCTAGCACTCATTTTATAGATCGAACGTATGGCGCGCTTTTGCAGAACAAAAATGGCATTGACATTAGCAGCACTACCCCAAAGCAAGATGCCGTATGACATGATGCTGTGAAAGTAGGCAAAGTAAACCAATCTAGCTGTCTTTTCGTCTGTTAGGTGGCGTATTTTACATACTGCAAACGCTGCAGAACTGAGCTTGTTTGCGAGAACATTTAGGTGGGAACCCCATTGCAGCTTGGCATCTAATGTTAAACCCAGGAACACTGTATTGCTGGTTGGTTCTAGTTCCTCATCTTTGATGGTGACACAAAGGCAAAAGCCGCTATACACCAATGCATGCATGCTAATGAAAAATACTGTATTATTTTCCTAGTCTAATTCATACTAAACAACCATGCATAATCTATTTAAAGCATCTAAGTACCTACGTTTACGAATAAACCGACGCGACAATTTTGTATATGATCCCAGCACATCTGTAAAATTAGTTTGGTTACGGCAATAACATAAACAAATATAAAATAATATAAATGTGTAATAAATTTCACATTTCGTCGGAGTCCATTTCAGTTCATCATCAGGTCCATCTCGTGACCCAAGACCTTACTGCTCACCTAGAGGATTCTAATAAACCCACACAACATGTGTCTATCACAAACCAACACCGATTTCCCTCGCACTTCTTCAAAGTTCATCATCAGGTCCAGCTCGTGGCCCCCCACCTTACTGCTCACCTAGAGGATTCTAATAAACCCACACAACATGTGTCTATCACAAACCAACACCGAGTTCCCTCGCACTTCTTCAAAGTTCATCATCAGGTCCATCTCGTGCCCCCCCACCGTACTGCTCACCTAGAGGATTCTAACAAACCCACACAACATGTGTCTATCACAAACCATCACCGAGTTCCCTTGCACTTCTTCAAAGTTCATCATCAGGTCCATCTCGTGACCTAACTGCTCACCTGGCTTCTTAAAAAAAAATTACATCATTTATTTATTATTAATAAATCAATCATGAATTTCAAAAATACACTTTGGTGGCAAACGCAGCCTATGGAAACTATACTACTAACTAATGGCGCTTGCAACTAGGAGAATGTCACATGGGCGTTGCTCTGAAAACCTGCTAAAATATGATCATTTTCTTATTTTGATGCTACCTCAATAATGGTACTACTAACTAAAAACTAAACTACATACTACATATACCCACTAAGATAAACTACCAACTACCTAATTAAAACTATAGATTTTACAGATCAATTTTATTTATTCTCAATTAAAAATGAAAGAGAATCACAATTATCTTTTACATTTCTTAAAATGGTACAATACTTATGGTTCGAGCGAAAGCACGAATTTACCGCAATTGACAAAACCATCACCGTCACATCACTAGTTGTTGACGTGAAAGGGATAGCACATTGCATTTTCAAGTTGACGAAAAAGGACGGGCTACTTCACTGTCGCTCAGTACAACCATATTGACCAGTATAAAATGAACCCCGCGGACAAGAAATAATTTTCAACAAAATAGTGATTTTGACTTACCTGTGGAATGTTATTCCATCTGTTTTATAACTGGAAGTCTTAGATGACTTGCCACACCATTTCGCACTGCAAAATCCCATGATTTGAATAAATTGCGATTTATTTTCGTAAACACGCGCACACTGTTAACAGGTCGTGAATTTGGACGCAACTGATCGGAGCGGCGCGCGTGAAATATTTTATAAGCGCTATTGCTCGCACGAGTGGAGGCCGCGAGTCGTCCTATAAGCTATGTCTATAGGGGTTGGTCTGTGTGGCGAGCGTACGATTCACAAATATCCAAAAGTATTCCCAATCCACCAACCGATGGACTCAGCAACACCATATCATCTGCGTAACTTATATTATTAAAACAGACCCTGTCTATATGGCATCCGACATGTGTGTTGCTGAGCTCGCCGATTAAGTCGTTTACATAAAGATTAAATAACTTGGGAGAGGTAAGCCCCCCCTGCCTCACACCGCACTGCAGTCCGTATTCGTCAGAGAGTACATCGCCCCAACGGACACTATTTCTCTGGCCCGTATACCAGTACCTAAATATGCGTGTTAGTTCTTTTGGAAACTCTATCCTGTCCAGCTTTTTCCATAATAAGTCGTAGTTTACGAGGTCAAAAACCTTCGAGAGGTCCAAAAAGCACGCATAAATAGGGGTTTTTCTGCGAGTATAGTACTCGACAGCCTGCTTTAGACAAATTATTGCGCTCTCAGTTGATAGACCGGCACGGAAGCCGAACTGAGCGTCGTGTATTTGCAAGCACTTGTCCAATTGCAAGTTGAGCAGACTGTCAAGCACCCTAGCCACAATGGTTGCCAGAGAGATAGGTCTGTAGTTTGTCTTGTCAGATATATCACCTGTTTTATTTTTGACAATCGGAACCACTAATGTTTTAATCATACTCTCGGGCAAATAGTACTATAATAGCAGTGCAGGCTTTAACTGACATCCCCCACAAATCTTCTGTAGATTTAACTTTTATCTGTTTAAATGTTTTTATAATAACCTTAGGATCAATGTATTCAAATTTAAATTTATTCTTACATTCAGCTACACGAGCACTCAACATGGTGATGGCCCTACTTGAAGAGGAATTTAACGATTTAGTTGTTGCGATTGGAATATTTGTAAAGAATGTTTCAAATGCTTGAGCTACCTCTAAATTTGTACTGACTAATCCATTGGAAGTGTTGAGGACAATATCTTTATAAGGCGGTTTTATCTTTCCCGTTTCCTGTCTAATAATGTTCCAAGTTGTTTTTATTTTGCCTTGAGACACTTTAATTTTATTATGAATAAAATTAGATTTCGCCGCCCTACATACTTTTTTATATATTTTTGAGTACATTTTGACATACTCGGAGCAGCTTTCTGTTTGAAGTAAGTTCTTTAATTCATACAATTCAAACATTCTCTCCCTGCTTTTACGAATCCCTGGAGTCGCCCAATCGCTGAATTTAAACGTTTGTTTTGCTTTTATTACTTTGATTGGAAAGCTCTTTTCAAATTCAACGACTACTTTTGAGAATAATTGACCGTACATGTCATTACAACATCTATGGTTACAATGGTATATGGTGAGAAAGTGTTAACATATGTGTTTATCGTTGACTGTACTTTACATTGTGGTAGAAATTATGTGAGCTGACTTTGAGTACACGTCAACGTATATTTAACTTATATCCTTAGGTACCTTACGTGTGCACAGAAAATCAAAAATATTTTCTAGTATCAAAACTATAATTCCTACTACACAAAATGTGACCAGCCCAAGATTTCCCGTCAAACATTTGTGTAATATTTCAGTAGCCAAACTCTATAACGGAAATATAGATATATAGATAGAATAGATAGAATAGGTACTCTTTATTGGCACACCTCAGTAAAAAGATACAAAAGAAAAGAACAATTGATTAAATGTAGAGGTAGACAACAGGCGGTCTTATCGCTAAAGAGCGATCTCTTCCAGACAACCTACATATCCACATAACAAAATTAGAATAATATATAACCTAAAATTAAAACTACCTAAAGAAGGGATTCCTTCATTTTACACGTCAATTTTGGAAACTACCGGCGCTTATTTCAGAAACCCTGGTATTTTCATTATGGTAATATTGTAATAAGTCGGCACACACGTCGGTGCACGGTTTATTGAGCAATCTGCAATGAAAAAAAAAGGAAATATCATGACGGTTTGACATCTTCTATTTAAAAGACCTAATATATTAGCCATAGACAAACTGCCCGATTCGAACTTAAAGATTCGTCAAATAATAGATCTAGAGTCGATATGGATTAGATGTGTCAGTGTCAAAAGTGACCTATTTGTTTGAAGAAATGTCACATTTGACACTGACATATCTAATCCATATCGTTTCTAGATCTATTAATGGACGTATCTTAAAGTTCGAATAGGGCCGAGAGATGCGAAAAGGACAAAAAGTAAGATAATGGTATTTGGGCAATTTAGGCCCAACGGTAGGGCTAAGATGGTCGGTTCTTTATCATTTGTCACCATGCCTGTCACGTTCTAACAAATATGTAAGTGCGAAAGTGACGCATGGCGTGACAAGTGATCAAAATGCGACCATGATACCGTGATACACTACACATACAGAGCCATGTCGTTATGTTATGTCGCCTAAAATAGTGTTTAGTTTTAATTTGATAAAATTAATATTTAGAGTCGGACCAAAAAAAGTCTGCAGCGGATTTGATAGCCCACGCAGTGCAAGTGTCATTTATACGTCATAATTTCATAGAAGTTTGACGTTATAAATAACACGTGCACTGCGTGGGCTATCAAATCCGCTGCAGGCTTTTGATGGACTGACTCTACCTATGTTCGAGTAAAATAAAATTTAAGAGTAATATTTACATTTTTGCCTAAACATAAATAAAAAACACCCACCTAATAGATCTCTAGCTACAGTGATTTCGTTGCGAATGCTGCCATGGTCTTCTTCCGGTTCCGATAAATTCTTACCAAACATCTCCACCAATATAAAAATAAGGTCCTCTGACATGTTGTAATCTGAAAAAAAGTAATCTGTGATATTTAGAATTAATCTATTTATTAATCAAAGACCGCGAGAAGCAAAAGTATACATTTCTCGGGACTAAGCTGAAAGGATAGTGTTATCTAAGTGATCTACAATCGAGTTATTATAATCATAAAGCCGGATTAAGAGCCCTTCAACGTGCACACTAGCGCCACTGCTAAATAATCGTGATTATTTAAATTTAACTGTATTTTGTATTTAAGTACCTTTTGAATACATCAAACTAGTTTTTATGTTGCTGGATTCGTTGATCTATGAACTCAAAACCAAAATGGCCGTTTTAACTTTGGACGCATAGATAGACGAATCCAGCAATATAAAAACTAATTTGATGTATTCAAAAGGTACTTAAATACAAAATACATTCCGTAGCGGCCCCCTTTTTTAAATAACTTTCGTTAAATTTAAATAATCACGATTATTTAGCAGTGGCGCTAGTGTGCACGTTGATGGGCTCCTACAAAATGAATCAAAATCATTAAATTGAAATATTTTTGTATCGATGACAACCTGCATGATGCTGCAGGGGAGCATCGAGTGCGCCGACTTCTGGCCGAAAGGTATCGTGTTTCGGAGGTTCCGGGTTTTGGGGCAAATTGCCGAATCCGACACAAGAGCAGCCGATGCAACGGAGCCACGCCGTTTTGTAGCGTAAAGTTTACAATTATGGGCCTTGTTGCCTGATTTAAATTTCTAAATGAATAAAAGTCCTAGGTACTTACAAAGTTTGCATAAAAGTCCCTCATTCTGTTCCACCCGGTATAATATATCCGACGGCAATGAAAAATGGATTCGAAAGTAACGTTAGCACAACAGGGGTTCTAGCCAATATGATATGACCATACGTCGCACTCCAGCGGGTATTTTGCGGGCATGTCATTGGTAAGGTTCACAAATCAATTTTCGAGTTGTCAGAATAAAGTATTTGTAAGTACCTAGTATTTGTTCTATGCAATTCCAAATATCTTAGCAACTAAGGTTGTACGTTAGTTAGGTATCTATTTTTAGGGTTCCGTACCCAAAGGGTAAAAACGGGACCCTATTACTAAGACTCCGCTGTCCGTCCGTCCGTCTGTCACCAGGCTGTACCTATCTCGTGATCTGTGATAGCTAGACAGCTGAAATTTTCACAGATGATGTATTTCTGTTGCCGCTATAACAACAAATACTAAAAACAGAATAAAATAAAGATTTAAGTGGGGCTCCCATACAACAAACGTGATTTTTGACCGAAGTTAAGCAACGTCGGGCGGGGTCAGTACTTGGATGGGTGATCGTTTTTATAGATAATGGTACGGAACCCTTCGTGTGAGAGTCCGACTTGCACTTGCCCGGTTTTTATTATATAGATAGTCGCGTGACTTTTCGCATTATCTGTCATCCCGAAATTTTTTTTTGTTCAGAGTTTGTCGATGTACGGTTGCCACATAATGTGCACCCGTATCACTAACACCTTATAAAACAAAGTCCCCCGCCGCGTCTGTCTGTTTGTGTGTTTGTTGTTTGTGTGTTTGTTTGTGTGAAAATAGAACGTCGTATTAACTCTTTCTACATGCGTTGCCTTCGTAAGATTGTAGTGTTGGACGTTAAATGAAACTATTTGGTTGGAGTATAGGTCTATAATGTCTAGAATAACATGGGTACAAGCTTATATAGTCTAGGCTATGTTACGTGTGAGGGTAAGGCGTAGCACACACTACACCTTCCCTCTTGGAGAAAAAAAATTGTATCTTTAGATACTATTTTTTTTATATATTAAATACATATCTAAAAACTTAAGAATTGAAATACACAAAATCGGAAATATAAAAATTATAATTTTCGAAGAAAAGTTAAGTTTAAGAAATGAATAAAATTACAAAGATATTTTAAACAATCTGAAATCATCAATTTTTCACCCTCAAAACAAGAAAAATGTGTTATGTTACTTATGTTATGATTACATAATAAAAAAATATTATAAAATTATTATAAGTCAGTAATGACAACTGAAAATTGAATTATTAAACAATTTAATATACCGAACCATACAATACAAAATAACCTATCTACATTTTATATAAAGAGAAAAAAAAAACACAGTAAAAGGAAACACACACAAGCATACACCTTAAAAATAAACATTCCATAATTCATTACTAAGAAATATACAATTACACAATACGTAGCAAGTGTTAACAATCTACTATACGAGTATAACCAATGTATGCTCGTATTGATGACGAACTAATTTTTTTTACTAAAAAAAAAAAGTTTAATACTATTTGATAATACACATACTACTAACAATAAAAAACTTACAAAATACATCTTGCATAAGATTTATTTTTTTATGATTTTAGTCTTGTCCTTGAAAGTTACGTATGAAGACATACGAACATGTTAGTTATTCTCGTTTATTGGTAGGTACCTTATTGTTTCTTATATTTGGACAATTCAACGCGCATATTTTGTGAAATCCCTTTTTATTTAACTTTATATATTATATTTCTCCTTTTACATACGTCATCTTACATAATAATCATTTAATTAATACACCACAATTTTCTAAGATGTGCATCTAAAGCGTGCAACTCTGGCAAGGGTACACAGCGCATTTACTTACCTGGTCGGCCGACCTTATTATACATTTTATTTATTTGCTCAGGATACAAGGATATTTTATTTTTACGCGCGCGCACACATACATATATTCATATTCACATTCAGGCAGTTCTTTTAACACTTCCTTACATCATAACCTTCCATGTGTCCAAGGAGTCTCCACAATTGATACTCGACCGAATCATGGTCAGACATCCAAGGATTCCGTGCCTGCCTTGTATCCTGGCGTACCCTTGCTATACCATATCGCTTAAGGCCGCCTCTCGGGCCACCGAAGATGCGATAGGCATATAATTTTTTTTTTTTATACATTCCTCTCATACAAAAACATCCAAAAACCAATCACATAACACAACACCATGAAAACTTCAACATATAAGATTTTCAGCAACTCTTAGTTGATCAGGCTAATCGTCCTTTGAAAAACTTATCTGTTTTAGTTTTCCCAATCACTTTCCTAACGCACTTTTCTTATAACAAACTAATTCCATCTCACTCATACAACGTTAAAAAACCTAACTAATTCTTTAGAACTTTCCATAGACACACAGTCTCAAACATATTGACAACCCTTAAAATTCAACCCCTAAAATCCAACATCAATCTTTACTTTAAACATACCGAATACCCGCAAAACCTGTTCCTTACACAATTCAATATTGTTATTTATAATACCACTAGTCAATTTATTTTAAAAGTCATATCCATTAATAAAAAGTCCATATTTGTTTGTTATTTATGTCAAATCCGTGTAAAAAATATGTGTAAACAATAATAATCACTATCATTAAAAAATTATTTCAAATTCGAAGTAAAAATAAATGTAATTTATATCTATCTAATGAAAACTAAGCATTAATTGTATATGGTTAAAATTCAGAACATATTGTGGCATACTATTATATTTTTAAATCTGAAACCGAAATATTTTAGGTAGGCGTTACTTACTACTAAATACTAACTGTTTAAATTTAATTTGATTACAATAACTTGAATGCTCTAAATAAGTGTACAAAGACTACGAAATTTGAGATGTAATGACAGACGCCGCATGCCATTCCCTATAAGGAATGCACTCGCCGCCGCCTCGTGCCATATTTGTAAGGGATAAAAGTATGTCACGTAACTAACTATAATAAGAAATTGAATAAAATTAAATGCAATATAGGTATATAATTAAAATGAACAAGTCTGTAATGAAAAATAGATAGATAATTAAGTTTTGTTTTATAAAAAATCTAGACCAATCTTTTAACCACATATTGTTTCGTCATCATACGGCATAGTTATACCTAATACTTACTTACCACAACAGTTATTTATCCTATCGTGACATTAAAAATTAACATACGGACTTCTAATATACCTAATATAAAATTCAACACAAGGCTAAAAAACAATTGATATTAACTACTGAAAACAAAAAAGGAATTAGCAAATATAATAGGTAATTAAATGTCCCTTTTGCACGGCACTTCACAATGTCACTTTATTGTTTTTCACATGGCGCAACCAATCTACCAATCAACACCTATCAAACGCGTCTCTGGTCCTCCTGGCATCATCCTAGGCTAAGGACACCATCAACTCCCTGCTGCAACCATCGTTAATGCTTCGCGCTTATTAAATTGATTGTATTTTTATTTTATTGAGTCCATATATTATTAAGTCACGTTCTTCTCGTCAAAATTGTAACTAGTTAGAAATGTTCACTGAAGATCACTAATAGTGGTTTACTTTCTCACGTGTTTTGATATAAGTCCATAGCGATCACTTTTTTTTCTTACTATTTAATGCGTCCGTAGTCACTAATTTTAATAATACCAATAAAAAATAAAGTTCTAGCAGTCCGCCAAACTCATTCACTGTGGATGTATAGTTTTTGTTAATTATAGTATTTTTCACACAAATATGTCCTTATCACTTATTTTAAAGTTTTACTTTTCTTCCCGACGTGTACTGGCTGGCGCGGCGCGCCGCCAGTGCAGCACAAGGCCGCACTGGCAGGGTCGCCATGTAGTGTTGGACGTTAAATGAAACTATTTGGTTGGAGTATAGGTCTATAATGTCTAGAATAACATGGGTACAAGCTTATATAGTCTAGGCTATGTTACGTGTGAGGGTAAGGCGTAGCACACACTACAAGATCCTAGGAATAACATGGCAAGACAGGGTGACAAACGAAAGGGTTCTAGAAATTGCACAGCTGCCTAGCTTAACAGCGTTTCTCAAGCAGAGAGGTTTGCGTTGGCTAGGGCATGTGCACAGGATGGAACCCTCTCGACTACCTCGTCGTGTTCTTCTTGGTGCGGTTGCGAATGCAAAACGTAACGTTGGGAGGCCATTGCTTCGCTTTAAAGATTGCGCAAAGAGGGACATGATTGCCTTCCATATCGACCACCGAGACTGGGAGAGGCTCGCAGAGCAGCGGACGGAATGGCGCAAACGTGTTGTGGAGGGTCGCAAGTTTTGTGATGAGACCTGGTTCGCCACACTCGCTGACAAGAGGCAAAGACGACGACAAGGTGTCTCAGTACCGGTTTCCGCAAACTTCTCTTGTCAGACCTGTGGTAGACCATGTCGGTCTCGCATCGGTCTATTCAGCCACCAAAAACGGTGTTTCTCCGGTTTTACACCATAAAACGTCTGCTATAGACGAAAAGGCCTATGATGATGATGATGTTCGCGATTAACTCATGCGGTTTTCACCTATCATCCTATCAATACAGTGATTCTTGCGGAAGGTTTAGGTGTATTCGTTAACCCGTGCGAAGCCAGGGCGGGTCGCTAGTATTTATAAATACATACCCCCCTTATTCATAAAACTTTATGGGCCTGATTTAATTAAATTATGTTTGATCCCTTTCTTACAAATATACATGAGTCAAAAGGACAGATAAAGACAAACGATTATTATCTAATTGAGGTTTGTAGCGCGTTTATATATGACTAAGGGTATATGAATAAGGGGGTGGCAGGAACAAAATATGCTCACCACACGATTAGAACCCGGGACCCCATACCTAGTTACCAAAATGCCAAATTTACTTACTTACATCCGTCGACATTATTCCAAAGTCAGCAATTTTTACAGATCCTTTGTGGTTAACCAAAATATTATTATTGTGAAGGTCATCATGAAACAACCCTTTCTTTTTCAAGTAATTCAAACCTGAAACAACGCATTTGTTTAATGATTTAACCTTTTGAACGCCAAACGGCACATCCATTTGCCGTGCCACTGATGACGCCACGGGAGTAATAGTTTTGTGAATAAATAATGCCCACCTAAAAGTGGGGTGTTTTTCAGTAGATTTTCATCAAAAAACGATCGACGTCAAATGCCGTCTTTGGCGACGTTGTCACGCTTTTGCGTTGACGTCAATTGCCGTCTATGGCGTTCAAAAGGTTAAATAACGCAAACATTTAGAAATCCACTTCATCGGACACTCTAACTCCCGACTCTGGACTAGCAGCGGTATTGTAAATATTTTTCACAATTACAGTTTTGAATGATTACTTTCACTAGACCAGGGCTCATTTAGACGGTGCGAGAACTCGCATACGAGAGATTAGATTGCGTTATTTGATCGGTCGGCTGAATTGTTGTAACCTCAATGGTCCGCAATGTAACTAAAATCGCATGCGAGTTCGCGCGCCGTCTAAATGAGCCCAAATCGACCGGGATATGGACCGCAACGATGCACCGCACCGCACCATGGATGGTGTGCTTGAACAGACCAACGAGTGTGAACGCGACCAGACCAACGAGTGTGAACGCTTCCGGTGGTAACGTTGAAAGTGAACGCAGCCGACGCGTACAAATGTGGGTAGACCGAGCGCGGTCTACACAACTTGGACACCCATTCGCTAATATCTTCAGTTACTCGCATGGTATAATAATATACTCCGCCTGGTACTCTCTTCCCGTCTTTTCGTGGTCACGTGACTGACACAAGCCTACGTCATCATGCGACAGCGCTATATGATAATATGCGATAGCGCTATATAAAGTGGCAATGTTATTGTGACGTAGGCTTGTGTCACTCTGGGAAGAGAAGTCCATGTTTTATAAGACTATGCTGGTAACGTTGAAAGCGAACGCAGCCGACGTGCACGAATGAGGGTAGATCTACAAAACTTAGCCTGGCCGCAGACATTCGGAATCTTTCGTGCGGAATGACATGTGCAAGCGAGACAGCGCTATGCATCTGTAGAGCGACGTCTCGTTCCCACCTGGGATTCCGTGCGTGTGCGGCCAGGCTCAGCCACCCGCTATCTTCAGAGGGCCTACCGCGAACCACGTTCTACGTGTTGCTTCCCTGTCACACTTACGTACGAATTCACAAGTGTGACAGTGAGGCAACACGTCGAATGTGGTTCGCGGCAGGCCCTCTGTTATCCGTGAACAAGATGCATGTAACTGCGTCGAAATATCGAGAGTTCGAAAACAATACAAAAGGTAATCGCGGTCCATATCTCGGTCGATATGTATAAGTTACCTTTCACTATCTGCCAAAAATAATGCAACTTGTTGTTCGACTCTTTAAATGTGTTGCTGCTCATAACTTGTTTTAGTGTGTAGTCACAAAATTCCATTTGGATGCAGAGCCGTAGTCTTCGGACACTTAAAAAAACAGTTCGCAGATGAGACATCAATAAAATTATTATTTTAAAATTTAAAGATTTATTGACTTATAATGACGACCTAAACAGAGCCCTAGCTCTAACAATTAAATGGTTAGAAAGAAATAACTCGAAGATAAGACAGACAAAACTACATTCGATGCCAGTTAGACATACAATATGATAATAACTATCTCCATAAAAAGTACATTGCAGCATGCACGTTTTTAGGTATATTTATTGCCCATCAAATAATTGTTATGATTGACCGAGCGTCAGCGAAGCTCTCTTCGCCAAAAGTGCTCTCGTATGTCCAGTTCAAATTGGCGAAAAATGACATAAAGAACTTAAGCGCCACCAGTGATAATTACCTACTGAAAGAAGTAATTCCAATTTTTTTTATTTTTAGGGTTCCGTACCCAAAGGGTACAAACGGGACCCTATTACTAAGACTCCGCTGTCCGTCTGTCCGTTTGTCTGTCTGTCAGTCCGTCCCTCTGTCTGTTATTATTAATGTTATTAGTTTATTGCAGCAGCCGCTGCTGTTGCAGCGGCTGCTGCAATAAACTAATAATTTTGTTTTCGCACAATTCTACATCCTTATTCAATTCAACCATACCATACCATACTACCATACCATACCACCATACCATACCATATTTACCATACCATACCATCATACCATACCATACCATACCACCATACCATACTATACCCTACTGACTATACCATACCATATTTTGGGATATACGAGACCATGCATCAATCTTCTTATTTTTTTTATAGTAATCCTCATATTTTGGGTCCCATATCAATGGATTATTTTGATATAATTCAATTAATGATGATGCTCGGCTCGAGCGACCGACGTCTGTCATTAAACACGTCCACGAGCGCACTGCGTGACTGCGAGCGCGAAGCAAATCCCTTTGTGTTCGTCAAAAAACCGACAACTGGCGGAACGCAGCCGAGCACGAACGAAACGCTCGCAGCGCGCTCGTTCGTGGCTTGTAAGTCGGTCCACATTGGACGAATTGTGTTCGGCTCGTGCTCGGTTCGCCTAGCGTAGACGCACCTTAAGGTAAACGTACTGGTGCTCGACGCGGTCCCAGTAAATGTCATCTTGAAACTTAAGTCATTGTCAATAGAGGTGACAGCAAGGTGTCATCTATTGGGCATAAGCATGTCGAGCACTAGTACGTTTACCTTACCTTTACATGGGTTTATCTCTACTAATATTATGCTTAATCCGCCGATCCGATTGAAATGAAATGTATACAGGATGATCCATTTCACTGCAGCACGAGAATACGGCAAACATTGAATAAGTTTTTCAATGGCAGCTACTGCTGACATGCAATGATATTATAACTCAAGAGGGGTTATAGGCGGTCCAAAATTGAAGCGCTTAACTTGTATAAGTTACCTTTAGCACAGAATAAATAATAGTACTAGGTACAGAAGATTCACTCTCTAACAAAACGCGTCTGTTACGATCAGACCAGATATGGCCGCTAGGTGGCGACAGTGCCACGCGCGGCATATGGCTAGCCACCAAAATTGGTGTGGAACGGATGTACTTTTAGCTACCTGTAGTGAGCCAAGCCTGCCTTTAGTCGCGCCTAGGCAAGCGAGAAATGTGCACATCCAGACATAGGAATCAGCGGGGCAAATTGTGAATTAAGACTTTATGTTTGTGCACTTATGGTACTACTTACAACAAAATTTAGGCTGTTTTAAAACGATTAGGCAATTAAAAAGTAATTTTTAACTATTTTGTTGTAATTAGTACCATAAGTACATACAAACATAAAGTCTTAATTCACAATTTGCCCCGCGGATTCCTATGTCTGGCACATGCTAACGAGCACACCGAAAGAGACAAGCTTATGTTTAACAACTAGTCAGTACCTATGACAAAGATGAATGGAATGCGAAAATGAATAAATGGGTATAAAAATTAATAAGTATGGAAGTATTTTTGTGCTCTTTATGTATGAGTAATATAACCTATCTAGGGTTACTAACCTATGGTTATATTCGGGAGGAACAGAACGAAGGGCTTTAACTGGGAATCGTTCAGGCTAGGTACTTTATTTTTCACTTATTAATCACGTTAATATTTCTAACCGTTTTTGAGATATACAGGCCTATTCGGATTTCGAGATAATCACAAGATCTTGAGACGATTTAGAGATCAACTAGATCTACATTAGATATCGACTAGATGTGACTTGGTTATCTAAGTCATAACTTGTCAAAATTGTTCAAGAGGACCTCCAGAATGGGTTAGTATCATATGGCCAAAAACGCAGGTCGTCTACAGCGTCAACTCACCTAAAAATCATTTGGGCAAATTGGCAGATAGTCAAAACCGTAATAAGCGGCCTATAAAGCAACTCGTCTAAAATCAACCCGATAAATAAGTGGTTTGTCCGATGTGTAACTAGTCACTTTAGCTACTTGCCTTAGGATCATCTAGACCATTCATTCATTCATTCTTTTAAAATTATGGCTTCAGCCCATTGGGGCTATTTCGCCAGTGTCAAGGTCGTAGTAGCAGGGTAAAACGATTGAAATTGTACGGTTAGTACAAGACAGTGTACGGTGATTTAGCTCTTGTAAAGCGATAGCGGGCTTTACAAGAAACACGTGGACAACCGGCCGTAGACTCATCTAGACCAATTCACAAATAGGTTAAAAAGTAACTGATCGATAAAGCAACTCGTCTTAAATTTGACACTTGAATAGTATATTAGAGTATACATATTCAGTTGACAGCTTTTCAATAAGTGTCATTCCATTAAGACGAGTTGCTTCTTGCGCGACATGCTATTTAGACCATATGCATGTAAGGTAAGACGATTTGATAATACGACAGTAGACGAAATCATTTTGTGCAGGTTGCTTCATGGTCCGCTTACGTTTTAGACTATCTGCAAATTTGCCCAAATGATTTTTAGGTGAGTTGACGCTGTAGACGACCTGCGTTTTTGGCCATATGATACTAACCCTCCAGAATCGCGGAAACGTCAAATTTGACATATCTATCTTACAGATATCTTTAAATTATCCGTATCGTAACTTGTTGAAGTCTAGTAGAAATCTAATTCATTTCCCGAATCGAGCCGACAGCTTGTTAAACATTAGTGCGAAAATCTGTATGTTTCAACCCTAGCAAGTAGATCCTATTGAATGATGTGTTGATGTGTCAATTAATAATTTTGTAGGGTTGTCACTGATATAAAAATATTTCATTTTATTTTAATGATTTTGTTTTACTATTAAATCCAGCTTTACGATTAGAATAACTCGATTGTAGATCAGCTAGATAACACTATCCTTTCAGCTCAGTCTCTAGAAAATTTCCACCCTGTATAATATCATTGCTGGCATGTCAAAACTTTGAGAAACATTATAACCGCGAAACCTACTCGCCCCGTAAAACGGGGCGAGTAGGTTTCGCGAGGGGAGTTGGATTCCGAACCCAGAATTTCATTTTTGAGTAGCTACTTTAATTTTTGGGCTTGCTCTCAAGGTAATTTGATTATATTTTTAGACATATTTTTTCTTCTTTTCGCACATAGATGTAAGTAAATTGAGGTAGATATGGTACCAGCAGGGCCGGATTAACCCTAAGTCAAAGTAGGCAACTGCCTAGGGGCCCCGCCTCGGTTAGGGGGCCCCGGCGGCTCAGAGCGCACAAAAAAAAATTTGTTTCATAGGGCTCAAAATTCAAGCGGAATTATTTTAAATCCTTAATTAAAGAGTATGCTTTGTTATTGTTTATTTTTCGATCCATTCTTTAATTCAATGAAACTGTAATAAAACTGAAGCAATACGTTACAGTGTACGGGGCGTATATGCGTACCTGGGGCCCGTTTCTCAAAAGCCTGTAACTTGTAATACAAGTGGAAGTCCCTTTCTAACAAAAGCTGTCAAAAAGTGACATCCGCTTGTGTTACAAGTTACAAGCTTTTGAGAAACGGGCCGGGCCCCTGTTTGTAAAGGTTTTCTGAAAAAATGTTACATTTACTTTTTTTCGAACAACCAACAACTTCTGGGTTATTTCGACTCAGAATCACGAGGACTATTGATTAAAACAAAGAAAAAAGTGTCCCCAGTTTTTCATACGAATTTTGGGTGTCAGTTTAGTGACGGTTCATACAAAATGTATGTATGTAAAAATGCGTCACAATAGTGACCTTTTTTCGACGATTGTCAGAGCGCTGCTTCCTTACAGCTCGGTCTTCGGCGTCGCTTTTTAAGTAATATCAACACTTATTTCAGTAGCTTGGCCTTTTGCCTCGCATGAAAGCTCACTTCGCTAAAAGACGCTTCGGGCTTGTCGAGCAATGCGGAGGTTGCTGAGCTTGACCTTTTCTTCAGGCTCACTTTTTACCTCAATTTACCATTGGTTTGTGTTCCTCATCTCCTCTGCGCCTAGCTCGGCCTGCAGTCTCGCTTTTTAATACAATGGAATTTGGTTCGTGTCTGTGTTTAACTACTTATCCCGAAGCCTGAAAGGCTTTGAGTTCCGATGAAAGCTCGCCTCACTGGGGCACTTCGGACTTTTAGCCGCAGGTGAAGATCGGTACCTGGCCTGGCCTTTTAACAGGCTTTCACAATTTACGATATTGTTAAAAAAAATTGCGCTCGCTGCGCTCGCGTTTTTGGTAATAGGTTTTTTGGTTGACCCTCTATCTACATGTTAGCTTGACTGGTGAATTAATACAGTTAGGCCAACAAAAGTCAGCAATGATCAGCAGCAATGAGTTTAAAATAACACTTGCACTGCGTGTGCTATCAAAATCGTTGCAGACTTATCTTGGTCTAAATCTAATAATGTTAACATTCTTATGGAAATTCTTTATTACTAGGTTGATCCTAATCATGTGGCTCGGCGTTTTGTCTTATGGTCGAACAATCGCTGTTCAGCCTCGCAAAATATTAACTATTGAGAAAATCAACTTTGCGGCACTAATTGAGCGTAGTTCGCTTATAATTTTCCATCAGAGGTAGATAGGAAAGTGACGCTCAAGCGTACAGCTTTGGTATTCCACTGGGAATTGGCCTTAGGGCCGGCACACATACCCACGATACGACGTCGTATCGTGAGACGACGCGACATCGTCTCACGTTGCGACGTCGTGTAACGTTACGACGTCGTATCGTGGCGCGATACGACATCGTGTCGCGGCACAATACGACGTCGTGTCTGGACATTTTACGACGTCGTGTCACGTTGCGGCGCCGTAACGTGGAAATCTACGATGTGCATTGATTGATTCACGACACGATATCGCATCGTAGTTTTAGTCGACCACAATCAGACTACGATTCGAAAGTACCGTTAGCACAACAAATTAATAATTATACTCATGTCATATGCCTTCATACTACAAGTCCATGCACTTTTTTTTCATAATGGCGTGACCATTGGGCTCGCAAGACAGCTCGTAAAGGCTCGAGTAGATAATGGCAATGACGGTAAACAGTCACTACATGCATATATTTTAGCGCTATTCTTAATACATATTATTCTTTTTAGGGTTTCGTACCAAAAATGTGGTTCCGTACAAAAAACCCTTATGACTAAAAACCCGTCCGTCTATCTGTCACGTCTTTCATAACATATGAATCGCCATATCTGTCAATAAAATATAAATCGTGGAAAATTATTGATTAAGAATTTTCCACAAATATTGAATTATTTGTATAAAACCGTTTAATACAATTAATTCAATAATTGTGTAATAGACAACTGTATTTTTTTGTTTTCAAAGCTTTAAATCTTCTTCATACAGAAGTAAGTACCTACCTATTTTCATTTATCTGCACACTCTACCATTAAGGGCCCCTTGCACCAATCCCACTAACCCGAGGTTAAGCGGTTAAACCGTTAACCCAGTGTCAAATTATACTGGTAACCATGGTTACATTTACGGCATGTTACTACCATGACGTTGAAAATGTAAAAAATCATCGCAGTTAATGAAGATATAAGGATTGCAACAGACATGTTCTTGTTTTGCTGCCATTACCTCTAAGAAGTCGCAGAAAGTTTACTTACTGTTTACGCCGTAAGTTTTTACGACACGACGCCGCAACGTTATACGGCATCGTATAGTGCTCACGATACGACGTCGTAGGTTTCTACGACACGACGTCGCAACGTGACACGGCGTCGTATAGTGCCCACGATACGACGTCGTAGATTTCTACGACACGACGTCGCAACGTTACACGACGCCGCAACGTGAGACGACGCCGCGTCGTTCCACGATACGACGTCTTATCGTGGGTATGTGCGCCGGCCCTTACACCTAAAGGGCTCTCCCCACACTTGACTCAACGCGGAATCGCCAAAAACCGATAGAAAAAAGCTTTATGTCCAAGCAATAAGAGCGAAAAAAACATCGTTCTGACTATACTCGGATCGTCGGCTGAAGATTGAAATTAAAAACGTAAACTTATTTCCCTGTGCTAAACAACTAAACATGCTCTATGCAGAATTGACTGTAAGGGGGCCCAGAGCCTTGCACTGCCTAGGGCCCCGACATGCTTAATCCGGCCCTGGGTACCAGGCGCACGATCGTGAGCCATCAAATATAGGTTCCGGAACCTATATTTAGTTAGTCGTATGGGTGACGCCAACCTGTCAAGTTGTCAAAATCGTTGGATCAAATTTTAGTTTTGTCAACTATGAGCGTCACACGTCTACATAAATAAAAGGTCATTGTTTTCGCAACACTAAGCTGCCAAATCATACAATTTTGAAACACAAATTCACTGTCAAAGTTGATGCTCGAAATCGGCGGATTTTTAGTTGAATTTAACTTTGTTTTAAAGTGATGTTTGTTCATCCACCTTTCGGATATCGTTTATATACTTACATGGCTTATTGGAAACAGAAAAACTTAAGTTATATTTTCTTTATTTATAATGGTTTTAACATAGAAAACGATCCAACCGCATTTGAGGATTTTTATGGGGAGAGTAGGGTTGTACTGAGGGGTGAGTTGGCTCGACAACGGGGACAGTTGGGTCATGAATGGGGAGAGGTGGTGTTACGAACGGGGTGTACCGGTTTGATAGAGGGGGGAGTTGGTGTTCGTAGTTCAGGGTTGTCGATTTACATAAGTAGTCAAAAGTGTCTTACATTATGATAAAATGGTAAATATATATTATTTAAAAAAAATACTGAAGTAGCGGAGGAATTAAATAAATTGCAAATTAAATAAATATGTTATATTAAAATTTGCATTTTATTTATTTCATACAGTAATACAGGCTATTACCTACTGAGTGGTTAATCGACTTTTATTCAACTCGTGAGTTTTTTATTTTTATTTTATTATTAATATTTGAAAAGCCGGCCATTTAAAGACCCCCGCGATCCTTCTCACAGTATAGCCCACCTTATTCCCTTCCCTTCGCTGCTACGCCACGAATGCCACGATGTCGCTAGTCGTATTAACGAAGATTTGAACGGGGCATATTTTTTCTAAGTAGTGTGTAGTTAACCTTCTTCCTTAAATTTGTTGGTTGACAGTAGGTATCTAGACAATGTTGTTTTTATTTTTTGCGGGTGATAAAATAGGGAGTAGAAGACGAATGTCGATTGTCGAATAATATTTAAAGGAGTTTTTATTGCTCGACCAATGTTGTATACGCTACTGTTGGTATTAAATAATAGAAATAGCATAATTTTAATAACTAATACTGGTGCAAGTAATAGTTATGTTTTTTATTTGTCGACTGTAAAATGTTTTTTTTGGTTATACCTACAGAAAACATTAAACCGGTTTAAGTAGGAGCATAAATAAAACATAATTTTGCTACATTAATAAAAAAATCTCTTGACAAGTAAAGCTATTGTCTTGATCCGAAAGTGTCAACCCTAGCAATTTTTCCATCTCACCCCATTGCTAAGCCTTATGACCCCAACTACGGGGTGAGCTGGCTTTGCCTACTATTATGAATTTTTCATTGAAACTATGCAATGAAGCAACAAACTATCATTGACAAACTAAAATTCATACAGACCTCCGGAACACTTTTTTTGTATATAAATCAATGTGCCACATATAAAAATAAACTTTTATCCAGGTTTGAACTTCGATTTCCAGCCACGGTACATTATGGAATCATCGGCCATCGGCGACGGTTCGATACGTTTTTAAAAGTTAAAAAACAATGCTACTTAGCCACTCACATGCTTGATATTTTTCAGTGACCTCTATTATTATAATAAAATAAGGGTGACAGCTGGTAGCTATATACAGTTACCAAAAGCAAGTGAGTGGCTAGGTACCTACCTACTGTATTTTCGTAAACTTTCAGTCTGCTAAAACAGTACAATAATGAATTAGAATTTTTTTATTACCTATAATTATTTACCAGGCGATTCGTCTGCTCGTTTATCCTAGCCTCCTATACTTATTATTTAAAAATAAGTCTCTTTTAAATGTGTGAGTAGGTACCTTTATCACTGATCCGTATGCTCCTTGGCCATGATCAGAAATGACGTTGAAGTTCGCAGTTCCATCAATGATTGGCAAGTCCTCGTCAAACATATCTGTAAGGTTTGAGGTAGAAGATCCGGTTGCCTGGAATATGGAAAATATATGATCAACTCTCCGAGCCAGCGCAAACCATCGAAACCTTAGATGTCTAATGGTCTAAGATCCCACATATATGGTCGACCTTCACTAATCTGTCTGACGGATGAAACTATGAAAATATGAAAGAAAATATGTTCCAGAACATAAATAACCCTTCGGGTGGCAGCCACCTCCGGTTGAACGGTAGGACAAATGGCGCGGCCATTTTTTTAAATATGCCTCGGCGTGGCAGAGGCCGCGAGAACGTTCGGTCATAACAAGCCCGTAATTGGCAGAGACCGTCTCGCGGCCTCTGTGCGACGCTGCATTTCGCGCCTAAAATAAAACCGTGAAAACTATGCCTTGCTTGCTCACTCTTGCAAGATGCATTCGTCAATGAACAAGGATGGTATTCCCTAACGGTCGAATTCCCGCGTAAAACAAAGTTTGTTAGAAATGACGTGATGTTCCTGCCCCACCTCGCCCATTACGCGCCGACCGTCGTCGAGCCGCGAACATTCAAACGTAATACGCACTGATAAAAAGTGAAATAAACTGTGTGAATCGTGTTAAATGTATTGTTTTGTCATAAAGACTGCTTTTTCTACAATCAATTGTTTTATTTCGTAACTATACGTATTTTTACATGAAAGTAGAAAAAAAATGGTAATATGAGATTAGAACAAGTCTAGCATAATTCACATAAATAGAATAGAATTCATTGGTATACAATCAAATAACCCATTTTATGCTGAATTCAGTGATATATATATAGTTTGTATATATCATTCATAGATTTTTTTTGAGAAACGGTCATATTTCTAACACGCGCCAAATTCGCGATGATCACCCGTTGAGGCCCCGCCACTTGACGTATATTTTTCCAAAATGGCTGCGCCATTTAACCGGCTCGTTATGTCTGTCCGTCTCGCGGCCACCGCCACTTACCGTAGAGACCTCGAGGAGGACAATGCCACTCGAAGGGATATATAGGGTTGCCTAAAGAAATATGGTCAAGGCTATTTTTGAAAAAAGAACTATTATAAATAGCCTTGATCATTTCTTTCGGCAACCCTATTAATTTATGTTCTGGAACATATTTTCTTTAATATTTTCATAGTTTCATCCGTCAGACAGATTGGTGAATGTCGACCCTATGTTGTGGGATCTCTTACTATAACTTGTGCTTACAATGCAAATACTCTGTATTGCACACCTCAATACAGAAAACAATACAATTAATGAATACAGCAACTTAAGAGGTAAAAAATATGCCGTCTTACTAAGTTTTAATCCAGTTTTGCATGAAATCCATCAGCCATTTCGAATGAGACCTATTTTTAGATGAAGTAATATGTTAATATATAAATACATTTACAACGGAATAATAAGCAATTATAATGCACAAATTTAAAAGTGGAAAAATTACTGTCTTGGGTGAGTAGCATCGTTCGCAGACGTTTCTGCTTGTTAAAAATTAAAATTATAATGCAATTTTAATAATAAATCTGAGTTAATGACGAAGGCAAATAAATGGTACCTACCTGGCTGTCCGGGCTCTCTGCGCTCTCTGACGATGTTGAGAAAGAGCTGACGGAACTCATGTTCTTTGTTAAATCGCTTCAGTTTATTTAGAGGACAGATTAGCTCAGCCTTTTCAGATTTGAAAATTTTGGGTAAATATGCTGACGGGGGAGGCTATAAGGACAACTGCAGCTTAGGCGAAAAACCCTGCGTAAAAATCTCAGAATACGAGGTTTTATTTTCGACGTTTTCCTTCTCCGAAACTTAACCAATCGTAACGAAATATTGGGAACGGAATGAGAAAGAAATTATCTGTGTCTGACCGTTTTGATTTTTGCGTTTAGTGTTACACTAAATCTGTAATCTTCTAATTTATTAATTCTAGGGGTCTGTTTACGGTGCATTTATTTGGCCATTTTTAGCGCTTTTTGAAGTAGGTACGTAAGTAGGTAAGCTAATTCTTATAAAAACAAGAATATCAAAAAAACAAAACGTATAGACACAGGTATAGGTACTGGTAATATTGAATCGATTTAAAAAAAAAATGAATTTATGGCGAAAATCCTGAGAGGAAAATGTCGAGAACGTTTGTACTATGGTAAAATTACCACTAATCTTTCCCCTTACCTGCGCCGATCTGCTTTATTTGTATTTATAAGTGACATCATGTCTTTTTCTAGTGGAAATAAGAAAATTAAGTGCTCAGTGTGCCCCGAGACGATAAATATCAAAGAATTTCTGGAATGCTCTACTTGTAATCGTGTATATCATATTCAGTGCACAAAAAATGTCACATTTAAAAGATTTTTACTAATGACTAAAGAAAATAAAAAAAATTGGAAGTGTTGTCATAGTTCGTCATCCTCGACACCACAAACGAAAGAAAAACCACCTTCTTCGACTCCCTCCCAACCCGATTGTGAGGTTCTTGAGGAAAGTGCGACAAACATTAGTCCGACAAACATTAGTGCAACAAACATTAGTCCGACAAACATTAGTGCGACAAACATTAGTCCGACAAACGTTAGTGCAATAAACATTAGCCCGACAAACGTTAGTGCAATAAACATTAGTCATACAAACTTTAGTGCGACAAACATTAGTGCAACAAACATTAGTCCAACAAACATTAGTGCGCCAAACGTTAGTGCGACTAACATTAGTGCGATAAACGTTAGTGCGACTAACATTAGTCGGACAAACATTAGTGCGACAAACATTAGTTCAAACAAATCTTATGATAAAATTGACAGGGTAACGACTAGAAAACCAAAACAGGCTAGATGCATCAGTATATCACCGGTACTTACGTCATTTAATAGTTCAAACAATAGCTCATCTCCTAAGTCACAAAATAGTGCATGCAGCTTGCCTATCTTTGCTGACTGTACTCAAATTCGAGACCTTAAAAATGAAATATCGTCACTGACTTCTCAACTTGACTGCGCGCACGAAGAAATTGCATGCCTTAACTCAGAGGTAAACAAGCTTTCAAAAAATCAATTGGAATTAGAAAGGCAAATATCCGTCCTAAAAAAGCTTCTTAGTGAAGGACAGCACTCCAGTTTTAGTAAATCGACCCCTAAATCTGGAAAAAAGAAGAAAATTGCTAAACCTTTACATCCCACTGAACTGCACTCGCAAAATACATCATCATTAACAGTAAGTAATGATAAAAAGACTGAACAGAACAGGGAAGATCTAATTAATAACGCCACACTTGAAAAGGTAACATCTAAAAATAAGAGTGAGACTAATTCACCTATTAAGTATTACCATGAAAAAGGAAGAATATTTGTTTTTGGTGGAGAACAATGCAGGGGATTGGCATCGTCGTTTTTGAGTTCACGCCATACATTGCCCTACGTCTCAAAAACGTACGAAATTACATCTTTTATCAAACCAGGTGCTACCACGGAACACATTCTAGAGTCAATGTCACTCTATAAGTATTCTGAAGAAGACAAAATTGTGTTATCTTTAGGAGAGCATGATGATGACCCTATGGCTACTTTAGTAAGCTTAGATTCGTTGTTGAAGTCTATGAAGATAAAATCTGTATTTATAATTGGTATCAGGAGATGTCAACAAATGCATACGAATTTCTGGAATTATATGCTTAGCCTGAGTTGTATTAAAAATAACATCACATTTATTGACGCTTTGGATGGGAAATATGTCGACAAAAGAATTTTCCTAAAGGAAATTTGTATAAAACTAAGCCACATTATAGATCGAACGGATTATAAAACTGCTTATTACAATTTTGGCAAAAACACACCTAGAAAGACTCGTAAAAACTCCACTTCAACTACAAGTACATGTGAGGAAAACTTGGAAAGCGAGGCAACGAGGGAAGAAAGTAGCAAGATTATAACACAGGATCCGCGAACTATACAAAGTAGCCCGCTTTTTCGTTCGAACTCGCAAGAAAACACAAAAGACTAAAAATCATCCAACATCTAACAAAACTATCGCCGGTAGCCTAACCGCTGAAAAGGCGGTGAATATTAAAGTAGCTCACCAGAATGTACAGGGTCTTTCCAGTAAAGAAATCGAAATGGGCTTATTTCTGGAAAGTCATCAGATTAATGTAATGTGTATCACTGAACACTGGTTAAAAGGGAACCAATTGAAATTAAATTTTACTAACTTTGATATTGCTAGTTATTTTTCCAGAACTAAAGCTATTCGTGGAGGATCTCTTATATTAGTTAAGAATAATCTAAAATGTAAAGAAAGGAAAGACATTGTAAAATTATCAATAGAACAAGTAATGGAAGTGGCTTGTGTTGAGCTGGAAAATCTTATAATAATATGTGTATATAGACCGCCATCTGCAAATTACTGCATGTTTGAGGAAGCATTGGATAATATGTTAAACATTGCAACTAAAGACCAAAATCGTATCATTGTCTGCGGAGATTTTAATATCAATTTACTCGAGGCTTCAATGCAAACTACTGGGTTTTGGAATCTCTTTAAGTCTTATAACTTAAAAAACTTATTTTTGGAACCAACTAGGATTGGGGAAACTAGTGCTACCTGCTTGGATAACATTTTCTGTAACTGTTCTAGTTTAGATAGGAGTATCTTTAACTGCTTTAATTCAGACCATTTCGGTCAAGTCGCCACGTTTCAAGGTCCTCCTAAAAATAGACCTCAAACCATAACATACAGACCAATGACTGAACATCGAATAAATAAATTTCAAGTTGAGACACAATATCATTTATCTGTGACATCTTTTAATCCTAATGATCCTAATTATTCCTATAATAAATTATTCAATATACTTAGTACACAGTTTAATTCAATATTCGAACCGAAAACAATTTCCAAGAATGAAGTGAATCAGAAATTTAGTGTTTGGGCGACGCCGGGTATTTACAAGAGCAGGGACCGTCTTTATGAACTATATAGTATAAAAGAATACAACAGATCTACGGTCTTTGTAGAATATGTCAAAAATTACTCTAAAATATTTAAGAAAGTTTGTTTTGCCGCCAAATCTCTTAACATTAGTGCAAAGGTCAAGGCATCCGAGAATAAAATATAAACTGTCTGGAAAATCATAAAACAAGATACTAGTCAAAGACCTCGTGATTGTGAATTTAAGTTACAGTGTAAAAACAAATTAATTAACTCTGACATGGAAGTGGCTGCCGCATTCCAAGATTATTTTTCGAATGTGGCTTGTGATATTACTAAAGAGATCAAATCATCTGCAATGCAAGCTGGCCATTTGCTCCATGCCTCTTTGGAGAAATGTGACAGTATTTTTGAATTCAGCTATGTGGACTCGCGAACTATTCATAAAACATTCAAGTCTCTAAGCAATAAAAATACAGAAGATCTATGGGGCATGTCAGTGAATTGTATGGGCCATATTATTGAAATAATCACACCTTATTTATGTATTATCTTCAATTCTTGTATTGACCAGGGCGTATTTCCTAATCTAATGAAATACAGTAAAGTTATACCTTTATTTAAATCTGGAGAAAAAAGTAACCTAGAAAATTTTCGTCCAATATCTATTCTACCCGTGCTTAGTAAAATTTTCGAAAAAATCATGCTAAATCAATTACAAGCATATTTTACTAGAAATAAACTTCTTCGTAGTCGGCAATTTGGATTTACAAAAGGTCGGTCAACCACTGATGCCGCGTCTGTGCTCATCAAGCATATTTATGACATATGGGAAGATTCTAGTGATGCGATAGGAATTTTTTGTGACTTGTCAAAAGCCTTTGACTGTGTTGAGCACTTGACTTTAAAGCTAAAGCTTAAATATTATGGATTATCTAATGCCGCTATTAACCTAATTTCATGCTATCTCAGTCAAAGAACACAAACGGTTGTGATTAATGAAACCCAGTCTGAATCCACTCCTATTAAACTAGGAGTACCCCAGGGTTCCATTTTAGGCCCGTTTTTATTCTTAGTCTATATGAATGACCTTCCATGTATCGTAAAAGATCATTGTGAAATTGACTTATTCGCGGATGACACGTCTTTAATTTTTAAAGTTAGTCGAAACACTGAAGACTATACAGATATAAATAATACCATGAATATAGTTTCAAATTGGTTCACAATTAATAATTTGCTGTTAAATTCCAAAAAAACGAAATGGATTAGATTCACATTACCTAATGTAAAAACTACTAGTGGCAGTATATTTATAAATAATGAATGTCTAGAAATGGTGGATAAGACTCTATTCTTAGGTTTGACAATAGATAAAAATTTGCAATGGAGTCCCCATATATCCTCTCTAGCAAACAGATTGAGTTCGGCAGCGTATGCAGTCAGAAGGATTAGGCAACTAACTAACGTAGAAACAGCCCGAATGGTGTATTTTAGCTACTTCCACAGCCTAATGTCATATGCAATTCTGGTCTGGGGTAAAGCTGCCGATATACAAACCATTTTCGTATTACAAAAAAGAGCAGTGCGGAACATATATAAGTTAGGGTCACGTGTTTCACTAAGAGAACGTTTCAAAGAAACAAATATACTAACAATGGCATCACAATACATCTACGACTGCATATTATATGCTCTAAAAAATTTAGAAACCTTTCAGAAAATGCACAGTGCTAGAAATAGTCACAAGATAGTCATAATTAAATCTCGTGTTAAAAGAGTGAAGAAATCTTTTCTAGGACAGTGTATACAGTTTTACAATAAATTACCAAGGGAGGCACTGGATTTACCATTTCCTAGACTTAAAAAATATGTCAAAACTAATCTACTGCATAAGGCATATTACACAGTCGAAGATTATGTTAATGATAAACACGCATGGCCGTCTATTAATAAATGAATTAATTGTTATGAAATGTATTATCACTAGTAAATTGTAATTGTTGAATTTTGTATTTTGTAAGCTGTTATTTATTTTTTAATTTAATTTTAATTAATTTATAATGTACTTTGACGATGCAAAAGCGATTGTAAAATCCTACTTGATTAAATGATATTCTATTCTATTCTATTCTATTCTATTCCTTACCTTTTTTAGTTATAATCAAATAAAATCGAATTGATATTGCTTGCTGATACACATGCATATAAATACGGCTCCTGTCGAACGAGCACTGTGCGGCCAGCGGGGAGACACTCCTGACTTCGGGCAAACTCGGCTCCGTTCGGCTTAGCATTGCTCCGAGCAATCATTAGGGTTGGCACCACTTGACGGCCTTTTGCGTACACGACCACAGATAAGATAATCACTTGAATTTTGATCACCCTAAATAGTCGAAAGGGATAGTGCCATAAGTTAGAAAGGGATATCATGATTTGACCCTGAATCGCTGTCAAACTTCGGTTTTGTAGGAAGTGTCCTTTCTGTACGGTAGTACTATTATTTATTCTGTGGTGCGGGCCGCGAGCCGCGAACACACCCAACTTTCTTTGTCTCATAAATAATGTGCGGACTCGTCTGGGTCCCGGATGCTGAATATAGGTATTTGCTGACAATGAGCAAGTTTATCAAAGCCACCATGTCTGCTTTGTGTAGGTATATGTCGACGTGTTGCCTCCCTGTCACACTTAGGTACTTACGTACGAATTTACAAGTGCAACAGAAAGGCAATACGTCGAACATGGTTCGCGGTAGGTCCGTATAAATATTATGCTTCTAAATACTGAACCTATTTATACACCTACAGGGTGGCTAAAAAATAACTTCATTCCCGTTGCCAGGGAGGTTTTGGGATTATACTGAGCAACTTTTACTATGGGACCAAACCCAAAATCGCGAAAAAAAATTGGCTGTTTCATACTAATAGGTAGGTAGGTTTTCTTTTACGCGATTTTTCAGGGTTGGTCCAATAGTAAAAGTTGCTCAGTATAATCCCAAAACCTCCCTGGCTACGGGAATGCAGTTATTTTTTAGCCACCGTGTACAATACCAACATACGAAGTTTTGTGGTGACGTGGCGAGACGGTGGTTCCCTTGAAAAATAATAATCGCAGACGAAATATACATACCTATATCAAAAATTCGAATCTAGAGTAAAGCACCAAACAGATTTTACTGTGTTGCCGGGATTAACCCTTAAATGCATAGTGTTGCCAAATGTCTACAAAGCATTAGACAGCTCACAGATAAAAAAAAAAAAGGCTTACGTTCTTGAACGCACCTTCATACCAAACGTCAAGTAGTAGGGTGATGATTTAAGGGTTAAATTTACGCAATATTTTTTATTTATAAAAATTACATTCGTTTTAAGACGAAAAGTAGGAAAGCTTGGAAAAATCCAGAAGTTGATAATTTTTAGTATGTGATTTTGAACGGTGTTTTCGGGGTTTGTAATTATTTTATATTTAAAAACTTTATCATAGGTATATCACAAATAGTGTACCTTTCTAATGGTAGTAAAAAAATCATATATCTATTACTGAAAATTACATATTTACATAAATATGATTTAGCCAATTCAACTTCTAACACTGATTTCGCAGTGAAAATCGAAGTTGTATTTTTTTTACTATTTTTCCTAGAATCGGCAAACAATTATGTGACACATATTAATTTCGGGCAAAAAGAAAAAATCATGCATTTAAGGGTTAATGGGCTGTACAGACAGTTGCGACTATCAACATTCATCTCGCAATATACAATTTCAAATAAAAAAATCGCAATATATTAATATGTATTTATACAAATACTCGCCAGTCCAGACGGGGACAATTATTCGCCAATCTGATTTACCTAATTATCTGATCAAATCAGGTGGTGTGGGTGGACACAAATGCAAATTTGGCTCGCCGATTATGACCGATAAAATGTAGGACGCGGACGCAATTGGAATTGGTCCGGTATCTTCACGATGTGTTCCTTCACCAAAAAGCGACTGGTCATCATCATCAAATGGTATTTCATACATACCTAAGTGCTCGGAAAAACTCATTAAGTACGAGCCGGGGTTTGAACCCGCGACTTTCGGGTACAAAGTGGCTCGCTCTTACTACTTAGAAACAGATATCTCTTTCTCGCTCTCACTTATGGGTGCGATGTACCAAGGTCGCGGTGCGGTGCGATAGTGTGTTATCACTTTTAGGATGGTATTCCACCTGTCCAGTGTATTGCGTCTCTTTATCCAAGCTCATACACATTGGACCCAGAAATTGAACAGGTGGAAGCTAAAAGCAAGTGAAAGTGAAACCTAAGTTACCTAAGCTTCTTACCTTCAGATGAGAACCTTTTTATTTTTCTATTTTCTGGTGATCGCGAGCGACATCTATCAAATAATGTTGCAAACTGTTAGTGAATAACTCCAGCTTGGATTTAGAACAGCGCGCTTCTTACATGGCGCTGATACTCAGATGCACAGTCGGACCATAAGTTATTTTTAGTAATTACTGAAATTAGGTTAATTTTTCATTATGTACCTCAATAATTATGTAGATTATTGTAGATCATTCGATCTGGCATGTCAAATATCGACAGATGAAAGAAACAACCAATACAGCGAGGAAATGCCGCCAGCATCCTTGGTACAATGCCTCAAGGGCCTATTTTAGATTTAAGCTAGTTATTAATTTCGTTTAGTAGTATCACTGTATATATATTGTATGTAAATAAATGTTTAAAAAAAAACAACCAATTAGTTTTATTCTTTATTTATTCATAATTTTACATGTCGTTTTCGATCTACCAGCGCTTCGGAAAGGACCCATTGTTAAAAGAAACGCCGCAAGAAACTCTGCAGAAGGCCATCTTTTATAACATTTCAACTTATAAACTAAATACAAACCAATATTACATGTCTGAGTCTACCAGCGCTTTTCTATAGGAAAAACGCTGAAAAACTACTAAATAAACAATGTTTTTAACTCACAAGCTACAGCAGATTAACTAACTTAAAAGAAAAAAGTCATTCATTCGCACTTCAGCTAAATTTAAAACACGGTTTACTAACTATAAGTACTACTATATTAAGTTTAAGGTCAATGTGGCTAATTCCGTCATAGGGTCTACTCCGTCCACTAGCGTTTTTCTCGAACAACGAACAACATTGATAATTTCGTCGACAAAGCAGAGATTACTTTTAGTTTCAGCAAGTTTTTTTCCTAGGATTGCAAATCAAAGAAATATACGCTCGTGGACTGAAATGAGCCACATTGAGCTTATCGATTTATACAAAAATTAATCCCTATTTCACTTGGTGGACCAACTTCGCCAATTCTTTTTTTATTGTGTTTGTTATTGTCAGGAGAATTTCTTATGATAGGAAAAATTAAGACTTTCCAAAAGAACTAGATAGATTAGATAGGTATATATAGGTGAAACGAAGTTCACCGGGTCATCTAGTATAAGTAATATAAACCTACATTTATATAAAAACCAGTGCGGCAACGGCTAAAGCCTCAAGAAAATGAAAGTAGGTATCTAACATCTCGATATTCAAAACACAGATTCAGTTCGCTCACGAAGTCCCGAGGATTCGGGTCTCGCTTTCTCGGCTCAAATTCCTCACACTGTGCGCAAACTGTTTATATAAATATATCTATATATACAAAGTATACCGCACTGGCCTATTACATGTATGAATCTGCCAACGCTTCTCTTGAGAAGTAACGCTGCAAGCTGGGAAAACCGTGTTATTGAAGAATTTCAAGACTTATCATCGACATCTACATCATTGAACAATACAGGCTTATAGACTATACAATTTAACTAATAATAAAGAAACAGCAACTTATCCAGCCAAAAAATCTAAGTACACTTAATTTGTATTTCGTTTCAGCACATCGAAACTTCTCAGTAGCTTCGTTGAAGGAAGCAAAGAGAAGAGCTTCCATGGCACTGGCATTCTTAGCTGCACCTAGATGAAACAAACAATGAAGGTGAGGTGACAAATCAAACAGCAGGAAGAATTAAATACTGTCTAATTAATAATAATAATAAAATAATAATTCAGCCTATATACGTCCCACTGCTAGGCACAGGCCTCCTCTCATGCGCGAGAGGGCGTGCGCTATAGTCCCCACGCTAGCCCAATGCGGGTTAGAGACTTCACATACACCTTGTGAATTTCTTCGCAGATGTATGCAGGACGCAGGTTTCCTCGCGATGTTTTCCTTCACTGAAAAGCTAGTGGTAAATATCAAATGATATTTCGTACATAAGTTCCGAAAATCTCATCGGTACGAGCCTGGATTTGAACCCGCGACCTCCGGATTGAAATAAGCGGTGGTGGCCGGGTGGATATGACGTCCGACTTTCAATGTCTAATTAAGATGAATAAAAGCTGCAACAGGGCAGTTGAAAGGAAATTAGCAAAAGGTAAATTTATTTATTTTCACCACACCAGCTGGTAAAGGCTCTCTTGATTGTTTAAACACTGATAGCAAAGTTGCATTTTATTCACATGTGAGGCAAAGTAATCAAATGCAAATTTTGAGTTGCTTTCTTGTGTTTGCTGCACCTCTAGCACAACTGGCCGCGACAGGCGCGAGAAGAGACAGATCGGCGCGACTTGGCGGCTTGTCGCGTGTTGGCAGCACAACTCACGCGCGAGAGCCGCGACAATCTCGCGATCAGGTGTCACTGTCAGAAAATGACAACGATCGCGACTTTGAACTAAAATCCGTAGCACAACTGCCTATTTTGAGACAAAATATTCTCTCGGCTTTATGTCAATCCGCGAGTCGAAGTCTACGCGACTTTATAACGCGACTCGCTCTCGCGGGTGGTTTGCTTGTACTTTTTAAACTGAACTCATGATAATTATAACTTAAAAACAAGTTTCATATATTATGTAATAATATAATTTGTATAATTACTTATTGCCCTAAGGGATAAGGAAGTATGGAACAATCACTAAATGCGCTTTACGCACTCTTATATCGATTATGCACGGTGATACCTACAAGTACCACAACACACCCATCATGTTTACAACTTTAATTTCAAACAGCTAGCTTGTAGGTACTCAATTAAGTAAATAGGTACATATGTAGGATTTTTTAAATTTCAATTCAGGTTGGTAAGTTTGTAAAAGTAATCCTAAGACTTCCTTACACAAAACTTTCATCAACCTAACAACGGAGCCCGCTTGCTTGTACATAAACGAAGCCGATGAGGTGGGTAGGTACAAATGTTCAAAACAAACTATCCAACTTATTAAGTAAGCCATAGTCTTAGTAGTAGTATTTAGGATCACGGTTAGATGTCTAATTTCAACAATCTCTTACTATTTAGGTACCGTTTGGAACCTTCCTCGACTTCAACAAAACATACCTACATGTGGCCTGTGCCCGCTGCATCGTACTGTAACAGAATGATGTAATACGTGGCTGTAACAGGATCATGTCCGGCTCAAAATCATGCTTTGTATGAAATATTATCAGTCATCACCCACTAAACCATTCCGTCCCCTGCCAACACCATACCGTGACGTGACTGGACCGACCCGACCAACAATATTTTGAAGGAGTCGTTACGCTCATGTCATAGTCTGCGTAGCATAGGTACGGTTATCATATGGTCTACCATATTGAAACTCCTCTAGATCATACCCGCGTTCTAGATGTTTCACTTCATGTTTGACAGGGCCTGATACGATCATGCTATGATACGTTGTTGTCAGCATTAGGTATGAAGTGGGCCTTGGGGAGCTAATCATGGCTTCTAGGAGTTGTAGGTACCTACCTACTTTATTTTTGTTTCATTTCAGGTAAAAAATACAGGAGTGAAAAAAAAACAATATTTAAATTAATAGTATATTGCTTTGCCTTATATATTCTTGCAATATTCGACTTCTTATTATTAAACCTAATATATTATTAACATCTAGAACCACAATAGAGAAATTGTAAGAATCTTCTTTATTACCCTTGAAAAGTATTTTCTCTCTTCCTTTTTATTCGACATGCGGCGTAGGACAATTAAATATCACCCTGGAAAGAAAATTGGTTTGTAAACAAAAAAAACAAATATGGTCGTGACTTCATCGAGGACTATGAAATAAGCTTTTCATATAAATTTGTCAAATCATAAACAGTTACACAGTACACACACATGCCATCCATTATTGGCACAATATTTGCTTATGAAAGCAGAAAAATATAAATGATCGTATTAGATTCATAATTGTTACATATTTGCTGTAACTTATTTTTAAAATGTGTTTTTCAATTAAAAGACACATCAAGATTGTTTACCTTATTTCTAATGCTAAAAAAAATGAACTATAGATAGGTACGCCATAACCATTATGGTTATTATAATAGTTCACTTCCTCGGTGGTGTTCTTAAAGCTAAAGCGCTTCTCACATCTTAGTGACTTTAGAAACGGACAGCTCCGCGTTTGAAACCTACAAGCTTGCCTAGTGTGTTTCTTTTCCTGACTCTCCACTTCGGGTCCCGTTGGCACATTCCTGTTAACAATATTTTCCTTTGGGTGCTGGGATATCAATCGTGTCTAGGATAATGCTGGACTTATTCTGAAAAAAAAAAACACAATTTACAACAGGAATATGAGAACCAAACCAATAATAGCAATTCCATTAATTATAGTTATTTACAAAAATATTTTATTTAAAAGGTTTATTAAACAGAAATTAATAAACTATATATATTTTAAGGAATATTATCAAAATTTAGTATATAAGGCTCTATTACTTACATTTTTTTCATATTTTTTCTCGTAATTAAATGGTGACAGAATTTGAAAGTTCCTTGACTTTGACAGGAAAAACTTAACCATCGACAATAAACTAGATTTTTTACCACCAAAGAACGAATGAAATAGCGCAACCCTGTTTCCGATTCAGTGTTGTCACATGTAAATAGCATTTATGTTTAGACTTTGATTCTATCGGGGAACACTGATGAGTCGCGCCGCGACTTTGAGTTCTCTACGCGGCTGTTGCAGTCGCGGGTACAAGTTGTGCTACGGAAATCGACAGATTTGACAGCCGCGGGAATGTCGACTCGAGTCGCGGTCTAAGTCGCGGATGCAAGATGTGCTAGAGGTGCTGGTAGAATTGACTTTTAAATGATGTTTTTGGATGATAAACATTTCAATACAATTCAACACAACAATACCATTCATTTCTATTATAGTGTATTACTAGTTTGTAAGCATTTTGGTGTAACTGTTATGCTTATTAATGTCTAATAAATAAACAATTAAACAATTTGGATTTCATTTGGTTTGATTTATTTAATACAGTGAAACCTGGTTAAGTGGGACCTGGATAAGTGAGAAACCTCTATAGCTGGGACTCATGGTGCGGTCCCGGCACTTTAGCACTGAATTACCTCTGTTAGTGAGATAAAATGAACCTCTATAACTGAGATTAGTCGTTGTGATTTATAGTCAGATTTACCTCTATAATTGAGACAGAGAGTATATTTTACCTCTTTTACTGAGACTATATTTATAAGATTACATTTTCCTAATTGTTTTTTTAGAAATTTATAAGAATTGGCCTGTGTATCTGAGATAAAGTCAGTCTATGACCTCTCTAACTTGGACTCTATTGATCAGTTTCCGTATTCTTACTAAGTAACTCTTAGTCTATCCATAAATTCCGCATTTGCTTAATTGTGTCTAAAAGACTTCAAGTTTCATTTAGTTAGGTACTTTATGTAGTTAAAACTATCAAAACGAAAGCTGAAATCTTGATAAGTAACACGAATAAACACATTTTCAGTTAATAATTTTCTAAGAGGCAATGAAGACCGTATCAAATCTAATTGAAAATAAAACTATCATTTGAAGATAAAATCATTCAAAATAAATTTAAAGAAATAATTAAGAGCGCTCTTACAAGAAAAGTCGAAATAATGCAAAATTGATGATACTAGTCGACGAAATTCAGGACTTTGCGCTCATTATTAGAAACAATGAGTACTTGTTCCAGTAAAAGCGTCTTCTTATCTTTATAAATATCGTTGTAAATATTAGAAAAAGGACTTATTCAATTAGTAATGATTTTTTTTCTGATGGTCGTTTCCGAAAAACCCCGTGAAGCACTGAATGGCGAGCTCTTATTTGGAAATGTTGAGAATTTTACTCTGCTAAACCTGGCTATTTCGTATTACTAATACCCTGTACTTTAGGCATATCAAACTATATTTTTCCTACATACCTTTGAGAAAGAGAAAATCAAAGTAAAACGAACTCGATTTTCTCTCCGAAACAAGTGTCAATTCCTACGAAAATCTACTTAATATCGAAGTCATTTTCATACTCAAGCAATCTGCAACGTTTGCTTATACTGTTGGTGTTTATGAAATTATGAAATTCTACTATAATTTTTTGGCAATTTTTTGAAAACTACTCTATATTACCGATGACGCGCGCTGCGCCAGCTCAGTGCCGCGGCAGAGCTTGTAGAGGCAGGACGTGTGTCGGTCGGCTCCGCACATTTTCAACGGCGACGACGAGGTTTTTTATCATTGTGTGCGGCGGGCGCCGTGTAAAACGCTATACTGTGTGCGTGTAAACCGCAACGAGAGACTTTGATCCTAGCACTGTTTTTATAGTATTATAATTTATAATGGTACAGTTTAATAAACTACCGGACAGGCTTAAAAATATTTGAAACGACCTGACATTCTATATGTATTTAATTTATTTGACTCAAGATAGTACTCAGGGTCTGATGATGGAGCCGGAAGGTGGTCACCGGTACCAATCAACCATGCAACTAAACCACTTCGTGTTTAGGCTCGTTTTATTTATCTCAACAAGATCTTTGACACAAGATAGTACTCAGGGTCTGATGATGGAGCCGGAAGGTGGTCACCGGTACCAATCAACCATGCAACTAAACCACTTCGTGTTTGGGCTCGTTTGATTCGGCTCAACAAGATCTTTGACTTAAGATAGTACTCAGGGTCTGATGATGGAGCCGGAAGGTGGTCACCAGTACCAATCAACAATCCAACTAAACCACTTCGTGTTTAGGCTCGTTTTATTCGTCTCAATAAGATCTTTGACTTAAGATAGTACTCAGGGTCTGATGATGGAGCCGGAAGGTGGTCACCGGTACCAATCAACCATGCAACTAAACCACTTCGTGTTTGGGCTCGTTTGATTCGTCTCAACAAGATCTTTGGCACAAGATAATACTCAGGGTCTGATGATGGAGCCGGAAGGTGGTCACCGGTACCAATCAACCATGCAACTAAACCACTTCGTGTTTAGGCTCGTTTGAGTCGTCTCAACAAGATCTTTGACACAAGATAGTACTCAGGGTCTGATGATGGAGCCGGCTGGTGGTCACCGGTACCAATCAACCATGCCACTAAACCACTTCGTGTTTAGGCTCGTTTTATTCGTTTCTATAAGATCTTTGGCACAAGATAGTACTCAGGGTCTGATGTTGGAGCCGGAAGGTGGTCACCGGTACCAATCAACCATGCAACTAAACCACTTCGTGTTTAGGCTCGTTTGATTCGTCTCAACAAGACCTTGGACACAAGATAGTACTCAGGATCTGATGATGGAGCTGGAAGGTGGCCACGGGTACCAGTCTACCATGTAACTGAACCACTTCGTGTTTGGGCTCGTTTGATTTGTCGCAACAAGATCTTTGACACAAGGTAGTACTGAGGGTCTGATGATGGATCCGGAAGGTGGTGACCGGTACCAATCAACCATGCAACTAAACCACTTCGTGTTTGGCTTCGTTCGATTCGTCGCAACAAGATCTTTGACACAAGTTAGTACTCAGGGTCTGATGTTGGAGCTGGACTGTGGCGACGGGTACCAGTCTACCATGTAACTGAACCACTTCGTGTTTGGGCTCGTTTGATTTGTCGCAACAAGATCTTTGACACAAGGTAGTACTGAGGGTCTGATGATGGATCCGGAAGGTGGTCACCGGTACCAATCAACCATGCAACTAAACCACTTCGTGTTTGGCTTCGTTCGATTCGTCGCAACAAGATCTTTGACACAAGTTAGTACTCAGGGTCTGATGATGGAGCTGGACTGTGGCCACGGGTACCAGTCTACCATGTAACTGAACCACTTCGTGTTTGGGCTCGTTTGATTCGTCGCAATAAGATGTTTGACACAAGATACTACTCAGGGTCTGATGATGATAGACAGGTACCCGTCGCCACCTTCGCGCTCCATCATCAGACCCTGAGTACTACCTTGTGTCAAAGATCTTGTTGAGATGAATAAAACGTGCCTAAACACGAAGTGGTTTAGTTGCATGGTTGATTGGTACCGGTGACCACCTTCCGGCTCCAACATCAGACCCTGAGTACTATCTTGTGTCAAAGATCTTGTTGAAACGAATAAAACGAGCCTAAACACGAAGTGGTTTAGTTGCATGGTTGATTGGTACCGGTGACCACCTTCCAGCTCCATCATCAGACTCTGGGTATCACCTAGTGTCAAAGATCTTGTTGAGACGAATCAAACGATCCTAAACACGATGTGGTTTAGTTGCATGGTTGATTGGTAATGGTACCTTCCAGCTCCATCATCAGACCCTGAGTACTGTCTTGTGTGAAAGATCTTGTTGAGACGAATCAAACGAGCCCAAACACGAAGTTGTTTAGTTACATGATAGACTGGTACCCGTGGCCACCTTCCAGCTCCATCATCAGACCCTGTGTATCTTCAGTGTCAAAGATCTTGTTGAGACGAATCAAACGAGCCTAATCATGTTACTACATGGTTGATTGGTATCTGTGACCACCTTAATCATCATCAGATCCTCAGTACCAGTTCGTTTTTAAACCCTCGTTGATACAAACTTTACAACCTATAGGTACCAAATGCAATGACGAAACATGTAAATAAGCGAGTAGGTACCTATAATTTCTTTCGAATAATATACCTTCATAAGTACGAGTATGGGGCTATTCATAAATTACGTCGTTTCAAATGGGCGGAGTGGGGGGGGGGTCTGGACATCGGATGATGGTAACATGACTTAGGAGGAAACAGATTCATCCGAAGCTTGATTTTTGGATGATTTGAGGGGCGGGGGGGGGTCAAAAATCGTCAAAAATAGATGACGTAATTTATGAACAGCCCCTATGTACATTTGCACTGAATTTAGTATTTTCGTACTTACCAAATAACAGTTTTAGAACTTTAAAAGTTAAGTACAGTTAGTGTTGTTATGGTTGATTTCAATATGCTTCGCGAAGGATCAAGAATGTTTAATCCATCATTGTAGTGCGAGTGTGGTAGAAGGGATCGGCATACTGAGCTCGCACGGCCTGCCGCAGCGCGTAAAATACCTAAACTCGCTCAACGCCGAAATGTAATAGCGCTCTTAACAGACTTAAAAAATATTTAGGGACAAGGATTATTTTACCTTATTTATTTTTAAAGATAATTACAAAATAACTTATTAACCACCTCTATAACTGAAATCCATCCTCTATTCTCACCTCTATTAATGGGGCCCCCTGTAAATGAGACAGAAATTTATTTGTACCTGGCTAACTGAGAGCCTGGGTAAGTGGAATACCTCTTTAAGTGAGACAAATCTGCTCGTCCCTTGAAGTCTCACTTATCCAGGTTTCACTGTATTTTCTTCGGGTTGGTATGGTGAAAAATTTTGTGTTTCACTCGGGGGGCAAATTTTGTTTAACCCTCGTGCTTTGAAACCCTCGCAACGCTCAAGCTAGCTCGCTACGCTCGTGGTTCAATTTTTGAATCTTTCGCTTGCTCGGGTATCAACATTAGCACAAGCGGTTAAACAACAACATAGCCCCCTGGTAAAACATAACTATTATTTACCATTTTAGATAAATTTATTGTCAACCGTAGTCTTGTATAATGTCTTGCCTTGAGAGAGGTCCTTAATGCATCAGAGGAGTCCAAATACTGACATCACAGTAATATCAGGCCCAAGCTAGGTATGGTCGACTGTGAATGTGGGCACAGAATAAATAATAGTACTAGGTACAGAAGACTCACTCTCTAACAAAACGCGTCTGTTACGATCAGCACAGATATGGCCGCTAGGTGGCGACAGCGCCACGCGCGGCTTATGGCTTTCCCCAAAATTGGGGCGGAACGGATGTACTTTTAGCTACCTGTAGCAAAGCGACGAAATCGCGGAGTGAGCCACGCCTGGTATGGTCGACCTGATGATTGTCGATTTGTCGTCTCGTTCTACCTGGTGAGAAGAAGAACACACCAGAAGTAAAAAAATAATGATAGGTACCTACTTCACTACGGACTTAGACCATAGGCATAACTGGACTAGCCTTATATGTCGTATTTGCGTGAAAAATTGACTAACGAATTTCGCGGGGAGGTGAGAAAATAACACATGCAAAAGATTACTCCCACATACAAAAACGATCTCAAGGCGAAACACGAAGAAATACACGCACATATGAATAAAAATTAACACTCATTTAACGCACACAAACATAACACACGTGGAAATATCTTTATACGATTTTTTGCACATTGTGCAAGGTTTTTCACAAGGGTTAGTTACTGAAAGGCTAGTCCAGTTATCTATGGTCTAAGACTACAGCTAGGGACTATGTTTTTCGCCTAGATACGTTAAGTACTTAATTTTAATTGTATTTATGAATCTCACTTGCCAATTCTTCACAAATTAAAATGATTAATTATCATGTAGCATCCGCTAAAAATAAATATACTTACAATGAAACACAAATAAAAGTACATCACACATAATTAAAAATGTATAAAAGGTAAGCATACACCTATGTATGTGTAATGATGTAAAAAAAAACATGAAATCTGGAGATGTAAAGGGTCTCCAATAATAAATATATTTTTTGGGGTGTAAAAGATCTCCAAAATGTATAAAAAAAGTACTTACAACTAACATAGTCACAATTATTAAATAACAGTCAATACACATGATATATAAAAAATAGGCATACAAATTAAACTCCGTTTCTGCGTCCAGACTTCTTCTGACGGTATTCAACACCTAAACTGCTAAACATTATTCGCCGTCTTTGCTGTAGATATCTTGAGATTGCTTTCAAGTAAGTTGATACCTTTTCAGCAGGAATGGCTTTCTCACATGCACCAGAAGGGTACAACAAAAGCACTAAGGGAATAACACTTCAGTCTCTTTAATTTATTCTTGAAGTTCTCACACAGTTACTCAAGTGATGTACCATTTACCTGGGTAATTATATGATCTTTCCTTCTTTCTGATCCCTGTCCATACCTTTTGTGATGATCCTGCTCTAGATAATTATACATCTGGGGGCCAATTCCAGAAGGCACATTTGACGTTTCGATGGAATATCCAGTTGACGCGGATAATTCGTCACTTGTCGAATTGCGTACACTTGCCATCTGTCAGTGAACTATATCCTCACTAGAGGTGGGGCGTTGTACTGAAATAGTTTTTGGGACAGGTTTTTCTTAATGGACGACTTTTTGTTTGTCGAGTATTTAAAAGCACGGACTTTAATTTTCAAAATATAACAAATATGAAGTTGCCAACACCTCGTACCTCCATTCTTACCTTTACTTTAAGTAAAATATTTTTTTGTTAACTGACAGTCGTACGGGTATCTGTTGGATCAAAAAATAATGGAAATAATTTTTACATTGTTAATATGTCATTTGATTAATGGCCTTGACTCAAAACGTCACCATACGTCGGATCCCTACTAATGAAAAGTCGATATTTGCATAAATAACCCTTATTTGTAAGACGCTTAAGTACGGTAAACACTTAAATTGCCTATTTGGGGTGGTACACGTAAAACTGGTATTTTCATAGAAACGTACTTTTGGTACGCATTTTGCCAACGTGTCCCAGCTCTAGTTAGGATCGCAATGGATCGCAAGTTGTTGCATTTGACAGCGTGCGATCGTAACTGTCAATGAAATCACATCATCACTAGACTTTTTTGTCGATGGGTATGGCCGCCATATTTGGATTTATGACATTCAAAAGGGGATCCTACGGCATAGAGTAAACTGCATTCTTATTTTTCTACAATATTTTGATTCTTCTACTGGACGCAAGATGGAGTTAGCATCTTGGCGTTATAAAAATAAACCGCAAGAACATGACATACAGTTGCGTGTGGTTGCGTGGGTGTAGATCTATCATGAAAACGAACATGACTGTGACAATTGTCTATGATTAAAAAAATAATTGACAAATATCATAAAGCAATACATATACTCCAAAATGGCAAAAAGAAAACAGATTTATTATAAACATACTTACAAATGATATAGGTAAAAAGTTTGATTTGTAAACCAATGGTCGTGGGTCCTAACCCCGGCTATTATTAACAATGAACTTGTTGTAACTATCTTAACCGATTGCTTTTCGGTGAAGTAAAATATCACGAGGAAGACGGAGTAGCTACTATAAGGTATATATTTTTCCCCTCTGGGTTAGATGGCAGGGAGAGATAGTGAAGAATGCCTGAAAATAAGCATTTATTTTGTTGTTAGACTAGTTTTCTTTTATAAAATTTTTAATTGTCACAACAGCAAGCTAAAAGCCCTAAGCCATGAGCCAGGGTATGTTAGGTGCAGGCTTAGGGGCTAATCTCGAGGAAACCGGAGCTTCGGCGACTAGCTGCCAACTTTCCCAACTCACTTTTACATCAGCTCCTTTGATTAATAAATTCAGGTAAAATTCGTAAGAACTAGTGCCTGTGCCATACTCTACATTGGACGCTATGCCTAATTAGTTGTTATTAATGTTGAATTTTCAATGGCATATAAGACACCGGTCGTATACCGACTTAGAAATTTGGATTTTCTCAGTTTGAATGAATAGCAAACTGGAGAGTTTTAGATTAATTTAAAACTTTACTTATTATTCATTTTAGGTATTTTGTGAAGAAAGGTCTTCACAGACATTGACAGAAAATCGGGAAACACCGGCCAGGTGCGTCAGACCACGCAAAATATGCCTACTTCTTTTACCATGTATATCCATATATCATTAAAATACCGTCTTCGCAGCACTACACTTCAGTCCTTTTATTAGAAAAGTAATATGTTTACTTGTTTAGGTACCTATATGTAAGTAATTTTGTTCTGTGAAACTTATTGTTTGTGTTACGAGACTTACGAGTAGGTAACTTTGGCACAATAAAGCCTAGATCCCAATAAGGCCTAGTTTACCCTCTGGGTTGGAAGGTCAGAAGGCAGTCGCTTTCGTAAAAACTGGTGCCTACGCCCATTATTGGGATTAGTTGTCAAGTAGACCCCAGGCTCTCTCTTATGAGCCGTGGCAATTATGCCGGGATAACACAATAAAGAATATTTGGCTAAATAGTTAAATCCTTATTTGATTAGACTCGTGTATTTAACCTACTCGTATTTTGCCACCTAGTAGGCTCGAATTGGTTGTTATTTGTGGCTTTCCATAAAATAAGGGCACGTCTTTATGCTTCAAGTGCAATAAGGACGTTTTCATCAGAAATTCCAATAGAAATTGGACTAAATTGAACTAAAAGCCACATTTTTACAAGTTTTTATGTAGTTTCACTTTCACCTGTCCCGTTGTCTGTTTGTAACAATCAAACCTAAAGACCCACTTTCCGGATGTTCAATGAAGCTGAAAATTTGCATACATAAGTAATCAAGTTTTCACAGATGTTCCGAATAAATATAGTTTTTTCAAAGGACTGTCTCATTTCAATCGTATACAGAGACAATCATACTATCTTTGTCTTACACATTACACTAGTACTAGCATCCAAAAGAAAAGGACGACTATAGTTTTCCCGGTTCTTACTGACTGATAAATTGGTTTGACCAACTATATAACATTGATGGATCAAGGCGGTTTGTTTACAGAGGGCTTGCGGCGAAACCCGAAAATCGAAATCTCTTTATCTGCCACTCTATCGCTCGGATATGCAAGAGTGATAGAGAGGCAGTTAACAAAATTTGGAATTTTGTGTTTCACGGTAGGCCCATTGTTTGTGGTAATTTTTCCGCAAAGACGAAGTACGCACGATAAACGCCAAAAAGTTAGTATTTAAATGTTTATGATATTCATTTAAATCGTCGTTGGTGGTTCTTGCTTGTGTGAGTTCTAATGTCACTGTACTATCACCTGCGTACTCAACCTTCACGTTATATTTTTTTTTTTTAATATTAACGCTGTCATAGTAACGAAAATAATAAACACGTCAATCGAAGTAAAGAATTTAATATCCAAGAAAAAAATGCTGAATATGTAAAGCATCATTTATTATAGAATTAAAATGATATACCAATTATACGGGTTACATCTTAAAAAAGATGATTATCTTGAAAAGGATACACAGGTGAACAAAGTTAAGGTAAAATAGGTACATAATTCACTCGGCTTGCCTGGCCCACGCATGCTGCACCTACCACGACCACAGCCCGTAGAAACCTGGGGGCCCGTAGAGGCGCAAACCGGCGGAGCGCAGCGCAGATCACTTTAAAATTATCAATGTATTTTCTTCCCTATTTCAATTACCTTCATGTATAAATTTAAATGCTTTGAGACCGACTTCGGAGCATCACGGAGGATTGTTACTCCGTGGCATCGAGGAGCACGTTAGAGGATACCGCGGCGGTAGGCGCCGGCATGCCGCGGCATCCCCCGGCATGCGCCGAGGCCTCCCGCGGCGTGCGCCGGAGTAGCGCCGGGACGACGGGGGAGAACTCGTGCACACTAGTCACTAATCCCTTGTGATAGAATACACGCGGCGGCATTTCCCGGCCTGCGCCGAAGTGCTCTCTGGTGCGCCGGCCGCCAGCGCTTGGGCTGTGCGTGCTCGCGATATCGCGGGGGATTTCACCTCGCCGGTGAGCGCTGCGCGGCGTAAATCCTCCTCGGTGATCTGCGCTGCGCTCCGCCGGTTTGCGCTGGCCTTTATACCTATATGCTTCTGGTAATGCTCTAGGTAATGGGACGAACATCCACTTTGGTGGACACGTTCAGAAAAAGGAGAATATTATACAATGAGCTTTATTTCCATATGACCCAAGACTCTTTCGAAGATTTCAGAAACCAATATCCAGCAAGCACCGTCTGGCTTTCCGCTTGGAAGATATGGAAATACAATGCACGTACCTACATATATAAATATGTGTAATCATGTGCCGAAGCATATTAAGTTATTAAGAGGAAAGGGGATGACCGGTTCTCCATACAAACGTAGTCCCCATTTTCCTTTCTGGATATTTATATTATGGAATATAGGTAGTTAGCCATCAACAAACTGTAGTGCCCAATGCATTTTGCTACATTGTACAAATTTAGATTTCAGTTTGTCAGGTTTTGGCATTATTTTCTTCCATCAATCCCACGTTCTTCAGTGTTCATGTGTACAGATTTTTTCAGTTTCAGGAACGCGTGAAAAGAGAAGTTTAAATAAAAGAGAAGAAATTTCCGATGGCTGTGGGAATGTAACAAAATTTTAAAGTAGCGATTTAAGATAATCAATCATCTACAAACACGTTTTCGGCCACAGCGAATACGTTCACCACTAAGAATGTCGGTGGTGCGCTCTCAAAGTAAAAAAAAAGAGTAAGTAAATATTAACTATTAAGCTCATTACACGAATTGTCTAACAGTTACAAAAATAAACTACATACTTATTGGGAAAAATATTTTGTTTGTCGATAATAGGTAGTTGAAATTTACTAAGCACTGTAAGTTTAGGGTTCCGTAGCAATAATGGCAAAAACGGAACACTAACAGTTTCGTCATGCATCTGTCTGTCTGTCCATAATATGTCACAGCAATTTTACTCAAAACTATAAGATAATGAAGGGAAGGTCACTGTGGGCAAGTCCGTCTACAAGGCAAGCCCGTCAACATCAAAGAGATACCTAATCACTACGTTTTAAGAGACGGGACTTCCATACTAGCGACTGGAATCAGTTTTTGTCAGTCTTTGGTTCTCCAACCATACCAACATGTACGACAAAGAACTGTCAAAGAACAATAGTACCAACATAACAGAGTCCAGGGCTCGGAACCGGTATTGATACACCGGTTAATATCGTTCATAAACCGTTATATTATTTCGTTCATTAATAAACCGGTTAATTGATGGAACGCGAACTTTAAAATTTAGTTCTCTCTTCTAACCGGTTAGTTGAGAGAACCAAATGTTTTCGTTCTCGAGGATCGATATAATACCGGTTAATCTCAGCCGTCTACAATATTAATACATTATCCGGCTACCCGCTCTAAGTACTCGATCTCGATGTTGACTTGACGGTGCTGCTTGCTGACTGAATTGTTTATTTTTAGGGTTCCGTACCCAAAGGGTAAAACTATTACTAAGACTTCGCTGTCCGTCCGTCCGTCCGTCCGACCGTCCGTCCGTCCGACCGTCCGTCCGTCCGTCCGTCCGTCCGTCCGTCTGTTGAAATTTTCACAGATGATGTATTTCTGTTGCCGCTATAACAACAAATACTAAAAACAGAATAAAATAAAGATTTAAATGGGGCTCCCATACAACAAACGTGATTTTTGACCAAAGTTAAGCAACGTCGGGCGTGGTCAGTACTTGAATGGGTGACCGTTTTTTTTTGCATTTTTTTTCCGTTTTTTTTTTTAATTATGGTACAGAACCCTTGGTGCGCGAGTCCGACTCGCACTTGCCCAGTTTTTCTTATTTATACTTTTTGGGCGTGTGAGTTTTGACTGTTGGTGTTGGTGGTGTTTTGTTACATTTAAAATGGATTCACAAAGTTGTAAATATATTCCGGACAGTCAACCATTTTTCAATGAAGAAGAGACCGATAATTTCGATTCTGACAACTGTGAGTAAAATAAGTGGGTACACATTCTTTGATAATCCTAGTCCGAAAGGATATAACGCTCTGAATTGTATTATCAGCTTCTCCTCCTCTCCTCCTTGCATTTTGTATGCAAATTAAAAAGAATATGAAATGTTGGTGGACGTAATTAAGCAAACAATGCTGACACGCTGGCGTGCAAATTATTTATTGTCTATAGACATTCATTTTGAATTTTGTTAATCCTTTTTAACCGAGTTCCAAATCCCAAAGGAGGAGGTTATCAATTCGATTGTATGTTTTTTTTTTATGTTTGTTACTCCATATCTTCGTCATTACTTAATTACTGGACCGATTTTGAAAATTATTTTATGATTGTACGTATATGCATACAGATTGGTCCCGTTTTTGTCAAAACCCAGTTCTGATGATGGGATCCATGAGGAATCGAGGGAACTCCTCAAATCTTAAGGGCATACATATAGTGATTTTTGGGTTTTTATCAACAAAATAAGCATATACATCCAAAAAAGTGACATTTGATGAAGTGGAACTGCTGATGATGATCAGAACGGAACTCTTCAACGACGCATAGTTCACGTTTGGCGATTTGTCGTCTTTGTTATGTTTGTTAAGCAAGTTAAGTTTTTAAGCCACATTTTTGTCAAGTTCGAGTTCTGATGACGGGATCCATGAGGAATCGAGGGAACTCTTCAAATCTTAAAGGCATGCGTATAGAGATTTTTGTATTTACATCAGAAAATCAAGCATTTTCATTAAAAACTGTCGCATTTGATGAAGTGGAACTGCTGATGATGACTAGAACAGAACTCTTTAACGACGCATAGTTCACGTTTGGTGATTTCGAATTTCGATTTTGACTTGGACTGCGACCCGGACGCGAAACCAGAACCGGACTCATACCCGGATCCGGTTCGGACCTGGACCCGGACCTGGACTCGGACCCGGATTCGGACCCGGACTCGGACCCCGGACTCGGACCCGGACTCGGACCCGGACTCGGACCCGGACACGGACCCGGAACCGGATTCGGACCCGAGCTCGGAACAGGACTCGGACCCGGACTCGGACCCGAACTCGGACCCGGACTCGGACTCGGACCCGGACTCGGACCCGGACTCGGACTCGGAACCGAACTCGGACCCGGACTCGGACCCGGACACGATCCCGGACTCGGAACCGAACTCGGACCCGGACTCGGAACCGGACCATGACTCGGACTCGGACTCGGAACCGCACTCGGACCCGGACTTGAACCCGGACTTGGACTCGGACCCGGACTCGGACCCGGACTCGGACCCGGCCTCGGACTCGGACTCAGACCCGGACTCGGACCCGGACTCGGACTCGGACTCGGACCCGGCCTCGGACCCGGACCTTGACCCGGATAACCACTATGATACCTTAACTAAACATGGGGGCCACTTTTAGGGGGTCAATGAGAAAATTTAAAAATAAAAAAGTTCAAACTAAATCGTGTTGATATGTATCAAATAAAAGTTGTGAGAATCCAAATATATTTTTTTTATAATTTTAGGATAAACATTTTAGAAGTTATTCAAGTAAATAGGCAAAAACTGACCATTCCTCCCTTTATCTCCGACACTACTGGGTCTTTCAAAAGTTTTTTTGAAAAAAATTCATAAAATAGTTCTTTACCTATTAGATGACAGGAAAATCTATTAGAAATGTGCAGTCCAGCGTGAGGCGGACTTAATTACTTCGTTTTTGATCCGACCCTATGGGTTTTTCACTCACGTTTCACATAAAAAATACATTGTTAAAAATTGTGTAATGTTACATTTCTAATGTACGAACGGAACCCTTGCAACGCGAGTCTGACTCGCACTTGGCCGGTTTTTTTTTTTTAATTTTCAATCAGATGGGCTAATTGATGGTGGCAAATATGAAACTGATTAGTTTTCTTGTATAAATAAATAATTGGTTGATTTTAATCAATAATAAAAATAATTAATAATACCTTCTTCTATAATCATTCTAAAGCTGCTATAAAAAAAAATATTAAATAAAATTATAAAATAAAACATCTGAAACTATTATTTATTAACAAACAGGAAAAACATGTAACAAACATGCACTAATTAATTAATAAGTAGAAAAGTAATAAAAAAACAATAAACAAAAAACACATATTTCGGCGCACAAAGCGTACTGCAGGACGCAAAAGGATTCCTACGCAGCGATACGCTTCGCTTTTTCGAGGAAAGCACTGATATTCTGCCGGTTACAAATAATAATACTCATTTTATCTTGCTGCGACGTTTTCAATTTAACCGGTTTATTTCGTTCCTCAAGAGAGCGTAATTGGTGTAAACCGTTATTTCAAACAAAAGAACAGTTCTTTAACCGGTAACCGCAAACGGAAACGAAATCCATTTCGTTCCCGGGCAAATGAACGAAACCGGTTTGAGCGTTGAGAACGGTTTCCGAGCCCTGTAACAGACTTAAATAGTGTAGTATGCTACATGCTTGCGTATTTTATCGATATCGATAAATTGGGGAGGGTTGAAACATAGGCCTGGTTAGGCATAGGTTAGAATCGATCACTGCGCACGACGGCCTTTCAGTCCATCTTGTGACCAGTTAGAACTGTTTGACGGGATGACGAATAGGAACAGATTTGCCGTGTGACCAATAGCTACAAAACTATGATGTGACTTAATGACTGACGCTGACGCTTTTGTGATGATGCTGATGATGTGGCTTTTTTTTGAGAACTCAATTTACTTGTGAAGAATTGAAACAAATAATTTCGCTTTTGGCGGTGTGACAGGTTATAACAAAATTTTGGTGTGACGAGTTGATGCCTGAATCCTTTTTGCATGGTGTTAGGTACTTTATTAAATTTTGATCTCAGTAAATTAAAAGAAACGATTGAAATTCAGTTTAAATGACTATTGATCCTTTATTTCGGAAATCAAAAAAATAATTACCTACGTGTAATTATTTGCCAAAAAAGGTTTACCACCCCATTTTCGTAGTATATGGGTGACTTCCCTTTGTATTAGAAAAATGGTGTTTATTTCTAATCTACACCCCATATTAACAAGTTTAAAGTACACTTTTCATTGTCTTGATTCGTTCCTTTTAGGAATTTGACTACGAACATAATATACGCACCCATAGATTGGCTGATATCATTACTAGACGGACTTCCCTTAAACTGCACGGGAAGTCCGTCTACTCGCCAAATTAAAAAAAAAACTATTGTTTTTGCTTAATTTGTGTTTGAAATGATCTGTCACTAAAGCTAAACTATTAATCGAACGAGCGAGCGAAGCGAAGTACTTACATTCGACTTTGAACACGCGGCTGGCTAGGGGCACGTCCTGGCATTTCGATGTTTTTAAGCTGAACTGGCAGAAGATAGTTTGATACTCAATAACTTAAGTAAATTTGTTCTAATTTAAATGAAATTAGGTAAACGTGTAGTCGAGGGCATTATATTTTAGTCATTAAATTATGAGCAGGCCCGATCAAGGGGTTATTGAGCTAGAAGAGCTTAGAAGGCCAAAAAGCTGTTTGTAAGAGGTCTTGCTATTCTGGTAATTTTAATTGCAAGAAACATGGTCGAGTTTGGTATCAAATGAAAGTGCTTGGTTTACACTTTTATAATATCGTTTTTAAATTTACCATTTTGGAATAATTAGCAAGATAAAAATAAAATAAACATAAGTATTTGACATTTGACAGGAAATGTTTCAGGTTAGCACAGATACAGTTTATTTTTATCTCTATGGTGGTGACTTAAGTCCAGGGGAGGGACAGCCGTATACAAAGCCCTTTATTCGAAAAAATAGCGCCATCTATATTACTTAACGCTAAACTTTTTTTTGTTAATATGGCTTCACTTTATTTCGTCAGAACGTCTTAAAAGTCTTGTATCCAGGCGGCTTAGCACGGTCGCGTTTTTATCCCTTGTCACCATGCCTGTCACGTTCTAACAAGTATGTAAGTGCGAAAGGGACGCGCATAGTGATAGTCGATAAAAATGGAACCGTGCTGAGCCCGCAGGGCATGAAACAAACAAATAAACATCTGATAGAACAGATTATTTATCGCGTTGCCATACTTGCCATGGAGGCAATTGTCACAAAAAATCAACTTTGTCGAATAAAACTCAACATATTATAACACCGTATTTATAGTCTGTACTACGACATAATTCATATAAATAAAAATACTTTCAGTTTTACAATGTTAAAAGAAACAAAGTTTTCATACGCCATCACAGTTGCTGAGAACTTTATTATCAGAAAATTCAGAAAAAATCAGGGCGGGTAGATTCACAACCTGTGCTGCGTTCGATTGTGTTTTGTGGTCAATTGTGTGTTATTCCAGCCGTGTATGATAGGTACTTTATTTACATCAACAGTCAAGTTAAAAGTACCTAATCTGTTTTCGTGTATTAATAAATATCCTGAAGCCTTTCTTCAAAGTCGAAGTTTTTTACGTTCGCAACATAGGTCCTTAGACGCTATTTATGCCCCTTCACCCCTGATATTGACGTTGATGTTTCTGGTTAAGAATTACAGATGGCGCTTCAAAATTGATGCAAAAAAGTTCCACTAGAAGTTCTCTTTGTCCTATACAGGGTGTCCCTAGCCATTGGACAAAGCCGAAATGTACATATGCATCAGGGTATTTAGAACCAGTATACAAAGTATCATAACAATCGGTGTAGCGGTTACGAATAAATTAACAAATTACAATTTTTTTACTTTGGAGCAACCTCTGTGTCAATAGCTCCTGAGGTAATAAATAGTATAAAACCTTCTTGGACCGTTTTGATTATCTTTTTTATTTATGACATTAATAAGATTCTGACTTTTGACAAATGTCATCATTGTCGCACATTTTCAAAAAAATGCCAAAAGCACTGCCAATGATTAATACAGTATGTTTCTTTTTGTTGTCGATTATTGTTAATAACTTTTGTATGATATTTTTTTTTTAAATTAAAATAATAATAACCGTTAGAGCATTTCTGCGAAGTAACCCTACGTGGGATATCAGGGTTTGTCCAATGGCTAAGGTCACCCTGTATATAGATGGTCAAGCAAATCTTGTCAGTAGAAAAAGGCGTGAAATTCAAATTTTGTATCAGACGATATCCCTTCGCGCCTACATTTTTCAAATTTTGTTCTATATATAGATGGTCAAGCAAATCTTGTCAGTGGAAAAAGGCGTGAAATTCAAATTTTGTATCGGACGATATCCCATCGCGCCTACATTTTTCAAATTTGCCGCCTTTTTCTACTGACAAGATCTGCTTGACCAACTATATTATACATACTACTCTTTGCTTAAATCTGTCAGTTGCCGCCTATAGTGCGACATAAAATAGTAGAAATTAAATAAAATGGAACTCAAAAATGTCCATACTAAATTGTTGCCATGTGTAAGCATTTTACGTCAAAAATGTGACAGTTACGTAGAAACTGGCGCCCTCATTTATTTTCTATTATTTTATGTCACTATACGAGTGCAACAAAGTCAATCGCTATATAATTTTTGGTTAACCGCGAGTTCTCAGTTCGGGGCGAACTACTAGTTATTAAATTCTTCATCGTATGCGATTACAAGCGTTAATGTAGGTTAATAATTAACGGAACTAGATCACTCCAAAGTGAAAAAAAAGTATGCCGGTCTTGCCCACAGTGACCTTAAGTATATTTAATTTTGTAAACCTCTACTTAGGTTACAAGTTCAACCGGTTGGTGGTGGTGAACCGATTTGGAAAATTAGTTTTTAGTTTGGAAGTATATACATAGTTCCAAGTTGGTCCCGTTTTTATCCCAGTTCTGATGATGGGATCCATGAGGAATCCACGGAACTCTTCGAATCTTATAGGCATACATATAGCGTTTTTTGTGTTTTCATCAATAAAGCAAGTAGGTATTTACATTCAGTTTTTATTTATATCAGTTAAAGTGACAATTAACGAAATGGAACTGCTGACGATGATTAAAACGGAACTCTTTAACGATGCATAGTTCACTTTGGCGATTTGTACTCTTGGTTAAGTTTACTAAGCCCGTAAGATTTATAAAGAACATTTTTATCAAGGTTTAGTCTGATGATAGGTTCCATGAGGGATTGAGGGAACTCCTCAAATCTTATAAGCATACATACATCGAGTTTTGTATTTTCATCAACTAAATAACTAAGCATTTACAGTTACAAAGTGCCATTTGATAAAGTGGAACTGCTGATGAAGGCTTGAAGTCGGTTTTACTTTTTTTAGGGTTCCGTACCCAAAGGGTAAAAACGGGACCCTTTACTAAGACTCCGCTGTCCGTCCGTCCGCCCGTCTGTCACCAGGCTGTATCTCATGAACCGTGATAGCTAGGCAGTTGAAATTTTCACAGATGATGTATTTCTGTTGCCGCTATAACAAGAAATACTAAAAAGTACGGAACCCTCGGTGGGCGAGTCCGACTCGCACTTGTCCGGTTTTTCCTTAATTATCTTAAGCCTTTTTACGTAATTATATACTTTTTTCGACTTTTAAATATTTGACGCTGTCATGTTTTTCGAATAGTAAAATAAACATGTCAAGAGAAAAAATAGTGATCTTATTTATAGAAATCTACTACTTATTTATAGAAATCTACTAAAGTATGAATAAATACCTACGCAAGAGTAACATAACAACATAAAATGTACTAATTAAGGTATTTGCTTAAGTATAATATCGTGTAGGTTGTTTGTGTTATCCGCCTGTATTTTAGGATTTCGTTATCTATCCGAAACATGCGCACCCAAGTTATTTCCATGTTTTTGTCCCCCAAAACCCTGATCGTGTGAAGAGATTTTATTTACTTTGACAAATAGAGCATTTGCATTAACTACAGATATGAAAAAACGGGACCCTTTAGGTATCACTTCGTTGTCCATCCGCCTGTCGGTGGGTCTATCCGTCCGTCTATCCGTGTATCCGTCCGTCCGTCCGTCCGTCCGTCTGTCAAGACCCTTGATCTCGGGAACGGGTGGAGGTATCGAGTTGAAGAGGAATAAAGTAAATACGAGTATTATTATTTACTAGGTATACAGTATGTCCAAAGGAAGAGTGCTATGATAAGCAGAAGTAATTTTTTAGGGTCCGGTACCTCAAAAGGAAAAAACGGGACTCTTTAAGGATCAATTCGTTTTCCGTCCGTCCGTCCGTCTGTCCGTCTGTCCGTCTGTCCGTCTGTGAGTCCGTCCGTCTGTGTGTCTATCTGTCTTTCCGTCTGTCCATCCGTCCGTCTGTCCGTCCGTCCGTCTGTATGTCAAGACCCTTTATCTCGGGAAAGGGTGGAGGTATCGAGTTGAAGAGGAATAAAGTAAATACGATTATTATTTACTGTACAGTAGGTATGTCCAAAGATTTTCAAATCTTTTATATACAGGTACTTATAGTATATTTTTTCCACGACAAAGCATGTTTTCATGAAACATTTCCCGAAAACGCGTAAAGAGGCACAATCCACCTGATGATGCCGACATGGCTCCCAGCTTCAACTGCCACAAATGCGGTCGCAAATGCCGGTCCCGCATTGGCTTATACAGCCACGAGAGACGTTGTTCCTCGCTTACAAACGCTGCATAAATCATCTGTCAAGATGTTAAAGGCCTGAATGATGATAGTATTTTTTTTAAAAAGCTTTTATTAGGTAGACCTGTATGTAACTAACTATGTAATGGAATCTAAGGTAACTAATTTAACCATCTTCCAAGGATCGTAGCGTCATGAAAATTGGCAGCTGTATGTAGTTCTGATGACAATACAATAATATTATGGTACTGTCGAACTGATCTGATGATGGAGACAGCAGGTGGCCATAGGAACTCTGTGATGAAACAAAGCAACCTAATTGTGTGTGTAGGGAACTTGTCCATGACAAGTATTTAATAGGTGTTTGGGCTTAGGCTTTTAATTATTTATTATTTATATCCTCCCGGGTGGGGAGAGACGAAGGAAGAGACATTGACCAAATTCCACACGGGCAAAGCCTTGGCCACAGCGAGTATATAATTACTCCACCTTATAAAACAAAGTCCCCCGCCGCGTCTGTTTGTGTGTCTGTTCGCGATAGACCCAAAAACTACGGATCGAATTTTCATGCGGTTTTCACCTATCAACGGAGTGATTCTTGAGGAAGATTTAGGTGTATAATTTGTTAAGGTATTGTGTAACCCGTGCGGAGCCGGGGCGGGACGCTAGTACCAAAAATGGCGTAGTTGGTGTCAATTTTACGTAGGTTTAGGTAGAGAATCTTCAAAAATAAAACAATAGATACCTACAAAGCAGTTGTTATTGGCCCGTCTTTATACACCTGAGCCTCTACCATCAGTTTTAACATTGACATAACGCTCACGTCTACGTAATTTACTTTCTGTACAGCTCGCTTGCACTATTGCTCGCATATGCGAGTACGAGCGAGATGCATAGAAAGTAAGTTACGTAAACGTGAGCGTTATGTCAATGTCAAAACTGGTGGTAGCCGTACTGTATACAGTTATACATACACCATACGGAACATTTCATTTAATTGGATGGGTGATGGGAGGCATGTTTGACCTTATAAATGACTGTGCCCAAACATTTCCGAAACATATTTAACGTTTTAGTTGCAGTTTTCAGTAGTGTAAAATAATTGGTATATTTATAGTACCTCCTGTTATAAATGTAAGTATAATATATTATTTTTTAAGGTTCAATGGACTGGCACTGGTTTCACCAAGAACGATGAGCGAGAAGCGATTGGAGCTACAAAATAAGAAATGAGTTGGCGCGCGAGCAGCGAGAAGCGAGTATAGTTCTGGTACTTACTTCTGATAGTTTTGTCGCCCGGCTATAAAGCGAGTGGTCGAATACGAGTTTGACGTTTTAAACACTGTATTTAAGGTTAATAAGGTCTACAAGGAAATATCAGCCTTCGTGAATTAAGTATTGTAACCTTAGTCACAGAATAGAAGTACAATGGAACCTCGATAGCACGGATCTCAAGGGAAACGCCAAAAACTTCGTGTTAACGAGGTTTCGTCTTATAGAGGGCATCGACTTAGAGAGGTTCTTGTAGGTTTTTGTTCGTCTTAAAAACGCATTAAAAATTCGTATTAGGCAAGTAATTATAGAAACGTAGAAATACAGTTTCTTTTTTTCGAGTTACAGAGGTTCGTTAGTAATATCGATATAGATGTGGTAAAACAATACGACTATTTTTTCTAGTTGCATGGTCTCTCCGACCGCCAAGCGAACATCGCTTCGCGAGTACCTACCGCTGAGCGATTTTATCGTTGACAGCTTTTATCGCTGCGAGTAAAGAGTGTAATAGTGCACTGCCTTATGGGAATTTAGTTCAGATTCGGAAACCGCTACCAACTTTTAGTATGTTGTTGGACATGGCATTGGGTCTCGAAAACTGCCGGGAAACAGCGGCGCCGACCATCTACTTCATTCAGCCTCGATTAGCCTTTTATAGAAGCAAATTTTAACTACGAGCGTAGCGAGTAGTTCGAAAAGTGGAATCTTGAGTGTTGCAAGGGCTTCAAGGCTGTGAAGGCTGGCAGTATTTTTCCTCTGATCCTCTGAAATACATACAGGTCAGCCCTCTGGTCATTTGAAACCTCCATAAGGCATCTTGCTAACTCATAGAGGCGACGCCCGCTAAGCCCCTAACAGTTACTCTATGGCCTGAGGGTTTCAATGTTAGAGAAATTATGTACTACCTACTGCTTTTTATTTCTCTTAGAGTCTGTGCGGAGAGAGACGACTCATAGAATGTATTGATTCCCTTATGTTCCACGACTCTTCTCTTTCCGCACAGAGTTTATAGTTTACATTTGTAGTGCCAGGCAATGATAATAAAGGTCTAATTAATTTTAATCTTTTGCTCGACTACGGCAGAATTTGCTGTCTATGCGTGCATGTACTGTTTACATGAAACTACTGAACTTATTTAATAAATGAGGTGTCAATTCATTCGTGTTTGTAGCCCAGGTGACAAAAGCCACATTTTAACCAACTATCAAAGGAGGAAGGTACAGTTCGTTTGCTTGTTTAACAAGCAAATTCAATTTATAAATTAAGATTTCAGTCGAAAATGTCGTTTTCATGTATTTTATGTAATGTCCTTTCATTTAATACTCGATAATTAGAACAATTCTTTGCATAATAAGAGCGCATTAAGATAGAATTGTACAAATACAAATACAAAAATAATAGAAATGTTGGCGCGCTTTAGTTTTTTTTCTACAACTTTCACAGTTTTTATCGGAAATTTAAAATTTAAATTGTAATGTATAGTTGAATAACTGGTTTCTTTAATATTATACGCAACATTTTATTAACGTTTTTAGTTTAGCCAGGGGTGCGAAACTCCTGACTTCGGCCAAACTCGGCTCCGCTCGGCTCAGCATTGCTCCGAGCAATTATTAGGGTTGGCACCACTTGACTTCCTTTTGCATGCACGACCACAGATAAGATAATCACTTGAATTTTGACAACCCTAAATAGCAGAAAGAGATAGTGCCATATATTAGAAAGGGATAGCATGATTCGACCCTGAACCGCTGTCAAACTTCGGTTTTGTAGGAAGTTTCCTTTCTGTACGATAGTACTATTATTTGAGTCGCTTAAGTTCAAACTCGGGTAAATCCATCTGTCAGATTATGCGATTTTGGTATTAAGGCGCGGTGTGTAGTAAAATGCGCTTTTTTGTCACCATATTTACAGACTTTTACAAGGATTTCATGCATTATTTTCTAGTATGTATAACTTCAGTCCTTGAACTACGTTATTGCTTGTCAGAAACACGACGGCTCATAATTTTCTCGATAGAATCTTAAGTTGAAAACATGCCTAACACTGTCTTTATTTCCTTATGTTAGAAGTACTACGACGAAAATGTATATGAAACTTACTTCAGTCGATAGCTTTTAAGTAAATCTTCATTATTGCTTGTCCTTTAATCGAAACGTTAATATTTTCATTCATCATTTGATGAATTCAACATTTTGCTTACTAAATTACACCCTACGCGGCAATACCTTGCGCCCATTCCTCACGCCAGTACGCCCGTGACCACTGTCGGCGTCGGACCTATGCTAGTTTAGCGGACGTTTCATAAAATGGCTAATCACAGTATAAATACGCAAATATGTTATACACACAATGTTTTTCAACATGCTTACGAAGAAAAGCAAAATAATTCTTAAATACGGTGACATTTCAGACATTCGTCCGTCATATTGTCATTTTATAACAAGTTGGGCAGCAAAGGCACACACCCATCTAACCAATCCGGAATTCAGTCACGATTGATAAATTGTGTAAACATATTTTAAAAAGCTATAAAATTAATCAAATTGAATAATTTTTAAACATAGATATACAAGATTCAAATATTTTAGACTGGTCATATTTTTCATAATATCGATTTCGACTGGCAAATCGTATTACTTTTTGGCAACCGGGTTTTTTAACCTAATTAGACCCCGCTGAATCAGAATTTGCCGGTTGCTTGATCGAATTCTTGACCGGAAGTGAGATATTTGATATTAAAGGACCCTTTTTTTAGTTTTTCGTAAAAACATATTTAGCAAAACATATTCTATTACATAAGTAATCTGCATAAAATTGCCTACAAGAAAGATTTAGTACAATTTTTTGCTAGGATCAATATTCAAAGAGATATTAACGCGGGAAATTCAATTATAATCACTTCTAAGGTCCCTTTTTTTAGTTTTTCGTAAATAACTCGTAAACGGTGGCCAATATCAAAAAATGTTGTAAAACGTTAATAATTTACACAAAATTTTGTACAAAAAAGATTTAGTATACTTTTCGCAGGGATCAATATTTAAAAAGATAATAAAGAAGGAAAGTTAATTATAATAAATTCTAAGGTTCCTTGTTTGTATTTTTTCGTTAATAATTTGAAAAGTATGACTCATTGCAAAAAAAATCTTATACATAAATAACAACTTACCCGCTGCTTTGTCTTTTTAGGGTTCCGTACCCAAAGGGTAAAACGGGACCCTATTACTAAGACGTCGCTGTCCGTCCGTCCGTCCGTCCGTCCGTCTGTCACCAGGCTGTACTCCCATACAGCAAACGTGATTTTTGACCAAAGTTAAGCAACGTCGGGCGTGGTCAGTACTTGGATGGGTGACCGTTTTCTTTTTGCATTTTTTCCCGTTTTTTTTTGCATTATGGTACGGAACCCTTCGTGCGCGAGTCTGACTCGCACTTGCCCGGTTTTTTTTAATATTGATCCTAGCGAAAAGTGTCCTACATGTTTCTTGTAGGAAATTTTATGTTTATTATTTATGTATAAGATTTTTTTTTGCTATGAGTCATACTTTTCAAATTATTAACGAAAAAATAAAAACAAGGAACCTTAGAATTTAATATAATTAACTTTCTCTCTTTATTATCTTTTTAAATATTGATCCCTGCTAAAAGTGTACTGAATCTTTTTTGTACAAAATTTTGTGTAGATTATTAACGTTTAACAAGATTTTTTAATATTGGCCACCATTTACGAGTTATTTACGAAAAACTAAAAAAAGGGACCTTCACCTCCCCCCCCCCCCCTCACCCCTACACCCTCAGCACACCCACTAAGCTCGAGGACATTAAGTATGGTTATCTGGACACCACAAGGTATAACTGTGCCAATTTTCAAAATTATACGAATTATTTCCGCAGATTTTTTTTATTTTCTTGAGCTATTAACAAACTCGAATGTCGAAGTAGAAGTGTTTTTTGTCATTACAATCTTTAAATGCTTGACTTTTACTCGTCAATTCAAAATTAGAAAAATAGTAAGTATTACAGTTAGAGTTATAAATTGTTATAATTCTTTCTTGTGAAGACAGCTAATTTTATGTACTTATTGGAGCTATGCATAACTCAATAGTCCCACAAATTATCTTAGCTTTGCTAGTATTCTTCCTTATTTTCACTACCTACTTGCCCGAAATTGACTGCTAGAGTTAGACCAAGTCTGCAACGATTTTGATAGCATAGGCAGTGCAAGTGTTATTCATAATTTCATAGAAGATTGACGTTTAAAATAACACTTGCACTGCGTGTGCAATCAAAATCGTTGCAGATTTTTCTTGGTCTAGCTCTATTACATTTTTAATGTCTATTAGTACAAGTACTATGTTTTGTCTCATAATAATTTGGTATCATTTGATTAGATTCTCAGTTTGTCGCGGTATACACTTATATTGTATATAATTAATAATTATTTACACTCACCGTCTTACCTACCATTTTTAATTTCATTAAGTACTCATCAAAATTCGAATTTGCTAATAAATCTTATTCAATATTAATTGCCGGAAAAAATCCCGGAACTGACAATTCAGAATACCGATGTCGTCAGAATAAGGACGTAGACGTGCTGCGCGGGAATGGTGCGGTGCGCCGCGCGGGGCGCCCGCCTGCCCGTTCTACCACGCGTCTGCTTCACCCCCTTGAAAACGTAAAACTCGAGTATAAGAGCGCCTTAAGAAAAGGTAATAGGGTAGATATTTGCTGAGAGGGTCGAATGGATTTACCCGAGTTTGAAGTTAAGCTACACATTTATTCTGTGGTTTAGCTATAAAATCGATATACACCTACTTTTTTCATAAAAAATGGTATTCCTGTGTTTATAGCTCTTAAACCATATTTTTTTTCTGCAAACAATGTTTAGGTGACTTATAATACATTTCATTTCATAATTTCCACATATTTGGTCAAATTTGGATTTTTTTGATATCAGTGTATGCCTTGAGATGTCATCTTTAATGTTGTGGTACATTTCTTTAACGTCCGACTTTTGGTTTGGTTATAAAATCCAAATAATCGAATATTTTTTTACCTCATTTTGTTTATTTTGTAAATAGCTCTTAAACTGTTGTATATTTTGGTACACACTGTATAAATGAAGTATAGAATATTTCATTAGCTTTCATTTAATACCCCACACGTGTATGTGCCATGCATAGTTTGGGTGCAATATGCAATATTCGCAACGAGACGGGAGTCATTTTGATGATATCATTCCGCTGAAGGCCTGAAGTAGATGGCCGGCGCCGCTGTCTCCCGGCAGTTTTGGAGACCCAATACCATGCGCAACAACATACTAAAAGTTGGTAGCGGTTTCCGGATCTGAGCTATCTCTTCGACTGTTTCCCATAAGGCATAGTACTTTAAAGAGAGTCCTCGTGCAATGTGAACAGCCAGCGATCAACTATTAATATACCTATCTATCTCTTTTACCGACACGGAATCTCTATCTTATCGCTTACGGGTCATTTTATTTAAAGTTGTCCCCTACACTTTTGACATTGGAAATGTCTTTTCGTTCGCTCCAGTATACGGTCCGATTTCACGAAAAAGTGCGATCCCCTTATATCTCGGAAAGTTGTGAAGATATGATATTAAAAAATAGGCTCAAAAGACGCATAATCACGAGAGCTGTAAGGTGCATAAATAATTATTCGAGAAAGTCAAAAACAAAAAAAGTTAGGGTCGAAATAGTGAAAATAAAATTCAATTTTTTCCGAATTTTTGATTTTGGTGCTCGATAATTTGGAAACGAAGAATGATATCAAAAATTTGAGAAAAACGGCTCTGGACAATTTAGTCAGCTACAATTTGAGCCTAAAACAAAGACGATCGGGTTAAGGGTTTGCCCTGTAGCCTAACCTTAAAATAGTCAAAAAGTCAGAACGACATTTTTCACAGGACATTTTTGACTTCATGTTTCGCAGAGTTCGTTATCGGTGTTTGTTGTGAATTATCGGGATTATGACGGCAGAATAACACTTGCACTGCGTGGGCTTTCAAAATCGCTGCAGATTTTTCTTGGTCTAACTCTATCTATCCTGTTTGAGACGGGCGTAGATAATGCACTATTCGACAATCTATGCATTATTGTGGTGGTGGAAACAGAAATAGAAATAGAGGCAGAGGCAGAGGCAGAGGCAGAGGCAGAGGCAGAGGCAGAGGCAGAGGCAGAGGCAGAGGCAGAGGCAGAGGCAGAGGCAGAGGCAGAGGCAGAGGCAGAGGCAGAGGCAGAGGCAGAGGCAGAGGCAGAGGCAGAGGCAGAGGCAGAGGCAGAGGCAGAGGCAGAGGCAGAGGGAGAGGGAGAGGGAGAGGGAGAGGGAGAGGGAGAGGGAGAGGGAGAGGGAGAGGGAGAGGGAGAGGGAGAGGGAGAGGGAGAGGGAGAGGGAGAGGGAGAGGGAGAGGGAGAGGGAGAGGGAGAGGGAGAGGGAGAGGGAGAGGGAGAGGGAGAGGGAGAGGGAGAGGGAGAGGGAGAGGGAGAGGGAGAGGGAGAGGGAGAGGGAGAGGGAGAGGGAGAGGGAGAGGGAGAGGGAGAGGGAGAGGGAGAGGGAGAGGGAGAGGGAGAGGGAGAGGGAGAGGGAGAGGGAGAGGGAGAGGGAGAGGGAGAGGGAGAGGGAGAGGGAGAGGGAGAGGGAGAGGGAGAGGGAGAGGGAGAGGGAGAGGGAGAGGGAGAGGGAGAGGGAGAGGGAGAGGGAGAGGGAGAGGGAGAGGGAGAGGGAGAGGGAGAGGGAGAGGGAGAGGGAGAGGGAGAGGGAGAGGGAGAGGGAGAGGGAGAGGGAGAGGGAGAGGGAGAGGGAGAGGGAGAGGGAGAGGGAGAGGGAGAGGGAGAGGGAGAGGGAGAGGGAGAGGGAGAGGGAGAGGGAGAGGGAGAGGGAGAGGGAGAGGGAGAGGGAGAGGGAGAGGGAGAGGGAGAGGGAGAGGGAGAGGGAGAGGGAGAGGGAGAGGGAGAGGGAGAGGGAGAGGGAGAGGGAGAGGGAGAGGGAGAGGGAGAGGGAGAGGGAGAGGGAGAGGGAGAGGGAGAGGGAGAGGGAGAGGGAGAGGGAGAGGGAGAGGGAGAGGGAGAGGGAGAGGGAGAGGGAGAGGGAGAGGGAGAGGGAGAGGGAGAGGGAGAGGGAGAGGGAGAGGGAGAGGGAGAGGGAGAGGGAGAGGGAGAGGGAGAGGGAGAGGGAGAGGGAGAGGGAGAGGGAGAGGGAGAGGGAGAGGGAGAGGGAGAGGGAGAGGGAGAGGGAGAGGGAGAGGGAGAGGGAGAGGGAGAGGGAGAGGGAGAGGGAGAGGGAGAGGGAGAGGGAGAGGGAGAGGGAGAGGGAGAGGGAGAGGGAGAGGGAGAGGGAGAGGGAGAGGGAGAGGGAGAGGGAGAGGGAGAGGGAGAGGGAGAGGGAGAGGGAGAGGGAGAGGGAGAGGGAGAGGGAGAGGGAGAGGGAGAGGGAGAGGGAGAGGGAGAGGGAGAGGGAGAGGGAGAGGGAGAGGGAGAGGGAGAGGGAGAGGGAGAACACAAAATAAAAACTTATACAGAGAAACATAAAAAAGAAAAAGTGCCACGAAATGGTCTCACCTCAGCATGTTGCTGGCGGCTGCTAGCAGATAGCTGATGCTGAACCCTGGCAGTACCTAGTGGAGCTCGGGTTTAATACAACATAAACACACGCTGTTTTGGTCATCGGACTCGTCTCGATGAGCACTTAGGAGAGTAGTACCCAAGATAGAGCTGATGCTAAACCCTGGTTGTACCTAGCGGAACTCAGGTTTGGTGCAACATAGGCACACGCTGTTTTGGACACCCGATTCGTCATGATGAGCACATGGTAGAGCATTACCCAAGATAGCTGATGCTGAACCCTGGTAGTACCTATTGGAACTCATAAACGCTGTTATGGTCATCTCTCGTCGCGTCAAACTGCTGTCAAGAAAATTTCATATCTTGCAGCAAATGGGCCGCTGCCGATCACCACTTCTCGAGTTGACTACGGATTTGTAATAATTTTCTTGTACTTTGAACATTAATATATCCTGCTTATTAATCGAAAAATGAAATATGTACCTATACTTATGCACCACGGCGACAATTATTCAAACTTGGATACGCGTGTGGAAATTTTGCAATTTGTTTGTTCACATGCGTTATGTCTAGGATACTTGTGTTAGTCTAAGAATAAAATAATTATCATTCAACGTTGTAGTTTTATTTTGTAACTTTTTCCTTATCCAGACTTTCTCGTCGCTCAGCTACAATATTTTTTCGAATTCCGTAGATTCATTTCCAATGTGCTCGATAGTCGTGTGAGGCACGAAATCTGTGAATTTTTTTTTAATATGGGAAATTTTATGTTATTTCTACTCAGAATCACGAGCTCTTTCTATCCTAATAGAAGAAAAAAAGTGTGCCAAGGTTTTTATTTCCATTCCGGTACCATTTTTCATAGACTTTGTATGGCAGTCACGGAATGTAAAGATCGAAAATTTTATGGGAATTTCAGGACACTTTTTTTCTCCTATTAGGATCAAAAAAAGCTCATGATTCTGAGTAGAAATAACATAAAAAATCCCAAATATGAAAAAGAAAGTGTATGGGACAACTTTAAATAAAATGGCCCTTACACGTCCTTGAACTAGTGCATATCCATCCATACTAATATTATAAAGGCGAAAGTGTGGCTGTCTGTCTGTCTGTTACCTCTTCACGCTTAAGCCGCTGAACCGATTTATTTGAAATTTGGTATAGAGATTGTTTGAGTCCCGAGGAAGGACATAGGATAGTTTTTATTTCAGAAATCATCCCTTAAAGGGGTGGTGTTTTGTATGGGGACTTAACACCAACTGCACAACAAACTTTGTCAATAGGAACTGTCCCGCCCGCGCGGTGTAGTACCGGCGCTGGTGCACGATTTAGTTGGGTATAGAATAGGGTTTACTAACGAATGGGCCAAAAACGTTTCCCAAAGTATCACATCCCAAACTATGTTTCCCAAATTATCATTTCCCAAAAAAATGTTTGGCAAAACAACTTATCGCAATTTTTCAGTTAGCAATAGTCTTTTTTGGCAAGTTATTGTTTAGCAAATAATTACTTGGACAAGTTTCATTTTACCAAGTATTATTTAGTCAAATAAGCATAACATTGCATGGCATACAGTTTACATACCAATAGATATTTTTATTTTTGTTTTATTTGAAATACTTAATCCCGACCTTGGTATTTTTATCATTTTGGTTATGTTTTACGCATAGGGGGAAGCGGGGCAAATAGGCACAAGGGGCAGTTTTGAACACCCACACTAATTCCTTAACTAAAAATTTATGTTCACCTTCTGCAACACTAAAACGTGGCTTTGTATGTGTGATTGAGGTACCAGCTTCGGCACATCTCTCCTGCCAGCCGTTGCCGCTTAGTGCGTGAAAACGTGTTTCCGCGGTCGCATAGTAAATAAATTATGATTTTTTTATCGAGTTGTGGTGCGAAATTTTAGACTTTACCGGATGAACATCATAATGAGCGCTTAGTACGTTTATTCAGTAATAGAGTAAGCTTATTATTTTAATAGTATATTTTTAATAAATTATTTTTCATTTATTTGACCATTGGGGTACTTTGGTACAATAAAGATTGGGGCAGTTTTGAACATGTCAAAGTGCCCCTCTAGTGTATCTAAGTGCCCCTGCCAGTTTTTTTGTTGTGAAATTTTTTTTTACTGAATAGTGCGAACGTACAAAGAGAAAAAAAAAATGACAAAGAAAAGTTAAAACAACCAAAGTAGCTTTTTGTGAAAAACTGACACTGATTTCATTTTTTTGTAGTTTTGCACCTGCTTAATAACTGGTTGTCAGCACTTTTTATTTTACTTCGTGTAAAAAAACGCCGAAATAACTATATACCAACATGACAAACATAATTAACTTTAACTTACGAATGTAACATATTGAATATAAAATAACTTATTAAAACAAACTAAAACTACAAAGAAATTAAAATTAAAACTAAAATAAAAGAAACTTACCTATAAAATAAAAACCTAATTATAAAAAGAATACCCCCTCTAGCAGGTCCGCCTGTGGCATGGTACCCATTACGCTGGCGGCGTTTAATCGCTGAACCGCCAGGGCGATTCGTTGCGAGAAATACGCGCCAGCTCTGGGGTCCCCTGTGGCGTCAATCAGCCGCCCCGACAGGGCCCTCACAAAGGCCTGCATGTCGGCTGACCAAGGGCCCAGTGTCTCTACCGCGAGCGCCGCAAACTCGTAGTCCTTAAGTAAGGACGAATATTTGCGGCGCTTGAGAACCTGGGCCTGGTCAGCCGCGCCGCCGGCCTGGGTGCGGGTCGCCTGGATATGGGACTGTGCGAAGGTATCTACGCACGTTGCGTCCCACACCAGGGCCCTATCTAGTTTCCACGGCACCAATGTGGCCCCGTCGGGGCGCCTGCCATCGTCCCTCGCCATGCCCGCGGGTTCGAGAATCGCAGGCACAGACGCGGTGGCAAGCGACCGACGGACCAAATCATTGATGGTACCGTGGCGAAATAGGCGGCCGGCGCTTTTGGGGCATGAAAGGCCATGTCGGCCCAGCTGATCGACGTTTTTGCCACAGGCGCAAGTGTGAGGGACACATATTTTGGACCCAAGCCTTAAGCATATAGCTATTCTCAAGTTACTTGGGTCAAAAACGGTGCCTATTTGACGGGAAGGGAGTGCTCGTAGCCAATGGCCCGACTCGGGGGCTGATACGGCTAGAATTCGGGCACGTTCGAAGTCGTCCGGACTATCCTGAAGAAGTGTGGTATGAGCTGCTTTTAAGGGAGGGGAGTCCCAAGCCCGCTGAATGTGACGGGCGACTGGGATGTCCTCATCCGGACACGACTCACACCAGGCCTCCCTGGCCTCACTTAGATTCGCTATCTCATCGTCAGGTATCTGAGGAAGGTTTAAAATAATACCGACGAGAGATAGCGAGCCGTATACTGAGGACAGGAACGCGGGTAGAGCCAAACTGGCCGAAGTGCGAACGCCCAGTCCACCCAGCCTTATGGGTAGAACCGCTTGGGTCCATGAACTATTGTCGAGATGAATGTTCAGTGTTTTGGAAAGGCTTGCCTGAAGGGAGGAGTCTATGGAAGACAGGATGGACGGAAATTTCCAAATTGGGCAACTGCGGAGTAAATACATAAATTTGGGTGTAAATAAGCAAAAACGAATGATGAAAAGAGCCATATGGGGATTTATTTTAAATAGGAGGTCTGATGTATTATTGAATAAATTTAATTTACAGTTAATGACGGGTGCGATTGATTCGTCAAAAATTGGTGAGCCTAAAAGGGTGAGGGATGTTTTTGAATGAATGGAAATATTAGGTAAAACTGCGTTAAAATTTGTTAGTATATCTATTTTTGTATTCAATGGAACGTGATCTGGAATAAAAATTTCGCATTTAGTGAAATTTAATGCAAGCCCGATTTTCGAAAATTTATCTATGATAGATTGTATATCTTGTAGTACGGTTAGTGCGTCTCCGCCAAGGGAGCCGTCATCTAAGTACCAACAATTGAATTTTGAATTTAGACTAGAGATGATGGGGTGAATGACCAAACTAAAAATGGCAGGCCCAAGCGGATCTCCCTGTTGGCAGCCCATACTTGACAAGATAATATCATTTCCAAAAAGTAATTTTGAAGGTGCTCCGTAGCATTGCCAAATGTATTTGTAAAGTTCTGGTAGCTCTTTTTTTACTTCTGCTAACAGAGCACCGCGGTCGACCGAATTAAATGCATTTTTGACATAACTGTAGTATGTTCTAATAGCACCGCACTTAATAGACGTTTTGTAATGTTTAAAAAGTTTACTACTGGTCAGCTAACTGAGTTGATCTGTAAAGTGTGCTCTGCGGGGCAGTTTGAAACACTTACGGGGCACTTTGATTCACGTGCCAAAGTACCCCAAAACGATGTATCAAAGTGTCCCATGTAATGTATCAAAGTGTTTAGAGTTCATTTTGAGGCCTAAAATCGATTTCAAAAAAAGGTGTACCAAGCTGCCCCGCTTCCCCCTACGGATGTGATTAGTTGAACCATAAACATTATAATTTTTAAGAAAAAAAATACCGATTTCTATGGGGGCCGGTGAAAGATTATTGTAGATGGTGCACTATGTAGAAAAGGAGGTAAAACCACCCACTTTTCTAGTAGCATTTCGTTTCTGTAAGGGTCTTAGTTCTAGCCTAACCTAACCCACTTCTCTGATAGCAGTTCGGTTCTGTGAGGATCGCAGTTCGAACCTAAACAAACCCACTTTTCTAGTAGCATTTCGTTTCTGTAAACCTAACCTAACCCACTTAACGGCTTTTTTGGAATATAATATTAGCCAATAAAAATCGTAATTAAATAATTTTTTATCCTAACAACATTTGACAAAGTAAAATCATGCCAAGTGATAATTTGACCAAATAAATTATATGCGAAGTGTAACTTTGCTAAAGGTTCCTTTGGGAAATGAAACTATTGCGATAAGTTTGTTGGGAAGTGAAATTTGGCAAAAGGTATTTGGCCCAAACGTAAGTACACCATAGAATAGAGATAGTTTGACTCCCGTGGAACGACAAAGGGTTATTTTCATTCAAGAAATCACCCTTTAACTGATTGAATAAAATAATAGCTACCTACCTAAATTAATAATTCCACGCTGACGAAGTCGCGGGCAAAAGCTAGTATATATATAACAGTAAGCTACAGAGATGAGCCACTGAAAATATCATTGATACACAATTAGACACCTAACCTATTTTTGTAAGGATATATTATTATCACTGCCAAAAGAAGGTTAAAGGTGCCCTCTAGCGTTCCGGGAGTGGGCAGTCAACGTGAAATATGTTCAAATGCTGGAAAGTGCAGGGGTCAAAATGTCCATACGGAACCGGCTGTCTATGTGGCAAAAAGTAGGTAGGTTAGGTTCGTTAGGTAGCTTCAGATGCCCGAAGGGCAAACCGCCGAGAAATAGGAGCCCCGCGAAGCGGGGCTCCGTCTAGTTACGTCTAGTTGCATAGACAGCCGGTTCCGTATGGACATTTTGACCCCTGCACTTTCCAGCGTTTGAACATTTTTTAACGTTGACTGCCCACTCCCGGAATGCCCTCTAGTAGTAGAAGGTATTGTCATACAATGAATGGTATTATAAATTTTTTTTTCATATATATACTATGGACATTCCTCGATGGCATCAAGTTGCAACCGGAAAGCGATGATCACACGGCAAATCAAATCCTGAAGACTATAGCAGCCACGTCAAAGAAAGATATACCTATCTACCTACCTACCTACCTACCTATTAAAAAAAATGTTTATTCTTTCTCATTTGATATGTAAGAATGTATGTCAATAAGATGTTATTAGTTAAGACTGCGTCGACCGTCCAATGGCACCCTCATTGGGGCAATTATGATTTCTGAAAAATACAAGGCAATTAATTAAACTATCATATAAATGATCATATTAATATAATATGGGATCCTATTTGAAAGCAATTTTACAATCATGATCATACACGCCATATTTGTTAAAATTGTTGTTATTTAATTACCCTATGATTAAAAATTAAATTAAATTGATTTAAGACCAACAAAGGATCAATTTCGTCATTTTAATTTTAATCTTTCAACGAATGTTAGTAGGCATACACACAAATTTATTAACTAACTACATATTTACAGATGATGGTGTAATAACAACAATTTTGTGTGGTACTATACAGCACGTCCACGGATGATTTTATTATTTCTTTTGCGGTACATATTCATGAAAAGAAATGTACTTTTATGTACTTATGTTTTAAAAAAATGTACTCGCACGGTTTTGGCATAGCGACATACAGGTCGTGATCGTGCTGGGTAGATACTGCCTGGCACGACCACACTATATTTATGGTTAATTTAATGTCAAATGAATACAAAACAAATGTACTCAAATTGTACTATGTACAAGCAGATCAAAATGTGACAGTCATACTGCAAAAATCGCTGTCATGATTATAAAAGGTGAACCTAAGGGCTGATTTAGACGGCGCGCGAACTCGCATGCGACTTTCATTACATTTTTTTTGATCGGCTGGTGGCATCGTTTCCGCCATTATAAACGATGCTCCGATACAAATACAACGCTGCTCGTCGCAGTGCGGCGTAAACGCCATCGACAATAAGGTCCCTTTACATTGATGATCCCACATTTAGACATTATGCGCGCGCGAACTCTCATGAGATTTTAGTTATTTCAACCAGCCGATCAAAAAAAATGTAATGAAAGTCGCATGCGAGTTCGCGCGCCGTCTAAATCAACCCTTAGGTTCACCTTTTTAGAGCACCGTACAAAACTTTGTTCACGGTGCTCTTATTTAATCATGACAGCGATTTTTGCAGTATGACTGTCACATTTTGATGTGCTTGTACATAGTACAATTTGAGTACATTTGTTTTGTATTCATTTGACATTAAATTAACCATAAATATAGTGTGGTCGTGCCAGGCAGTATCTACCCAGCACGACCACGACCTGTATGTCGCTATGCCAAAACCGTGCGAGTACATTTTTTAAAAACATAAGTACATAAAAGTACATTTCTTTTCATGAATATGTACCGCAAAAGAAATAATTAAATCATCCGTGGACGTGCTGTATAGTACCACACACAATTTTAACAAATTTGGCGTGTATGATCATAATTGTAGGATTGCTATCAAATAGGGTTCCATATATATGATCATTTCTATGATCTCATTGCGGCCTTTGTATTAGAACAATAATAATCCAACCTAAATTTCGGGTCGACTATTGAGTCCAGGACTGCTGCCAAGACACTTGATGTCCTAATATTTAAGGTGAGGCGGCACCAAGCATAGGTCCCTTCGTGCATGGAATACTGCTGCAACCTATGGGACGGTTCCGCCAAGTATCAGCTGGCAGCCCTGGACTCGATAGAGCGCCGGGCTCATATACTTTTTGGCGATGGCTGTCAAATCAAAGTTACAAAGTCTTGTTCATATCATCGCCGACGAGTTACATGTCTATCGGTGTTTCTAGGGAGTGCGCAAAAGAATTGCACGACCTGATCCCAGCTTTCCCTTTCCGGACGTCCAGGCGCGAGGAGCGAATGCACCCGTTCGTTGTTAATATTCCATTTGTCCGCACAAAACGATTTGCCTCATCTTTTTTGGTAAGGACGATTAAGGAATGGAATGCGCTTCCGTCATCTGTGTTTCCTGGGAAATTTGACCTCGGTCTCTTTAAAGCAAGAGTGAATAGGCTATTACTTACTGAGCCGGTAAGCTCCATCATCTTAGGCTCTGTTTTCACTTTCCATCAGGTGTGACTAGAGCCAATGCCCGTTCAGTTTATTATAAAAAATATATATACAAAGAGTACTATTGTATTATTTCAGTAGTTAGTGCCTTTGGGTATAGTGCGACATAAAATAGTAGAAATTAAATAAACTGGAACTATAAATATTCAATACTAAATTGTTGCCATGTTTAAGCATTTTACGTCAAAAAAGGGATAGTAACGTAGAAAGTGGCGCCTTCATTTATTTTCTACTGGTTTCTGTCGCACTGTAGTTTGAGGCAGGAAATAGCCAATATTACGCAAAACCCTGCGTAGAGGGCGTTACCGTCCGTGCATTACATGACATGCACCGTCAAACTATATTTGTATTTGTGCATTACCTGTAATGCACGGACGTATCGGTCCATGTCAGTAGTGAAGGAGTTAGTGTTAATAATAATAGCACAACCCAGGGCCTATCACTCTTGGCCATTCGATCGACAGAGAGGCAGACAACGAAATTTCGATTTTTAACGCGTTTTGCGGTAGGCCATCTGTAAACATAGGTACTGTAAACAAATCACCTTGATGCATCAATATCATAGTGAAAATTGTGAAGAAACTCCGGGGGGTCAGGGCTTTGCACATAGCAAGACCGGGCCGGACCCGCACCGTGCCATTCCCGAGCCCTGCATGGTGATGACATAACGCTTTGCATAGAAAACGAAGTTCCGGAAGCTCCGGCCCGGCCACAGCCCGGTCTAACATGAGTCATCCTAAACTGGAAAAAAACCGGAAAAACTAAATTTTGTGAAATGATCGATAAGCATTTGATTTTTTCCGGGATTTTCATCCCTAATTCCACCCAGTAATAAAAAAACGGACTTTTCTAAATATGGTTAAAGTACAACTTGGTTTATGAACGTGAATAAGCATTTTTGAGCGTTCATAGGTGAATGTGTGGAGCGAGCATTATTTGACGTATAGGTGTGGGTTTAACAAAAAGAACGCTTGTCAATAAGGCGTTCGTGCTGTTAAAATTCAATTAATAATAGCCTTTATCGACCATCAACAGTGTAGTCCCCTTTTGATTGATGGAAATTGTCACGTATAGTTCCACTACTCGCCGCCGCACCGTGAATAGCGCGTTAGTTCATCTATCGCTCACAAGATGTCATTAATTCCTGTAAACGTATATACTAAAAAAAAAAAGCTTTACTCTATGCTATAAAATACCCTTTCGCACGTCAAAAACTCCAAGATGGTGCCCAAGCCCATGGACAAAAAAGTCTAGCGATAGTATCCACACCTGTCAAAATTTGACATTAGCAATCCACAGTTAGGTGACAACGAAACCAAACCGACGTAACCGACATACCCCGAGTTCAAAGTTATAATAAACCGTATAGTAGTAATAAAACAAAGTTGATTTTTTCTTACTTATTTTTTCGATCGCATGTTTGCGATAGAATGCGATTCGACGAACATGCGATACAATCAACTGAGGATATGAAGTGGATTTCAAATGTCAGATAAGTACGTCTCGAATTAGGCCCCTGTTGTGGGAATGGCCCGTGATTCTGATCGTCTATTATTTCATAATTTCTCGGTGACTCTCTAATCAACTTGTGTGAGATAAATCTTATCTGAGAACGTTGAAATTACTTAAATTTAATAAGGGTTTTCTAGTGTTTTCGTCAGCTATATTATGGAAAATATTACGAATACATCATTATAATTTATAATATGAAAACGATATCCTTCATTTCACACTTCTCGTATCGTGTTAAATCCAAGATCATCTATTAAGTCTACAAAACCTCCTCATCTTCTTCTCTTTCTTACATCTACCTAAGCATTTTCTTGATAATGCAGAATTTTAGGCCATTTTGTCATTCAATGGGACTGGGAAGGTTTCGGGCCCTCAATATTAAGATGTCCGAACATATAATTTTCCATAAAACTCCACACCACTCTTGCATTTCTAAGTCGAAGATAATTTAATCGTTAGTCTAGCTAAGTGGTCTGGAACATCAAGTTTATTCACTATCAAAACACTTGCGTCACTGAAAACCCTCATTTCAACGTCTCTAAAGGTACTCTATTCTCAAATCTCACACTAGTTCCTCAGGAACCGTCTTTCTATGTATTTTTCACATCCATATCCGTCCCAAAATACCTTTTGTTGATCCTGCACTAGAGTAATCAGGTGCAGCAGGCACGGGCGAAGACTTCCGCCATGTCCACCGCCTTGAATCAATTTTAAAAACAAAATTAATAAAATGACAGAAGAAAACACATTTTAGTTAAAAATCTTAAATTAAGTCATGTTATGCTTGTCACATAAAACTTATAATTTGATTTGTTACAAATATTTTTGCGATACCCTACCAGGGTCCATGTGCCTGTATGTTACTGTGTAGTTTACTCGTATGTAATATAAATATGTACATAGGATGCAAAATAAAGATCTCTATCTCTAATTATTCAAGTACATTTCAAGTAATAAGTAGATTGAAGTAGTACCTTAACTCTCTTGTGAACGGTGCATATTTGAGGGTCACCGCCAATCGAAATAAACGGTGACCAAGATCTCCCACAGTTACTGGGACAGGGATTTTTCAGTATCTTGTTTCTGCATCAGCCACTAAAGGCCTCTGTCACAGCAGGTTCACTGTGATCATTTTGCTTTGCTTTTGAGCCGTCCTTTCTTGTGGAAACTATCCCAGTTGTCTCCCATTTTCTTGTCTTGAACAACTGCTTGTTGCCATGTATGGATCTTCTTCTTTTCGTGTCGAGGTTCCTTTTTTATACGATGGATGCCCAGTAGGCAGCGGTGTTGACAGCCCTAGCTGTCGCGTCCTTCAGATCCAGCTCCGAGCAGTGATGCGGGCATGCGGGGCACGCCAGTAGATGTGTCATGGTTTGCGTTGCTGTGTCGGAGGTACATTATTTCGAGGGGCTACGGAGCAGTCCCCATGTATGTTAAAGAGTAGTTAGAAGTAGTATTAACTCTCATGTGAACGGTGCATATTTGAGGGTCACCGCCAATCGAAATAAACGGTGACCAAGATCTCCCACAGTTACTGGGACAGGGATTTTTCAGTATCTTGTTTCTGCATCAGCCACTAAAGGCCTCTGTCACAGCAGGTTCACTGTGATCATTTTGCTTTGCTTTTGAGCCGTCCTTTCTTGTGGAAACTATCCCAGTTGTCTCCCATTTTCTTGTCTTGAACAACTGCTTGTTGCCATGTATGGATCTTCTTCTTTTCGTGTCGAGGTTCCTTTTTTATACGATGGATGCCCAGTAGGCAGCGGTGTTGACAGCCCTGGCTGTCGCGTCCTTCAGATCCAGCTCCGAGCAGTGATGCGGGCATGCAGGACACGCCAGTAGATGTGCTATGGTTTGCGTTGCTGTGTCGAAGGTACATAATTTCGAGGGGTAACGGAGCAGTCCATGTATAGTTATCTAACTGGCATATGATACAATTCAAAAACATTCTTTTTTAAGTTGACAATTTGACTTGCTTGCAAACTAACTACGTGTAATTTAACTGATTTCATCTTAACTCTATGTAGGTACTGTGTCAATGGGGTTGGCCGGGCGAAGTATTTAGTCTAGTATTTAGTAGTAAACTAGTTACCCTGTCAATCCCTAGAATTGTATTTTTTTTTATGCTCTAGATGCCAGCCCTTTAAGCCAAATGTCATAGAAAAAGGGGCAGGCTATGATGGCGCCATCTATGCAAACCCCATTGCTGAACCGTCAAATCGCTCTATACAATTCAAATTTGTAATAATATAAATCAAAGTATACATCAAAAGTTCTATAAAAATCCAAAATTGGCTATAGAACAAATTTAACCTACTAACTTAAGCCAAAACGACGGCTAAGAGACGTAGGCTTACATGTTTCGCAGAAGTAAGAAGTAAGCTTGTGGTTCCAAATTGGGCCCTTATGCGGTAATTTTTTTAAGTAAATTATAAGTTTTGACTATGCTACATTAGATATTAATTCCATTATTATTAACAATTAAAGAGCCTGATAAAAACTGCACGCTTACTTCTGAGGAGTTCTTTAATGTAAAAAACGAAGTTTATAATTGGTAAGGTAAATAGTTCGTTTTCGGTGAAGGAAAACATTGTGAGGAAACCTGCATACATCTGCGAAGAAATTCAAAGGTGTATGAAGTCCCCAATCCGCATTGGGCTACCGTGGGGACTATAGCCCAAGCCCTCTCGCGCATGAGAGGAGGCCTGTGCCCAGCAGCGGGACGTATATAGGCTGAAATTATTATAATTATAAACTTAAATAGTATATACATGTCCTTACTTAATTACTTAATGATACAGTCCATAACTTTCTGCAGCACAAGATACAGCACATTCATCATTCACTTACCTATCCGCCACTGCACTTTGCCTTCCTCACTATATAGATTTTGAGATTTTTTTTTGGTTGTGTAAAACATTACCGGGAGTTATTGATTAACCCTTGTTGACACGGGGTCCACCTTGTAATTTTTGTTTAGGTACCTCTGACGAAAAAACTTGAAATCACGTTTAATACGTCAGATGCCTAACCAACCAATGCAATTTATAATAAAATTTCTTTTTCTACCCCTAACATTGACGTATATCTCAGGACTGGCCTTACGGGCAATAAGAATGGGGCATGAATACCAGTACAGCGGTTTGGCACCGCTACAACGCGATTGGTTGGTGAGTTCGCATCACGCGCGCGATTGGTCGAAACTAGTTGCGTTAGACTGCACGATTGGCTCGAATTAATGAGTAACACCGCTGAACTAGTAACATGTTTAGTGCCCGTAATACCCGTCCTGAGATATACGTCAATGACCCCTAAGGAAAGGAAAAAGAAACTAATAAAATTAGACCGTTGATTACGTAAAAAACTGAATCGTTACGTTCGCTGTAGGTATGTATGTACTACGTTGCTAATAAGCCCCGATTTCCTACCAAGTGTTTAAATTTACGAAAAACTAAGAGTATTTTCTACCTAAGTACTAGTATTAAATAAAGTTGCGAATACATAAAACGACTACAGGTTTACCGTTAGCTAAGAGGCGGTTGGTAAGAAAGAAGTTATTATGATCAGCTACGAACGGGCTGTAGGCTTAGCTACATGGAACTGATTTGTATTAAGTATATTAAGTAATGAACCATGTAACATAAACTACTTTATCTACATCCATATCATAACCTCCCTATAATATATTCAGACAGGATAAGCTAACGGCCTATAAATATTTAAGAAACCGGTATCTGTGGTGGCATCTTAAAATTTACTTTTAATGTATCGATAACCGATACAATTACATTCAAATTTAGAACATCAAATTTAGAAACAAAGCTATTTGATTTGACCTCTATTCTAATATCAGTCGAGGTGATGTTTTATTCGAAATGAAGTGTTAATTTGCAAACTATTTTGACAAATCTCGCATGTTCTTAAATATCGAACAATATGGCAGTCGGCCCCCGACTCTAGTTTGTCTCTGAATTAAAAAAAACTACGGATGCGTGACATCCGTAAGAAAGTTTTAATTTGCCGCCATATGACGTGCAGTTTATTTTTTTATTAGTTGACAAGTATACAAGTAGTTTGTGTTGTTGTTTAATAAACTAAGTACAGCAAAAAATATCGTGTACAATGAGCGATAAAGATATTTCGGTGACGCAAACTCCTATCCGCGAGTTCCGCGAGAGAGCAACGATGCGCCATATGCCCCAACCCCGGCCGTAACATGTGGTTCCTAAATATATTATAGAGAGTTTATGCGAGTAGATAAATCAGTGTATGTAACTGTACATAATTAGGCATTAAAAGACTCGTATGATCACTTTATGAAACTCATTTCATACGTTCCATAAAACCACACTCGTATTTTAACTAACTATTTTGGCTCAGCGATCCAAAGATGCCACCTGTCCCGATCCTGCGCAACTTCCTGCCAGTTACTGACGCGAAGCTGAAGCAGATCCGCCGCCACACTGTCTTCCCAGCGATACCTGGGCCGACCCACCGGACGGCTACCAGTCGGTCGTCCCAAGAACGCCCTCTTGACAGCCCGATCTTCTCCCATTCTGAGTAGGTGACCGAACCAGCGAAGTCTGTGCGCTTTCGTTTCGCCGACGATATTTAAATGCCTTATTTGCACTCGTATTTTAATGCCTTTTATTATGAAGCAGTCACAAACTACTTACTAATGGTCCCATAACTCAACTAACTACTACTAGAAAACCACCGGCACCACCGCGTAACTTCTTCACCAACCGCCTGTTATAAGTGGTAGCCCTATAAAACGAAACCATGGGACAGTTTATAACTAAAGACGGTGACTTCAGTCAACTAAAGATATTCTCTGTTACAAGAATTAGTTTAGGAAACGCGAAAGAAATAAGAGGTCGAATATTGGATAGGATTTTTTCTCTAGAAATGTAATATTGGAGACGATTTATAATAAAGATTAATGTTAAGATAATTTGGAGACCAACAAATATGTAAGGATCATCTACTTCCAAGCGTTTGCCGCGGCTTTTTGCCATGGCCACAGAAGAAATGTGACGTTCCACGGGAAAAGGGACCTTATGGCGGCTGGCGCTTACGTCGCATAGCACCGCAATAGTATTGGAGCGGCGTTAATAATAGCGTAAGCGCCAACCGCCAAGGTACCTTTACCCGTGGGACGTCACAAATAATAGTACTAGGTGCAGAAGGTTCACTCTCTAACAAAACTATTACGACAGATATCACCGCAAGATGGCGCAAGCGCGAGCACGAGTCAGTTCCGTAGCGGTGCGCGGCAACTACTACTGCTAGACACCAAAATTGGTGTGGGCCGCATGTACTTGTAGCTACGCGACAAAACCGCGGAGTGAACCACGCCTGCCATGGCTCATGGGAGCCTGGGCGTCCGCTAGGACTTTTACCTTTAAATTATAAACTGTCTTTGGCGCATAACGTCTACATTCGTGAGCAAATGGCCGAGCATACTCGGCTCGCGTTGTCGCTTGTGTAAACGTCGTTTTATGCATTCGCAACTGGTTTTGGGTGGATTGAATATCTACACAGATTGACTAAACGCCGATTGAAACCTTCCAATTTTATTACAAAATGCATCATGGTATTTTAATAAATCCGCGCACGATGGACGTTGACTGTGAGGTTTTTGTAGCCATCTGCGAACAAAATAGAGAACATGTTACAATAAGATTATTGGGCCGATTATTAATTTCTTGCATTTTTTTTTCGTTAAACACGCATAGTTTGTATATTTCTAATAGGCCTCGACGGCTAATCCTTTGTCTATTGTTAAGTAAAACCGCACGTGCTACTTACCTGCAAAAAAGGGTCTTAATTATTCTATTTGGCACCTGAGCGCGGGCTAGTCCAACGCTCAAAAAACCAGTGTAGGTGCGCTCTCCGATAACCGAAATGTGTGTGTGCGTGTGTTACTAACAAGACGTGTTGTGAAAAGCTCTTGGCCATTTCTACCGGATTACTCTGTAAAATGGCCAAAACCGATTTAAAAAGTATACTAGACGAAGCGAAAAAGAAGTTAAATTCGTTGACTGAAAAAATTTCACTGCAAGCGGCCCTGATTTTAGAGCAAAATGAGAAAATTCATGCTCAACAAAAGCTTATAGAAAGCCAAAAGGAGGTACTTGAACAATTTTTGTCGAGTGTCGATACAGCCAATATGTCGATGTGTGTGTCGGTGAAATCGGCTCCGGGTAAGAGCAGCGAAGACCTATCAGCAATTACAGCTAGTAGGAAGAGCATGACAACAACCCCTACGATTACCACCGATCGCGCACGAAGGGCGGCTGATCGTGCGAGTAAGACGGCTTCTACCAATAAGGATCAAACACGACAAAAACCAAAAGCGGCGGCATTAAGTGTGACGAAGATAACAACACCACCTACCGCACTTGCGCAAAGGCAGGATGCAGCGAGCGCACCAGCGGTGACGTCACAACTAGACGTTGGGCCATTAAACAAGCCCGAGTCGATGACGCTCGTAGATAGTGCGCCACCGATATTAAGGTCTGAAGAGATCTGCTCAGAGCCAGTGACTATAACTACTAAGTTGACAGAAAGTGACGAAGACGACAAAGTTGGTGATTGGCAACATCCTCGGCGTAAGAACCGAAAATGTAAACCTGCTGTAGTTATCGGAGTTGGCAGCAAGGACAACATCCTGCAATCAGCTGAGAGATTTAAATATATCCAAGCATGGAATTTCCAGCCGGACACCACTGAAGAGCAAATTATGAATTTCCTAAAGAAGATTCATGAGTCTGAAGAATACACTGTCGAAAAAAGGGATATAAAAACCAAACGGCACTCTGCGTTTGTAATCGGCTTCCCCGAAAGCATATACGAGCGGCTAAAGTCACCAACTTCGTGGCCACACGGCATTCGGTTCTCCGACTGGTTTCGCGTCCGTCCCCGCTCAGAGCGGGGCCCCACCACCGACCGGCCCGCGACGACGGCTCAGTGACTGCGCGCCAGCGCGTGCGACAACTTCACACACACGGGATGCATCGAGTGCGCCAATAATCGTATGCCATCAAAACGTTCAATCTCTCAACAATAAAATAGACAGGTTGGAAGTTCTACTAAGTACCGATCTTAAATGTGACGTGTTAGCAGTTACGGAACACTGGCTCTCTGACGTTAATTTAAAATGTATTAGTGTAGACAAATACAATCTAGTATCATACTTTTGCCGTAAACAATCTCTTCACGGTGGGTCATGCCTTTATGTTAAAAATGGTATTAAAGCTGTGAATGTACCTGAAATTGTTGACATGTCCAAAGAATTAGTATGCGAGCTATCAGCTATTCACTTGGTAGATTTTAATATCATTATTATTTGTTTATACCGTACCAACCTAATTACTACTAAGGAGTTTCTAACCCACCTTGAATGTGTGCTCGATAAAGTCACTGAATTAAATAAAAATTACATCATTTTAGGTGATATGAATATTAATTGCATAGGAGAAAAAACCTTAGACTTTAAAAATCTGGAGGAGGTTCTGACGGCCCACGACTGTAGGAACGAAGTAACGTTTCCCACTCGCGTAAGTTCTAACTCATCCACTGCACTTGACCACGCATACACGAACGTGGATGTAGGCTTGATAACAACGTCTCCTGTGGTAACTAATATAGGTGATCACTTCGCAGTGCGTATAGAGGTGACAAGTAAGTGTATAAAACCTGTCACACAGCCACGATTATCCAGAAATTACTCCCAAAATGAATCGCGCCAATTTCATCTACACGATAGAATGTATAGAATGGACCAATTTTATATCGAATACTAGTTATACAGCTGAATTATTATCGGCTCAGTTAAATCATATTTTATCGAACAGAATAGACACTTATCTTATCTTATCTTATTGTTTTCGGGGGCCCTTGCGGATACACTTCGACCCATAGGGATCTTTTGTGCAGTTACCCCCTAGAAGAGATCCGTCAACTACTCAAGAGCTTTTCCCACCATATCCATGTGTCGGATGATGGAGCTCATGGGTAGCGTTTTAAAGTCCTTTGGTTCCAGGTATCCTGCTCCAAAGTCCTTCATTCTTTGTCTGGCGAGGGCGTGACATTCACACATTAAGTGTCTTACTGTCTCTTCCTCTTCGCCACACATACGACAATCGGTGTTGTCAGAGTGTCCCATCTTGGCCAGAAATCCTTTGACCCCGTAATGGCCAGTAAACACCCCCGTTATGATTTGGAGCTGTCTTTTGCTAAGTTTCCAAAGCTTTTTGCTCCAGCCGGAGTCTATTCCTTGCATAAAGAGCTTTGCATGCTTTAGACCCGTCAGACTATCCCATTCTTCCTGGTGTTTGGTCTTGGTATGGTCTTTAATAGCCGTTGTGATGGTTCCCTGTGAGAGCCCCACGAATGGTTCCGGACCTATAAGGTTACTTACAGATCCGGCTCTGGCGAGTTCATCTGCATTTTCATTGCCTATGAATCCCTCGTGCCCTGGGATCCATACCAGTTGCACTCTGTTTTGCCTTCCAAGCTGGTTCAGGGCTTGGACGCCATTATATACCAGTCTAGAGTCCACTCTGGGAGCTTCGAGCGCTTTGAGAGCGGCCTGACTGTCGCTGAGTATATAGATATTCTTCCCTTGGGTTCGCCTAACTATATTCTCATGCACACAGGCAATTATAGCGAATGTCTCGGCTTGGAAGACAGTGGCGTAATTGCCCATGCTTATACTACTACTAAAGTCATTTGCATAAATGCCTGCCCCCGTACCAGATTCTGTCTTAGACCCATCTGTGTACCATATGATGTCGTTTTCATCAGAGATTGGTGCTTCAAGACCTTCGGTCCACTCAGCCCTTGTTGGAATTTTAACGTTAAAATTCTTATGGAACACAAACTTGGGTTGCATCTTATCGCAGCCCATGTTCGTAATCCTTTTCATGAAATTGTCACATTCCATGTTTGTGTGTTTGGTCTTTGGCTTGCTATCGCTCCAGAGGCCTGTTAGGGTCAACCTGTGTAGCGATTTCCGGGCCTCAGATTGTATCACTAGGTGTAGCGGCGAGAGGTCTAGCAGTACCTCCATCGCCGCTGTTGGCGTCGTTCTAAACGCGCCAGTAATAGACATAGACACTAGTTTCCCATTGAAAAAAAACTGTCGCTCGAAAAATACCGAATCCTGGATTTCCCAAGAGATATTAAATATTAAAGCTTTATTATTCGACTGTCTTAATTTCGAACGTAAGTTCCCTTTAAATGATGCGTTAAAAAAATGCATAGATAAGTTGAAAATAAAATATAATCATGCGATTCAACAAAGCAAAACGCAATTTTACTCAAAACAGATAGCCGCGTCACAGAACTCGTGTAAAACTATGTGGCAAGTAGTAAATAAAGAAAGAGGAAAAAACATACGGCCTCCTACCGACTTCACAGAACTCGTAGTAAACTCGCAGGGCGTAAAGTATAGCACTAAGAAAGAAGCGGTGGATGCCATGAACGCTAGATTCGTTGATGCCGCGATAGCATGCGGAGCGCCCCGCGCTGACCTTGACCGAGTGCGCGATCAGCTGAGTGCAGTGCGTGCGCCGACTGACTGCTCCATGTGACTTACCCGTTTTACCTGCGCTGAAGTTTACAATATAATAACGGCCCGAATACCACATAAAACGAGTAAAGACGTATATGGACTGTCCATGGAATTGTTAAACACAATTGCCTCTACTATAACACCTGTTCTCACTCATATGTACAACTTATGTATTAAAGAAGGATCGTACCCTAAGTCTTTAAAAATTAGTAAGGTGTCCCCTCTTTTTAAAGGCAAAGGAAAAACAGAAAATATGGATGGGTACCGGCCAGTATCCATCATTCCGGTTGTCGCTAAGGTGTTAGAAAATGGATTGTGTTGCCGACTCACAACGTTTTTAAACTCGACAAATGCAATTTCCGACCGCCAATATGCGTACAGGTCCGGCCGCTGTACCACCGACCTAGCACGCGAAGTCGTACGCAGGGTCTTGGATGCTCTGGAGAGTAAACAGCAAGTAGCGATGCTCTGCTGTGACCTCTCCAAGGCTTTCGACGTGGCCGACCACAGCGTCGTCGCGGCTAAGCTGAAACATTACGGCGTACGTGGAAATGCTCTTAGCCTCCTCACTGACGGTCTGCGCGGTCGATCGCAGGTAGTCGTGGGAGATGGAGGGTTATCCAGGTCGGACCCGCTGACTACAACTATGGGTGTGGCCCAGGGATCGTCGATCTCAAACATACTGTTTTCCCTGATAATTAATGATCTCCCCGAAGCAATAACGGCGGCCGAGATCTTAATGTACGCTGATGATGTGGCGGGCATTGTAACGGCACCAGACGAGAATAGCCTGCAGACCCGGCTTAATGACGCAGCAGACCAGTTATCACGGTGGTTTCGTCTGAACGGCCTCGCGCTTAATTTGACCAAAACGCATTTTATTCACTTCCACGTTGGAGGCCGCACACCGAGGTCCCTTAAGGTTCAGTCTGGTGGCGTATGCATGCAGCAGGTAGATATCATCACGTTTGTGGGCTTCGAAATCGACCGAAAACTATCGTGGGCCCCGCACATTGATAAACTTTGCGGGAAACTCGGTGGTGCTTGTTTCGCGCTTCGCCGCCTGGCTCGAGTCGTGCCGCGGCACGTAGTGCGAACCTGCTATTTCGCAACCATTCACTCACAGTTGCAGTATGGCACAGAGTTGTGGGGGCGCGCAGCGGACTAGCAACGCGCTTTCCGACTCCAAAAAAGAGCTGTGCGCGCGGTGATGCAGGTGTCTCAGGATACTTCCGTGAGGCCCTTCTTCAAAGAACTGGGCATACTGACTATGCCGTCAATACTAATACAACAGATTGCTATTTATGCCCACATTAATCTACTCACTTATAAAAAACGCGCAGACTCAGCCCGTCCGCTCCGATACCCAAACAGGCTTCTGCCGGTTAAGCGACGACTTGCGAGATCTGGGAAGATAACACACATCATGTGTCCAACTGTCTATAACAAGCTGCCAGTATCTATAACCTCAGCTCCTTCTGTAGGTTGTTTTAAAAGAAGACTTAAAAGTTGGCTTCTCGAGCACACATTTTATAGTTTTGAAGAGTTTTTAAATGTTAAATTATAAATTAACGAATAGTTAATCAAATTTATTTTTAATACCTTTATTTAAATTTAATAAATTGTAAATTATTTTATGTACACAATTGACATGTAATATTATTAATATTATAAATAAAATGAATATGAATATGAATATGAATAACGCGCCTTTGTTACGCAACGATGACACATTTTAGACTGGTTCTGTAGCGTTCGACTCGCCGGCACTCAGTAACCGTAGTACTGAGTGCCGGCGAGTTGAACATCCACACACATCCTAGCAAAATATTTATCCATTAGTTCATTTTGAATCTTATTGCAATTTACATAGTAGTTGTAATTCAATTACCTGGGTAAAGTGAACGAACGATTTTGTATGCAGGTGGTAGCACGAGCGGTTTCATTTAACAATAGACAAAGGATTAGCCGTCGGAGCCTATTAGAAATCTACAAACTATACCTAACTTAGAAGATACCACCCACCAGCTCTCGCACTGCGTCAGGTTAAATAATAAAAGTAAGTGCACTCAACTAAGTCCCGTTCCATTTTAAATAATGGTTAAGTACTTCTGATTTTTTTATTAAATGTATGTATGTATATGTAGAGTAGAGATTACCCACCGGTATAGATCTATCGCCTCAGTTATCTCGCCGACACTGCCACATAGATGTCGTCCAGTCCGCACCTCACTGAACATCTCAGACAGGATCAGGCTCAGATCATACATATCGTTCTTTTCGTTGTAGTTATAGCCGTCTGAAACACAATAATATTTCGTAATTTCCATTGCACTGTATAAAAACATAAATATGTGTCATTTTCATACGAAAATTTACTTACTAATTGATTTACTTACCACCAACAGGCGACGTACACATCTTTATGGCTAGACCAAAGTCGGCAATCTTGACGCAGCCCTCGGCGTCGACCAAAATATTGCAAGGTTTTAGGTCTCGGTGAAGGAAATTTCTCATGTGCAAGTATGCTAAACCTAAAACAACAAAAGTATTTTATATTTAAACATTAAATATCATACAAGCCTAGCGGTAAGAGCGTGCGACTTTCAACCCGGAGGTCGCAGGTTCAAACCCTGGGTCGTACCAATGAGTTTTTCGGAACTTATGTACGAAATATGATTTGATATTTGCCAGTCGCTTTTCGGTGAAGGAAAACATCATAAAATCATAAATCATTTATTTGCGTGAAAAGGGTACAGTTAGAGATGTTCACGTTTGTTGTTGTCCTCCTTATTCAGCTGTCCACAAACAGCATGCAAACGTGAACATCATCAAGCATCGTGAGGAAACCGGACTAATCCCAATAAGGCCTAGTTTACCCTTTGGGTTGGAAGGTAAGATGGCAGCCGCTTTCGTAAAAACTAGTGCCTACGCCAATTCTCGGGATTAGGGGCTGTCCATAAATTACGTCATCGATTTTTGACGATTTTTGACCCCCCCCCCCCCTATAATCATCCAAAAATCATGCTTCAAATGACCCCATTTCCTCCTACTTCATGCTACCGTCATCCGATGTCTAGACCCCCCCCCCCCTAATTTGAAATGACGTAATTTATGAATAGCCCCTTAGTTGCCAAAGCGGCCCTCAAGCTATGAGCCGTGGCAAAAAAACAGGACCCTATTACTAAGACTCCGCTGTCCGCCTGTCTGTCACCAGGCTGTATCTCATGAACCGTGATAGCAAGGCAGTTGACATTTTCGCAGATGATGTATTTCTCTTGCCGCTATAACAACAAATACTAAAAATAAAATATAATAAATATTTAAGTGGGGCTCCCATACAATAAAAGTGATTTTTTTGCCGTTTTTGCGTACGGAACCCTTCGTGCGCGAGTGCGACACGCACTTGGCCGGTTTTTAGGGTTCCGTACCCAAAGGGTAAAACGGGACCCTATTACTAAGACTTCGCTGTCCGTCCGTCCGTCCGTCCGTCCGTCTGTCACCAGGCTGTATCTCACGAACCGTGATAGCTAGACAGTTGAAATTTTCACAGATGATGTATTTCTGTTGCCGCTATAACAACAAATACTAAAATCAGAATAAAATAAAGATTTAAATGGGGCTCCCATACAACAAACGTGATTTTTGACCAAAGTTAAGCAACGTCGGGAGTGGTCAGTACTTGGATGGGTGACCGTTTTTTTTTTTGCTTTTTTTTCGTTTTTTTTTTTGGATTATGGTACGGAACCCTTCGTGCGCGAGTCCGACTCGCACTTGCCCGGTTTTTTTAGGGTTCCGTACCCAAAGGGTAAAACGGGACCCTATTACTAAGACTTCGCTGTCCGTCCGTCCGTCCGTCCGTCTGTCACCAGGCTGTATCTCACGAACCGTGATAGCTAGACAGTTGAAATTTTCACAGATGATGTATTTCTGTTGCCGCTATAACAACAAATACTAAAAACAGAATAAAATAAAGATTTAAATGGGGCTCCCATACAACAAACGTGATTTTTGACCAAAGGTAAGCAACGTCGGGAGTGGTCAGTATTTGGATGGGTGACCGTTTTTTTTTTTGCTTTTTTTTGTTTTTTTTTTGCATTATGGTACGGAACCCTTCGTGCGCGAGTCCGACTCGCACTTGCCCGGTTTTTTTAATATTAGTAGGGATTAAGCTTAGTTTACTAGAGTTTACTTCATTACCTTCCACAATCTGCCAAAAATAATCCAACTTGTTGTTTGAGTCTCGGTACGAATTGTGCCTAATAATTTGCTCTAGTGTGGTTTCGCAATATTCCATCTTGATGCAAAACCAACGTCGTGGTGAACTTGAAACAAAAAACAGAACAGGTTATTACTATAGTGGTAAGTACCTATATCACTTAATTTTTTGAGTGCGCTGCTTGACTGCTCCCTGCAGTAATATTAAGTTTGTATTTTGTAATAGTGGTACTTTGTTATTTCTTTATTTATTTGAATTCTTAGGCTAGGTGATTTATAATATGAATATAAAAGTAAAATATAAAAACACTTACAAAACAATAAAAAATATATATAAACACATTAATCACATTATAAACGATGAACATACATAAAAAAAAATAATAAAAAAAAATACATAGCCACAACCGAATACAGAACCTCCTCCTTCTATGAAATGGAAGTCGGTTAAAAACCTAACCTAGGTTGCCGCCGGCAGCGGCGCTTGGCCCAAGCTGCCGGTGGTCAGGGCCGCAGAGTGAGGAACCGACGTACTATACGCGCAGTGTCCAAAACTACATTGCTATTGTTATTATTATATTAATCTGTATATTTTTATGAATTTTACAGTGCTTTAGTACACTTACATAACACTTACTATAAAGCTGTGTAATTAAAAAAAAAACAATTTCTCGTTGCTTTGTGCCCTAACCACAGGTTTTTTTTTTCTTTGTGGCGCGCGCACAGCTCTTGTGAGCAAGGACCCCGCTAAGGATACGGGCGAGCCTTGCTCATCATATGCATATCTGTCGCCAGTATTCCCTTAGGGGCTGTCCATAAATTACGTCATCGATTTTTGACGATTTTTGACCCCCCCCCCCCCCCCCCTATAATCATCCAAAAAATCATGCTTCAAATGACCCCATTTCCTCCTACTTCATGCTACCGTCATCCGATGTCCAGACCCCCCCCCCCCCCCCCTAATTTGAAATGACGTAATTTATGAATAGCCCCTTAGTCGCCTTATACGACACCCACGGGACGAGATGGGGTGGTGCTATTCTTTTCTGATGCCGGCACCACACGGCACCCTAACCACAGGTAAAATACTATTTATCTAGAAGCTTCTCATCAACTTCTCATAGAACTGGAGATTGCATAGCATATGTAGCGCATGAGGCGGGTCATGCTTGTTTGTCACTGACTATAAAGGCATTTTCATTCTAACTTGTACTTGAAAGCGCGTTTCATTAACGTCTAACCGTTACATTCCTGACAAAATGTATGGGATTTGACATTGACCGTAAGTTTTGTAACAATTGCTAACGGGCCGTTAATGGTACACAGTTAAGTGAAAATGCCCATAAAAAAAAGTAAAAATAACTTACCCATCTCGATTTTTAAGTAGTCCTAGACGTTTATAATTGTCATTACTGATATCATCACTGAGCTCCGCTGTGCTGTCATCTGAATGTGGTACTTCTTTCATACTGTCAACCCAAGAAGTGTTGTAACGAATTATATTTCTATGATCGAGGCATGACAGACATTCAACCTCATATTTTGTTTCTTCTAAAGTATTTTCTTCAACCCCATACAGTGGGATACACTTAATGGCATAGATAGTATTATCATACTTGTGTTGAACCTAGAAGAATCAAAAGTTGTATCAAAAGTAATCAAAATAATCAAAAGTAAGTTAAGTTGTCACCTGTGACAAGACAGAGAATATGGGGCATTATCTATGAAAAGGGACCTTATTGTCGATGGCGCTTACGCCGCACAGCGGCATTGTATTTATATCGGAGCATAGTTACTAATGGCGTAAGCGTCATCGACAATAAGGTCCCTTTTCATAGAAAACGTCACATATGGCGAAATTATGTATGGCTAAGATGGTTGGCTCTTTGTCATTTGTCACCATGCCTGTCACATTCTAACAAATATGTAAGTGCGAAAGTGATGCATGGCATGACAGGTGATAAAAATGTGACTATGATACCGCTGCTGTTTGGCCCTATAGAGTAATGGAGTACCCTTTGGCTATTTGGCCTTAGAGAATGTCTTTTGGCATTAAGTCCACCATTTTTACATAATTGTATATATTTGTAAAATGAAGTTTAAATTTATTGTATACTTATATTTTATAAATAAATATTTTTTCAAAATTTGCAGTTAACCCTTTACCAGGCTGTCATTTCAAAAATGACAATCGAATGTCAGTCTTACTCATCGAAAATAGAACACATGTTTGAAGTGCCATATGTGGGAAATATAATTATATCCCTTAGGGCCACTTGCACCATCCCACTAACCCGGGGTTAACCGGTTAAACCGTTAACCCAGTGTCAAATTGTACTGATAACCATGGTAACTCCAGGTTTAACCAGTTAATCCCGGGTTAGTGGAATGGTGCAAGTGGCACTTAGCCTGGTAAAGGGTTAATAAAACATAAACCACATCATCCATGGCCTGTCTTTACCCAGATATTCAGTTATAAAGTGCTATGTGACTGCAGTTGTCATGACTTAGACTTACCTTTATCACCTTTCCAAAAGAACCCCGTCCGAGGGAAGAAATGAATATGAAGTTTGCAGCAAGGAACGGTAGGCCTTTGTAAAATGAATCTTCAGTATCCTGGTTCCGGAACCGAGAGCTAGGTGACTGCAAGGTAAAATAATAACTTTTTATTAACTGTGTAGAACCTGCTGTAAAAAAGTGAACCCATAATTTAGAAGCTAGTAAACAGAAAGAGCCCTAACAAACTAGTATCCAAGGGGCTGCAAATGGCAGAGGACCTCTATCAAGATGGGAGGATGAACTTAAACAGTGGGCCCAAAATGGAAGCATTAATGTTGCCTAGACAGGATTGACCTAATGTGCATAGAGTAACTTACAGTCAGACCTCACCAAGTTTTCATACCAAATGGTATGCCAAGTATGGAGGTTATCTCTATAAGTTACATATCCCTATATACACATGTACATGCATTCTCACTCACTCCCAAGTTTGTGCAAAGTGCAGTTTGGTCAGAGTCTATATCTATAAAGTTGTTAAACACGACTTAGGGTGGTATTCCACTTGTCCAATTACTTTGTCCAATGTGTATTTTGCCTCACATTTTGCTTAATGAGAGTGAGACGCAATGACATTGGACCATGATCTTGGACAGATGGAATACCACTCTTAACAATGGAAAAGTTTATTTGTCAAGTTAATTTTTGAAAATCAAAGTTCAGCAAAGTTCTGGATGGAACCTATCAGCCATTTTGAATGAGACTTTTTTAGCTGAGGTAGAATGTAAGTAACTACGAAATAATACACATTATAATGCAATTTTTATAATAAAAGTTAATGACGAACGCAAATTATAAACGGTACCTGGCTTTGCGGGCTCTCTGCCGATGAAAACGAGCGGACGGAACTAGTGTCCAGTTTTAGTTTTCGTCGCCGTCGTCGATTCTGATGATTATTGTTGCAACATTTGCAATCCATGTTCATTGTTTGATATAATCACTACACTTAATACACTGATTGATTTAATAAACAAATAAAATCGAATTTATATCACTTTAATTGATTCAGCTGCTTCTTCTTCGGGATCCAAAGACAAAATGGCGGAGTCTAACACTTGCAGGTACTTAAATTTCAACACTTGCAGGAGCTGCAGGACAGGTTAGTCTGATCTGACAAAGAGAAGCTAGACTAAACTTGTCTGACAGAGAATAACCTAGAACTTTTTTCCCGCCTTTTTCTGTTAATGTTGCAAACCCTAAAATAAAGTTATTAAACTTGAAATCCCTCAAATCAGAACGATAAGTGATTCTGTGTATGTGTTGCCTCATTTGCGGCATTTTATTGATTGATTAAATGAATTCGTTTCGTTGCTCCAACTTAGCTAGCAATTATCAAAAATCTTAGCCAGCAATTGCAAGGTTTCTACACGCATTAACAATTTAGCTTATTACGTTTCATTTCACATGATTTTACCCGGTTATATTATTCTGTTAGTTAATTTTAAACATATTTCTTTTAATAATATTTTGAAAATTATATTCTAAAATCATTAGATCCTAAATAAGTTTTGCAAAAAATATATATTTCATGTCAAAACAATTGAACAAAGTGTCCGACCAACGATTACAATATTTGTAGGAAATGTCGTGAAACGAAACTTCCAAATGAAAATAACATAGAATTCGGTCATTTCCCCCCACCCTTCGTGCCAGATCCGTAATGTGACGGTCAAGCAAATCTTGTCAGTAGAAAAAGGCGCGAAATTCAAATTTTCTATGAGACGATATTCCGTCGCCCCTACATTTTTGAAATTTGCCGCCTTTGTCTACTGACAAGATCTGCTTGACCAGTCATGGTAAATAATGAACTCGGTCAAGCCCGCTCCACACTCGTGCGCGAATCGCGGCGCGAAGCCGCGAACTCGAGTGTGGAGTCGATGTCGCAGATCCATGAAATCGACTCCACACTCGCGTTCGCGGTATCGCTACCGCCTACCGTAGTTACCTACCTACCGGAAAACAGCACTATAATTCTATAGCACTGTAGGTACTTAGTTAACGCACAGGTGCCAAAAAGGTGGAACGATGATCATTGCATGAGGGTAGCACAAGTCAAAAACTAAGTTTGTTTATAATATTAAAGTCCGGGCAGAAGTTATACCACGTTATATGTATAACTATTACCTTCTGTCCGCGACTTTGCGTGATATGTTGATAGTTGAAAAAAATACCATCTTTCCCCGGTCCTCAAAAACTATCTCCATACCATCTACATCGATTCAGCGGTGTAAGCGTGAAGGAGGTAACAGACAGACAGGCTTTCGCATTCATAATATTAGAATAGGGAGTTAAGAGACTTCCTTCGGTTTTCGTGAAAACGGCCCCCCAAAGTACGCACCCTATGGAGGGTCTAAGGGCCTACCGCGAACCACGTTCGACGTGTTGCCTCCCTGTCACACTTACGTACGAATTTACAAGTATGACAGAGAGGCAACACGTCGAACGTGGCTCGCGGTAGGCCCTCTAGACCTTCCATAACGTACTCGTTCATATAGGTAGGTATCTAGGTAATAACAATAACAATGTCGTTTGTAATTTCTCGTACCTACTTACTCATAAGATAACTGCTATCATTTATAACAAGCCGTAAATGTAATATAAAACGCTACCTCGATTACTTATCACTGTTCGCGTAGGTCAGTCTCTGATCGACTTCCTTAGCTGTACGTTCTTAGCAAATAAAAGATTCTGTGTCAGAAACTGTACTCATGCGATAACTCGTGAAATGTGTTAAAATAAATGGATCCAGAGAGGCAGCCGCTTTTGTCCGATGTGAGGTGCCGGAGAGTTAGGTAAAGTGGGTGCATGCGATACCTAGTGTTCGAGTAAACATATCCACAGTATTATTAATAATCAGTTATATTGGCTTACTAATACTTACTTTCATACTTTGAATGGTGTAGTTATTATGCTAGAGTAAAAATAAAACGAACGCCTTTAATTTCAATGTTTGAGCTGGACAGTCAAATGTAATTAAACAAGAGATAGGACTCTATATGTAGAACAATTATACCGTCATAGATACTTTTAATCGCGAATTGTAGTTTTTTTTAATGATATAAGAAACTAGGTACTAAATTTTGTACTAACAAAATATGGACCATGTTTGTCTGAAATAAATGCATTTTTTTTTTTTATAGTTGTTGTGCTCGGGGCGTAGTATTTTACAAGTGAAATTGCACATATGTCTGGTTCACGCTGTCTGAGTACTCTGTGCCCCTAAACTAGGACGATATCTACTTATCCAGTCCTAAACCTGCTTCCAGAGCTCTAACCTTCGAGGAAGTCCTCGCCGTCCGTCAGAACAGCATTTGGCGCCGCTCTCGTCTGATCCTGATCCTGATATTCTGGGCGACGATAGCTATGTTCCTGTCTATAATAACTTGTCTGCTGCTGAAGTCACAATGTCGTCCAGAGTTGTCCAGTGTGAAAGGGATACCGCCAGTACATTTGACGTTGGCGCCACTCATTGCTACCACGAGAGCTGAAGCGTACATACTCTAACCTTTTGAACGCCAAACAGCGCATCCATTTGCCGTGCCACTGACGCCACGGGGGTAAATTTAGTTTTGTGAATAAATAATGCCAACCTAAAAGAGGGGTGTTACCAGTAGATTTTCAAAAAAAAAAACCTTCGACGTCAAATGCCGTCTTCGGCATCGTTGTCACGATTTTGCGTTGACGTCAATTGCCGTCTGTGGCGTTCAAAAGGCTAATTATAGTTATATTATAAGTTACCAGTCAAGGGCGCATATTTTTGTATAAGTAATCACTGATGCCTGTGGCTATAAAGTAATTAACGTAGTGGCACCTACGACCTACAAGAACCAATAATCGACACTTTAAAAAATAAAAGTGTATTGTTCTATTGTATCTTCAGGTAAATGAAATGAATATTAAAAATAATACCATTTAATCAACGATTACAAAATTAATTAATTACATTTGTACAAAACATCTCATTTGAAATAGTTTATTATTATCCAAATCTTCCTATTCACTTCACAGTAGGTTTTATTTAAATATTTATTTTGTATAGAAAAACACAAGACGCAGGCATACACGGCGAAGTGAATAGAGTCATATCATAAGACATTTTTATTGACGAGCACGAGATTTACACCTTAAAAATACAATAACTTAATAACAATAATAACTGGCACATAAAATCTCTGTTAAAAAAGTATAGGAACATTCCATGCAGAAATTTAAGTTTTATTTATTTACGCACATGGTTGAAATTACATTTGGATAGTTTGACCACTTTATTTTATCATAATATAACAAATAAAGTGGTCAAATTGTCCAAATTGCACGAATAAATTATAATTTTATTAACCACTTTATTCCTGTTTACTGATGTTGATCAATTCTTATTGTGCTTCTTGGAAATAAACATACTTTTATGTTACATTTTCAAGTAATAAGCCTACATAAGGAGTCGGGTATGGAATACAACGCGTACAGTTGCGTTTCATCTGATGATCGGCTCTGGCTGCTCTGTTTACTGATGTTGATCAATTCTTATTGTGCTTCTTCGAAATAAACATACTTTTATGTTCGATTTTCAAGTAATGAGCCTACATAAGGAGTCGGGTATGGAATACAACGCGTACAGTTGCGTTTCATCTGATGATCGGCTTTGGCTGTTCTGTTTGTTGATGTTGATCAATTCTTCTTGTGCTTCTTCGAGAATTTTCTGACGTTTAGGGTATCTGAAATAAAATAATACGTATAAAAATTTGACCGTTCGGTGCGCAAATTTTCATTTGGCATAGATTAATATGATAAAAAAAACTTGGGAAATATACATGTGCGGAACGTTATATAAACTATAGGAAAATTGTCTGGGAAGTGATGAAAAGTTACATAATAATAGTAATTTTCTAAAAAGCGCACGGGAGACATTGGATGAAAAATTTGTTGACGTCCTGTGCGATGGCATTGTGTACATTAAATTCGCCGCGACAAGGCCGAAGGCTGAGTTCCATAATCAAAATCAAAATCAAAAATATACTTTATTCATGTAGGCCTAGCAACAAGCTCTTATGAATCGTAATTAATCTTAATCTAATTATCATATGGGGCCGAACGCCATGAGCGCTTATAAGACGCGCGCTTTCTAGCGAATCTAAGGGCCAAAGGTGTGTAGCAGTGGCGGAGCGTCCATAGAACTCGCCTTCCCATCGGCTTGTCTGATATTCAGGCTCTTGGGCCATTTTATTTAAACTTATGAAGAAAAAGAAGGGCAACTTAGCTACGGCTTGCCTACGAACAATCTAGACGCGCCGCCACTGCTGTGTAGGGCATATTTATGCGGTCAAAAACCCTGTCTTTATTAGCAAGCAAGGCCTCGTGAAATGTAGCCACGTTACAGAGTAAGTACAAGCAAAGGTTAGCCAACCTTTGCTTGTGCTTAGTCTGTAACCGCCTGTGCGATGGCATTCTGTATTTCCTGCGCGCGCAGCGCCGCATCCAGCCAGGACCAAAGCTTCGAACCCCTGCGAAGGGTTAAGGCCGAGTACCATGCAGGGCCTAAGGCCTGGAACGTCCGCTGAAAGGGACACGCTGCGCTCCCTACGCGAGACCAAAGGCCGAACGCCCGCAGGACGAGCTCAAGCAATCATAACTGTTCTCAAGTGTGTTTAGTATCTAAGTACTTACTCAGCGATCACTTGACCAGTCATGGTAAATAATGAACTCGGTCAAGCCCGCTCCACACTCGTGCGCGAATCGCGGCGCGAAGCCGCGAACTCGAGTGTGGAGTCGATGTCGCAGATCCATGAAATCGACTCCACACTCGCGTTCGCGGTATCGCTACCGCCTACCGTAGTTACCTACCTACCGGAAAACAGCACTATAATTCTATAGCACTGTAGGTACTTAGTTAACGCACAGGTGCCAAAAAGGTGGAACGATGATCATTGCATGAGGGTAGCACAAGTCAAAAACTAAGTTTGTTTATAATATTAAAGTCCGGGCAGAAGTTATACCACGTTATATGTATAACTATTACCTTCTGTCCGCGACTTTGCGTGATATGTTGATAGTTGAAAAAAATACCATCTTTCCCCGGTCCTCAAAAACTATCTCCATACCATCTACATCGATTCAGCGGTGTAAGCGTGAAGGAGGTAACAGACAGACAGGCTTTCGCATTCATAATATTAGAATAGGGAGTTAAGAGACTTCCTTCGGTTTTCGTGAAAACGGCCCCCCAAAGTACGCACCCTATGGAGGGTCTAAGGGCCTACCGCGAACCACGTTCGACGTGTTGCCTCCCTGTCACACTTACGTACGAATTTACAAGTATGACAGGGAGGCAACACGTCGAACGTGGCTCGCGGTAGGCCCTCTAGACCTTCCATAACGTACTCGTTCATATAGGTAGGTATCTAGGTAATAACAATAACAATGTCGTTTGTAATTTCTCGTACCTACTTACTCATAAGATAACTGCTATCATTTATAACAAGCCGTAAATGTAATATAAAACGCTACCTCGATTACTTATCACTGTTCGCGTAGGTCAGTCTCTGATCGACTTCCTTAGCTGTACGTTCTTAGCAAATAAAAGATTCTGTGTCAGAAACTGTACTCATGCGATAACTCGTGAAATGTGTTAAAATAAATGGATCCAGAGAGGCAGCCGCTTTTGTCCGATGTGAGGTGCCGGAGAGTTAGGTAAAGTGGGTGCATGCGATACCTAGTGTTCGAGTAAACATATCCACAGTATTATTAATAATCAGTTATATTGGCTTACTAATACTTACTTTCATACTTTGAATGGTGTAGTTATTATGCTAGAGTTAAAATAAAACGAACGCCTTTAATTTCAATGTTTGAGCTGGACAGTCAAATGTAATTAAACAAGAGATAGGACTCTATATGTAGAACAATTATACCGTCATAGATACTTTTAATCGCGAATTGTAGTTTTTTTTTAATGATATAAGAAACTACTTAATTTTGTACTAACAAAATATGGACCATGTTTGTCTGAAATAAATGCATTTTTTTTTTATTTTTTTTTATAGTTGTTGTGCTCGGGGCGTAGTATTTTACAAGTGAAATTGCACATATGTCTGGTTCACGCTGTCTGAGTACTCTGTGCCCCTAAACTAGGACGATATCTACTTATCCAGTCCTAAACCTGCTTCCAGAGCTCTAACCTTCGAGGAAGTCCTCGCCGTCCGTCAGAACAGCATTTGGCGCCGCTCTCGTCTGATCCTGATCCTGATATTCTGGGCGACGATAGCTATGTTCCTGTCTATAATAACTTGTCTGCTGCTGAAGTCACAATGTCGTCCAGAGTTGTCCAGTGTGAAAGGGATACCGCCAGTACATTTGACGTTGGCGCCACTCATTGCTACCACGAGAGCTGAAGCGTACATACTCTAACCTTTTGAACGCCAAACAGCGCATCCATTTGCCGTGCCACTGACGCCACGGGGGTAAATTTAGTTTTGTGAATAAATAATGCCAACCTAAAAGAGGGGTGTTACCAGTAGATTTTCAAAAAAAAAAAACGATCGACGTCAAATGCCGTCTTCGGCATCGTTGTCACGATTTTGCGTTGACGTCAATTGCCGTCTGTGGCGTTCAAAAGGCTAATTATAGTTATATTATAAGTTACCAGTCCAGGGCGCATATTTTTGTATAAGTAATCACTGATGCCTGTGGCTATAAAGTAATTAACGTAGTGGCACCTACGACCTACAAGAACCAATAATCGACACTTTAAAAAATAAAAGTGTATTGTTCTATTGTATCTTCAGGTAAATGAAATGAATATTAAAAATAATACCATTTAATCAACGATTACAAAATTAATTAATTACATTTGTACAAAACATCTCATGTGAAATAGTTTATTATTATCCAAATCTTCCTATTCACTTCACAGTAGGTTTTATTTAAATATTTATTTTGTATAGAAAAACACAAGACGCAGGCATACACGGCGAAGTGAATAGAGTCATATCATAAGACATTTTTATTGACGAGCACGAGATTTACACCTTAAAAATACAATAACTTAATAACAATAATAACTGGCACATAAAATCTCTGTTAAAAAAGTATAGGAACATTCCATGCAGAAATTTAAGTTTTATTTATTTACGCACATGGTTGAAATTACATTTGGATAGTTTGACCACTTTATTTTATCATAATATAACAAATAAAGTGGTCAAATTGTCCAAATTGCACGAATAAATTATAATTTTATTAACCACTTTATTCCTGTTTACTGATGTTGATCAATTCTTATTGTGCTTCTTGGAAATAAACATACTTTTATGTTACATTTTCAAGTAATAAGCCTACATAAGGAGTCGGGTATGGAATACAACGCGTACAGTTGCGTTTCATCTGATGATCGGCTCTGGCTGCTCTGTTTACTGATGTTGATCAATTCTTATTGTGCTTCTTCGAAATAAACATACTTTTATGTTACATTTTCAAGTAATAAGCCTACATAAGTAGTCGGGTATGGAATACAACGCGTACAGTTGCGTTTCATCTGATGATCGGCTCTGGCTGCTCTGTTTACTGATGTTGATCAATTCTTATTGTGCTTCTTCGAAATAAACATACTTTTATGTTCGATTTTCAAGTAATGAGCCTACATAAGGAGTCGGGTATGGAATACAACGCGTACAGTTGCGTTTCATCTGATGATCGGCTTTGGCTGTTCTGTTTATTGATGTTGATCAATTCTTCTTGTGCTTCTTCGAGAATTTTCTGACGTTTAGGGTATCTGAAATAAAATAATACGTATAAAAATTTGACCGTTCGGTGCGCAAATTTTCATTTGGCATAGATTAATATGATAAAAAAACTTGGGAAATATACATGTGCGGAACGTTATATAAACTATAGGAAAATTGTCTGGGAAGTGATGAAAAGTTACATAATAATAGTAATTTTCTAAAAAGCGCACGGGAGACATTGGATGAAAAATTTGTTGACGTCCTGTGCGATGGCATTGTGTACATTAAATTCGCCGCGACAAGGCCGAAGGCTGAGTTCCATATGGGGCCGAACGCCATGCCGCTTATAAGACGCGCGCTTTCTAGCGAATCTAAGGGCCAAAGGTGTGTAGCAGTGGCGGAGCGTCCATAGAACTCGCCTTCCCATCGGCTTGTCTGATATTCAGGCTCTTGGGCCATTTTATTTAAACTTATGAAGAAAAAGAAGGGCAACTTAGCTACGGCTTGCCTACGAACAATCTAGACGCGCCGCCACTGCTGTGTAGGGCATATTTATGCGGTCAAAAACCCTGTCTTTATTAGCAAGCAAGGCCTCGTGAAATGTAGCCACGTTACAGAGTAAGTACAAGCAAAGGTTAGCCAACCTTTGCTTGTGCTTAGTCTGTAACCGCCTGTGCGATGGCATTCTGTATTTCCTGCGCGCGCAGCGCCGCATCCAGCCAGGACCAAAGCTTCGAACCCCTGCGAAGGGTTAAGGCCGAGTACCATGCAGGGCCTAAGGCCTGGAACGTCCGCTGAAAGGGACACGCTGCGCTCCCTATGCGAGACCAAAGGCCGAACGCCCGCAGGACGAGCTCAAGCAATCATAACTGTTCTCAAGTGTGTTTAGTATCTAAGTACTTACTCAGCGATCACCTGTGCGATGGCATTCTGTACATCCTGAGCGCGCAGCGGCGCAGCGAGACGCGCGGCCAACGCGCGCACGCAGGCCTCGTCGCACGCTAACGCCACGCACGCGCAACGCACGCGGCTGAGAAACGGTTGTAGGCCTAGGTTCACTAAGGTGGACGTCAGCTGGGTGTTTATCTGTGAAGCGATTCACTTGTTTAATCAGTTGTTTTTTAGAATACATTTGGGTCAAACTCATAGGTAAGTTTTTTCACGAAATTTGTTGAAAATTCCCAGGTCTCAAAATGATCAAATTTAAAATGGCTACAAAAATTTACTGTGCCATAAGGCCATAATCCTATGGGCGACAAGGTCGTGTAGGTACTTTTGGTACTTTGTCCGTGTCGATAATTAATACCTTGACTGTACAATGAACGTTAGGTGTAAATTCGCATTATTAATTACTAGCTTTTGCCCGCGACTTCGTCTGCGCGGAATTTGTGACAGCAGCTAAAGTAGGTATAGCGCCTGGATAATGCTAATAGCAATCATTCGCACATTGCTTACTTCAATTATTAGGCAATTCATTAACGCTTTCAATTCCACCCCCCTTTGCACTCTCTTCGGAGATGATTTCCGACATAAAAACTATCCTATGTCCTTCCCCGGGACTCGAACTATCTCTATACCACATTTCAACTAAATCGGTTCAGCGGCTTAAGCGTGAAAAGGTAACAGACAGACAGACACGCTTTCGCCTAATATTAGTATGGATGAAATAGTAACATATTGACTGGGCATTATTTAGTTTCCTTTAGAATGAACTAGGTTCGTTATCACAGTGACAAGCAGGTCGCAATAAATAGTAAGGGCCAGTAGAATGGCAGGATATTTATAAACAATATAATCGTAATGCAGGTCGCCTTATCTTTAGGGTTCACTGGATAAATATATATTATATACCGTGACCGTATAAGTAAGGATTCACGCAAAAAGATACAGCAAGAAAAGTTTTTACGTTTGCTTTGCAAGTAGGTATGTACTTCCTTTTTGTTTACACGCCTTAGTTAACTCATTAGCGCCTACACCCACTTTTTGGAACCCACCAAATTTTAGGGTTCCGTAGCCAAAGGGTAAAAAACGGGACACGGGACTAAGACTTCGCTGTCCGTCTGTATCTCATGAACCGTGATAGCTAGTCAGTTGAAATTTTCACAGATGATGTATTTCTGTTGTCGATATAACAACAAATACTAAAATCAGAATAAAATAAATATTTAAGTGGGGCTCCCATACAACAAACGTCATTTTTTTTGCCGTTTTTTGCGTAAAGGTACGGAGCCCTTCGTGCGCGAGTCTGACTCGCACTTGGCCGGTTTTTAATGCTGTTAGGTAGAGTTACATTAGAAAATCGAATCTAACACCGTAACCCGGGTGTACCCAAGTGGGTACAATGGTTAATGGGTAATTCTCACCGAATTTTCACAGTATCTCTTAGAATTCTTGGTCATCTTCTCGCTAGCGGTGATAAATGTGACAGATATGTTGGGGCTGTTGGACTTTTCCACGTCGTTCCAGTTTTGGTACGTTAGGCGGCTGTTTGAACCTGAAGCAAAAGTGATTGTAAAATTAAGTTATTAAAATTCCTAGTAATATGTAGAACAAAAATAATACTTAGAGCTTTAATAAAGCAAACAGAAATAAATAATATCTTGTAACATAAATATGTATTGCAATAGGTGAATAAATAGATACATATTTAATATTTATAAACTTGACTGTACACATAAAATTAGTCTTACTTTCAGGCGTCCTCATTGTTTCCGGATTCAACTTCTGTTTGACAAAATCCACTGCATCGATGTACGGCACTTTGAACTCTAAAACCCTAAAAATACATTAAAATTATCAGAACGGAATTGTACAACAAATCTATTTAGAAACAAAATTTTAATTGCTTATCGTAAAAAAAGAAAAAAAGCGTACTTAGAAAGTCAAGGGCTCTAGAGCAGAAACGTATGATTTTCTGCACACTTTTTAGAACAACAACCACCCACTTTCAGCGCATGAGAAATAAGTTCAATTCTCACCAGTTTTTATAGCCGGCTGCTCGATGGCTTGTTATATTCCGGACGCACACTGGCGTCAAGCTGATATGAACTTTATCGCTTCAAAATAAAATCCTTTCTTACCTGTCTCCACTGTACCAGGCTGCTTTAACCCCAGAATCTTCATGCTCCAGTATTATGCCAGCGCCGCTGTTTTCCCGGTCCACAGTATTAGGGCAGGGGCAGCAGCTGAGGCCGGAGGCCCATAGGTCTCGGGCTAGGTTGGCCCGTTGGGAGGCCGCGAGGCCGTCGCGGCCATTGCCGGCTGTGCCGTGGACGTTTACGCAGATGAGGGTTGGCTGGAAGAAAAAAAAGAGTAATTTAATTAGGTAACTCGTAGTGGCTTTGACCACCGTCATCATGGGCGGGACAGCAATATAATTACGCGCGTGCGATAGAGATAGGAACAGGCGAGTCAATGTACGGAATTCTTCGTTCTTGGCGTTTCTAACTTTACCCTTACTTATTAACCCTTGTCCAGGCCGCACCAATCTACAAGGTTTTCGCGAAAAATCCAAATATATTCCAATTAATCCAGCTTTGATGATTCATTTGAAGACAAGTCAAATTTCTCGAAAGTGCAATCTAATTTGAATCTTAAATCGGAATGCTAAAGTTGAAATTCTAGTGGCTCGTATGTGGTCGATAAATTGTACTATGCCTGGAAAAGGGTTAATAATATGTTGTATAGGAGGTATGTTAAAAGATGTAATTATTACTAAGTTTTTTGTATATATGTATAGAGATAGAGTGAGCACACTAAGGTTCTTATGGACACATGGGCAATGATTACCGCGCCACAAATGTAGGCAAGTGTTGTAGTATGTCAATAAAGCACTTTAACAACACACAATAAGGTTCAAATTACCTCGCTAGGCGCTGCGTGAGGCATCTCCGACTCCATTTTCTTGACTATGGTCGCCATTCTTTCTAAAGACATGGAGAATCCGACACACGAGCTCTTTTGCTTGGCACTGTCGATGTCTTTTGTACGGGCTATCTTCCGGAACTCTTCAACTAAAGCGTCGTATCTGGTGGTAAAATAATAACTATTAGTTTCTGACTTACTAGTTTCTATTATTATGTACATAATTGGGACACTTTAATTTTGAGTAAAATATAGAAACATCCCAACTTTTTCTAATCATACCTGCCACCTGCGGCGATTAGGTCTCCGGCGCGACGTTTGGTATGTCGCTCGTCGCGTGCGATGGACATCTGCCAGAACACACCGCTATGCTGCGTGGCGTTGTACGCCAAAAACGGCGCCACGGTTATAGGACACTGTGAACAACGAAGACAAAAGTGGTCAGAACATTGTATCACAAGTAGAGAAGATTTAACGATAACCTGTCCAACAACATCGCCTTGGTAGCGAACTATTCCCCTGTGAACTATTAACCTGTGTTGTGTACAATAAAGTGATTACTACTACTACTACTACTACTATTCGTCTGGTTAGTTAGTAAGTTAGGTTAGTTATTAAATAACTTGGTTAAAAATTAGCTTCAAGTTTTTTGGTTGGGGACTGAAAATCAGCGGTCTCGCTGAGTCCCATCCATTTTACTACACATTTTTTTCTAAACCTGATTTTTGATTGTACATACATACATGCAATTCATTGTTTTTTTGTGTTGGTAAATAATAATTTTAATTTCAAGTATTAGGTATTTTAGCGATTTCAACTGACACATCGAAGACGAAATTTAGTAGTGCTTATGACAGAGTGTATGAAAAGATATGTTACCTTAATTTGACTGGTAAGTTAATCTTACTTATGATGTGCGGAACAAAGCGCTATAGAGGGTAGTAGTGAGCCTGCAGCGCGCCTATATTTTTAACTGCATATGGTTGTACAGTCGACGTCAAATATATGTTTACATTTTTCGCCTTATTACAAAGGAGTGAGGTGCAAAAGTGTAAACATATTATTGACGTCGACTGTACGTATACGTTTTGACTTTGTAATCATATTTGATTAAATAAATTGCTTACTTAACGTCCTAACGCCTTAGCGTTTGGCGAGTCTAATCTGCATAGCTTAACACTGAGTAAGGCTCGCCATATTGAAAAAAAAAACAAATCGTCAAAAAAAAAACAAGATCGAACCTTGCTGACAAGATTTCACGAGAACCACTTAAGAACTGCGACTTGTAGAGGCTGTAGAGGAGAACGGCAGGCCAATAGACATACAAAAGCATTTTTAGGGTTCCGTACCTAAAGGGTAAAAACGGGACCCTATTACTAAGACTCCGCTGTCCGTCTGTCTGTCTGTCTGTCACCAGGCTGTATCTCATGAACCGTGATAGCTACGCAGTTGAAATTTTCACAGATGATGTATTTCTGTTGCCGCTATAACAACAAATAAGTACTAAAAACAGAATATAATAATTATTTAAGTGGGGCTCCCATACAACAAACGTGATTTAATTCCGTTTTTTGCGTAAATGGTTCGGAACCCTTCGTGCACGAGGCCGACTCGAACTTGGCCGGTTTTTTTGATCAAGCTGAAACGGAGACGCTTCGCTCTCACTTCGCGCTAGCTCTATCACTGACTTACCTCGCACCCTAGCGCCTTAGCGTTCCTATAGACCGCCTCCAACTCGGCCACGGTTTGGGCCACCAACTTCGCCCACTTGGCTTGCTTCACGAAGCGTGTGACCAGCTCCTTCACTTCGTACACCGCGATGTCCGCCTCCATCAGCCCGAGGAGGTTTTAGATGACCACGTGACAAAGATAGCACTAGTGCGCAAGCTCTAATGTCTAGCTAACACTGACAGAGATAGCACTATTGCTTAGGATCTCATGCTATATAGTAAAGAGTGACAGAGGTAGCACTACTGCATGACTACTGATGTTTTTTTTCTTATAAAGACCCTCGGAAACAAACTTACGTCGCACCCTAGCGCCTTAGCGTTCCTATAGACCGCCTCCAACTCGGCCACGTCTTGGGCCACCAACTTCGCCCACTTGGCTTGCTTCAGGAAGCGTGTGACCAGCTCCTTCACTTCGTACACCGCGATGTCCGCCTCCATCAGCCCGAGGAGGTTTTAGATGACCACGTGACAGAGATAGCACTAGTGCTCAAGCTCTAATGTCTAGCTAACACTGACAGAGATAGCACTATTGCTTAGGACCTCATGCTATATAGTAAAGAGTGACAGAGGTAGCACTACTGCATGACTACTGATGTTTTTTTTCTTATAAAGACCCTCGGAAACAAACTTACGTCGCACCCTAGCGCCTTAGCGTTCCTATAGACCGCCTCCAACTCGGCCACGGCTTGGGCCACCAACTTCGCCCACTTGGCTTGCTTCACGAAGCGTGTGACCAGCTCCTTCACTTCATACACCGCGATGTCCGGCTACATCAGCCCGAGGACATTTTAGATGACCACGTGACAGAGATAGCACTAGTGCGCAAGCTCTAATGTCTAGCTAACACTGACAGAGATAGCACTATTGCTTAGGATCTCATGCTATATAGTAAAGAGTGACAGAGGTAGCACTACTGCATGACTACTGATGTTTTTTTTCTTATAAAGGCCCTTTGAAACAAACTTACGTCACATCCTAGCGCCTTAGCGTTCCTATAGACCGCCTCCAACTCGGCCACGGCTTGGGCCACCAACTTCGCCCACTTGGCTTGCTTCACGAAGCGTGTGACCAGCTCCTTCACTTCATACACCGCTATGTCCGCCTCCATCAGCCCGAGGAGGTTGGAGACGTCGCGGTTGGTGATGCAGAGGGATGTGAGGTGGGTTTGGAGCTGAAGACTGGTTATACGTCCTGAAAGAAAAATATGTAACTAGGGCATAATTATTTTCCATCGTATTTTCACGGAAACATAAGAACGTGTCTTGCTATTTCAGTCAGTCTCGGTACATCGTTAATATGAATATTTAATAAGTTAACACATATCAGTGAAAGAATAAGGATCAAAGTCAAATGGCGTTCTAACAGTTTTATGTTCTGTCGAAAGATGGCAGTAAATTTACAGTGGCTACATAATTTACTTTGTCAATCTGCCTCTATACACTCTATTCTCTTTGGTTTTAGTATGGAGCTTCTAGGGATATGTATGCATTCTTACTGCCAAGTTTAAGCAAAGTTAGCGCGGTCTGAGTTTACGCCTTTTTAGGGTTCCGTACCCAAGGGGTAAAAACGGGACCCTATTACTAAGACTCCGCTGTCCATCCGTCCGTCTGTCTGTCTGTTTGTCACCAGGCTGTAACTCGAGAACCATGATAGCTAGACAGTTGAAATTTTCACAGATGATGTATTTCTGTTGCCGCTATAACAAATACTAAAAACTAAATAAAATAAATATTGAAGTAAGGCTCCCGTACAACAAACGTGATTTATTTGTCGTTCTTCGCGTAATGGTCCCTTCGTGCGCGAGTCCGACTCGCACTTGGCCGGTTTTTTCTCTTAAGCAGTTTTTATTAATATTGGGTACTTATGTTAAGAACTTACCAAACGTAACATCAACGAGTATAGGATATATGTCAGCATGTTTATCCAATGGTACTCCACAGGACATTAGTAAAGCCTTAAGTAGCTCTGTATGGTTGAGATGTATGGTCACTTTCAAGCCACTTTCAGAAGCCGCCCGACTTGCGACTACTAGCAGCTCGGCGTCGGGCCAGAGAGTGTCTGAAAGAAAAGCAAATTGAGATGTTGACTGTATTTTAAATAAATTATTTCACACCATGTACGAATAAAAATACCAGAATAGTATATGAAATACCTAGGGCAGTAAACAGTGGCGGATTTGCAGTCTTTGCCGCCCTAGGCCCCAGGCCATATAGCCGCCCCTTTCGCAGCACCCATCATATTGGCTACATTTTTAAGTTGTCTTGTTATCATCAGCGAAGCTTTTAGTCACAATTTGCCGCCCTAGGCCCGGGCCTTAGGACAAATCCGCCACTGGCAGTAAAGTAAGAAACGTTTCAGATAATTGTCGGCCGAGACGAAGCATAGGTCGACGAACATGTGATTGACGCTTTCGTAATTTCTGGCCGAGGTGTGTGTACTATTTTTCTGTTCGATGGTGCCGGAAACCGGGAACTTCGTTTAGCGCACCGAAGTACAGAAAAAAAAAATTGCACGTCACACGCAGCCGGTGCAATGCTCTGGCCTTATTTATCAGGATAGATAATTTCTAATCACCAGAGTTTACAATATTAAACCATCCTCACCTGACTTAGGATTGAAAATGTCAAACGCGCACTCTATGATCTCCCTCGGATGAAAGCCAGGCACGTGCTTTTCCCTGAACACCCGGTCAATGACGTAACGACGCATGTATTTCGATCCGGAGTATGCCACATGCCTGGAAACAATACAGAATATTTACTCACTTTACTAAGCGGTGGTGGCCGAGTGGATATGAATGACGTCCGACTTTCAATCCGGAGGTCGCGGGTTCAAATCCTGGCTCGTACCAATGAGTTTTTCGGAACTTATGTACGAAATATCGTTTGATATTTACCACTAGCTTTTCGGTGAAGGAAAACATCGTGAGGAAACCTGCATAGATCTGCGAAGAAATTCAAAGGTGTATGTGATGTCCCCAATCCGGATCTATATCTGAATCCCTAAAGTCTTTTCTCCTATTTTTGCATTCCCTAATATTGTTTGTCATAATGATCAGTTGTTCTAACACTCGTATACCCTAATTTTGGTTTCCCTATTATCGAATGGCCGATATTTTTTTGTCCTAATATGTTTTTCCCTAATGGCACTTTCCATATTGAGTATTTATCCTAATGTTATGTAGCATAATTCTTTTTTTGCCTAATTATTGTTAGGCCTAAAAATTATATATCCTAACCATCATGTTACCTAATTTTACTTAGCCTATCGTTGCTTGACCTAACACTCGTATGCCCTAATTTTGATTTCCCTATTTGGTTTCGTTTTTAAAATGCTCGCAGTTCCAACCTAACCTAACCTAACCAACTTTTGTGGCAGCAGTTCGTTTTTGCGAGGATCACAGTTCTAACCTAACCTAACCCACTTTTGTGGCAGCAGTTCGTTTTTGCGAGGATCACAGTTCTAACCTAACCTAACCCACTTTTGTGGCAACAGTTCGTTTTTGCAAGGATCGCAGTTCTAACCTAACCTAACCCACTTTTGTGGCAGCAGTTCGTTTTTGCAAGGTTCGTATTTCTAACCTAACCTAGTTTTAACAGCAGTTCGTTTTTACAATGGTCGCAGTTCTAACCTAACCTAACACACTTTTGTGGCAGCAGTTCGTTTTTGCGAGGGTCACAGTTCTAACCTAACCTAACCCACTTTTGTGGCAACAGTTCGTTACCATTCATTATGGAAAGTAATTGTTATGATAATTGATCAATAGGAAAAGTAACTGTTATGAGAATTGATAATTAGGGCAATAGCCATTAGGTCAAAACAGTTAGAGCATATTATTTTATGCCAAATATTGTTAGGGATTTCGAAGAATATGGTAAAAATCATTAGGGATCTTGATAGTTATGGTACAAATGCTTAGGACAAATGAGTCTTAGGCTAACCATTACATTATGGAAAATAATCGATATGACAATTGATCGTTAGGGCATGTGCCCATTAGGACAAACCAGTTAGGGCAAGTGACTTTAGGACAAACGTTGTTAGGGATTCAGAATGACACCCCCCCAATCCGCATTCGGCTAACGTGAGGACTATAGCCCAAGCCCTCTCGCGCATGAGAGGAGGCCTGTGCCCAGCAGTGGGACGTATATAGGCTGAATTATTTATTATTTATACTAATAATTAAGTAGGTACTACTATGTAATTGGTATCTGAAAGTCTTATGAATCATTATGTTATTTCTTTCACACATACTAAGATGCCCTGCAATAATGTAAGAGACATTATGACTTTAGTTGCCAATGTGTGGATTACTGTGAAATGTGAACTTCTTCAATGGGAGTAAGAGCGTTTTCACATTGTCCGATCCGAAATCGGATGTCGGAAGAGAGTAAAATGTAAGATATATGTATTTCTCTGTTTTATTTATGCATTTAATAAATCATTATTACTAAAAAACGATAAATAACGCAAATAGGCGGACTTAATGCCGACGGCACTCTCCTGCAGCTGTTTTTGTCATAAGCGCCTTCCGACATCCGATATCGGAAAGGCGCTTCCGATAAATTCAGCCATGTCGGAGCCCCCCGACTTATCTAGCAAAAGGCAGCCTCAAGTCATGTGGCAGATGACAGACGGTTCCAGAAGCGGTCATGACCTTGACCGCGTTAGGGTAAGCGTCCCACGCCTTAACTCGGGGGTCAGAAGCGGTGGTAAGAACTTGACCGCGCTGTGACTTCTGAATACCAGTCAAATAAAAACATACCTAGCAAAAGGCAGTCTCAAGTCATGTGGCAAATGACAGACGGTTCCAGAAGCGGTCATGACCGTGACCGCGTTGGGGTAAGCGTCCCACGCCTTAACTCTGGGAGTTAGTAGTGGTGGTGAGAACTCTGCCGCGCCGTGACTTCTGAATACCTAGTCAACGGTCAAACTTATACATACCTAGCAAAAGGCAGCCTCAAGTCATGCGGCAGATGACAGACGGTTCCAGAAGCGGTCATGACCTTGAGCGCGTTGGGGTAAGCGTCCCACGCCTTAACTCTGGGAGTTAGTAGTGGTGAGAACTCGACCGCGCCGTGACTTCTGAATACCTAGTCAACGGTCAAATTTATACATACCTAGCAAAAGGCAGCCTCAAGTCATGCGGCAGATGACTGACGGTTCCAGAAGCGGTCATGACCTTGACCGCGTTGGGGTAAGCGTCCCACGCCTTAACTCTGGGAGTTAGTAGTGGTGGTGAGAACTCGACCGCGCCGTGACTTCTGAATACCTAGTCAACGGTCAAATTTATACATACCTAGCAAAAGGCAGCCTCAAGTCATGCGGCAGATGACAGACGGTTCCAGAAGCGGTCATGACCTTGACCGCGTTGGGGTAAGCGTCCCACGCCTTAACCCTGGGAGTTAGTAGTGGTGGTGAGAACTCGACTGCGCCGTGACTTCTGAATACCTGGTAATGTTAGAGTTTTGGTTTAATTTCACAACATGTACCGTTATGCCCAAATAAACATCACTACACCTTATAAAACAAAGTCCGCCGCCGCGTCTGTCTGTTTGTGTGTTTGTTTGTTTGCGATAAACTCAAAAACTACTGAACGGATTTTCATGCAGTTTTGACCTATCAATAGAGGAAGGTTTAGGTGTATAATTTGTTAACCCGTGCGATGCCGGGGCGGGTAGCTTGTTATATAATGAAGTAAAGAAAAATATACTATGCGATTAGGGAATGAAATCAGTAACGCAGATAAAAAAATATCATGGTGATGAGATTTTTAAATTCAAAATGACGTTTGTAGTTTCATGTCTATACAGAACTGTTGATATGTAAGGTACCTCTCTATATATATATATATATATTTTTATGTTATAGTCAGCAAGCGAGCAGACGAGCCGCCTGATGGGAAGCGGTCATCGTCGCCCATGGACATAAGCAACATCACAGGAGCCACTTAAGCGTTGCCGACCCTTGACTATGTCGTAGCGCAAAGGAAATACCTCAGGAGGCAAGTCATTCCACATTCTGCACGTTCTGGGAAGAAACGAGCGAGATGCCCGCTTATTCTTGGTGTGCCATGTATCTAAGAAGTGGGGATGAACTTTGCTCCTTTGGCGGGAGGTGCGGTGATAGAAACGAGACGATGGCACCAAATCAAAAAGTTCTTCCGAGCATTCCCCATTGTACAGACGGTAGAACATGTAAAGAGAGCCAACGTCTCTCCGAAGGCTAAGTGGTTCTAAGCCGTCAGTAAGTTCGGGATCGCCGACAATACGAACTGCCCGCCGTTGGATGGAGTCAAGAGGAAGGAGCTGGTATTGTGGAGCGCCAGACCAGAGATGAGAACAGTATTCCATATGAGGTCGAACCTGCGCTTTATATAACAAAAGCCGGTGACTAGGTGTGAAGTACTGTTTGGCTCTGTTAAGCACCCCAAGCTTTTTGGAGGCCAGTTTGGCTTTATGTTCCAAATGACTCCGAAACTGGACTTCGTTCGTAATATCGACACCAAGTATCCCGATACTTTTAGCAAAAACATATGTAACTTCGTATAAGACAAATAAAGTTTAAGGAAAAAACGTGCCTAAGATTTCAAGTAAAAGTCATTCTCGAATAGATGGCGCACACACCTTTAGCCTATCCTCGGCTAGATGGCGTGACGACACCGTTTCATATTTAACAATTTTAACACATAGATATCAGTGAATGAACATGGATCAAAATGATATAAAAATAACAAAATCATTTTATCCATATATATACATTTTTTGATAACTTTATACGTTTTCATTTTGAGTTTTAGTCGTGTGTCGATAGATGGCAGTAAATTTACAGTGACTACAAAATTTACAATGACAGGACCCCTCTATACTATCTATTCTTTTTGCTTTTAGCCATGGTAAGGGGAATGCCCCGAAACTTTGGCGCCGTGACAAATGGGGCTTTTTTAGCGGAAAACGCACAGACTTGTGTCTTACTGGGGTTGAACTGAACGAGGTTACGTCTACCCCACTCGGAGACCTGTTCAAGGGACGTCTCGATCTCAGACACAAGTCGCATCCTACACTCCGACACCTGCTCAGGGGGGGCGTTTACACGACCTGTTGACAGCTATCGCCAGTGCTGTCATCTGCATAGCAATGAATATTGTTAGTCAATAACATATCATTGATATGCAGAAGGAACAGGGTAGGCGATAGTACAGATCCTTGGGGTACGCCAGCGTTTATGTACAGCACACGGGAATGTTATGCCATTTAGGGTTCTTGCTAAATTGGAAATTCTATAGCGTAAGTACTGAACAACCAATTTACCTAGGACCCTAAATGGCGCAACAATAGCGGAGCGTGATGGTACTTACCTCGGCAACGCGATCTGTCAGCCATCTTAACTGGACCCGCCTCATCCCATTATGGTAGGTGATATCTTCAGCTGTCGAAGGCGCCTGCTGCAGGCACGCGCCGATCAGCCTCTGGTAGCCACGTGACCCTCGCGAACTAAGCGTATGTGATAGTAGTCCTGATAAGGCGCCTTCGGCTACTGGGCGGGGTACGTGCGAACTAGATAACAGCTCGGCGCAGGTTGGACGGACGCTAGCGTCATGGTTTAGTAGCCATCTGTAAAGAAATTAGTCGGTAAGAAGAGGCAGGGTTTTAGAAAACACTTATTATTAAATTAAATAATAATTTATTTCAGGCATAATATAACCCGTAATGTGTTCGTAACACATACCTAATAAATAATTATTTTCATCACACTCGCTCAGTAAATGTGGAATTGCACGCAGGTTTAGCGAGAGTTATAGAAAAAGCGTTCTCCCTAGGGAGTTATGAAGTTTCTAGTGCCGTAATTAACAGTTTTTTGTCTTTATACTTAATTTTTGTATCACAAGTGTGATGAAAAACATTGTGTGTAACTCGGGGCGTAATAATATTGCAAACTCGAGTCTATAAATCGCTCCGGCAAGCCGTCGCGATTTAACTTACTCTCGTTCGCAATATTCAACTTACGCCCCATGTTGCACAATGTACTATTGTTTTACAAGGGGGCAAAGTTGTTGTTTAACCGCTCGTGCTAATATTGATACCCGAGCAAGCGAAAGATTCCAAAATTGAACCACGAGCGTAACGAGTGGTTCGAAAAATGAAATCTTGAGCGTTGCGAGGGTTAAACAAAATTTGCCCCCAAGTGAAACACAAAAAGCAATAAAGCATTTTCATTTCATTTCATTTCATTTCAAAATTTTTCAGCACACCAACCCGAAGTAAATATTAAATGTAAAATATCAAACGAAATCAAACCAAATCAAATTCAATTGAATGTTATTAAATATTTATAGGCCTATGTCCAGCAGTAGACGTCCTCTGGCTGATATGATGAAATATTTATCATCCAAAATCATCATTTAAAAGTCAATTCTACCAGCAAACATAAGAAAACAACTCAAAATTTGCATTTGATTACTTTGCCTCGCATGTGAATTACTGATAGAAAAGTGCAACTTTGCTATACGTTTTTGAAGTGCAAAGTAAGCCTTTCCGAGCTGGTGTGGTGAAAAAAAAATTGAGTATACTGTAGTCAGCATAAGAAATACCGTCTTGTGTTCATAAAATGGCTTCGCTTCACTATATCACTCTCGGTAAGCAATTATCTATTACACTGCCTAGTAATGTACAATTGATGGCTTGTTTAGTGCCTTAAAAAAGTACCTTATAACAATAATCTGTTTCTCATTGTCCTCGCACTCAAATCCCTCCGGCATGACGATATCCTTGGTCCTCAAATTGGTCAGCACCACCATACGTTCCATTCCCGTACTTAAAGGGGGGTGGAACATTTCGAAGAGAATTATACCCAATGAGTAGATGTCAACTTTCTGGTTGTATATCACTTTGCTGGCTGACTGTAGGAGTTCTGGGGCCACGTATAGGGCTGTGCCGATCTGTAAATAGAGTTATGGAAAATGTCCGACTGGGTCGTGTTTTATTCAAGCAAAGAATTGTCGATTGTTGTATAGGTGTAGTGTGAGAAAAAAATCATGTCCCGAGTTTGAAAGTTGGCCATACGGGTATTTAACTGTATTGTCAAATGTTAACTTTTGACAACAACGTTAACGGTATGTTGTTGAACCAACGTACATCTACTTTCAATTCTAGGCACGATAATTTCTTAGAATTTAAACATCTTCTATTGTTAATAACTCTGATAAAACGCATGTAGATTGCCTACAGACAAAAAAATGTTACAAATATGAATAGAAATCGAAAACATGAATGTCGAATATGCTTCATCGTATGAATAATCTTAAGAACATTTAAGACATAAGCAAAGAAGTGCATATCAAAAAGATTAACCGACTTCACTGGTGACCGAAGAGCTGGCAGCTTTCTCGCACAACGTATTAGCATCGCAATACAGCGGAGAAATGCTGCCAGCTTCCTCGGCACCATGCCAAAGGGGCCCAATTTCTTAGACGTATTTTAATTTTATTTAGTATTAGTTTTTAGTTTTAATTTAGTTTAATTTAGATAAGTTACTTTATTTTTCTTTTTATTGTATCTACCATCTACCTGAAACTGAAAATAAATTACCTAGCAAAGAAGTTAAAGCGTAATAGAAAACACGGTTATTATTACCTAAAACATACCTGACCAGTAAGGGAGCCGCTGATTTCTTCCTGTTTACTTCTATCTGAAAATAACAATAAGAAAAATCATCTAAAATACAAAACATACGTACAGTTATGAATGTATACTTTCTGTGGCGAACCCTACACGTCAATAAATATTGTGACAATTATCATGATATATACTTATGTATCTTGGGCCGGATCACAGCACACCCTACACCATCAATACGGATCGCGTCAGTACTGAAGCGTTCTGAAGCTGCGTACTGACGCGATAAATATCAAACGCGACACTACACGCAAGATAAATATCACGATCCAGATCTAGGATCAGATCACAAGGATTTTCAGAAATCCAGCGAAATATTGTGATCCGTCAATACACTAACCCTACACGTCAATAAATATCGTAATCCCACACTTTATATTGACGGATCACAATATGGATCTTGCGTGTAGGGTTCGCCTATCATCTCGCATTTAAAAATAACTCATCATCAAGTCATCAATATCAACAATTTTCGTTAAAACTACAGTCTGGTTTTAAGGTTCTCCTAGTAAGCGTAAAATGACATGATATTAGGCTAATTTTATTTAGTTTATACAAATCACTACACCTTATAAAACAAAGTCCCCCGCCGCGTTTGTATGTATGTCTGTATATACGTTCGCGGTAACTCAAAAACTCTAATAATGTAATGTAATGATGTGATGTTAGATTTATTTCAAATTGAGTTTTTGTTTGTTCACGGCATATTGTAAATATGTTCTATATATAACGTGTAAATTGGTTTTATGAATAAATGACTTATGACTTATGACTTAAACGGATTTCCATGCGGTTGTCACCTATGAATAGAGTGAATCTAGACGAAGGTATAATTTGTTCAGGTTTTGTGTAAATTGGTTGAACTACCCGTGCGAAGCCGGGGCGGGTCGCTAGTATTACATACATACACACACACACATACATCACTAGCTCAGTGACCCAAAGAGGATCTTGGTCTCTGACACAAGAGAGCGCCATTCTGCCCTATTCTGCGCCACTTCACGCCAGGGTATTCCGAGGGCGGACAGGTCTTTTTGGGCTTCGTCACTCCAGCGGTATCTGGGACTAGTGATCCAAAGGACTCGAGCCTTTTAGCTCTTTTTTTAGGACTCGCCTCATCTCTTGACGCCTAAAAGGCTATTTAGCTCTTTAGCCCCCAAGCCTAAATCTATTTAAAAGCCTAGACTCTTGGAGCTTAATAAGGTTATATTAGCCCCAAGAGTTTAGGATCTTAAATAGAACTAGGCCCGGGGGCTAAAGAGCTAAATAGGCTTTTTTTTAGGGGCTTAATAAGGTTATTAGCCCCAAGAGTCTAGGCTCTTAAATAGAACTAGGCTCGGGGGCTAAAGAGCTAAATAGGCTTTTAGCCTTTTAGGCTTCAAGAGATGAGGCGAGCCCTAAAAAAAGAGCTCCAAAGGCTCGAGTCTTTTGGATCACTATCTGGGACGCCCAGACGGACGTTTTCCCCCCGGGTGCCCCACACACGCTCTTCTCACAGCACGATCCTCCCCCATCCTCTCCAGGTGACCAAGCCAGCGGCACATTCAATAATAATTACATATTTTTAATAATCTTACCATCAACCGGCATCCCACTGAAAGCTTTGGTGGCCAGACCGAAGTCTCCGATTTTCACGTGGTCGTTTGAGTCCAAGAAAATGTTTACTGGCTTCAAGTCTCTGTGGATCATTCCTCTCTGATGAACGTGGGCCAACCCTAGAACAATGAAAAATTTCACCATCTTTTATAATAAATAAATAAAATATAAATAAATATTAGGGGGACATCTTACACAGATCAACCTCGCCCCAAACGAGCCCTCGCCTCGCGTCCGTGTTCGCCCTCGCGACGATATACATACTTATATAGATAAATACATACATGGAAAACACCCATGACTCAGGAACAAATATTTGTGTTCATCACACAAATAAATGCTCAACGGGATTCGAACCCAGGACCATCGGCTTCACTACACACTATGCCAGAACGTGCGTCTATAGTTTAACTTTCTTATTTTTACGGTTCCCTACCCAAAAGGTAAAAACGGGACCTCAAGACTCCACCGTCCGTCTGTCTGTCTGTCACCAGGCTGTATCTCATGAACCGTGATAGCTAGACAGTTGAAATTTTCACAGATGATTTTTTAACTAATTACAGGACTAGAAATACCTCATGTCATTGTATGTGCAAAGTTTCATTACAATCCAACACGTAGTTTTAAAATGAGAACGAAACTCCGTTTGTATGGGAAGGTGAAATTCGCTTCTGCGTTTTGAAGTCACCCTATTATAATAGGTAGATTGATTTTTATCAGCCAAATTTAGGTTAGACCCACCATATAGTTTTCAAATTTTTAATTTGAACCTTATTCAATAATGAGACAGGGGGGGCTTACGTCACCCCGGCTTTTCAACCTGTACATCAACGGTTTGATAGAGGAGTTGAGCAGCACCAACGTCGGTTGTTCGGTTGATGGAGTTTGTATTAACAACATCAGCTATGCAGACGACATGGTGCTGCTCACGCCATCTCTCGGCGCATTGCAAAACTTGCTCGGTGTTTGTTAGAGGTATGCAGTGGACCATGGGCTCAGATACAATGCTAAGAAGAGTGAATTCCTAATCTTCAAGGCTGGTGCTAAGACGTACGAGGTTGTGCCACCAATTGCTCTGTGTGGCACCCATTTAAACCGGGTTAAGCATTTTAAGTATCTGGGCCACTGGGTCACTGAAGACCTCTCTGACAATATGGACATAGAGAGAGAGCGGAGGGCGCTGTCTGTTCGCTGCAATATGTTGGCTCGGAGATTTGCAAGCTGTACTAGACAAGGAAAACTAACGCTATTTAGGGCATACTGCCAGTGCTTTTACTCCTGCAATCTCTGGGTCAATTATGCGCAGAGGACGTACAGCGCACTCCGGGTGCAATATAATAATGCATTTAGGGCGTTGCTGGGGCTTCATCGGAGGTGCAGTGCTTCGGGCATGTTTACGGAGGCGGGGATTGACGGCTTTCATGCGATCATGAGGAAGCGCTGCGCCTCATTGTTAGAAAGGATGCGGGGGAGCCCTAGCAGCCTTCTAAGGGTGTTTGCCGACAGGTGGGATTCACCCATGCTTAAAAGATGGATCGGCCTTCATTCGACATTCGTAAATTATAATTGGTAATTTTTTAATTTTAATTGATGACATGTTTTTATTATAATTGCTATCTAATCTTTTTTTTTTTTTATTATTATTGTCGATCGATTTTTTACATTTAAGTATTGTTATTATTTTAATGTTTTTAATTTAATTTATTTCTGTAATTCACAATTCAATTATTTAATTTTATTTTTACATTTATTTTATTGACTGTTTTAATGAATTTATGCTCATCCGGTTGTGTCTGTGTTTTGTGACTCTGTATTTTATTAACAATAGTTTTAAGTTTTGCTTTGTACAGATACTAACATTTTTATGGGCTTTGCCTGAAATAAATGATTTTATTATTATTATTATTTGTATCTCCGTTTTAAAACTCTCGGGTCTTTCGAGCCCGGTCATTTATAAGGCGTGCGTGGGGATATGGATCCAACACGTAGAGGCCGTTTGGAGAGATTTGATGTCATGTAGAACGCCTGCTGGAACGCATTCACGGGTATATCAATAGATACCCGTGAACCGGTTTCAGCAGGCATTGGAAGCTATTGTAAAGAATATGGACAGAGTACTGGTCTATGGTTTTAGTTTGGGTGGAAAGAAGTCCGGACACCTGCCATAACATTGCTTACACAAGTTATCGAGGCAGGCGATGACTCGCCACTCGTTATTATTATTAATAAGTAAATTAGAACGAATTTCGTTTGTTTGAAAAAGCAATGAAATAAAAGAAAAGAAATTAGATTGCACGAATATGTACATTGTAATGTACATTTAGTCTCAGGAGGTTAAATAAATAATTACCTTCGACAATCTCTCTAAAAAGCCTCCAAGCTCTATAGTGCTCCTTAAACAGGCCGTTATCAATCGCGTGCCGCAGCGTATTCTTTTCACAGAACTCCATCTGTATATACAGGACTTGCTTGAGCCTCTCAGAGGGCGGGCGGGTTGGCGCGTCTGGCATATTCTCTGACGGGATTGTTTCCGACTTGTTTGATAGGTCTTCGAATTCGATGTCGTCGCTGGATTCGTCTTCGGGACTGTAAAGAAGTTGAGTATTTTTAATATTTTTTTAACATAATTAAGTCTGACCACGAATCTCTCTTAACCCTACACTTTGAAAGTGTGTAGTCTGATATAATGTCATTTGAAATAAGCTAGTAATTTTAATTCAACTGCATCGAATCGATATAAGTTACGTTAAAAATTGCACTGCTTGTGCTTTCGAAATCGTTGCAGACTTGTCTTGGTCTAACTCTAATATTTTACCATATGTGCGTCAGAGTTCTTCGCGCAAATCAGTAAAAAATGTACACACCTGCCGTTGAACCATGGGTCTTCATCCTCGCTATCCTCGCATTTCTGCACGATGCCTTCTGACATGGACCACTCTACTTTCACCTCCTGACCCAACTTCGCCACCACGCCTTCCAAACTGAGGCCTGGTCGTTTCCTAGAAAAGAAAAAATGGCGTAAGCTAGCAAAAAATACACGGACAAAATTAAATGAAATCCTATGCTGATATCCGGCTTATCCTATTTGTAACCAATAATGTTAGTATTATTTTTAGTAGCTTAAGCGCAATGTAGTAAAGGAGGTAATATAAAATGAAGAAATCATTTCTGGACAGAACAAATTCTCCAAACATTTCGCAATAACACAGGAAACTATCGGCAATTATGATGATAAAAATAAGCCCCATGATCTCGAATGGGGTTGGCCGGTGGAAGTTTTTAGCAGATGGCGCCATCATAGCTTGCCCCGTCAATCCCTCAGAATTGTGTCAAATTTTTGTTTTTTTTAATACCCTGGATGCCAGCTCTTTAAGCCAAATCTCATAGAAAAAGGGGCAAGCTATGATGGCGCCATCTAGGCAAACCTTTGACAGTTGCCAACCCCATTCTCGACCAATACTGGCCAAGAAAACTTTTATTTTATTAACCTTTAGACCGCCACGACTGTTTTATATAACGTTCCGCAGTGAACCTTATTGGAATTATGCATTCCAGGTTTGTATTAAACGGTAACCGTGTGCGCCTGTGGACATCTTTTAAGCGGTTAATTACCCTTCTAGGAATATGCCTTACCTAGTAGGAGCGTTGTAGTATCTCACGACGTTCTCATGGTTGAGACCGGATAGTAACTTCACTTTGCGAATCATCTTCCTATTCAGGCTATTTTACTTGCCCTTCCTAAGATATTATTTAATTCTTTGAGTAACTATAACATACCTAGTTGGAGTTTTCTCTTCGCTAGGACACTCTGACACCTCTACGCTGGACTCTATCCAAGCGTTGTAGTACCTCACGACGTTCTCATGGTTGAGACGGGATAGTAACTTCACTTTGCGAATCATCTTCCTATTCAGGCTATTTTACTTGCCCTGCCTAAGAGAATATTTAATTCTTTGAGTAACTATAACATACCTAGTTGGAGTTTTCTCTTCGCTAGGACACTCTGACACCTCTACGCTGGACTCTATCCAAGCGTTGTAGTACCTCACAACGTTCTCATGGTTGAGACGGGATAGTAACTTCACTTCGCGGGTTATTTTCTTGTTGAGATTCACGTTTTCAGGGTTAAGTTGGATGCGTTTGATGGCGTAGAAACCGCCGTCGAGTTTGTTCTTTACCTGTAATGAATAATAAAAAAAAATCAGACAATTATAGTCCATAGTTGTTAGTATTAACTTACGGGCTAATAAATCAATTAATTAATAAATATCATAAGATATTATGATTTTTTTTTTATATTGGGTACATCCTACACAGATCAACCTAGCCTTAAACTAAGCAAAGCTTGTACTATGGGTGCTAGGCGACTATATACCAGTAGCGGCGGCTTCATACAACCCGATTCCCACCGGCTTGCCTAAAATTTATTGCTACATATATATCCATAATGAAAACACTACGTATTACCTTGGAATCGATAACACGATTTACTAAAGCTTCACTATTGATTAAATCAACTAATCATAGCGGGCGCGCGGGCAACTAAGTTTAAGCTTGAGTATTCATTCATGAGCCACCACACACATACGAAAACTCACGCACACGCTCATAAAGTTCGCTAAAGAAAGTCCGCGTATTTACGCATCAAAATAACACGGTTTTGTATCGAGTTATTCATTTAAATAAAAACCTTAAACGTAACAAGGTAAGGTTTATATTGGAAAAATGCACGCACACAGTCAATGTCCGCGAGTGGCGTAAGTGCTGCTTCATTTGAATTTAAACCTTAAATACAAATAGGTAAGATTTATATTGGAGTGTAATGTTTCACAATTTTGAATCGAGTCGCGTTTGCCGCTCGTGTGGTTAATGTGGCCGTACCAAAACATTGAATTGAATTAATGGGTAACATTTTTTTGTATTTTGCTATCATTAATACCAAATTTTCAAAAAACCTTTAAAAAAAGAAATTTTATTACAAAATCCAAGAATATTATGGAGTCGCAAGTTTAGTTAAGGTAATTTGATAACGAGGGTTTCTTCAAAGAAAGTACTGTTTATAAATTTGTAGTAATAGATTTTGGAAGTCGTGGGTCGTGGGTGAAAATGGAATAATATTATGACAGCACTTCCGTTCCGGTTGTTGCCAAGATTTGTTGTTATTGTTGTTTTTATTAGAGTTTTATAGGTTTTAATGAGATTTTACTTAGTTTTCATAAATCATAAATCATAAATCATCTCATTTATTCGTGATAAACTATAACATACACAAGTAAAAAAATAACAAAGAAAGTTGAACATAAAAATAAATAAATAGTTTACCACGAAATGGTCCCGCCTCAGCATAAATGCTAACCCAAAAGTCAGCGCTGATCTTCCGGTGAGACCATTTGTGGGTCACGAACGCAGCTGTACGACACGGCCCCATCATAAAAATGAACGCGACTTTGCGGCGGAGAGTGGACGGGCGGACGGGCAATCAGCGCCATCTGCCGGTGAGATGTCAAGATGACATAAGGCCATGTCGAACAACACGTGCTGATAAATAACAAGTCCATTAATTTTATTATTATCTTCTAAAACACTAGTATCAGTGCATAACAAAAGAAAGTAAACGTGATTACATGATGGATTAAAAAAGAAAAAAAATACAATCTTACAACATAAAAAAAAAGAATACTACCTAGGTGATACAAATACTAAAAAACGACTGACAATGAAATAACATAAAGCTTGACTTTTCGTTTTTACGAGTTTTTTACACGAAGAAGATGAATTACTTAAATATAAATATAAATATAACGCACAATGGTGATGCAAGAAGAAATGACAAAGAACAACAGTTTTCAGACGCATTGAGTGATACGTGACTATAGGACAGAAAAGACAGGTAACCTATATTACAATATTATTGATTTGCCCACAAGTATAAAAAAAGAAAAAAAAAGTAAAAGTAAAAACAAGTAACAACCACATAATTATAGGAGTAAGAAATTACACTAAAAGAAGCTAGAATCATGTCTTAAAATCTCCTGTTGCCGCTGGTGTTGTAGTGTACATAGTTTAAGCTTGGCTTTGAAACTTATTATGCTTTGTAGGTTCCTGAGGGGTGGAGGAATGTTGTTCCAGCAGCGGCTTGCCATGTACCTAAAGCTCCCACGAAAAGCTGCCGAAGCATGTTGAGGTGTCACCAACTGTACACTGCAATTACGCGCCCCAAGTGACCTACGGGTGGACATCCATGATAACTTCTCGAAGAGATACGATGGGGATTTGTGTTTTACTACGCCAAATAAAAGAAAAGCCAGATGAAGCTTGCGACGGTGTAGCATTTTGAGAATACTGTGCTTATTTAGAAAAGGAGTCACGTGGGCTCTTGGTGGAATGTTGAAGCAAAAACGAGCACAAGCATTTTGTACCCGCTGAATAAGTCGCTTTGTTTTTGCCAGAAGACGTGGACCATAGACCAAATCCATATAGTTTAATTTTGACAGAACAAGTGTTTCAATCAACTGAGTGCGCAAGGTTTCATTAATGAACGGTCGTATGTTATATAAAAGTTTAAGCCTGAAGAAACAGTTTCTCACAGTTTCCGCAACATGCTTTTCAAATCTGAGTTCACTATCCATAATTAAGCCTAAATTTCTAGCCTCATACACTCTTTCAATGGGTTCACCCGATAACATTACATCTCTAGCAGGTCCTATGTTGCTCAACTGATTTTTGGTGCCGAACATCAGATATTTTGTCTTAGATGGGTTGAGCATAAGACTATTGTCTAGTGCCCAAGATGCTATGTTTGCAAGATCTATATTAAGTTTTTGTATAGCACTGTCAATTTCAGATGGTTTACAGGAAATGTATATCTGTATGTCATCTGCATAAATATGATATTTGCAGTGTGTAATATGAGTTCCGATGTCTGCTGTATATAAAATGAACAGTATTGGGCCGAGTATCGATCCCTGCGGTACACCTCTGGAAAGGGCCATTTTACCTGAGACTTTAGCTGATCCATCACTTAAGCTCAGTTTAACATACTGCTGCCGCTCACTGAGATAACTATGAAACCAATGCAGCGCACTGTTATCAAACCCATAATAACTTAGCTTAGACAGCAGCAGGTCTATATGAATGCAGTCAAATGCCCTAGAAAAATCAAGCAGTACAAGTAGTGTGCACATGCCCTTATCTTGTGACCAAAGTATGTTATCTGTGACATCTAGCAAGGCTGTCACAGTACTGCGCCCCTTCCTGAAACCCGATTGTACATCTGGTAAGATACCGTTACTCTCAATGTAGTCATTTAGTTGTTCACACACAATCTTTTCCAGTATCTTAGACATACATGGTAGAATGCTGATAGGCCTAAGGTCCTTTAATTCAGAGGGGTTAGAGGTTTTAGGAAGTGGGCGCACGATGGCCACCTTCCAAGTGTCAGGAAAAGTGGATGTTAAAATAGAGGTGTTTATCACATCAGTCAGTAAGCCTATAGTATAAGGAAATGTCATAAGCAGCATTTTTAAATTAATTAGGTCATGCCCTTCTGCATTTGATTTGAGTTTGGATATAATTTTTAGCAACTTATTGGAGCTAACTGGTTCAATATGAAATTTCGACTTTGTGTTGTAGCTGTTGAACTCAAAGTAAGTCAACTGAGAAATTGTAATATGTGATGCAATTGGTATGTTTAAAAAATGTTTATTTATTATATCAGGGTCGCTGAAAGTGGATGGCAATTCTAAATTATTTTCAGGCAGAATGGTAGATTTCAGATTTTTCCAAAGAGATTTCGGCTCCTTAATTTTATTATTTATGTTGTGGTTGAAGAAAGCTAATTTTTCATTGTATATGGCCTTATTTACTGTTGACTTTAGGTCCTTATAATAAAGTCTTTTACTCTCAGTCCCTGTCTTATGATAATCTGCGGCAGCTTGATCACGTATACGCATCATCAGTTTCACTGTGTCTGTGATCCAAGGATGTGAGGGTCCCTTTATTATGGATGTTTTCATGGGTGCATGCATGTCAAATATATTGACTATATGCCTGCTCAGTGCTTCCACCTCGTCATTAACGTTCGGCAGCGCAGACATCTGATCCCACAACACACTACGCAAATCATTGTCAAAAAGAATAGGATTGATGTTATTAATAGGCCTGTGCAATATAGTATAGGGCTTTGGTTTGTCCCGCTTAATCGCGAACTCGCACATAACAAAACAGTGCCCAAGGAGTGACCCTACATGCTCAATATTAATTTTTTTGGCAATTAAATCGGTGCAAACCACATCAATAAGTGTTTGGCTTGTATTTGTAAAGTGTGTTGGCCCTGTCACAATTTGTGCTAAATTAAAACTGGATAAGAAATGGTTAAACTTTGTTGTTTTAATGTCATATGCAGTTAACAAATTAATATTAAAGTCACCCAACAGAATTAAATGTTCATAACTAGTCAATGAGCTAATGGTGTCAGATATTGCGTCTAGAAAAAGGTCAACGTCCTGCCAAGGTGGGCGATACGCTGTGCCAATTACTATTTTTTTCCCTTGTACTGTCATGTGTATCCACATTTGTTCTATCGTCTTGTGTTTGGGGTCTACGGGATGTGGCAAGTTACGAGCTGTGACATTACGCTTTATGTAGAAGCCGACCCCCCCACCACGTGAGCGTGGGCCCTGTGGTCGCGGAGTGTGGCGCAGCCTACACCCCGGGAGCACAGGGGCCCGACCCTCATCCCCCCCTTTCAGCCAAGTTTCATTAATTGCTAAAACATCCATATCCAATCGAGTGCAGGTTGCTAAGAAGTTATCATGGTTTGTGCCCAACGAACCCGCGTTGAACAAACCTATACGTAGCTGTTTTCGACTCATTCTACATAGCGTTTAAAGATAAGGATAAGCGGGCGGCTAAACAGAACCGGTTTTGCATTGCAACCAGATGCGGTGATCGTGAGCGAAATGAGTTTGAGGTTAATTATGCAAATGTGTTTTTCGGCGTGTGGTTGTATAAAATAAGTAGGTAATCGAGTAAATATAGTAAAAAGTCCAAAAATATTTAATATACTAATAAGTGTAAACATTGTATTCTGATTAAAATAACAAGTGTAATGTGTGTATTGATTGTTTACGTGTATTGTGCGTTTTTCAATAGTGTAATAAGTGTTACGCGGCAACAGTAACAGTGGTAGACAGACGTTGGTGGCAGACAAAAGCACTAGCAAGCTACATATCAAACTAATATTGTGGGCAAACCTATATTGAGCCAAAAACACGACCTAGGTCTAGTTCAGTGCGAATGCGGTGTCGGGGCGAACTCGTGCCTGCCTGCTGCCGAGCGAAGATCTTTCCGTCCCGGGTCCAGACGTACCTCCAAGAGTGCTGCTGCTTCAGCTCCCGAGCCTTATATAAGAGACGTCGGTTGTGGGGAGTCAATCGCTCGTTCACATAGAAGGCACTGGTTCGACCTGGGATGCCGGTGCCCTCCGTGGTGACCCCGCGGCGCACGCGCGCAGCCTGGAGCAGGCGATCCCTGACGGCGCGGCGTGCCAGGCGCACCACGAGCGAGTTTTGTGCATATATTTATATATAAAGACTAAAGCAGTGAATTTTTGAGTGTTATTAGTGTTGCGTATTGTTCGTGCAGGTGTTTTAAGGTCAGTCCTTGTTTTTAACAAGCTTTTATTAGGTCGATCTGTAAGTATGTAACTATGTAATGGAATCTAAGGTAACTAATTTAACCATCTTCCAAGGATCGTAGCGTCATGAAAATTGGCACCTGTATGTAGTTCTGATGACAATACAATAATATCATACTGTCGAACTGATCTGATGATGGAGACAGGAGGTCGCCATAAGAACTCTGTGATGAAACAACGCAACCTAATTGTGTTAGGGGTTTTTAGAATTGTCTCGATGAGTATTAGTTTTCTGTCGTAAGAAAAGTATAGTCAGCGATAAAATCTTGTACCAAAAATGAAATTTTTGCAAAAACTTATTAGTTAGGATTGTTAGGAATTTAGGAGTAGGAATCCGCTTTTGTCATACTCGACATACACACTGTTTATGTGACGTCAGTGATGACAAGTATGGCAAAGGTGGTTATACACTAACTGCAAAAGAACGCACCCAAGGACACACCTAGCGCTTTACTTTACCTTCGCTTATCATGAAAAAATAAGTACATAATGTAGGTGTTTCATGTAGGTGTTTTTTTTTGCTCCGAGTTGTCTAGCGAAAAATTCCACGCGCCGCCACTGCTATATACATACTTATATATTATATAAATACATACTTATATACATAGAAAACACCCATGACTCAGGAACAAATATTAGTGTTCATCACACAAATAAATGCCCTTACTGGGATTCGAACCCAGGACCATCGGCTTCGCAGGCAGGGTCACTACCCACTAGGCCAGACCGGTCGTCATATTTATTCAGGGATAATTTTAGGATAGTAACTCAAAATAAAATTCATTCGATAGTAAGGCAGAAAGAAGCAAGGCAATAGAAGTCTTATTGTTAAGAGGGGCCAAAAACCAAAGCAGTCACCCTACATAGCAAACACCAAGTATATATATACCTACAAGTAATTTTCAAAAACTGTGGACCCAAACTATTTTGAGACATCCACCACGGCACCACTTAACAGTTCTCGCGGCGGGATATTTCTATTAGCGCCACTTGCACCATCCCACTAAACCGGGGTTGACCGGTTAAACCGTTAACCCAGTGTCAAATTGTACTGGTAACCATGGTATATCCAGGTTTAACCGGTTAACCCCAGGTTAGTGAATGGTGTAAGTGGCCCTTAGAAATATAATAAATTGACAGAAAGTTACAATTCCAACAACTTTAAAATTATGTATTCCACTTGAAAATGTGGTGGCTTTCAAAAAACTAAGCTAAAAAAGTTAAAAATCAATAATCTCACCTTCAGTACATCACCGAAAGCGCCTTTACCAAGCCAGGTTAGTACCTCAAACTCTGCGTTGAGGCGCGAATGCCCGTTCATTTGAAGACTCGTTCTTTGTATCCGCTTCACTGGATCTTCGTCCTGATAAAACAATAGTATCTACATTATAGATGCAACGGATAGTTGTTTGGCGGAATACCGGATATTCGGCCTGGCCATCGGCCCAATATCCGGTATCCGGCCGCCGAATATTCGGCCAGCGGATCTATACCTACATTTCGGTTTTTCAGGTGCGTATTCTGCAGGTTTGACCTGTTTCCTAGAGAACGTTTCGCGCGGACACATTTCTAGGTTCGAAATGAGTGCGCGTGCAAGTCAGTGGAATGTTTAAACTGCTTTAAAATAATAAACAAGTACGATTATGACCGTGACTGTTTCTTAACTCCAATTTGTTTACTCCGAAATCAAGCAATGTTACTATCCGGTATCCGGCCGGATAGTAGGTCACTATCCGGTATCCGGCCGGATATTATAATAATGGCCGGATAGACCGGATACCGGATAATAAGCGAATATCCGGTGCATCTCTAATCTACATGTTCCTGTGGACCATTAATGTGAAAAAGAAGAGGTACAGAGCATTACAACCCAAAGAATCTAGAATTTCCTGGATTCAACGGGCATTGGTAATGAACTTTTCTCAAAAATGGACGGCAAAGTCGACTTTGCCGTTTAAAAAATAGGTCGCGAAGCGCGTAGTTTATGGTCAGTCAAAAATTAAAAAGTTAAAAACATTGCAGTCTCGATTTTGGGACTGCAATGTTGCATACAAATTCCATTATTTGTCGAGTTCAAAACTTTTTAAAAGTTGAAATGGCCATATCAAATGAAGGCACAGGCCCATTAAACAGCCAAACAGATGATTAGTACCGCGACTATTTAGCTGTCTCAAATAGGTTGGCGTATTTTCGGCAGAAAAATACACTTCTATTTTTTTATTAAAAAAATAAAAAGGCGGCAAAGCTAATTTTTTCAATTGTTTCTACTTTTTTCCGTGAAAATATATACGTAAGAACGTTGCTTTTGTAAAATATTTCTATGATATTTATATTTCTTGCACCATTTTTGAGAAAAGCACTATATATGACTCGGCTGGAAGGCTACTTGCTGGCTTCGGATTCAATTAAACGGACTCCCAAGGTCGTCCGTTTAAAACGAATCCTCAGCCTGCAAGTAGCTGCTTCCGAGCCTCGACAATAATGTACTATTAAAGGGCCGTCACAATAGATCAGGGGTCGCCAAATGGCGGATCGCGGTCCCGATACGGATCGCCGGCCTATATTATAATACTACTTATTTTATAAACTCAAGTAGAAACGGACCGCGATGGTCATATTATTATTATGTATCAGTTCGTTACTATGACTTACCTCAGAACCGCTGCCAACGGTAGTAGTACTGGTGTGTCAACCAAGAACCCGTGGTTGACAAGTTGCTCCGCCGACCACTGGGAATACTCTTGTCAACCATCTGGTGTGTATGCACTAGTTCCCTATAGTGACCTACCTCAGACCCGCTGCCAACGTCATCTTTGTGGCTAGTAGTAGGTTGTATGACTGGTGTGTCAACCAAGAACCCGTGGTTGACAAGTTGCTCCGCCGACCACTGGGAATGCTCTTCTTCTGTCAAACACCTAAAGAAAAAAAAATACTTACACAGTTATTAAAACAAGTACGAGTCGGACTTTTCCGTATTTATTGTTATAGCGACAAGAGAAATAAGTACATAATCTGTGAAAATATCACGGTTCATGGGATACAGCCTGGTGACAGACAGCCAGACGGACAGTGGAGTCTTAGTAATAGGGTCCAATTTTTACCCTTTCAGTACGGAACCCTAAAAAAAGAATTACCTCGATAGAAAGTCCTTTGCAGAACTGGGCAAGTCGGACGGCACCTCGAGCACAGCACTGTCTTGTGACACTATCGATAAAAGCATTAGTGCTGACGCGTAGATATCTTGCGTTTTGGTCTGCCTGGAATAGTGCAGGGAAAGTTGTATATAAAAAGTTAAAAACAGTCCTGTTATAATTAAATATAAGAACCTATAAAATATAAAATATAAGAACCTATAAAATATAAGAACCCTGCAAAGGACTATGCGTCAAAATGGCCACAAAACCAACAGAGTTGAGAGTTAGGTCATTAGATAGGTATTTCTCTGTACTTCATTTCGTTCTATGGGCACCAAGCGGAATTCCATTGTAGAACTGAAGTCCAAGTAAGTAAATTAATTGGTGCAGGGTAGATGTTCGGGCACCGCCGGGCGAGCACACCGAATGATTTGCCGCGCTCGCCCGGCGGTGGACTCTATTGCCTAGGTAATAAGGGTGACGACATTTTGGCTAAAATACCAATATATCATAGTGTAGAGCTAAGGTTTAAGGATGTTTTGAGAAGCAATCCCTAATCCCGGTATGCAATTAAAATTTGGTTTTAAATGGATTTGTTATACAATTTCCATTTTGATGTTTAACTCCCTATTCTATAAATTGTTATTTACATTATTGTATGTCACTTTTACCTAAGTTGTTAATTGAAAGTACCCTCAAGAAATACTATAAAGTTTATACTTCGTCAATTTAGTCATGTTTTTTTTTAATACACAATGTACTTTACTTTCCTCATATTCGAAATGAAAAGTAGAGTGTTGAACTCGAGTGAGAGGCACCATTTCAGTCTCGAACTATTGGCGCTCTAACTGCTTTCGAGCGCCAAACTACCTCGACTGAAATGAGTGCCTTTCATCCCTTCTTGGTTAACAATCTAGTATTATTACTGTTGTGTAGAATACATAAAGATGCAAATAGAAGGTTAAAGCGCGCAGGGAGCGTGCCTAAAAAAATATAGATGTGAAGAAAAAACAGAATTACCTCTCTTACCTATCACAATAATCTTCTCCCTCCATCATCTCGGACAATCTCATATCCAAACTCGCACCAACAAGCTTCACATTTCCACTATCATCTAAAAACACATTTTCACTCCTCACATCTCTATGCACTACACCAACTTCATGTAACACTTTCAAAGCACTGAAGACACCTAAACCTACATGCCTTAATAACTTTAACGCCTCGTATTTATCTTTATACACTTTTAACATAGTCCTTAGGTAGTTTAAAGATGTCCCTAAAACGAAATCTCTGAATATGTAAATGCAGATTTTGACAGTTCGTTTAGTAGTTTCTTTTGACATTTCCATGGCAGTGTACGGTAGTAGAGTTGATTTAGTGATGCGGCACATGTTTTTCAAGTCTTGTTGGATAGAGTTGAGTTGTCTACTGCGGGTTTGGAAGTCTGTGGCGGGGGGAAGGAGCCATTTTTTGGTTATTAGCCGCTCGCCGGTCTCATCGTCTATTGCTAGGTAGGTCGTTGACCCGTTGGATGAGTGGCCTGTAAAAAAACAAGTGAAAAGTTTAAAAATTAACCCAACCGTAGATTTTCGGCCTCCGCCCTACCAAGCGTCCCAGGTATGCCCTTTTAGCGCCGCGATTCTCCTCTTTCTTTACGCACTAAAATAGAGCGATTTATTCGCCAACAAACTGTTCCGCAGTTTGGCGAAATTTCAAATGTGTAAATTTGTTTATTGTGTATGTTAGAACTAAAAAAAAAAGGCGCATAAAATGATTTGCCTCAACTCGGATTCTGGCAACTTACCTAGACAGTTCCCAACATAAACCTTCTTGTTGTTCCGTTGTGTGACGCGCACTACCTGTGCAGACTTGATGTTGCAAGTACACGCCACACTAACACTTTCACTGCGACACGTCTTTATTGGTGTCGCCTTGTCTGCGTAGCTGTAAATAAAGAACAATGTAAGTATAAATTAATGAAATAAAATATGTCTTGAATACGACGGCACCGTTATCCTGGGCAAACAGAGCTTTAGTGCTGAAGTGTGGTGTGTATAAAACGATAAAACATACAAATCCAATCTTTACTGCACTTTTGATGAAGTAACTCCAAAGTGACGAACATGTTTCGCAGCAATAGGGTTTTAAAAATAAATATCGTAACCTAATGGCTCTATCTGGCCAGTTTCATTGTAAATTCAACTTAATAAAAGTGCACATATGGTTGAAATTTCAATACTCACTAGACTAACTGGGGCTTCTAGCCCTTCGGTGCTATTTTCTTGAATGATATGATATGGCAACTGTTTATTGTACCTAAATTCAACCTAATACCAGTGTACATATGGTTGGAATTAGAATACTCACTAGACTAACTCCGGAGCCTCTAATCCATCGGTGCTATTTTCTTGACTGGCACTAGATCTATGTATCCTTTGTCTCCCGGCAGCTTTTAGGATATCTTCCCTTCGTTGAATTTCATCTTTAATTTTTTTTCTCTGCAAGTTAAAATTATGCAGTTTTGAAATATTCTCCACGAACCTAGCCGCCGCCATACGATCGAAGTTACGTTCTCATTTTAAAACAATATTCTTAGCATTGACATATATCACAGGACTGGCCTTAGACATCGGCTACACGGTAAGACATCGGTTACACGCTAATTCTGGCGTCAGTTCAGTCCATCAGTCTGGTCAGACTGACGGGAGAATTATCGTGTAATACGCGGACTGATGGACTGATGGTCTGGACTAATGAAAATTTAAATTTTTAGATAATATTCGTCAGTCCATTCTGAATGACAGAAAACTGATCGTGTAACCTGTTCGTGTCATTCTCGCGTCAGTCACCATATTAGATAAGACTAAATGACTGTGTTGCGTTCTGTGTCCAAACGGCGACTGTGTCGTAATTTTATCAGTCTGTTGTCAGTCTGGACTGATCGTGTAACCGTGTCCATTTTCCATCATTCTGGCATCAGTCAAAACTCGAATGGACTGACGGACTGAATTGACGCCAGAATTAGCGTGTAATGTAACCGATGTCTTACGGGCAATAAGAATGGGACATGAGTGGGGCCAGTACAGCGGTGTGACACCGCTACAACGCGATTGGTTGATGAGTTCGCATCACGCGCGCGATTGGTAACAACTAGTTGCGTTAGACTGCACGATTGGCTCGAACTCGTGAGTGACACCGCTGAACTAGTACCATTTTCAGTGCCCGTAAGGCCCGTCCTGAGATATACCCTAATGATTCTTAGGTATCATGGAATTTAACTTAAGTATGCGGCACAAAGAAATTACAGTGGGTAGAGGTTTTACATACCTTCTACTCGCTCTATTTTCTTTGCATAGCAATTTTTAGCCATAAAAACTAGTACCAGACATATCCTCCCAAGGCCCAGCCATACAAATGAAAATTCCAAAATTTGCCATTGAAATTAGAACCTATAGTGTAGGAAATAGAGTTGATTATATACTATAGGTAGGACCTTGGGCCTTAGGAGGAAATGTTCATGCCTAGTTTCATGTAGTTTAAGCATGTTGTTTTAGGTGGCAGGTTTGTGGGACTCTTAACAGACACAAACAGTTCTTCTGTACATAGTAAAAAAACGGAAGTTTATTTTTGGCAAAGAAAGCAGGAACAGAATTTTGAAGTCAATGTTTGAAATATTGGGTTACCTCTTCATCTTCTTTCACTTGCATATCATGCAATTTAAGCTGTTCCATCTCTGTCTTCTGTTTCAACATTTCCTCGTAGAAAGAAAGAGTAGGCTTATTATGGTCATGTAGAAATTGCTGAAAGCATAACAATAAGTTTTGATTACAAATAGGTACAGTCAAAGGTAAAAATATGGGTGTAGACAACTTACTCAAAAATATGTCCCATAGTTCTTAATTCACTGACATAAGAGTTATAGGATATATTTTTGAAATGATTTGTACACCCATATTTTTACCGTTGACTGTACTTAAACTTATAAATAAATCTTTATATTGCGTAAAAATGTGGTTGTCCCCTTTTTTGCACCATCAGGCGGTCTAGTATGAGTTGCGTTCTCGAGCGCGAGTCTATACTTGAAGTCGCGCTACATGTGAAGTGTCATCAGGAGCTTGTGTTGACGGTCATCGGCCCGCAGAATGCGCCGGTCCGTCACCGTCAACGCAAGCTCCTGATGACACTCCTCGGTACGCAGTGAAACATGTCGAGCGTTAATCGACTTAAAATACGTGACTGACCTGTTTTAATATATTTAATATGTCTGTTGTTATTAAAACGTAACTCATGCTAGCAGGTATCATTTATTTTTGGACAAAAATAATATTTTTGTCAAAAATATCATTTTTGATAGAAGCTTTTATTGCTGACTGTACTTGTCTTTCAACAGGCAACTAATACCTTTCGGGACAATTCTAACAAACCCAAACACAATTAGGTTATATTGTTTTATCAGAGTTCCCATGGCCAGTTGGCCACCTACGGTCTCCATCATCAGATCAGCTTTTTCTTTCCAGCTCGATCATACCATAATATTGCATTGTCACCTAACTTACATATGTATGTGAAGTTTCAGCTGAATAGATTAATGGGAAGTGGGTCTAATTTACCTTGCAAGATTTGACCCAAGCCATAGAGAAATATAGTATGAATAGGGTGCTCACTCCATACATCAGTTTTGGTACCAAAAAGACTATTATTTTCGTAGTCGACATCTAGCATCGATCGATATTAGATGTCTCTCGTGTGGCGACTCACGAAAATTGTATTGAACAACAATTTACAACTAATATTATAAGCAGAAGGAGTTGAAAATAGAGTTCCGGTTAGTCTGGTTATAATATTAGCTGAAAATTGTTGAGCATTAGACTTTTCGGTCGCCGCAACATCTATTGTCAAGTAGCAGTAGGTATCTACTGATAATTCCGCTACTCGATGCTAGATGTCGCCTACGAAAATAATAGTCTTTTTGGTAACAAATCTGATGTATGGAGTGAGCGCTCTATGTACTTTTTTCTCTATGGCCAAACAAAGATATTACAAACAAACAAACATTGCAAGTTAAATAAAAGCCTGTAAAATATACAGTTATTACCTGTGCATGCTGAGCTAGTTCAAATATCATGACCTCTCCACACAACTGTTGAGCCAACGCATCCAGCTCGTCCAGGAGTTTGGTGGCATTCTCCGTTGACAGACCATGCATTTTGTGGATTTTGAGATCCGGTGGCCTGAAAGTTTATAAAATAGATGTAAAAACTTATGTTATATCCAAGCAGGCATATTTAGGGAACTATTAGCATTTTAGGCCTTGGCATGCAATGTCAACAAATTTAAAAAATAATTATTGTCTTGAAAACCATATTATCAGCTATTGTATAGATTAGACATACTTATCAGGATAGTTTGGGCAGCATGTTATATGTAACGTAACAGAGCAATGGACGCCCTGCACATTCGAATTATGCAATGGATGGAGTGTCAGCATCAGATCCAGTGGACGCCACACCTTCCAGGCGTTTTGCCCTCGGTTGTCAGACACTGCATCACCAAATATGGACTGAAAAATAAATAAAGTTGTACATTGATGTTATATTTTGATATAATGTTTATTGATGGTGCTATTCAATCACAATAAGTAGCATATTCCACTCTAGACTTTTTAGGGGCCCACAGATTACCAGTTCCCCGGACGATATTGGCCTGTCAGTTGTTCAGAAATGTCAGCTTTTGCTTTTAACTGCCAGCCTGATATTATCCAGCAAACTGGTAATCTGTGGGCCTCTTTATGTATTAATTTGTGCAATGCCAATGCCAAGACTGGATTGTTGGGTGGTCTGTTTTTTAAATGTAAAAGAGCAACAAAAGCAAAACTTGCAACCGGAGATAAGAATATTCTGTTTGAAATTTTTCATAGCAACATAATGTGTACTTACCCAACAATTGTCATTGAAACATGAAAACTTGATTTGTAAGGATGCCTTTGTGTATGAGAGTCTTTAAGATATTTTTGAGTTTGTTATTTGAAATACATTTTTGATAGAGGTAAACCTGTAGTGTAGGTAATCAGCCAATCATAATCATTTAAATAATATATATTTATCGAATTTTAAAATGAATAATAATCATAAGAAAGGGTTTCCTTTATTAATGAAGATTACATTGTTCCAGCTAATTTAAGTGTTGGTTCACATATGTTTCAGATAAGTTGTTTTTATCTGAATTAAGATATGTTTTATTATGGCTTAGAAGTAAAAAAAAGATATACAAATATACAAAAACCGGGCAAGTGCGAGTCGGACTCGCGCACGAAGGGTTCCGTACCATAATGCAAAAAAAAAAACGAAAAAAAAAAGCAAAAAAAACGGTCACCCATCCAAGTACTGACCACTCTCGACGTTGCTTAACTTTAGTGAAAAATCACGTTTGTTGTATGGGAGCCCCATTTAAATATTTATTTTATTCTGTTTTTAGTTAGGGCGAGCGAAGCGAGCCCTATCACTATACGACAATCTATGCATCCTTGTGGTACACTTTACGGAAAAACTACTGCACTGTTAGGTTTGAGATTTAACATAGTAATTTAAATTTATGTCTAGATGTGTTATCAAACATAAAAATATCATTTTATAAACCTAAAAAAATAAAATAAAGGAATAACACTTTGTATTACTACTAACGCCATCTGTTGGAGAAGTGATGAATTAACATTCGTGCTAATGTTAATTATTTGTGACGTTCCACGGGAAAAGGTACCTTATGAGGGTTTCTAGTTTCGGAGATATGAAATGTTTTGTAAAGGAGGTGAAAAAATGCTCAATATTTTTTTATTGTGTGATCTGAAACCTTAATGCGTACCGTTTGTTTACCTGTTTTTATTTTTGTTATAAGTTAGTTATAAGCCTAGTAATGTCGTCTCAGAGTTTAGTAGAAAAGGTACCTTATGGAAAAAAGATTGAAAATTCCCAAAAAAACTAGTCAATACGGGAAAAGAAGTTTGGTAGAGAACTGTATTAGCATTCTGCAAAACTAATTTGATAATTTCAGTTCTGGTTGGGGCGCCTCGCAAATATTATAACCGTACATCGACCGACATTACAAATCCAAGTAGCCTGCTATTATACCAAAGTTACTCTCGTCAAGTCTTTCTTAACTAGAATAATCTTCATTTGGTTTGGTCGCATGCAGTAAATCAGCCATTGGTTTGCTGAAAAATGCCAATACCCGACGCATTACCTTATGGAATATCTGAGGTCATTGAACCTCAATGCCGCTTATCTTCAATAGCAACCGAAATATATTATTGATAAGAAATAGACGATTTATACCATCTTAACCCCAAAATATTATTAGTTTATCCTAACTGTTCCATCATCATCATGCCTCATCATGTAACTTAATCACAAGGTACCTTTTCATTACATACAAATTATTGGTCTTTTTTAAGATTATTATGACGAAGAACTAATTAAATTTGGGGCAGTTTAATGTAAATTAATATTTTCTATTCATAAAAGATAAACTGTAATATGATTGATATTTTGTAGTGATGTATTATTAGATTTATTTCCATAAGGTACCTTTTCGTAAATGTATGGAGCAAATACTGTTATTGTTATGTAAGTTTAAAGTGGCATAAGGGGTTAAATATAGTATTTAGTTGGGGTTTTAGGATTTATTTCATTTGAATGACAGAATTTCTTTCATATGTGCTCAGAAAAATTGATTGTGTGTCACATTAGAAGTAAAAATATTCAATTTTGTGATTTTATATGAAAAAGTCAGAAAATACATTTTCACCTCTAAATCGGTATTGTTTTTTGCTTAAACTGTCTGTCAGTGTCGTTTTCTAATAGATAAAATTTAAATCTTGAGAGCTCATTGCAATCAATCGTGAAAATGAAATAAAACTTTATTTTCAAGAGATTGGCTAGTATACACATAAATCAGTCGATATCAAAAGTTTCTATTTGCATTACAGAACAAGTCGCAATATTTTTTTAATCTCACATATATAAGGTATTATTATTTGTAGTCAACTATGTAACTTACTTCAGGAACATAGTTTTTTAGGCGGCTAAACTTAAAACTTCTCTATCGTAAAGTTGCTAATTTCACAACATTATTTTCAAAAAATCATATCTCTGTAACTACGCAACCTAGAAGGTTGATCTTTTGTGTTATCGATAGCTTATTTATTGTAGATTACTGGGGTATGCATAACTCTATACCCGCCATAAGGTACCTTTGACCGTGGGACGTCACATTTGTTTTTCTGACAGACATACCTGATGCAGAACCCTGGCAGTACCTAGTGGACCTCGGGTTTAATACAACATAGGCACACGATGTTTTGGTCATCCGACTCGTCATGTTGATCACTTGGTAGAGCAGTACCCAACATACCTGATGCAGAACCCTGGCAGTACCTAGTGGAACTCGGGTTTAATACAACATAGGCACACGATGTTTTGGTCATCCGACTCGTCTTGATGAGCACTTAGAAGAGTAGTAGGTACCCAAGATAGATCTGATGCTGAACCCTGGCTGTACCTAGTGGAGCTCTGGTTTGGTGCAACATAAGCACACGCTGTTTTGGTCATCCGACACGTCTTAATGAGCACTTGGAAGAGCAGTACTCACGATAGAGCTGATGCTGAACCCTGGCTGTACCTAGTGGTACTCAGGTTTGGTGCAATATAGACATACCTTGTTTTAGACATCCGACTCGTCATGATGATCTCTTGGTAGAGCAGTACCCAAGATAGAGCTGATGCTGAACCCTGGCAGTACTTAGTGGAACTCAGGTTTGGTGCAACATAGGCACACGCTGTTTTGGTCATCCGACTCGTCTTGATAAGCACTTAGGAGAGTAGCACCCGAGATAGAGCTGATGCTGAACCCTGGCAGTACCTAGTGGAACTCAGGTTTGGTGCAACATAGGTACACGCTGTATTGGTCATCCGACACGTCTTAATGAGCACTTGGAAGAGCAGTACTCACGATAGAGCTGATGCTGAACCCTGGCTGTACCTAGTGGTACTCAGGTTTGGTGCAACATAGGCACACGCTGTTTTGGTCATCCGACTCGTCTTGATAAGCACTTAGGAGAGTAGCACCCAAGATAGAGCTGATGCTGAACCCTGGCAGTACCTATTGGAACTCAGGTTTGGTGCAACATAGGCAAACGCTCTTTTGGCCATCTCACTCGTCTTGATGAGCACTTAGGAGAGCAAATTATATGTGTGTTTATGTGCGGAGCAGCGTGATTACCACCAGTAGGTGTCCAGACGGGATAGTTTTTCGCTCAATTGTGTGGTGTTGACGCAAAAATAAATTCAAGGACATTGGCTCGCTGACCCAACAATATGTAGGAAAGCCAATATTGGTTTCCTTACAAAAAGTACTGGGCGACCGTGTAGGATGTAATAAGCTCTTATGAAATTGTATATAACGTGTGGATGATATTGGCAATTTGTCGTCGTGTCAAACAGTCGTCTGGACACGTTTTAATGGACAAAGTAAAAATTGTAACAGACAGGCGTACCGGACAGCGACCGGGGTCAGTATATTTCTTTCTTGTTCTCACTTATTGCTGCGTCCTTAACGGATTTATAACGTACCCACTCGATCGAACATGGAACAAGCCTCGGACTGGATCAAAGTCGCGGTCCGGTAGCTAAGTAAGCGGCGTTTAGGTAGAAAAACTCCGCGAGCCCTTACAAAGCTCTGCTTTTTGCTAGTATTTGTTGTTATAGCGGCAACAGAAATACATCATCTGTGAAAATTTCAACTGTCTAGCTATCACGGTTCGTGAGATACAGCCTGGTGACAGACGCACGGACGGACGGACGGACGGACAGTGAAGTCTTAGTAATAGGGTCCCGTTTTACCCTTTGGGTACGGAACCCTAATACACATACATACAGGTATATAACCTCAAAATCATGTTGTTAACAGTTATATTGAGATTTTAACCAATTTGCACAGAACATGTAATTGGAATATGTTACCAAAATAAACAAACTAACCTCCAAAGCCGCATATTCGTTGTCCTGCCGCTCTTCCTTAGTTTCGTCACCCATTTCGCTAACATACATACATTTTGCATCGATATTTCAAACAAACCACGTATCAATTGTCTAATTTTGCGTTTTCAGCAAAATGTTATAGTTTTCTATCGCACAGTGGAAATTTAATTCTTGAGACGCAGCTTTTCGCTATAAAAATAATATACTATACTGTCAGTGTCAACTGTCAATAAAGTGTGAATGTCAAATATCTGGCAAGACTGAAAATGTTGAAAACAAATTAAAAGAGCAACACTGGACTTTCAGACGATTATTTTCCCCGACTGGCAGTGGCAGTGTTGCATTGAATAATAATTTCACTAGCGACCCGCTCTGGCTTCGCACGGGTTAACAAATTATACAAGTTTACATTACACCTAAACCTTCCTCAAGAATCACTCTATTGAGAGGTGAAAACCTCTTGAAAATATAGTGAATAGAATCAGGCGTTACTTTGCGGAAATCCATACTAATTAAAACCAAAATATTACTTTGCTAATCCGCGAAAAGATAACGTGCTAGTCAATCAGTGCTAACCCGTTATACTTACTTGCGTATTTTTACATGCAATTAATATTCCCACCCTCCCACCGCAAAAATAAATACGCAAATAAATATAAGAAACCACCACCAAAAGAATAAACCTCGACACGTGTTTCGCCTCTCTACGAGGCATCCTCAGGAGTTGTTGACGGTCTGACGCCCGGCAACGGAATGACCTGTCTAGAATGGTCGGCCATATTTATACATTGACCACTCCCCCTACCGTGCAAGTGTGAGTGAGATGGAAAAATTCGTAATAACGGCGATGACGCAACATTCAATTGTTCGTTAAGAATCATGCCCCTATTGTTGTACCTAATTATTTCCAGTTGTTCCAGAACACCCAAACGCAATCCCTTTTCGCAAACATGTAAAATATCAAAAGAATGATTCTCAGATAAAGTGTGACCTGTATCTAATAAGTGCTTTGCAAAATTGGACTTCTCTGGATGGTTATGTCTATATGACGCAACATGCTCTTTATACCTAGTAGTGAAACTACGGCCCGTTTGCCAGGTAAGCTTATAAACTCCAGACTTTTTCCCATTCTCGATCTTATCTTTGCCATTGCAAAGCTTCGAGTGCAAAGTATTATTTGTCTTAAAGGCCACAGGAATGTCGTTAGACTTCAAAATTTTGTAAATTGCATCAGACAACTTGCCAACATAAGTTATGCTCGCTTTATATTTCTTAATCGGTTCAGAGGATCGTGCCGCATACAACATAGTGTTGACCATACTATTCCGCTTTTTCCTGATGATACCATCCACAACAGACTTATCGTAACCATTCGAAACTGCTAAGTGATAAATATTATTTAATTCAATCTGATAGTGTTCATCAGAAAGAGGCACAGTCAACATTCTATGCACATAACAATGAAAAGCAGCCAACTTATGCTGCCACGGATGCGTGGAAGAAGCCGGGATAACTGTATCGGTATGTGTAGGCTTACGGTAAATTTTGAACTGATGCCTGTTGTTTACTTTAGTGATTGTTAAATCTAGAAAATTCAATGAGTTGTCTTGCTCTAGTTCCTTTTTAAACTTAATTTTTGGATGCTTACCATTAATTTCAGCAATAACCACCAACCAACCATATAACCAACCACCATATTGAGAACCAGCATATTGTGGGCAACAATAATATATTATACTATTTTAGATACGTGGATGATTTGATTATTTGTTGGACGGGTAGTATGGGCCTGCTGGATGCATTTATTGCTGAAATTAATGGTAAGCATCCAAAAATTAAGTTTAAAAAGGAACTAGAGCAAGACAACTCATTGAATTTTCTAGATTTAACAATCACTAAAGTAAACAACAGGCATCAGTTCAAAATTTACCGTAAGCCTACACATACCGATACAGTTATCCCGGCTTCTTCCACGCATCCGTGGCAGCATAAGTTGGCTGCTTTTCATTGTTATGTGCATAGAATGTTGACTGTGCCTCTTTCTGATGAACACTATCAGATTGAATTAAATAATATTTATCACTTAGCAGTTTCGAATGGTTACGATAAGTCTGTTGTGGATGGTATCATCAGGAAAAAGCGGAATAGTATGGTCAACACTATGTTGTATGCGGCACGATCCTCTGAACCGATTAAGAAATATAAAGCGAGCATAACTTATGTTGGCAAGTTGTCTGATGCAATTTACAAAATTTTGAAGTCTAACGACATTCCTGTGGCCTTTAAGACAAATAATACTTTGCACTCGAAGCTTTGCAATGGCAAAGATAAGATCGAGAATGGGAAAAAGTCTGGAGTTTATAAGCTTACCTGTGACGATTGCAATAAAGTGTATGTGGGGCAAACGGGCCGTAGTTTCACTACTAGGTATAAAGAGCATGTTGCGTCATATAGACATAACCATCCAGAGAAGTCCAATTTTGCAAAGCACTTATTAGATACAGGTCACACTTTATCTGAGAATCATTCTTTTGATATTTTACATGTTTGCGAAAAGGGATTGCGTTTGGGTGTTCTGGAACAACTGGAAATAATTAGGTACAACAATAGGGGCATGATTCTTAACGAACAATTGAATGTTGCGTCATCGCCGTTATTACGAATTTTTCCATCTCACTCACACTTGCACGGTAGGGGGAGTGGTCAATGTATAAATATGGCCGACCATTCTAGACAGGTCATTCCGTTGCCGGGCGTCAGACCGTCAACAACTCCTGAGGATGCCTCGTAGAGAGGCGAAACACGTGTCGAGGTTTATTCTTTTGGTGGTGGTTTCTTATATTTATTTGCGTATTTATTTTTGCGGTGGGAGGGTGGGAATATTAATTGCATGTAAAAATACGCAAGTAAGTATAACGGGTTAGCACTGATTGACTAGCACGTTATCTTTTCGCGGATTAGCAAAGTAATATTTTGGTTTTAATTTCTTGAAAATATGTTCAGTAGTTTTTGAGTTTATCGCGAATAAACATACAAACACACAAACAGACAGACGCTGCGAGGGACTTTGTTTTGTAACTGGACTTTGTTTAGGTATATTAGCGACGACGTGTGTACTGCTGTTAATTATATGAAGACATGAGATATAGATGGTCAAGCAAATCTTGTCAGTAGAAAAAGGCGCGAAATTCAAATTTTCTATGAGACGATATCCCTTTGGTTGTCTATTGTTTGTCCGAACGTTATATAAAATAATACTCATATGCCCGAATTTTATTTGCCCGAATTTCATTAGCCCGAATTGTTTGTTTACCATAAAAATGATGTGACATACTCTTTGTTTACCCGATTATTAGATTCCAGAACGTACGAGTGCCATACGTGTTGTTGTCCATATTATTAATTGTAATAATATTATTTAATAGAATATTTCACCTCACCTAACCCACTTTTCCAGTAGTATTTCTTTTCTGTAAGGGTCGCAGTTCAAACCTAACCTAACCCATTTTTCTAGTAGCATTTGATTTCTGTAAGGGTCGCTATGGAACTTACTTTTCTGATAGCATTTCTTTTCTGTAAGGGTCGCAGTTCAAACCTAAGCTAACCCACTTTTCCAGTAGCATTTCTTTTCTGTAAGGGTCGCAGTTCAAACCTAACCTAACCAAATTAAAATCTAAAGCAAATTAAATTCTGGCAAGTGGGTGTATACGTATGTATATATTTTTCAATTTTGCCGCCTTTTTCTACTGACAAGATCTGCTTGACCAAGTATAAATTTACATTATTGTGTAGTTACACTTGAGCAAAGAATATAATACTCACTAGGAGCACTTGAGTTACACCAAGAAAAGTCTGCGGCGATTTTGATGGTCCACGCAGTGCAAGTGCATTTTAAACGTCAAACTCAAGGCCTGTTCACTTCCTAAGAAAGTTATGTCCCCAAATAATTGCGCATGTGTGCGCCTTAATCTTCTATGTGTGCGTTGGCCTCCGGGAAAAAGTTGCGAGTAATAAAAATAAAAACATTTTTCTACAGCAACATTGCTCCCAACTCTGATTTAAATTATCACGAATTTTATACAATATTAATCATAAAACGGGACTTAAAACGCTTAAAACTTAATTACATGCGATTAAGTTTTATAATGAATATTTGCTTCCAACTGTCTTTATCAATGTTCATAAAATATATGGAGGGTAGGTACGTCTACCCACCATAATAAAAAATATATTTGTCAATGACTCTGTTGAACTGCTGTGGTTAAAGTTCATAACGAAAATTTTATTTATTAACTCTTTAAATAATACATACAACGTGTACCGCTACGTACCACTTAAGACTGTAAGTCTGTACCTACATGGATTACAGCAATGCACATAGAAAATGTGCTAAATGCGGAGCAACGGCTGTTGAAGCAGCCAGAGTGAAATTTACAACTTTAGTGGGTTCAGAAGGAACCGAGTCATAACGCATCTGGAAAGCGTATTAATTAACCGTGAAGAAATGTATGAATACAAGTTGGAAATCTGTGTAAAATGCCGTATGTAAAGTGTAGTGTATCTGTGTGTAAAGTGTAAAAGGTAGGCATGCCTAATGTTATTTGTATAAAAGGTACTGAAAACTTTGTGAATGCGCTTTATTAATGTCTATTTTTTTATTAAGTTGCCAGTTGCCAGTTTTCAGTGTATATTTTTATATGTAAAACATTTTTTAATAAATAATATATATAATGTTATAAACATAAACATGCCTTTTATTTAAATCAATTGATAATACCACAAACAAGGGGTAATATTTGCATCTTGCATATATTTCGTGATATGAAGATAACAAATATGTTTATCAACAGAATAGGCCTGATGACAAATTTTGAAAACCCTTTTTATATCGTCGGTACGCTTGTATTAGTTCCGAAAAACACTATATTTCAGTTATACTCATAAGATTTAACATAGATAATTGCATTTTATTATAGCTAGTTTAAACTTCGCGCGAAAACGCCTCGCATGCCATTTGTGACGTCATCATTTAGTTGATGGTAGGGTGGTAGATATTGTTTACATACTTACAGTTACGAATTTCCCTTGAATCCGAATGATATTGTTAATTCAGCACCATATATTACGATTAGGGATGATAAATACATTACAAAAATTTATCACAATAACTCATTTTACACAAAAACTCTCACACGGTTGCAGTTTAAGATGAATTATTTAGGTACATGTAAATTTTGAGTGAAAATCACCGAACGCCACTTTTACTTTTTAATTTTTCATTTTTTCTAGTTACGACTGCCAACATGGCAATGATAGTTCCATTCAGCCAAATAATTAAAAAAGTTTGTTGTTGAAATATCGTATTATTTAGCATTTTATTTAAATAATAACAAATAAATATCTACTTTATATCGTGTAATAATATTTTTTGGATGTAATAAATGTTTAGTGGCGAAATAACATTTTTTTTGCACCTTTCGAACTCTTTGGTGCCCACGTATAGATTTCGGTCAATGAGGTTGTCTATGTTGCTCTAAGAAATATGTTATGGATTGATGACGTCACTGTTTGGAACGTTTCTGATTGGCGTTTCAGTAAAAATGGCCGATTGGAGAATTTTGCACTTTTATTTTATTGAATATATTAATAATCCTTCAGTTTATACTGAGATTGGGCCATTTTTTAGAATCATATTAACATATATGTTTCGTTGAAACCATTATTTCCATGATTCTTTGTTACTTGCAACAGGCCTATTACTACCTACCAATACCCGCCAGGCTAAACCGGTTGTCAACTTTAGTTCCATTGGTACACAATGACGGCGCCACTAGTATAAACGTATAAACGGTTGGGGACATTTTTTTGTATGGAGTTACCGTTCTTCTCCTAGTGAGTATTATATTCTTTGGTCAAACTTCTATGAAATCGCTGCAGACTTTTCTCGGTCTGACTCTAGCAACCTATTTCAACATTTACCCCCTTATTCATAAACGCGCTACAAACCTCAATACGGGTGCTCTGACTTTCATTTTACTACTTGAAACACTGATCGATCGAGCGAAAAGGGCGCGAAATTATATCTAGATTTTTCTCTGTCAGTGTCAAACCTGGACGTCTAGACTTCCCCACCTCAGGTTTTAGTTCCCCCAGTTCCCCCTCCGCTCAGTCTCTCCTCTATTTTGGTGCTGAATTCGGAGGGGTGCACACTGTTATTTTATTCTTCGTTGCCGCATGTGCATTCAGAGAAAGAAAGAAGTTTAATTTACGATATTTTGGTGCTATTGTAGTAAAGTTGTGATATTTTAATATCAAATCATGGACAATTTTGAAGATGTGGAGTTTGAAGACCGGCGAGAAGTTGAACTAACTTTATTAACTCCAGCCTCTTCACGGGCTGCGAGCCCGATTGACCAGGAATTAATAAATCAGGTAATAATCTTTCTGTTTAAAGAATTTCATTGATACTTTTTTATAAACTCTGTCTTAAAAGTTTGTATTGATCATATTTTTAACAAAGCATTATATCCATCATGAAGGCCATTATGACCATATGGCAACAGGTAGCCAAAAGCTGGTTGTAAATTACTTTATTCACATATTGTTAATTATTACTATATTAGGGATTTGATATCTTATCTTTAGCTCAAAAATATAAGAATAATCACATGATAGGACAATAGGTAGGTACTTACCTATATACCTATTATTATTATATACAAATCATTTATTGTTTGAAAGAGAGTGATAGAAATGATGTTTATGTTTGAAATAATGAAAAGTAATGATGATGAAATATCAACTCATAAGACATCAAATAAAGTTCTAATTCATGAGAATGAAAACTTGATTTTGCTTTAACGCATTCACTGCCAGGGGGCGTGGCCTAGGAACAAACTTGTATGACGGTGAACGCACATGTGCGTTGGGGGCAGTGAATGTGTTAAGAAAGAATTGTGCAAAATGGTATAATTGGATTGGACACGGTTTCTAATAAAATACATATTTTTATTGTGTGCCCTAATAGACAGTGATAGGTGATTTGGTTGACACTAGGGGTGAATGACCTCAATTACTGTTTAACTAGTCTATTTATTTTTATAATTATATTTATTATCTGTCTAAACTTCCAGTTTTAAACAGTTTAATCAGTGCATATGGTGGTGGCCGGGTTGATTTGAAGTCTATTTTTCAATCTGGAGCTTGTTCAAATTCTGGCTTGTTCCTATTAGTTTCATATTTACCGTATTTACCACTTCCACTTTACAAAACATTGCAATGAAACCTGCATACATCTGCAAAGAAATTCAAAGGTGTATGTGTAGGTACCTACTCCCCAACCTGCTTTATCCCAGCGTGGCCAGCATGAGAACTATATCTAGCCTATATAGGAGGCCTGTGCCAAGCAATATATACAGGCTGAATTACTATTATTAGTTTAATCAGTATTAGACAGTATTAGTGTCATATTTACCATTTCTACTTGACATCCTGCGCTGTGGCAACCAAAATGCTGGTCATTTTAGAGGCGCAACCTGCTTTGCTCCAGCACAGTCAATTTCTTTCCTTATTTTTATTTTTAAAATAAATATATAATATATACATCAGTAATATATTCAGTTTGGAAACAATAGAAATTAAGCTTACTTATATAAGATAAGATAAGAATAGCCTTTATTGACCAAAAAATAAAATTCATTACATATTACATTTAAATTAATAAAATTCACATTTCATTTATATTAGTCTTAACATTTCTCTTAAGTAATTTTAATAAATATATTTTAAGTCATTTTACTATAAGCTTACTTACTTGGGGTATATTATGAAAACCCAGCATAAATGCAAACTATTTTTCACCACACCTTACACACACATTTTTTGACTTTTAAATGATGATTTTGAATGATAAATATTTAACAACATTCATTTTGAATCGATTTTGTTTGATATTTTACAGTTAGTATTTTCCTTGTGTTGGTGTGGTGAAAAATTCTGTTTCAATCGGTGGCAAAATTTGTTTAACCCTCGTGCCTTGAAACCCTCGTAACGCTCAAGATTCCATTTTTTGAACCACTCGTTACGCTCGTGCTTCAATTTTGGAATATTTCGCCTACTCGGGTATCAATATTAGTACGAGAGGTTAAACAACAACTTTGCCCCCTTGTAAAATAAATAACTATTGTTTTCTCTCGGTTATCCAATGATTGATGTACAGTCCGCTGCAGAGTTAGCAAACAAATTTTTATGCAGGGGTCAGTTATCTCTGGAGCTGTCCTTATTGGCGCGTATCTTTACAGGGACTTTATGATTCAGATCAAAGGAATCACCAAACTGGGGGAGATTTAACCTTCATTGATGATTCTATTAGTTCGATAATACCAATACAAAGGCTTAATAATGACGTAAAAATAATTAGAAAAATTGACCAAGGCGCTTTCGGAACAGTGTTTCAAGTAAGTTTAGAGTTTTTCTTATTTTTACAGGATTTTATTTAACTTGCTAAGTTCATATGTAACTAATATGTCAGTTGCCTTCAAACTTTGGAAACTATTTATTGCAAAATTTCTACAGAAAAGTATAAATGCATCTTACTATTTGATCGCCTTGTTCGTGTATAATGATTAATGTGTTTTCTGTTTCTATTTTGAATTCTAGGTACACCATCAAATAGATAAGCAATTGCATGCTTGAAAATGTATTGAGTTAAGTACAGAAGACAAAGAAAATAGAATCAAAATAATGCAAGAGGCCAAAACGCTAGCAGAACTCAAACATGAAAACCTGCTTCGTTACGGTGACTCCTGGATCAATAAATATTACCCCTTGAAAGATGTATCATGTGATGATACTCGTAATGATAATACTAGGTGAGTACTCTGAACTACATAGGTATATAAAAAAATACATTTAAATAAAAGGGGGGAAAACTCATTTATTGTAAAATAAGTGTTATAAAATGAATACAAAACTAAAATTAAGTACAACTAAAAACTAAAGCTAAAAACTAAAAATATTTATCAAAACTTTGCGCCCTTGGTAAGGTGCCCATCACGCAGGCAGCGTTCCCGCGCTGGATTGCTATGGCCAATCTTTGCGCGAGAAAGCTGCCCGCGCGAGGGTCACCTGTGGCCTGCCTTAGGCGTTTGCTGAGCTCCTTGTGGAGCCCCCGAGCCCCCCTACCCCACGGACCTAGAGTCTCGACGCCGAAGGCTACAAATTCGTAGTGTGCGCCGAAACAACTATATTTATTAACCTTGGAACGTTCTCGGACGTCAGCCGCCGCCCCGGCCTGTTTACTGGTGGCTGAAATGTAGGACGCCGCCAGCGTGTCTGCGCAGGTGGCGTCCCACACCAGCGCGCGGCCCAACCGCCAGGGGATCAACGACATCCCGTCGGGGCGCTTGCCGTCATCCCTTGCGATCTGGGGCTCCAGAGCCGCAGGGACGTCGGCGCTGACGAGCGCTCTCCTCAGGATGTCGTTAAGCGCGGCATGACGGGATAGGCGGCCGGCGCCCGAGGAGCAGGCGAGTCCGTGGTGGCCAAGGCGATTAACAGGGGCCCCACAAGAGGCGCAGCTATGGTCTACACATACATCGGCCCCGACCCGGAGTCCGATGGCAATTCTTAGTGTGTTTGGCTCTATGAATGTGCCGGTGTGGGGTGATGGGTAGGCGTGTAGCCATTGCCCAGACTCTGGTCTGGACACAGCTAAGAGCCTTGCGCGGTCCCTTCCCGACGAACTGTCAACTAGGGATTTCATGACGGCGGTGCAGGCCAAGTTGTCCCAGGCCCTTTGCCTCTCGGGTCTAGGTGGCACATCTCGCAGTTTGGCTAGCCAGGCATTCCTGGCCTCATCCAAGCACGCGATCTCGCAGTTTGTTGTTTTAAGGATTTTACCTGCGAGATCAGACGTGCTATGGATTGAGGACAAGAATGCCGGCAGAGCAACACTCGATATTTTGCGTGTTCCTAAACCGCCAAACCTAATGGGCAAAGAAGCCTGGGTCCAAGCTGGTTCGTTAAAACGGACATTCAAAATCGATTCCAGTTGTGACTTTAGGAGACTATCGATAGGTTGGACTAAATTAGCGACTTTCCAGATAGGGCAGCAACGGAGCAAGTACGTAAATTTGGGAACCAACGAACAAAACTTTAAAATAAATAAGGCTGAATGGCTACTAATTTTGATTAAGCGGTCTGAATTAACACGAAATTTAGAAATAGATTTGGCCAAAACAGACGGAATAGCTTCATCGAAAATGGGGGAACCGAGAAGGTGGAGATTATCTTTGGATAAGATTTTAATGTTTGGGGCTAAACTTGAAAAACTTTGAAGTACCTGGGGTGCTAAAGAAGGTTCTAAGTTTTCGGAAATGTACAATTCACATTTGTCGAAGTTAAGTTTCAGGCCGATCTCGCTAAATTTCTGTATAACTAGGGATAAGTCTGCCAGGACCGATTGTGAGTCTCCGCCGATGGTGCCGTCGTCCAGGTACCAAACATTCAGTTTGGACGTGAGACTATGGATAGCTGAATTGATGGCCAGACTGAATATGGCGGGGCCCAGAGGATCGCCCTGCTGGCAACCCACGCCAGAGAGAATTTCGTTACCCTTGTGAACTAATTTGGACGGACTATGATAACATTGGAGTAAAAGGTTATAAATTTCAGGTACATGAATTTTGATTACACTAAGTAGGGTATCTCTGTTGACAGAGTTGAAGGCGTTTTTGACATCTATTTTTAAGAGAACCTCACATGAGTCTGTTTGGACAAATGTGCGTACGGCATGGACTGCGGCCTCACAGCCCCCGCGAGTGCCGAAACCAACCTGCACAGGCTCGAAGAGTTTTTGTAGTTTAGCTCGAGTATGTCGCACGCACACTTTGGCTGCTAACCGCCGGAATGTGGAACCAACAGCAATTGGGCGCACGCCACCGTCCTTCTTTGAAAGGGCTATGAGGTTGGCTCCATAAATAACGGCATTCACGTCTTGGCAGACATCCCCTAGAAGCATAAGATTTATCAGTCTGGTAATACTATCAGTTAGCAACTCGCCAGATATTCCAGTGCAGTGACTAGTGAGGTCTAGTAGATGTTGGGCGGATATACCATCTAAGCCTGAAGCCGACCCTTTTGTGAAGGATGCAAGAGCCGACATTACATCTTCCGGTGAGGCGTGCAGACAAGCTGAAGGATCTGAGGGAGTGTCGGCAAAGATAGGGGTGGAAGGGCCTACAGGGTGCTTAGCCTGCAATGCAGCCACTGATTCTGGGGTGTCTGGTGCGAGTGTGTCATTTGAGAAAAGGAGCCGCGCCGCTCCTTTTAGGTCGCCGTCATGAACTTTGTCTTCCACTTTTTTGCATAAATCATAATTATTGTTACTTCGATCCCGGGGTGGTCGAGTGGTTGGAGGCAGGTTAGGCGCAAGAATATTATTTTTAATTTTCTGAGTGAGGCTAATTTTGTCGTTATTGTCAGAAACATATAAAATTTTAAACGAAAAGGTTAAAAGGTCACGCCAGGAATCTAAGTTATTGTCTTTCAAACAGTTGTTTATTGTGGCGGTTAGTGCTTCAGCCACTGCGGGCCTAGCACCACGCGGTATGCGCTTTATTAAGGGCGTTGACAGTTTAAGTTTGCCGAGAAGAGTTTGGAGTGGGATTTCTGGCTGAGGTGGTGATGTAGATGAGCAGTGGGTGTTTTGTGGACTCAGAGCGGGTGGGGCGGGGTACACGCGAACATGGTGAATGCGAGACTGATGTATGTGTAGGCCTTTTGTTGTTGAGAAAGTCTTTTTACATACGCAGCATTCCATTGGTTAGTGTTGGGCTGCTGTTAGTTCACAGATGATTAAAAGCTACAAAAAAATACTTAAAATACTTACTCTAAAAACAATAACTAACGTTAACTTTAGATCATTTCTTAAATATAAAATAATAATAAATTAGTAATAGAAATCACTTCAAAAGTCAAAACATGACACAATAGTAGACGTTGTCAGGGGGGCGCAGCCCCGGTGCGCGTTTCAACCTTCTTTCTTGAGATTTCAGCACGGCGGACGCTGCGTTGTTTGCACATTCAACGAAGGTACAATTTAGTAGGTGGAAGGTAGATACCTAAAGTATCTTCTTAGGTATCTATAATGCGTTGCCAAGGATTCGTTTGGATTTTATTCCGATTGCGAAGAAAATATTTATAACTTCAGAGGCTCGAATAGGAGGAGCTTTCTTTATATTATATCGAGGTAGATATGGGGGCTTCAGCACAAATCGTTGCAAAACTGGTGATATTTCCCATGATTTAAATAATAAAATAAAATTTTCCTAAAAAATTGCGACTTGACAGTCCATGTCAGTAGATATAGATAGATATTGTCATCTAGTAAAAGAGAATTTGAAATAGAGGAATATTGTCAAAGTAAATTATGTAGTCAGTAGGTGTATTAGGCTTGTGCCTGCTCGGTCACTACAGAGAGCGCTCCGCTCTCGGTCAATCGGTCAAACGAACTAGTTCGGTCTTTTAGTTCCTTTAGTTCAGTTCGGTCTTTGAGAGCTGGGAATGTATGAATCGATTTTACAGTAGATTTTTCCTAAATCTTTGGCAACTGAATTACGATTCAAGTTGTACGATACTATATGACGATTAAACATCAAAAAGCTAGACATAATAAAATAATATAAAAAATTCAGAAAAAATATTTGATTTTTCTTCATACTTTTCAGGTTTAGGACTGTTTGTCACTCTTTTATCTCGTTCGCACTCGTGCCAGAGTCATTGTGAACCATTTCGTTCAGTCTATTTTCTGTTTCACTCATGTCAAGCGCTCACCAATCCCACTGAACTAAAGGACCTAAAGACCGATTAAGAGCGTACAAAAAGATTTAGTTCCTTTCGGTCCTAGATGGGATTTCATTCTTAACAGTTCTTAGTTCATGACCGACACAAGCCTAACATTTACTGTCATCTTTCGACACAAATGATTAAAACTTTTAGAACGCCATTTGACTTTCTAACGATGGCGCCCTACCTTTGGCGTACTCTCGAGTAGATGGCGATACTTTTTGACATTTAACAAATTTAACACATATCAGTGAAGGAATAAGGATCGAAAGTCAAATGGCGTTATAATTTTTTTAATAATTTGTGTCGAAAGATGGCAGTAAATGTACTGACTACATAATTTACTTTGACAATATTCCTCTAGTCTAAATTCTCGTTGATTCAGACAAAGTTCTGCATACTGTGCTAGTAATATATAATATACATTTTTAAAAACTTAAAACTATGTTAGCACCGAAACGTAAGTGTTGAGAGACTGCCACGACGGTCAGGAGACTGGCGGCTGGCGACTGTCGCGCACTCTGTGTAGCGTCAGCTGTCGCGCACTCTGCGTAGCGTCACGGCGCGGCGCAGCATGGAATTGGTCCACATGCGCGAAATACATATAGGCGCTCACTTATCTCTGGCGGTTGATAAAGAAGTGTAGCCGAGTGGGACTAAAACTTATTTATATATTTATTACAAATCAGCCTCATGCAGCCAAACCTTCAATGACCATAATGAATTCCTAACTACCTCAGTTAAACTTAAACTCCATTTTCATGTTTTTTTGCTAATTATATATATGATAATTTTTAATCTCTATTTATTTTAGTTCGAGGCCATCACTGCTGTGCATATTAACAGAATTATGTGACACTAACCTTACTCAACTTATTGATGGCGATTTGCACCTACAGCCTTCTAGAGCAAGGGGTATTTTTTGGAAGATAGCGGAAGGTATGACATGAGGACATGACTGGTACTGGTACTGGTATTCCAAAGTTAGTTTATAAAATATAAAATAAATTAAATATTTGGGGACTATCTTACACAGATCGACCAAGCCCCAAACTAAGCAAAGCTAAATTATGCGACGATATACATACTTATATAGACAAATACATAGATAACATCCATAACTCAGGTCAGGAACAAATATTTGTAATAAAATTAAACACACAAATAAATGCCCTTACCGAGATTCGAACCCGGGACCTCCTGCTTCGTAGGCAGGGTCACTACCGACTAGGCTAGAAGGCCGTTGATTATGTTGGCATATTGTTTTTATCCATTTCATTTTATAGCTAAACACATATAAAATCATCATTCTCTTGCCTTGTCTCATTCACTTGGGGTCGGCGCAGCATGTCTTTCTCTTCCATACCTCTCTGTCTCCCGTCATCTCATCATTCACTTGCGTTTGTTTCATATCATCTCTCACACAGTTTTCCTTTCCTCGTACCTACTTCCCTCCACATACATTCGTAATACCTAGGCGATTACTTTCAGGCTTCCTCTTATATACTCATTCCTTATCCTATCCATTCTCGTCACGCCACACATCCATCTTAACATTCTCATCTCCGCTACATGCAATCTCTTTTCATTAGGGAATGCAATAACCGGCCAAACTTCATAACCGGTTTCGGTTACGGTTATGCCCGAAAAATAACCGAATATCGGTTATAATCGGTTACGGTTATTTTCTACGAAAAATTATAAATTTACAATGAAGTAATTAAAAAATACAAAAATCTTTGTTTTAGTACCTAGTATTAGGGAATGTGAGAAAAGTCTTCGTTTTTTAATAAAACACACCAAATACAGTAGAAGTAAAATATGACCGTGGACGTGATACAATATTCAATAAAAATATTTCATAACTAAGGGATGTAAATTTGGTATATTTTTGTTATTAAAGTCCACGAACGACAAAAATTAGTCACAGGCGTTACAGCCAAAAATGGCAGGATTTTGTAGTCATTAGATGATAAAAACATACAATTTAAGTCATAAATAAATAACCGAAAATAATCGTTACCGGTTATTCGAGTTTCCAATATTCGGTTATGAAATTTTGTCAAAATATTCGGTTATAACCGAATATTTCGGTTACGGTTATAACCGATTTGCATTCCCTACTTTTCATCCGTCATCTTTAGGGCCCAACACTCTGATCCATACATGACGACAGGTCTTATGATTGATTTATAAATTTTACCCTTCAACCGAAGAGGCATTCGGGCGTCGCAAATGGTTCCCGTGACCTGTCGCCATTTCATTTATCCTGTGCTATTATCCGGTTTTTCACGTCACGGTCAATATCGCCATCGCACTGTACGAGATAATCAAAATTTAGTTTGTGTGTGTTTTTATTTTTGGTAAAAACTACGAATAACAAAGTGTTAGGAAATTGCTTATTTCTTTTGATCTGTACAATTTCAATATACCTACATTAGAAATTATGCGGTTAAGTTTAATTTGTAGGTACTTACTAATTTTATGTACAGTGAAGTGTAAAAATATGGGTACACAAATCATCTCAAAAATATGTCCCATAGCTCTTAAGTCAGCGAATTAAGAACTATGGGACATATTTTTGAGTAAGTTGTCTACACCCATATTTTTACAGTTGACTACCATCTAATTGATGCATTAAATATGTTAACATTGCAATTTAACCAATCAATTATAATTTTCCAGGCCTGGCTTATTTGCATGCCAGAGGCTTCATACACGGAGATCTAAGGTCGGACAATATTCTTATCAAGAAAAAGGATTTAAACAAAAGTACGTAACATACGCATATTACCTTCAAACTGTTAGTGACAAATAGTTTTTAATCTGTTTAGACGACAACGGTTTCACTCACTTGAATTTTTAGTCGCTATTGGCGTCATGTTTCGGGCCCTTCGGGGGTCCTTCCTCACGAAGTGCAGCCGCCACGAGCACTGGAGCCTGAGGAAGGACCCCCGAAGGGCCCGAAACATGTCAAAATAGTTTTTAGTAGCAAAATGTAGCTAAGTAAATTAACTGTTTATATTATTTTATTTATATTACAGAAGGTGATTGCGGAGTCTGTTTTCAAGGGTGCTACAGCTCTTTCCAGTTGCCCTGTAGACACATTTGTTGTTCCCATTGTGTTAAGGTATGTTTGCACTACTTAGCACTTTCAACTTTATTAATTTAAAAAACCCTTGGTACGACTACTCTCGCTCGCAGCGGGTATGCAAAATTAATATTTAATTTATTGACAGTAAGTTTAATTTCCAACAGCTCATAATGATTGATGTCAGCTAAAGGGTTAACTTATTTATTATGGACATAGTCATATTGTTTAATTTTGCTTCTAGGTGATTTCAATTGAAACTAAGGAGTGTGTCATATGCCAAGTCAAGATCCCGTTTGGTTATTTTGATAATCCAGTAGCAAGTCTTGAGAAAGAAAACGATGTGTACCAATGGAAATTTGCAGGAAAAAAGGGTACGTATACACAATATACACATAGTATTTCAGTTTTGATATCGGGTGTTTATAAGAATGGAACAAATGAATTTATTTAAAACACACAGATACATTGTATAGTAATAATTGCAAAAAAAGTAGTGAAATAATGAATGTGATTTGAGTAAAAGATTTTTAAGCTAAATCGCTTGAAAAAACTTTTTTTCAATCGATCAGTTGGTATCAGTACTATTCAGTATTTTTATATGACATCTTATTGTGTTCATGAGCTCAACCCAAGAATCGAGACTTATACAAAACTTGAGGATAACATAAAATATATAAACGTCGTGGCCAGATCTTAGAATTGATCATTTAATGACATGGCAATCATTTCATGAAATTATTGGTAGGCTACATTATGAACTGACCAAACCATATCATAAAATTATCAAAATCTTTCAAAATGTAAGGTGGTGGTACTAGTGCTCGACATGCTAATGCCCAATAGATGACACCCTGCTGTCACCTCTATTGACAATGACTTAAGTTTCAAGATGTCATCTACTGGGACCGCGTCGAGCACCAGTACCACCACCTTATGTTCCGGGCACTGGAGACTTGGTCACTCATTTGAATTTGACATCCTTCCTTTTAGCCTATTTATTGTCTTATTTTGTTAAATAATTATTCCCCAGGATGGTATCCATACGATTACCAACATAACGTCGCTTTAGAAAACGCATTTAACGCTGGATGTCTAGAATGCAGCGTAAGAATTCAACACACCATGTACCGAATAAATTTTCCATACATGGTACAAATGCAGGAGACTGATAGAACTAAGACTCGTAAAATTAGGAGGGAACCACCTTCATTGATAGTCAAAGGTATCTATTTTGTATTTATTTATTACTAGCGATCCGCCCCGGCTTCGCACGGGTTAACAAATGATACACCTAAACCTTCCTCAAGAACCACTCTATGGATAGGTGAAAACCGCATGAAAATCCGTTCAGTAGTTTTTGAGTTTATCGTGAACAAACATACAAAACAAACACAAACAGACAGACGCGGCGGGGGACATTGTTTTATAAGGTGTAGTGATGTCATGCTTTCATCATAGAGTTCATAAAAGTAAAGGTAAAAAAGCTTTTCATTATGACGTAACAGGTTTGAATCGCTCATAATTACGATGAAAATGATGACAGTTTTACTTAATTATTAACGCTTGGAGACCTCGCACATCTCTAATCGCTCAAAAGTACCATGAACACAATTTTATTAAATTATTGACGCTTGGAGACCTTGTGCATCTCTAAATTTTCTGTTTATTATTTTGATGATTAAGAGAATCTTATTGTCGTAAAGACGGAAGCCTAAATTCATTTTATAAACGATTATTTACAGATGATGATACAGATGACGTCAAGATCGGAGATTTTGGACTTACTAAGTTGACATCGGAAATGTTTACGGGTAAATATTGTCGAGTCTGTTTATTACAAAATATATCCTTTCGTATCGTTTGTTTTCTTTTCAAACAATGAAGTAGGTACTGCCCATAGGAAATAGTATAGTATGAAAAACTCATTTGTTCTTGCAAAGGAAAGGTACTTTACGGTTTAAAAACAAACAGACTATAATAGTCTGGAGGTAGATACTTCTTCCACTACGCCGATTCGGTGCCTGTGTAAGATTTTCATATTTCATCAGATTATGTTAACATTTTCAGTTTCAATTTTCATTACTATTAACATAAAACCAATTTTAATTTTTATGTAAATAATGAGGTTTATACAAAGATATCATTCATGAAAGATTTTTTTTAAGCTATGTTTTCTCATATTGTCTTAAATAACTTCAAAATTATTTATTATGTTAGTAAAAATGTTTTTGATTTCGCTTTTACTTTGGTTTTAGGTTATACTCAAAAGGATGACATCTACCGTCTCGGCGTGATTTTGCTGGATATGTTCATGTATTCTATACTTGACAAGAATCTATGCAGTGGATGGAATATGCGGCTAAAGACGGATACTGTTCTACGGAACAAGGACCCGAAAAACATGGGCTTAATATATTTATTAAGGTACGTAATCAATGCGCAAAAAACATTTTCTAGAAAATGTTCTACCTTGGGATGTATGCATAACAAATGACATACATACTTCCTTAGTTAACTGAAATCAAATCATATCCAAACTTGATCACAAATCAATAAACCTGACAGCAGTTAAAAAAAAAAGAACTTTTCAGGCGTGTTAATGTAAAAATAACATTGAGAAATTTAATGGTGGAGCTACGTAAATAAGAGAAATTTTAAGTCGTAAATCTGATTAAATACACGCCTGGAGTTGTTAGTTTACCTTTTCCAAATCTGGATAGGAGATAACCTCTGGAGCCTCAGAGGTCAAAAATTGACCGTGAGGTTTTAAATTTAGAATTGAATTTAACAGCGTTTAATCCTGATTTTAATTTATTAATTATAATTTATATATATTTCAGCCTTCTTCTGAAAGACGATCCTAACGACCGTCCCACCTGCGCCGAACTCCTGGGTCCAGTTAAAAGGGCGTTTGAGCAGAAGCTAAGATTGAGGAAACGTCAAGCCGAACAATTACAGGATGACAATACGAAACGAATGCGTGAAACCCAACTTCGATAAGTTTCATAACATTGTTTTTAGTATTTCCATATTATCATCATTTTATAATTAGGACTAAATTCTTCCCCATACGTTTTGATAGATTGTTAGTATATTTAATTATTGAAACCTATTTCATCGAGTGAAAATGACAACACTATTTTTAGTATCGTTGCAGACTTTCAGAAAAGGAGTCTAACTGTATTTATTCTGAACAGTGTGTTCATTGTTTTTCTTGTATCACTTCTTCTGTCAATTCTGACATGCTCTACATTTCGTTATTGACTTAGGTCAGTTGCACTTGCATTAGGTAAATACTTCCGACCAACTTTGGTTCCGATTGAGCCCAAAGGCCATACCCTCCACGTTGTTTTCTCCATTGCCACATATTCCTTCGATGTTGATCACCGGTAATAACCATCTGAAGACCGAAGATTTGAGACAACCCCACCAGACAAGACCTTTTCTCTACATGTAACTGAGAATGTGATTTAATCAGGCCTAGCCCCTCAACTTCTACGAACTGTTACTTCGCTTGGGTCGGCCTAATCAACACTCACCGCCCTTATTCTGATCACCCGCTCAAAATGATGAAAGCGACTGGAAGGAATTTTAAATATTAATATGAGGCGGACATTACGAAAAGAATTAAGATATACAAAATACACTCTTGGATCTCCTTGTGTTGCAATTGTGTCATGCTCAGCGGTAACGAAGAAGGAAATGTATACAGTTCTAGACACGCGTGTATAGCTCACTTACGAGTTTTGTCAACTTATACAGCGGCAATCAAGAAGAAATCGTATGCATCTGATTAATATTACACCAAATCAAAACAGAAAGGACGGCGACACAAACCACCATAGACCAATGTTCCCGTAACGCTAAAGACCGCTGTATCAAGTGGAGACGCATTGTGAGGGCTGCATTGTCCACAATATATACGTCTCGTCATACAACCACGACCATTCTGCCAAGAGCGAACGACTGAGGAGGAGGAAAACGGAAAATGTCAGAATACTTGATTTATGTGAATAATATTTAAAAAAAATACGAAAGAAGACTGATACAATACAATCGCAATAGCCCATCATTAAGACCAGTTGCAAAATATGATCATTTATTGAAAGAGAAATTCCATAACATGCAAGCGTTCAGTAAATCAAATTTGGCCTTGCTTACACTCATATCTACCTGATTTGGAGTGGCATAACTACGGCTGATGTACGAGACCAGATGAAGAGCTTTTATGTAATAAAACAGAAAATGTATGCCACAATACATCTAATATCTATTTATCTCGTGACAACACGATGCAGAAGGCAATACGACTAAAGGACCCAACTAAGGTACTAGTCCATAGATTTTTTGTATTTTACTCATTCCAAGGCAGACGCAGAAATTGCCAGCTTTGGCATTGTTGGAGGCATTGGTATGAAACTAGTGCAGCAGCACTAAAAGGTATTTTTGAATACTGATCGGATGCGGAGTGATCAGATACATGAGTAACTGTGTGAGATATTACAAAAACTGGAGAAGTTGGAAAGGATGTAATTCTAATTTATCATTTTATCAAAAGCGTCGTATCTCACACACTAAACTCGAATGCAAGGGCGGAGATGAGACTTTGAAACCTACAGTTAGTAGCAGAGAAAAGTAAACTCACCTGCATAGAAGCTTCTATACAGGGGCGCATATATTTCTTTTGCTAACTGTATGACGATAAGAACGAGATTTATTAAGAAGATAAACTGAATTATTGTCCAGATTTGAGGTTTGAATGTCGATCGGACTTAGGTACTCTGAAAGTCTGCGTTTTGTTTCATGGTTCTGTTGCTACAGGCTGCCTATTTTTTTCAGCGTTTTGAATTCTGTATTATACGGACATCGGTTCAGTCTAGTCTTTATATTTGCGGCTTTAACGACTGCCTCTGTCAAGTTGCAAGTGACGCAAGATAGCCTCCTTCGTCTTTTTCTCAATGTACCAAAAGTAGTTTATCTCACCCTACGGTCTTATGATAAGATGTGATAGTGGTACTGACGTGACTTTCATGTAAATGTCACTAATTGTTAGAAGATTTTTTACACCTCCGAAATGGAGTTATATTAGATGATCTTTACAATCATCATCACAATCAAAAATTTCTAGTCATAGTAGTAATTTATAGTTGTTTTACGCCTCCAAAAATGAAACTATGGCGAAAAGCTTTGTTACGCTTGGAGACCCTATACATCTCCAACAAGTATATTAGTATTTATTATTTGTTACAATTGCTGTAAATATTTGTTAAAGTTGGGTTAGCTCGTGGCAGAAAGCGGTGACAATTTAGATACGAATGGAACAAAAAAAGAAAGCCCTAAATAGATACTTGGCTGCGCTCTTTAGAGAAAATAAGACTGATACTTTTTCATTAACTAGGTACTTTATGTCTTAAGTCAAACTAGATTATTGACTTATTTTTCAGCTTTTAATATAAAGACAAGAACGCTCTTTTCCATCAGATCACTTTAAATCATCATCATCATCAATTGTCTGGTGACTAGCTGACTGAAAAATATGTTTATGCAAAATTACAGCTTAATCAAATACCGGGAAATAGGTTGAACAACTTGACTTGTGTCTGGTCTTTTATGATTTAAATACAGATAGAGATGAGGCTATTATTGGGGAAGACATTGAAATAGTCAGAATAATGTAGATATTTTATTTAATGATTTTGTTTTCTTTTTTGTTTCAGACACTGCGGATGAAGCTACTAATATCGTGTTAAGGCCATCGACGTCATCTACCCCAGGAAGCTTCTGCGGCTAAGTGGATCCTGACGCGAGCTGCTGCGAGCTGCGACTGCATTGGCTTGGCGGGATAAAGTGGTATTTTATTTTTATTAAAGCGTTGTATTGACGCTATCGTTCTTCTTGTTTTAGTGCTTGATTATGTGCGTTTTTATTTTTCTTATTTCCATGACCAATTTGGAAAACTGATTTGCCCCAAATTGATAAAAAATCCTGCAAAGAGTACAAGCAGATACAAATGGTGTTTTTGGTATCTACTCTTACCCCACAGAATAGCAGCTTATACCTTTGGGCGTAATTAACCCCATGGTTGGAATCGATGCATTATATTATACGATTGTTTTTTTTTTATTATATTTCTATACCTCACGCGGTGAATGATGGTCCCTATGACAGTTCATTTTATAAGGAGTAGCTGTCACGTGAAATGTTTGTAGACATATTTAAGTATTAAAAGTATGGTAAAACTATACCAAAAGAGACTAGAAAGAACTGTCATTCGACGCGAGAGGTATAATAAAATCGGAAAACATTGAAACTACATGACATAGTATGCGCTTGCGCCTTAGACCTTAGTGGTCAACGGTAAAAAGTCTCCTATGAAAAAATATTTTTTTGACAATAATTTATTTGTTCTAGGCAGGGGAAACGAGAAATTTTGCTGGTGTCTTAACATTCCTTACCCTGCTGTCAGGAATATCGTGATTAATATGAAGAAATTTCTGGATCGAAATCAAAATTTATTCCCAATTGCCCTTTCCCAAGTCATTCAATCATAATATGCTGCCCTCATATCTCATAAATCATAGAACGGAAACTGGAAGGAAGAAAGGGAAGCCAAGAAGGGCATACATGGAACAAGTGAAGATAAGTAAACGTCGTGTTATCAGCTGTCAAGGAAAAGGCTAAAGTAATAAATACACGCAGACTGCTTGGTTTGATTAACCCCATCATTAATGAGGATACCAATCTAATAATTCCCTGTGATCTTGACCAGATGTTGCTCCGTCATATTTAGAAAGTCCACAAAAAACCTCAATGCCTAGTTACCATTGGTCCTTCGAACAACTTAACCCACTGCAACTAAAGTACCTCAACTGTTGAGGTCATAATATCATGTTTCCCTCTTGCTTGGTCCTAGCAAGTGTTCAACAAGTCTCTGCCCCAATATTACAGGCTTCTATGTTTCTTTTTTATCGAACTGAAATTTGAACATTGCTATAGTGACATTAAGTCGAATTTCGACTATCTTGAAAATGTAACATAGAACCCTGTAATATTGAGCCAGCGAAGTGCCTTCACGGGATTCAGAAATTCTCCAACTTGTTACAAAGACTAATCGACTGATAACAATAGTAAAGTTTGATTCCATGTTTGTTTAGTAACTATAGGATGATGGTAGGTAGGTACATTCTGTATAAATTGTTTTTTGTAGTTAGTCTAATTCTTATTTCCCAAAACAATTTCTTTTCTTTTAACAATTCCTGTTCTTTTAACATGTGTTGCAAGAGTCACTGTGAGTGTTGTGTGTGAGTGTGTGTGTGTGTGTGTGTGAGTCATGTGTTGTAAGTACGTACGTTGTTAATTTTAAATTCGATATATAGGTAGTAATGTGTAATGTTTACATTCTGTATAAATTGTTTTTTGTAGTTAGTCTAATTCTTATTTCCCAAAACAATTTCTTTTCTTTTAACAATTCCTGTTCTTTTAACATGTGTTGCAAGAATCACTGTGAGTGTTGTGTGTGAGTGTGTGTGTGTGTGTGAGTCATGTGTTGTAAGTACGTACGTTGTTAATTTTAAATTCGATATATAGGTAGTAATGTGTAATGTTTACATTCTGTATACATTTTTTTTTGTAGTTAGTCTAATTCTTATTTCCCAAAACAATTTCTTTTCTTTAAACCATTCCTGTTCTTTTAACATGTGTTGCAAGAGTCACTGTGAGTGTTGTGTGTGAGTGTGTGTGTGTGTGAGTCATGTGTTGTAAGTACGTACGTTGTTAATTTTAAATTCGATATATAGGTAGTAATGTGTAATGACTATTCGATTTGATCTATCGTTAATTTTATTGTGCTTAGTACTTACTTTATGAATCGTATTTTTAATTTAGCTAATGTATTAACCCATATTAATTACTTTCATTTCAAGCTGGTTAATCTACTTTAGCTAGTGAGTTAAATACGTTTTGGGCAAAAACTTCATTTTTGGTACAAGCTTTTATCGCTGACTGTACTTTTCTTACGACAGACAACTAATAATAAAATAAAAATAAAAATCGTTTATTGCAGACCATCAAAGTCCATAGGAGTGTTAGTAACATTCATCTAAATTGCCTAAAGGTTAGTGTACACAAAGAAAAGAAAATAATAATACTCATCGAGATAATTCTAAAAACCCCTAACACAATTAGGTTGCGTTGTTTCATCACAGAGTTCCTATGGCCACCTCCTGTCTCTATCGTCAGATCAGTTCGACAGTACCATATTATTGTATTGTCATCAGAACTACATACAGCTGCCAATTTTCATGACGCTACGATCCTTGGAAGATGGTAAATTAGTTACCTTAGATTCCATTACATAGTTAGTTACATACAGTTCGACCTAAAGCTTGTTAAAATATGATTTATTTTGCAGTTTCTCAGCGCTTTTCCTCTAGAAAAGCGCTGGTAGACTCAGACATGTAAAATTGGTTTGTATTAGTTTTAAGTTGAAATGTTATAAAAGATGACCTTCTGCAGAGTTTCTTGCGGCGTTTCTTCTCTTAGCAATGGGTCCTTTCCGAAGCGCTGGTAGATTTAAAACGACATGTAAAATTATGAATAAATAAAGAATGAAACTAACGTCGTGGAAATTTATTATCCGTATCCTTGATATTTGACATTTCAGGATTACCTACAAACGTAATAAAAATTAACATTTAAACACTAAAAAGTTAAAAACATAGTAATTATCTAATTATTATACATTTAAAGAAAACCCTACGCAATGAAACGGATGGAAATCTTTACAAAACCTTGAAATAAATTCAACACTCAACACTGGGACCCTAGAAATATTATCTTATTTGTTTCAATGACTGGTTCCAGAAAGCCATTAGCTGCATCGATGCTAATGACCCTATCCTTGGAAAGAATGGGTAAAGCGGTAGATGGGATTACATATCTTTGTTATAACCATAACGAATGTTTGATATGATATGATGTCTTCGTATAGATACGTACCTACGTCGCAGACACAGACAGAAAGGAAGGGCTTTACTCCTCTGCCCTACCGACCTTCTGTAGGTAAGTAAAGTACCTATGTGTAGGTACAAACGCAAGAGTCAAAAACGACGTCTTCTCTACATTCAACATTGACCTTAAAAAATTGTCCTCATCTATATCTTCCATTGTCATCTTCCTAGCGTTGCCCCGTCATTTTGTAACGGCTCTTTTGGGGAGCCGCTAAGTAACCTAATCCAAAGAATTAGCACAGGCAATATTGCATAAATGCGACTTACCATGCACTGGCCCCCTTATTGGGATTTAGTTTTGTCCGGTTTCTCACGATTTTTTCCTTCACCGCATAAAGGCTGGTACGATTCCTCGAATCTACGAAACTCGGTTTAAGATCCGATTTGCGAACGTAAGTATTATACTTACTGGGAATTAAAAAGAAACAAATTCATTGAAAATTCGTGACCGCTTGGCCGCCTCTATCTCCCAATTCATCTAAAATCTATGACATATAAATTGCATAATTATCCAAAGGCGCCGGCTTGGAGACTCCGTTAGATCTCGTAAAGTGTAAAGTCTAGATCGTATCTGGTCTGTCAGGCAATTACGACCGATTAATCTTTGTTAAATTGCATGACAACATGTGTTTTATTATGACAGGGAATTCTACTTTCAAAGGGATACAGTGTTTATAGAAACATACGAAGATTAAGCAGATTAACCCAGCACATGTCAGGTGTGCGTTCAAATCAAAGTAACACCAGGTAACTTATTACCATTCACTAAACTAAACTAAAACAAATCAGCTAAACTGAAAACAAAAGAAAGTAGCGAAAGAACCCCTCAGTGCCAAAGTCTGACTTACACTTGAACGGCTCATTAAAAACCTAAGCCATTATTAATAAATGTAGGTGCCGACAAACTGCCCACCATTTCAAAACTGTTGGAGCGCGTCAAAACCTTTAAATCATGCATTAATTACCGTCTCATTAGCGAACTGTTACTCTTACCTTCTGTTAGGTTGTGTTCACATTGAACGCGGAACCTTCACGCCACTCCGGGTCCAGTGTGGACATTTTTTATGAAATAAGAGGGAAACGAGTAGATGAATCGCCTAGTGGTAGAGTTAGACCAAGAAAAGTCTGCAGCGATTTTGATAGCCCACGCAGTGCAAGTGTTATTTATAAGTCATAATTTCATAGAAGTTTGACGTTTATAATAACACTTGCACTGCGTGGGCTATCATAATCACTGCAAACTTTTCTTGGTCTAACTCTAAGCAATTACCGTCGCACGTACCTGTACACTAGCGTCGACGTCTAGTCAACGTCAACTCTATGGCTCCTGCTCGTCGCAACGTGGGCGCAACTGCGCAGTGACGCCATACATAGCGCTGACTAGACGCTGACGCTCAAAAGACGCATGCGTGGGGAGGCCTTTAATCAAGTTTTGAAAGGTTGTAAAGAAATGTGAAACATTTTGGCTCTCCCATAGAAAACATTACCATCGATTAGCTAAAATGTAGCTATACTGACATTTTCTCAAATACCAAAACTTTTCTTTTTTTTATTTCCTGTAAGATAATCCTGAATCCAACTCTTTAGAAACTTTCCTAAGCAGGCGTGGCTCACTCCGCGATTTCGTCGCGTCGCTACATGTACATGCGGCCACACCAGTTTTGGTGTCTAGCAGTAGTAGTTGCCGCGCACCGCTACGGAACGGACGCCTGCTCGCGCTTGCGCTTGTATCTCTCGTAATAGACGCGTTTTGAGAGTGAACCTTCTGTACGTATAGTTAAGAGTTAGACCAAGAAAAGTCTGCAGCGGATTTGATAGCCCACGCAGTGCACGTGTTATTTTAAACGTCAAACTTTTATGAAATTATGACGTATAAATAACAGTGTCACTGCGTGGGCTATCAAATCCGCTGCAGACTTTTCTTAGTCCGACTCTAGTAGGTAACTATTATCCATCTGTCTCGCTCACACAGTGGAGCGGCATAAGGCTTTCAGTCTGATAACTGCGTAACTATAACTGCAATTTAATGACCATTAGAAACAGAAGCTTCTATACATCAATATTATAATGATTTATGTTACAAATTCCTTACAATAAAAATGTAATTTCCGTTGTAAAAAAACTATTAAGCGGGAGTCGTTCCTATTAAAAAAGTTTAGGAGAGTTGTATAATTTATGGTACCAATAAATTTCGACAATTTAAGCAAAATGTAAAGTTAGGTTTAGACGAAGCCAGTGCTGGCTTCAAAAGACCAGCGCTCTATTCCCGCCAGTGCTAGCAACCAGCTGTTTATACAAGGCCAATAACACGCACTGGCTTGGTCTAAACCTAGCTTAAGGCTTAATACACTTACACAAAAAAAAACAGTAGGTATAGTTGGTCAAGCAAAACCTGTCAGTAGAAAAAGGCGGCAAATTTAAAAAATGTAGGCGCGAAGGGTTAGTGTCCCATAGAAAATTAGAATTTCGCGCCTTTTTCTACTGACAAGATTTGCTTGACCAACTATATATATTGAATTAGGTACTTATTAAGGCCCCAGTACACAATGGGCCATCGCCGGCCACTCCAAGGGACGGATTTATGCGTTAGAGGGAGCAAGTGGTATTGCTATCTTATTCTACCGCATGGCTGCGTCCCTTGGAGTGGCCGGCGATGGCCCATTGTGTACTGGGGCCTTAACTTATATACTTTTTTGTAGGCACGTTGAGGTTACTTCGGAAGCGGGGTAATTTTGAAAATGGCAAATAATTATAAAACCAGAACCACTTCATACTTTAGCGACACTTAGAGTAGGTAGGTACCTACCTATTAGATATGGTCAAGCAAATCTTGTCAGTAGAAAAAAGCGCGAATTTCAAATTTCTTATGAGACGATATACGATATCCCTTCGCGGCGAAGTTCGCGCCTACATTTTTTAAATTTGCCGCCTTTTTCTACTGACAAGATCTGCTTGACCAACATTAAAATTGCACACCCATACAGGATGTCCTGTTGTGACACATTATTTATTATAATTTCCCCACGGACCCCTAAACTTCCATACGTAGCCCAAAACAAATGGGCGCCATTAGAGCAGCTTCGTCTGCGCCGACGCAATTACCCGGTGATTTATCTACATCAAGAGGCAGTAACCCATCGATAATTAATACCCAACCTTTTTGACGGTGGCTTTTGGCCTTGCAGCCCTCTACTCCACCTCTACTGTGAAGAGGTCTAAAGGATGACTCACGCTAGATCGGGCCGTGCCCGGGTCGAGGCGTCCGACATGTCATTTATTTTGTTTTAGTTTTTAGGGTTCCGTACCCAAAGGCTAAAAACGGGACCCTATTACTAAGACTCTGCTGTCCGTCTGTCTGTCATCAGGCTGTATCTCATGAACCGTGACAGCTAGACAGTTGAATTTTTCACAGATGATGTATTTCTGTTGCCGCTATAACAACAAATACTAAAAACAAAACAAATAAATATTAAGTGGGGCTCCTATACAACATACTTACAACAAACATGATTTTTTTGCCGTTTTTTGCGTAATGACACGGAACCCTTCGTGCGCGAGTCCGACTAGCACTTGGCCGGTTTTTTATTTTGTTGAGACTCGAGACGGCTGATTGGTGATCGCGTGGTACTTTTCATAGAAAACGAAGCGCCGGAATCTCCGGCGCGGCCCCGGCCTGGTCTAGCGTGAGTCATCCTTAATTTGGGCTTATTAGTTAGCTGGCTTGAGTTTAAAAAAATACACAGGTAAATAATCAATATTCGGTAAATTCGGTTAACAATTTAAATGCACTGTATCGCGTAAAATTATTTAAAATTACAAGAACCAGACATAAATATTGCCTTACTCATTCGCGTATAAAGGAATAATAAAAAATAATAATGGAATATAAAAAAAAATCTTATTATTCCAGGTATTGAAATGTGAAGTAGAAGATTTTTTTGGCAAAACCGTTGGCATGTGTAAGGTTTCTCAAAAACCCAAAGGATATTTAAACAATATATCTCTTCTGGTAACTGGATAAAGTTTGTTCCATAAACTTTTTACTTTAACTTTGTTTGTTTCTTTACATTTTTCGACTAGCTCATTACATTCAAACAATTTCATGTTGCTACACCCAATGCTTTGGGCATAAAGAAGCTCAATTTGTCAGCCCAATGATCAAATAAAAAGCAAAAATGCGCTTTAAAGTACTTACGAAATCGTCTATGGCGCGATACTTTTAAATGGCTGCTATTTAACTGATCACCAGATTTAGTAAAATTTAATACCAAAAAAATCTATTTTACCACCCTAAAATCATGAATGATCACCAAAATTATAACACCATTTTAATGTGAAATGATTACCAATTTTATTACATTTTACTATCCTTTTAAAGGAAATGACACCAAACTAATCATTATTAACCCAAAAATAGTCAATGATTACCAAATTTCAAACCCCATTTTAATGTGAAATGATAACCAAATGTTTACATCTTGCTATCCTATTAAAGAAAATGACACCAAAATAATCATTGTAAACCCAAAAATAGTAAATGACCACCAAAATTAGAACTCCATTTTAATGTAAAATGATAACCAAATTTTTAATTCTTGCTATCCTATTAAAGCATATGGCTCCAAAATAATTATTGTAAACGCAAAAATAGTAAATGATCACAAAAATTGTAATCACATTTTAATTAAAAATGTGCAAACATTTAATATATCGTTATCCTATTAAATTAATTAATCCACTTCGTCACCTTTTTCTAGTAGCATTTTATTTCTGTAACAGTCGCAGTTCAAACCTAACCTAACCCACTTTTCTAGTAGCATTTCTTTTCTGCAAGGGTCGCAGTTCAAACCTAACCTAACCCACTTTTCTAGTAGCATTTCGTTTCTGTATGGGTCGCAGTTCAAACCTAACCTAACCCACTTTTCTAGTAGCATTTCTTTTCTGTAAGGGTCGCAGTTCAAACCTAACCTAACTCACTTTTCTAGTAGCGTTTCGTATCTGTATGGGTAGCAGTTGAAACTTAACCTAACCTACTTTTCTAGTACCATTTCGTTTCTGTAAGGGTCGCAGTGCTAACCTAACCTAACCCACGTAACTGATAGCAGTTTAACTTACTTTTCTAGTAGCATAACGAAATGCTACTAGAAAAGTAGATTAGGTTAGGTAGGTATGCGGTGCGGGCTACGGGGGGTTGAGCGGGAGGGGCTAGTAATTTTGGCATCAGTTTACTTTATTTGGTAATATGTATACATTTTTTGGTAATCATAGTGGTTTATTTAGGTGAAAATATCGCATTAATTTGGTCTTCAAGATTTGGTGATCATTAATGATTTTTGGTGATCATTCAATATATTTGGTATTTGAATACAATTTGAAGTGCAGTCGTAATTAAAGTGGTGGTACTTTTGTATTTTTAGGCCTTATTTTTTTGGTGTTCAGTAATTTTTTTTGGTAAGCATGATTTTTTTATTTAGGGTACCAAAGTATTTTTTGGTGGTCATTATATTTGTAGCCCTTTTAAATTCGAAACGTCACAACTGTTCTTACGTTTCTAGTTACTTTTACCCTTTTATGAAACTGTTTTCTAAGACGAAAAGTCGTAAAAAAATATTAATATCATAGAAGATATGTCATTTTGGAAGTGTAAGGTAGAATAGTAGGTACAGTCAGCAGCAATAGTTCCTAAGCGGGTGAGGTGTTCAAAATGATCTTGACGCGATTTTATTGTTAAGAGAATAAGAGCGCGTCAAGGTAATTTTGAACACCTCGCCCGCTTAGCAACTTCTGCTGCTGTCGATACAGAGAAATGGTCATCATAAGGGACAAAATGATTAACCGGATAGATCCCTATCTAAAATATGGCGTTTAATCAAAAAACTAGTTTTGATATTCGGTCCTACAACCGTGTAAAGGTCGTAGGACTTTTATTGAGGGATTTTGAAACTAAATTGAATTGGGTTAGGGTTTAGAATCCCTTGGGGTACATATTGGATCTGGATTTATCGAAATTAGACCTGGCATTTCAAATTTATTTTTCTGTGCATATTTTTGACCATTTGTCATAGAAAAGGAAACTCTTATACCTGCAAATCTTCAGAAAATTCGCGTTTTTAACGGGTACACAGTTTCATGGAATGCTCCTTATATAATAACACTATCAAATCAGTAACAGCTTTTGAAATCTGAATGCCGTAAAAACGGGTTGTATTCGTCGGCGCGCATCGGTAATAAAAAGTAACATTTGTTTTAATCAACACTATCTCTGTCCTGTTCGCACGTTAAGTTATGTGTGTGCACTCATTGGGGTGTATTAGTAGATTGCTTCTTCAAAATAAAACGTAATAACACAGTGTAGATAGAAAAGTAAGTTAGACTATCTAGAGTTCAAAATAACGTTATTATTTTTAAATATAAAATTTACAGACATAATAGCGTGTGGATGACTGACACACTTTAAATTCGACTATAGAACTAAGTCGTCTAAGTCTTACCAAGCTCCAGTGAAATTGAGTTTTTCAATTACCTACATAATTATAACTTATGTTCATGCTGAGTTCATGCAGCATGAGCTATTTCGATTCTGATAGAAAAAAAAGTGTTCCAAGATTTTTATTCCTATTCCATTACCATTTTTCATAGAATTTGTACGACGATAACGGAATGGAAGGAACGTAAAATGTCTGGAAATATTGGGGCATTTTTTCCTAGTAGGATCGTAAGAGCTCATGATTCTGAGTACGAGTAGGTATAAATACCTAATATAAAAAAAATCCCAAATGAAACAAAAAAGTGTAGTGTACAACTTTTATAAAATTGCCCCTATGTCTATATATGTATAGGCCATGCCTTAGGGTCAGCATAAATGTAACTCTGCTTATTTGATCTAGGTATACCTACCTTTAAAATACATTTTCTCTCTATTCACCTACGTCTCTCTATTCACTATGACAATCAAACAACTAACAAGCCATTATTTCCTACTTAACATTCCCGTTTACTTGTTTACCATAAACCCATGTTCACCACCTCCTCTTACAACACATTACGTTCTAACTCACCAATCATATACCTTATTTCGATGCAATAAAGGTCAAAAATGATCAGATAAACGATCTGGCTTCCTGACCTAAAACGCGGTATCTCATAAACAAATGAACTTGAAATTTGAACTTTCACGTTATGATTTTAAGGTACATGTTTGCATGCAATTTTCATTTGAGATACCGCCTTTTAACTTAGCAGGGTGAGCCTGTGGAAAGTACCATCGGATGGTACTTACAACAGGAAATAATAAAACCCGATACACATCAGAAAGTCCCTGTCAAACAAGTAATTAGGCTATTTAGCTGGAAGGATGAATAAATCAGTGAAATGCCGTAATAGGACAGTTTAAATATAAATTAGGCATTTTTTTAAATCATCTGTTTAACAAGTTCTACTTGGATGAAGTTACGGACAGGTAGGGTTGTACTACTTGTACCAGTGGGGAGACACTCCTGACTTCGGGCAAACTCGGCTCCGTTCGGCTCAGCATTGCTCCGAGCATTTATTAGGGTTGACACAACTTCATGTCCCTTTGCGTGCACGACCACAGATAAGAACTTGAATTTTGACAACCCTAAATAGTCGAAATAGTGCCATAAGTTAGAAAGGGATATCATGATTCGACCCTGAATCGCTGTCAAACTTCGGTTTTGTAGGAAGTGTCCTTTCTGTACGGTAGTAAGTACTATTTATTACTTTTTCTGTGCTTGTACAGTCGCCATCAGATATATCGGAGCGGCCAAGGTGCTCACAAATATCGGAACACGCCTCTATTGTCAGGGCGTTAGAGCGCGTGTTCAGATATTGTGAACACCTTGGCCGCTCCGATATATCTGATGGCGATTGTACTAACTAGGTCCTTAGGTACTTGTATCTGAGGTAGGTACAGTCACCTGCAATAATATGTTACTCTTCGAAGGCCGCAAAAAAATGTGACACGCTCTTATGGCTCTACAAATAAGATCGTGTCAGATATTTTTGCGGTCTTCGTTGTGTAACATATTATTGCAGGTGACTGTACATACCTAGTTACATACTAACAGAGGGCAAGTTAAATAAAAGTCTGTAATAAAAAAAGTAATATTAAATAACTGTTGTAAGTATTAGGTGGTTGTAAGTACAAATACTTAAATATTATACATATTTTGTTTAACGAACCGCAATGGTTAAATTAAATTTAATACCTATGTACATGTTGAAAGCGTTAAATTTCAATGATAGAACGATATTAATTACTAAACCCACATTATCTATTCTCATTATATGTGATATAAAACAATTAGAACTGGTTTGTATTGCGTAAAAAATTATGTTAAAATTGCATTACCCAATACCACCTAATATTAGGGCATTTCCCTATGTATTGTATTGGGCCCTATACTCCTATACATTCCACGACTCTTCTCTTTCCGCACAAACTCTAGTTGGATGGTTTAACGGACATCAACATCACACATGACACAATACACCAGTTGTAATTTGGACAGATCACTGTCATTATTCATCTTTAAAATCGTCAAAACCGAGCGCAACCGATCACGCCCGATCGTCCAAGTGAAGCATCAATCAGTAGCCAAGAATCTCCGGGGGAGCTTAGTTCAAGGAGCGTATCGTTTCGGCCAGTTATCATCAGATCTTTAGGGAACCCTCGGAATTAATGGGGCCACGCCAGGAATCTTAATGGGCGTGATATTTCCGGACTGTACGAAAGAGCTTAAGCGACATTGGATTCAGTGTGAGTTTCGTCGTTTTCACGAACGTCTAAAATAGGATTGGATGCTGAAAGGTCTTAGGTTAAGTGTTATTCCCAGTTTACTGAGCGCAATGCTTCAGAAACCAGTTAAGTTCCACCTAATCTAGAAAAAATACGTTTTTTATGCAACCTTTAATCGGCGACTGTAGGGTACTTTTCTTTCAACACTCGACTCTTATATTCATCGATAGGTACGATTCTAAGTATTCTAACAAACCCAAACACAAGGAGGTTGTGTTATTTTATATAGAATTCCTATGCCTATGACAACCTTCGGTGTCCATCATCAGGTCAGCTCGATTTACTTAGTGCAAAACGTCTTTTTGATGGCGATATTGCCAGTTTGGGGCCTAGCCTAATATTACTTATTGACAAATATCAAAAAGCGACAAGCAACACTTTGGAAAAACTAGGTTTTACGAAAAGAAGTATCAATATGTAGCAATAAATACTGTTGCCAATAACATGATCTTTTTATGTACAGTCAAGTGTAAAACTATGGGTGCACAAATCATCTCAAAAACATGCTAATTAAGAACTAGGGACATATTTTTGAAAGTTTGCTACACCCATATTTTTACAGTTGACTGTACAACTAAAAAACCGGGCAAGTGCGAGTCGGACTCGCGCACGAAGGGTTCCGTACCATAATGCAAAAAAAAAAAACAAAAAAAAGCAAAAAAAAAACGGTCACCCATCCAAGTACTGACCACTCCCGACGTTGCTTAACTTTGGTCAAAAATCACGTTTGTTGTATGGGAGCCCCATTTAAATCTTTATTTTATTCTGTTTTTAGTATTTGTTGTTATAGCGGCAACAGAAATACATCACACAAACTTCAGGCCCATTGCTGTATTGTCCGTGTTTGGAAAAGTGTTTGAGACCATTCTAAACCACTGCTTACTTAATCAGATAAATCGTAAATTAGTAGATTGTCAACATGGATTCCGCGCTTCTCGATCCACTACTACCAACCACATTTGCTTCTTTGATAGCGTTTTGCGCCAAATGGATACTGCACGACAAGTTGATGTTGTTTATTTCGACTTCAAGAAAGCTTTCGACTTAGTTGACAACGATACTCTCCTATGCAAACTGTCAGCCTTAGGTTTCACCCCTCAACTTCTTGTTTTCTTCTCTGACTACCTCAGGAATCGCACACAATATGTCCAATTAAATTCTTACCAATCTGAAAGGTATTACACTCGTTCCGGGGTTAGTCAAGGTAGCACTCTGGGGCCTACTCTTTTCTTAATCATGGTCAATGATCTGCCAAGTAATATATCAGGCGTGGAATCACTATTTTATGCGGATGATCTTAAAATAATTCAACCGGTCGTAAATCCATCCGACTGTACGGTACTCCAACAAACAATCAACATGGTTGACAGCTGGAGTAAAACAAACCGCTTGTACCTAAATGAATCTAAGTGCAAAGTAATAAGTTTTAGCCGGTCTGTAGATTATATCCTCCAGACATATACTCTTACTAACATTCCCCTTGACCGAGTAACAGAAATAAAGGATCTAGGGTTAACACTCGACACTAAGCTAAACATGCACTCACACATTATAAATATTTGCAAAAGTGCCTACAAAATTTTAGGGTTCATTATTAGAACGACTTCTGAATTTCGTGACCCTAAAATCGCAATAATTATTTATAATGCCTATGTTCGCAGCAAGCTTGAGTACAATTCTATCGCATGGGACCCTCGGGAAGCAAAATATACCATAATGGTCGAGCGCGTCCAACGTAAATTTGCTAGACATCTTTACAAAAGGTATTACGGATACTACCCATACTTATTTCCGTCATCCTTTGTATTGGGAATGGTAGGGTTAGAGTCTCTCGAGCTAAGGCGTAAGCAAACGCTTGCCTTACACTATTGTCTGCTTTTAAGAAATCGTATTGACAACCCATCCGTTCTGGAGCGTATGCGTATTTTTACCCCAGACAACTACATAGCTGCAGTAGGGCGTAGCGCACGTAGAGCCAGAAACCTTTTTGCATATCCAAATGTTCGCACCTATCACGGTTCAAACGCACCCACGTACCGAGCAATAGAATTACTAAATAACTTCATAGCTACAGTCCAAAACGCAGACATATTCGCAGACAAGTGGCCGTCCCTACAACGTAGTATCAGGATTTTTTTAAACTCTACCTATGTTATTTAATATCAGATTCTTTTTTTTATCTCTATGTAACTTAGTAATACATAATATGTATGTTCAATTATAAAGATAAGTGTGTAATACAATAAGTGTACCTACTAATTTTATGATACTGACTGATACTGACAACATATATGTACCTAATTAACAGTATAAGTGCCTTGGCTTGAGCTGTAAACTTATACATAGTGTTTGAATAAAGAATAAAGAATCATCTGTGAAAATTTCAACTGTCTAGCTATCACGGTTCGTGAGATACAGCCTGGTGACAGACGGACGGACGGACGGACGGACGGACGGACGGACGGACGGACAGCGAAGTCTTAGTAATAGGGTCCCGTTTTACCCTTTGGGTACGGAACCCTAAAAAACACAAAAAATTACGAAATTGACCTAAACCCATTTAATTTTTATTCCTTTTTTGGGTTTTTCGTAGGCACCTTCTTCCGTCGTCCACCAAGGTATATTTATTTTCGTCGCTGGCTATGGCAATAGCAAGCCAAGCCGACCTTTAAGCTGTTTTTGTGATTGGAGCTGATCAAAGATAAAGCTCAACATCGATTATCCGGACTATTGAATAATTGGATTGTAACTTTGGTTTGGAGCTAAATCACTTTAGAAAATCCGTTGCTGGCGTCTACGACATACGACTGACATTTGACCTAGAGATGTAATCACTGTAATCAGTAACAGAAAAAATAATTACATTTTTATTTTATGCTTATTTCTGGTGTTAGAATTTATAGTTTTTGTTCTTTATTTAGTAAGTAGTAACTGCACCAGTACACCTATACTCTGTATCTTTAGGTATTTTAATAAAAGTAAACAAACAATTTGTACATTTTCGGGTAGTTATAACATTTATTGGATAACCAACCAAATACAATAAGCGCCTGGATCTGTCACTGAACGACCTGACTTTAACCTACATTATCAAACTTTGATCGTATAATGTTTCCATCTAACCTTAACTGGCTTAAGGAGCCATTTGAGGGTAGAATTTGTTTACTTTTTTTTATATACTTACCTAAAGATATAGACTATAGCGTCAGAAGATCGTATCTTAGTAAGCATTTCAATCAAATAAGTTATTCTTATATAAAGAGCAGCAGTGAAAGTGATCATCCCACGTCAAACCGGTTAAACGAACAATATAATAAAATACTATTCGACAGTAGTCCGTCCCATACATTTATTTTCGCGTTTTTAGGATAGCATTACACGTATACTCTGTATCTTTAGGTATTTAAATAAAAGTAAACAAACAATTTGTACATTTTCGGGTAGTTATAACATTTATTGGTTAACCAACCAAATAAAAAACCGCCTGGATCTGTCACTGAACGACCTGACTTTAACCTACATTATTTGATCATTGTAATGTTTTCAATTTTCATCTACCCTCAACTGGCTTAAGGAGCCATTAGAGGGTAGATTTTCTTTACTTTTAATTAAATACCTAAAGATACAGAGTATAAATATGAACAGTCCTGCAAGCATGACATGACTTCTTACCAAAGAAAATAGAGCGAAATTTAACACTTTAAACTCTCGCGTTTTGTACATATATTTATATTTATAAACTAATTTCGGGTAGTTTAGTGTTTCTGCCATACCTACTATTATATCTACCACAGATCCGATTCGAATGTAATATAGCCACTTTTCAAGAGTAGGTACCTATTTACTTATAGAGCTTAGTTATAGAGATATAATATGGTACCTAGTACTAACAGCTACATATGGGTAGGGATTGCAAATCCGAATCTATTTTATAAAATCCGGATTTTCGGATAATTTTCACGCCGAAATCCGAACTTCGGATAAAATCCGGATTTAGAGAATGTTTTCTAGGTACCAGGAATAAAAAAAAAACGACTTTCTAATAAGAAATTAGTCTTTTTATTTACTGTAATAGTCTTATGATCAAATAACAAGTTATATTAATTACACAGTTATATTATATCAATAACAAAAGCAACTTGGAAACAAAAAAATATCTTATTTAATAATTTTAATTAAGAATCCTACAGTCACAACACTGAGATCAAAATTTCTTGGGGGTTTTAGCACATCTCCACTGCGGAAGTTGCGGAACCTAAGTCAAAGTCAAAGTCAAAATATTCTTTATTGAGTAGGCTTAGCAACAAGCACTTTCGAATCGTCAGTTACAAATATTATCTTATACTAGACGGGCCCGCAGCTCCGCTCGCGTAAGTGAAATAAAGAGTTTGTCTTAAATTTAGTTAAATACCGATATTATTATGTATTCAACCCTACCAGGGTTTATAACTGTGATGGATTTCTGTGGATTTCTTATTTGTAGCCGTTATTTGGATAACTTAATTCGCAAATTCCTCATTGCGAAAAGGCAAGATGGTATTTTTTCATCTTCGTAGGTATTTATTTAAAACTAGATTCAACAAAAAAAAAATTTTATTTTTATAAGCCTAGTTGCAAAAACATTTATTAGATTAATTTCCGCCTTAAGACAAATATGGACGACCACCGCCGATAAATCGCCTTTTAATACAAACGTAGGTAGTCCCCATTTCCCTTTCTGGATACTACCATTAGGTACTTACTACGGCTACGGTGACGCAACGACCCAAAGTGAGTCCTAGCCTCCGACACCAGATCACGCCATGTTTCTCGGTCTTTCAATAGCTCTCGCCAGTCGCCATGGCCGAGGTTGAGCAGGTCTTGAGCAACTACGTCGTTTCAGCGGTACCTAGGACGTCCACTCGGGCGTCTCCCATTTTGTTGTCCCAAGTACGCTCTCTTCACGGCACGGTCCTCTCCCATTAACTCTAAGTGTCCGAGCCACTGAAGCTGCCGCTTTGGTCTCTCAATATTTCGCCACTATATCGTAACACATCCTTATTTCTATGGCAACAAAGTTATATTACGATATTTGGCTGACTGCTGACTGTACATTTGCTTATTTGCAGTAATCAGAACATTTTAACGGTGCAAAAGGCAATTGTATAATAGTTTAACAAAAAATCCGAGAATTCGGATTTGGGTTTAAAAATCCGGATTTAGAAACGGATTGAAAAATTGGCGGATAATCCGGATTTTCGAAGTTCGAATAATCCGGATTGCAATCCCTACATATGGGTGTAGTATGTTTTGTGGGTTCCGGGTAACCTACAAAATATTCTAGGTAGTCATATCTCACGACTTTCGGTCATATAATTCACTAAAGAACGTCTTCTTAGCAACATCATAAAAATTAAATTGAGAATCTTCGCCATTTTTGAAAGTTGGTTTAATTATAGGTACCTCCGTAAAAGAGCTTAATACCTGAAGCGCTGCACCGCCTGATCTTATTCTTTTTAAGTTTGAGTTAATCTTAATAAAATATGCTAATAAAACTCAAAGTTTCCTAATCTCGTAAAAAACTTATTTTATAGCAGAAAAATTTGAACTTCGCGAGAATGGCGTTAAGAAGTTATTTAAGACTGAAGTTAGTTTTAGTAAAATCTAGATTACCTATCTTGATTACGACTGGAAGATTCTGCTTCGCTTAAACCCAGAGGAAACGACAGCAAAAAAAAATTTTTCATTCTAATAATTATAAAAAAAGTTTTAGAATGTACAATTCGAACGTCCACTGACATCCACGACTGCGTGGGTTATCTAAACTTCTATGAAATTATGACGTATAAATAACACTTGCACTGGCAAGTGTTATTTATACGTCATAATTTCTTAGAAGTTTGACGTTTAAAATAATACTTGCACTGCGCGGGCTATCAAAATCTCTCTCTCTCTCTCTCTCTCTCTTTCTTGGTCTAACTCTAGACTTTTTTGCAAAAAATGAACACTGTCAATTTGTCTGGATTAGTCCTCCTCATAATAACTATTCCCAAATTAAAATCGATAGCGTAAGTAGTTCTCGAGATATTTAGCAATGTGACAGACGGACGGACGGACAGAGTCGGGGTTCCATTTGTACCTTTTTGGTACGGAACCCTAAAAAGGATATAATGTATTATTGTAATATAGAAAGACAAATACAAATGCTCCTCAACTTCATAACCATCTTTTTATTTTCCATCTTTCGGTAGGTATAACTAATCTATTTTTTCCCAACTTACAAACCATCCTGTATACTTAAGTGTACATTATACGCGCTCGTTACGATGAAACATCGCGATAATGAGCCGCAAACGACGGGTTAACAAGCCCTTTCATCCGACTTAACCCGTGAAATGAATTCTTTTTTAATTAAATTGACAGCCGATGATGTGTTTTGGTAAGAACAAAGAGAATTTGAAATAGAGAGTTACTGTCATGGTAAATTATGTAGCTACAGTATATTTACTGCCATCTTTCGACAGAAAATTAAAACTGTTAGAACGCCATTGATCATTATTCTTTCACTGATATGTGTTCTTGTTAAAGATTAATATTAACGCCATCTACTCGAGAGTAGGCTGAAGGTTATGGCGCCATCGCTCGAAAAGATTGCACCACACCTTTGGCCTACAGTTGAGTAGATGGCGTTAATATTAATATTTAACAAGTTAACACATATCAGTGAAAGAATAAGGATCAAAGTCACATGTCGTTCTAACAATTTTAATCTTTTGTTGAAAGATGTCAGTAAATTTACAGTGGCTACATAATTTACTTTGACAATCCGCCTCTATACACTCTATTCTCTTTGGTAAGAATAAGTATAGGGTATGTACTGACAGGAACTGGTCATCTTTGAACCTAAGTGTCTTAAGATTAAGGTATACGGTAAGTCAGTTGGTGTGGTAATGTCAAGACAGTTTTCTGATCATTTGTGAGCTTTATTGGAAGGGAGTAAGGTTAGACAATGATCAATTAAGGGTGTAGCTGTTAGTATTACTAGCCGGGTATTCATATTGGATGCGCGTGCACGGGTGAATCAAGTTTTTCGAAAATATGTATTTTCACCACACCATCTCGTAAATTCTGATGAGACGAACTGATGAGAAGTTGCATTCTATCCATAATAATAGAGTGGTAAATTAATTAGATGCAAATTTTCAGTTGTTTGCTCACGTTGCGTCGGAACTCCTCGATTAAAAAAACACAAACACATCGAGTTTCGGTTCACTAAGAAAAATAAAGAAAGGGATCTCGTGAGGTATTTGATAGGTGCAAATGAGAATACATTAAGTACAGGTAAAATTTTATTTGCCAAAAATTTGTCACATTGCTTTTTAAAAGTAATTTCTTACTTTCAAAAACAATGTACTTTCTACTTTAATATGACATGGTGCCATCATCCCTATCGTAGTGGTTATACTGTCTTTGATCCCTATTTTGATTCCCTCGTCTCCGCTCACTGGATTGTCCTGGCCATCGCTCGAGCTTGGAGAGCGATTGGAACTTCTCTGGTACGAGTTTTTGTATGGTGCGACCACACAGTACGCCACTTTTTTTGTAATTATAGACTAGAACAGATGCATAACGCTGGAAGCTGTGTTTGTAGTAGTTAGGCGTTACACACACTAACACACGACAAAAGTTGTAAAATGAATGCCAATTTATACTTAATATACGTACCTACAATATTATTTGTGGGAAGTCAATTTAGAATTATTAATAAGTATGATGCCAATTTTGTGGGAAGTATTAACAACACATTAGGAAGTAGCTTATACCATAACGCGTAGGCGTTGGGACTGATACACAAATTAGATAAATCTTCAAGAGGAAATTAACACCTACCTACGCCATTTGCAAAAGCCAGCCTTTTGCAAAATAGAACTGATGCGTAAACGGTCAATCTTATTTTCTTTATGCAAGTGGAAACACGAGGATCTATCTAAAACACTCAGGAAGGAGATAATGTTGCTTTTTGATAATAAGATTAACAGATTGAATCGGATATAGGTACCTACCTATAATGTTGGCTTCAGGTTTTGAATAATTTTAATCTCCAAAATGTATCAGATCTTCGCAATAATGACCGCCCAACCGTGTAATATTTAAGCGCTTAGAGCATTTAATAAATGGAGTCGCCTTTAAAAGCTTACCCCTCTGCCGAAAAACTTGCACAATTGTGCAAACTTTTGTATGGACTGACTATTTGTACGTTACGTACAAATCATGTAGAAACAGCAATACATTTGACGTCCCCTCCCCCGCAAAAATCGGCAGACTGTTTCGTACAGAAAATGACAGCCATGACGTCTCCAGTTACTAAATGTTCTAAGTTTAAGCGAGATTTCGAGAAACAATTATTTTAATTTCGCACTTCGGAAATTCTTGCGCGATGTTTTTAGCCAGTTTTTGTGCAACTAATTGTAATTGTAGTGTTCCTTCTGAATGTTAATAATAACAAAATATCTGATAAGTGGGTACTTATTTTTTTGCAATCCAATTATTACTGGATTAGTAAGTAATGTTTGTACCTAACTATACGGTTTTTTCTGTTAAAGGTATTTTTGAGCGATAATTTGAACTTATGTTATGAACTCGATTCGGTATCAAATTAATATTCAACATGATAGTACAATCAAATAAACTGCTTAACACGATCAAGTTTACCTAATACCATACTATTATAATACACGTAATATGTACATTGTACATCATTTTACATTGGTCACTGCAATGCTTCACCGTACATTTTACATGGTTAAAAAAAAGCTTTCGTTCTTAGACTTATTTTTGGAGAGGTTCATTCAAAACATTCCTACTGCATTTATTAATAACATAAAATCAATACCTACTATGTGATGTCTATTCTGCTAAGATTTCGCTGTGCTTTTGTCATTCAAATCAGTAAATAATAAATAAACCAAGACTTTAAAGCTAAACCCGTCAAATTCCAAATGAAAACTGCGTACGCTTTAATTAACTCGACGTTTATGAATTTTAATTAATTTTACGTCTCACAGGAAGTCGATTCTGATTTTAAAGGTTTTTATTTTGATATGACCTTGACTTGTGTGACCAGGCCGCGTAGCCAACATGCCAATCGTTTACGCTTCGTAGCGATCGAAACGCAACTGTCACTGTCGCACTAATATGAAAGAGTGATAGAGAGACACAAAGCATTTCGTTGTCGAAGTGATAGCGATTGTACCTTGGCTAGGCCGGCAGGCGTCTCACGCACACTAAGGGCCACCACACACTAGCGTCTTTTAAGCAGCAATTGCACCAACGTTGCGTCGAACAGCAGCCATAGAGTCAAGGCCTGTTCACTTCCTAAGAAAGTTATGTCCCCAAATAATTGCGCATGTGTGCGCCTTAATCTTCTATGTGTGCGTTGGCCTCCGGGAAAAAGTTGCGCGTAATAAAAATAAAAACATTTTTCTACAGCAACATTGCTCCCAACTCTGATTTAAATTATCACGAATTTTATTGACCGAAGCGAAGCGAAGGTCTACGTTTTGACTCGGGCATTTTGCTTTCGTATGTCCGGATGTTCTCCTCTACAGGTCGCAATTCTTAACCGATTCTCGTGAAATTTTGTGACCGAATTTTATGACTAAATAAAATTTTTTTGTCAATCCGGTTTTTGGAAATTTTAAAAAATGGCGGAGTCGTGATACCTGTCGCCTAAACAAATAGTCGTATCGATATCATAAGAGTTTTTTCTTTTTGATATATGTTTATAGATTAAATGGCCAAAAATTCAGAAAATTTGTATCGCTGGTTTCGGCGGTATTTAGATATTTAGTTTTTACTTGAGAATGAGTAGCTAAATTTCGTCAGCTTTAGTAAGAACTATCATGGCGCATTTTGCAAACGTTCGCTTTTTTGTTTGCATAGGGAGGTCCCTGGTTCCATCCCCAGTAATTGTATGCTGCTACATAACTTTTTGTATTTTTTTTATAGTTAAATTTCGTATCAATTGTTGTTATTTATTTAATTTTTTTATTTTGAAAAAATGAAAAAAATCGTATTTTTTTTTTATCAAGCGCGGGCTAAGCGCATTCGTTTATTTTTTGCAAGAGATGATGGCTTTTTGCGCTTTAAAGAAAATTTGATTCTTGAATATACGGCGCCATACCTTTGTCCTATGCTCGTCTAGATGGCGACACCATTTTATACTTAACAATTTTTCATCATCTCATATCAGTAAAAGAACATGGGTCAAAATCATATGGCGTTCTAAAAATAAAAAAAATCATTTATCCATACATATATACATTTATTGATTTTTTTTTTCATTTTCATTTTAATCCTGTATCGAAAGATGGCAGTAAATTTACTGTGACTACAAAATTTAGTATGTCAATAACCCTCTACTACATATAGGGACCGTGCGCGTTGGAGGGTCTGCCATCTTGTGGCCTGAATCGGAAACATGTACATTGCCAAAACAAGTTCTACCATCTACCGTTCTTGTAGGTACGTTTCCTTATGCATAGTAGGTTCTGTCATCTTGTGGGCTACTTCGGAATCATAAACTACATATTTACGCTTCGCGCCAAAGATCTGACGGCTCCTGTGCTGCCCCCTATAGTTCATGCACGTCCCCTATACACTTTATTCTCTTTAGATTAGATATTTAAATTCTAACTCGAGAATAAGTAACCAAATTTCGTCAGCTCATCTAAATGCTATCATAGCGCAGTTGGAAAGACGCTTACAAGCAAGGATATGGGATAGGTACCGGGTTCGATCCCCAATAAATGCAATTTTTTTTATTTTTTTTTGCACTTAAACATCGTATTGCTGATTGATCAAGCGAGCGCGAAGCGCGAGGTAAGCGTATTGGTTTGAGTTTTTGTATGAACATTTTTTTAGCGGTTTTAGTTCAAGGGCATGGCTGTTCCAGGAGTCAATTTCCACTTACGTTTATAGCATGGGCGGTCACCATCCATAAATCGCAGGGGTTAACATTGCCTAGGGTAGTGGTCGACCTTGGGCTCAGGGAACTAGCTGTAGGTTGCTCGTACGTTGCGCTTTCCCGGGCTCAAAGTCTAACTAACAATAATGTTAGTTAGACTTTGAGCCTTTTAATTTGGATCGCCTCGCTTAAATGGCCCATAATTTCCGCAAATCATTTTTTCTTCGAGGCAATTACTCCGTTCTCATTTTTTCCCAGTGGAATTTCTTCGCTTTATTTAATTTTTCGTGTACATTTTTTCATAAACTAAATTTTCCTTTTCTCAATTTATTCCCTTTTCTTTTTAATCCTAGTAGTTAAAATAACCAGTAGGTTTTTTTTTCATTAACTAAATATTCTCTATCTCCATATTTTCTCTTTTTTTTAATGCTAGTGGTAAAAATAACCAGGTTTTTTTCAAATAGGTAGGTTAGGGTTATTTTTTTTGATGACCCTAAAAACGAAACTGCTCCCAGAGATAGGTAGGTTAGGGTTATTTTTTTTTGATGACCCTAAAAACGAAACTGCTCCCAGAGATAGGTAGGTTAGGGTTATTTTTTTTTGATGACCCTAAAAACGAATCTGCTCCCAGAGATAGGTAGGTTAGAGTTATTGGCTGACAGCGTTTGGTTTTTTACTTGTAGTTTTTTAGATTATGTTTTAATTTTAGTGTTTTTGATATTTGTTGTATGTGAAATACCTACAAGTAACAAATATAATTACTACACTATTAACATACAGTAACAAGAAAATATTATCCTAGATATTTAAAAGAACGAAAACTATAAGGAAAAGATTAATTTAAAAATATTAAAAATAGGCGATTGCGGAAGAAAACCATTGGGAAAATATGGGAACGGAGTAATTGCTACCGAGAATGAATGATTTCGGGAAATTATGGGCAACGCAAAATATGAGAACGGAGTAATTGCCTCGAAGAAAAAATGATTTTCGGAAATTATGGGCCACACTCGCGCACGAAGCTTCTTAGTTGCAGTTTACAGGTTAATTTCTAAGGTAATGTTGGTTTCCTAACATAAGTAGAGTTAGACCAAGAAAAGTCTGCAGAGATTTTGACACTGGCACAAATAACATTGGAACTGCGTGTGCTGTCAAAATCTCTGCAGACTTTTCTTGGTCTAACTCTATCCACTTTTCTATACAATTAGTATGGCGACGTGTATACTTAAGGGGCATCGACCGTACACTGACATCGGGATGATATTTTTATCATGTTATTTAGTAGTCATCGTGCGTCTCGCTTGCGCCAATACATGTACGGACAAGAACGAGTGAAATGCACGATAACTAAATGACATCAGTTACTGAGATGTCTTTCTGATATCAGTGTAAGTTTGAATTGGCCTGTTAGCCAAAAATTGTTTCGTATGTCCATATGTTCTACTCTACAGGTCGCATATCTAAACCAATTCCCGAATTTTGTAAGCAATTGATAGTTAAGTTTTTATGGTCAAATTAGATTCTCTAAATTCTTCAAAACAACGGAACCATACATTTATTCAGTTTTAAACTCTGCTCGCGAGGTCTACAGCTCACAGAGCCACTAGTACAATATTAATCATAAAACGGGACTTAAAACGCTTAAAACTTAATTACATGCGATTAAGTTTTATAATGAATATTTGCTTCCAACTGTCTTTATCAATGTTCATAAAATATATGGAGGGTAGGTACGTCTACCCACCATAATAAAAAATATATTTGTCAATGGCTGTCCAACTGCTGTGGTTAAAGTTCATAACGAAAATTTTATTTATTAACTCTTTAAATAATACATACAACGTGTACCGCTACGTACCACTTAAGACTGTAAGTCTGTACCTACATGGATTACAGCAATGCACATAGAAAATGTGCTAAATGCGGAGCAACGGCTGTTGAAGCAGCCAGAGTGAAATTTACAACTTTAGTGGGTTCAGAAGGAACCGAGTCATAACGCATCTGGAAAGCGTATTAATTAACCGTGAAGAAATGTATGAATACAAGTTGGAAATCTGTGTAAAATGCCGTATGTAAAGTGTAGTGTATCTGTGTGTAAAGTGTAATAGGTAGGCATGCCTAATGTTATTTGTATAAAAGGTACTGAAAACTTTGTGAATGCGCTTTATTAATGTCTATTTTTTTATTAAGTTGCCAGTTGCCAGTTTTCAGTGTATATTTTTATATGTAAAACATTTTTTAATAAATAATATATATAATGTTATAAACATAAACATGCCTTTTATTTAAATCAATTGATAATACCACAAACAAGGGGTAATATTTGCATCTTGCATATATTTCGTGATATGAAGATAACAAATATGTTTATCAACAGAATTACTACCTACCAATACCCGCCAGGCTAAACCGGTTGTCAACTTTAGTTCCATTGGTACACAAAGACGGCGCCACTAGTATAAACGTATAAACGGTTGGGGACATTTTTTTGTATGGAGTCACCGTTCTTCTCCTAGTGAGTATTATATTCTTTGCATAGAGTTGACTAGACGCCGACGCTCGGGAGACGCTAGTGTGGGGTGGCGCTAATCAGGGCGAGCGAGATGTTATATAACATCGTGTGACAGCGACAATATGTGACGTTATTGTTATTCACGACGCTCCTATACGAATACGCTGCTACGCGTTGTAAGCGTCAACCGCCATAAGGTACCTTTACCCGTGGGACGTCACATATGATAATATTGATAGTGTTATACTGTTGTCATTGTCACACGATTTAACATTTTATAACAGACAATGTGGGAGCACCATAAGTATTAATTATTCATGTATTTAAAACATTTTGACGACCGGTCTGGCCTAGTGGGTAGTGACCCTGCCTGTGAAGCCGATGGTCCTGGGTTCGAATCCGAGTAAGGGCATTTATTTGTGTGATGACACAGATATTTGTTCCTGAGTCATGGTTGTTTTCTATGTATTTAAGTATTTATATATTATACATATATTTCGTTGTCTGAGTACCCACAACACAAGCCTTCTTGAGCTTACTGTGGGACTTAGTCAATCTGTGTAAGAATGTCCTATAATATTTATTTATATTTGTTTATTTATTATCAAATTATCATAACAGAATCGGCCCCTAGGCCTATTCATAAAGGAAGAAGCGAGGTAATTAATTCAAAATAATCAAGCTTGCATCGACATGTGAATCATCAATTAATTCTGTTTGTTTTCCATTCGGTGCCATAAATAAAACGTGATACAGTTTTACAGGTGTCGGGGTAAAATGGCCGGTGTTTTAATTGGTTTTTAGGGTTCCGTACCCAAAGGGTAAAAACGGGACCCTATTACTAAGACTCCACCGTCTATCTGTCTGTCACTAGGCTGTATCTTATGAACCGTGATAGATAGACAGTTTTTCACAGATGATGTATTTCTGTTGCCGCTATAACAACAAATACTAAAAAACAGAATAAAATAAATATTTAAGTAGGGCTCCTATACACGTACAACATACGTGATTTTTTGATTATGGTACGGCACCCTTGGTGCGCGAGTCCGACTCGCACTCGTTTATATTTGGGATTGACAATTTCGAATGCTTTTACAATATTTTATGAGTTTGGGCGTTTATGGTTTCAATTTATAAACATGCTAAAAAATAAAGCTGAATATAAAAATTCTCGGAGTTTCGTCATTTATTCAATACCGTAAAATGAGGTGAGTAGGGATTGCGTGGAGAGTTGGGTTATGGATGGGGAGAGAAGGGATGCCAGGGGGGTGAGATGGTTTTTAAAGGGTAACTACCCAAATAATGTATTCGTATTACAAATGGAGCTATAGTGATATTCATAAGAAAAAAAAATCGATCCAACAATGTTCCAAAATCACCTTTGTATGAAATCCCATCTCACCCCAACTACGAGATACTACGGGATGAGGAGGGATTTTCAGATATCAGATTATCAGTAAAGTTATGAAATGGAACTACCTACCCAAAATCATTAAAAAACTAAAATACAAACGTCCGGAACATTTATTATATATACCATTCAGTTGAAATATGTAAAAATAAAATGTTATCGAGGTTTGAATGTCAGTTTTCTCCCTACTCACCCCATTTTACTGTACTAGGTGGCTTCTGCCTGCGACCTCGTCTGCGTGGAATGATGACGATGATTGATAGAAACTATCCCATGTCCTTCTATGAGCCTTTAACTATCTCTATACCAAATTACATATATCTAAATATATTCAGAGACGTATTACCTACACACAGACATACAGAAGTTACTTTCTCATTTATTGACCGAAGCGAAGCGAAGGTCTACGTTTTGACTCGGGCATTTTGCTTTCGTATGTCCGGATGTTCTCCTCTACAGGTCGCAATTCTTAACCGATTCTCGTGAAATTTTGTGACCGAATTTTATGACTAAATAAAATTTTTTTGTCAATCCGGTTTTTGGAAATTTTAAAAAATGGCGGAGTCGTGATACCTGGCGCCTAAACAAATAGTCGTATCGATATCATAAGACTTTTTTCTTTTTGAAACATGTTTACAGAGTTAATAGCAAAAAATGCAGAAAAAAATTATCGCTGGTTTAGGCGGTATTTAGATATTTAATTTTAACTAATTTTAATTTGAGAAGGAGTAGCTAAATTTCGTCAACCCATCTAAGAACTATTTGGCTCAGTTTGTAAACGTTCGCTTTTTCTGTTTGCACTTTGCACAGAGGGTCTGGGTTCGATCCCCAGTAATTGTATGCTGGGATATTATAACTTTTTGTATTTTTTTACACATAAATTTCGTATCAATTGTTGTTTTTTATTTTATTTTTTTATTTTGAAAAAATGAAAAAAATCGTATTTTTTATTAATCAAGCGTGGGCTAAGCGCATTCGTTTATTTTTTGCAAGAGATGATGGCTTTTTGCGCTTTAAAGAAAATTTGATTCTTTAATATACGGCGCCATACCTTTGGCCTATGCTCGCCTAGATGGCGACACCATTTTATATTTAACAATTTTTACTCATATCAGTAAAAGAACATGGGTCAAAATCATATGGCGTTCTAAAAATAAAAAAAATCATTTATCCATACATATATACATTTATTGATATTTTTTTTTCATTTTCATTTTAATCCTGTATCGAAAGATGGCAGTAAATTTACTGTGACTACAAAATTTAGTATGACAATAACCCTCTACTACATATAGGGACCATGCGCGTTGGAGGGTCTGCCATCTTGTGGCCTGAATCGGAAACATGTACATTGCCAAAACAAGTTCTACCATCTACCGTTCTTGTAGGTACGTTTCCTTATGCATAGTAGGTTCTGTCATCTTGTGGGCTACATCGGAAGCATAAACGTCACATTTACGCCTCACGCCAAAAATCTGACGGCTCCTATGCTACCCCCTATAGTTCACGCACGCCCACTATATATAGGGACCGTGCGCGTTGGAGGGCCTGCCATCTTGTGGCCTGAATCGGAAACATATGTGCACATGTACATTGCCAAAGCAAGTGCTACCATCTACCGTTCTCGTAAGTACGTTTCCTTGTGCATAGTAGGTTCTGCCATCTCGTGGGCTACATCGGAATCATAAACTACTCATCTACGCTTCGCGCCAAAGATCTGACGGCTCCTGTGCTGCCCCCTATAGTGCATACACTTTATTCTCTTTAGATTAGATATTTAAATTCTTACTCGAGAATAAGTAACCAAATTTCGTCAGCTCATCTAAATGCTATCATAGCGCAGTTGGAAAGACGCTTACAAGCAAGGATATGGGATAGGTACCCGGTTCGATCCCCAGTAAATGCAATTTTTTTTATATATTTTTTGCACTCAAACATCGTACTGCCGATTGATCAAGCGAGCGCGAAGCGCGAGGTAAGCGTATTCGTTTGAGTTTTTGTTTGAACATTTTTTAGCGGTTTTAGTTCAAGGGCATGGCTGTTCCAGGAGTCAATTTCCACTTACGTTTATAGCATGGGCGGTCACCATCCATAAATCGCAGGGGTTAACATTGCCTAGGGTAGTGGTCGACCTTGGGCTCAGGGAACTAGCTGTAGGTTGCTCGTACGTTGCGCTTTCCCGGGCTCAAAGTCTAACTAACAATAATGTTAGTTAGACTTTGAGCCTTTTAATTTGGATCGCCTCGCTAAAATGGCCCATAATTTCCGCAAATCATTTTTTCTTCGAGGTAATTACTCCGTTCTCATTTTTTCCCAGTGGAATTTCTTCGCTTTATTTAATTTTTCGTGTACATTTTTTCATAAACAAAATTTTCCTTTTCTCAATTTATTCCCTTTTCTTTTTAATCCTAGTAGTTAAAATAACCAGTAGGTTTTTTTTTCACTAACTAAATATTCTCTATCTCCATATTTTCTCTTTTTTTTAATGCTAGTGGTAAAAATAACCAGGTTTTTTTCAAATAGGTAGGTTAGGGTTATTTTTTTTGATGACCCTAAAAACGAAACTGCTCCCAGAGATAGGTAGGTTAGGGTAATTTTTTTTTATGACCCTAAAAACGAAACTGCTCCCAGAGATAGGTAGGTTAGGGTTATTTTTTTTTTGATGACCCTAAAAACGAATCTGCTCCCAGAGATAGGTAGGTTAGAGTTATTGGCTGACAGCGTTTGGTTTTTTACTTGTAGTTTTTTAGATTATGCTTTAATTTTAGTGTTTTTGATATTTGTTGTATGTGAAATACCTACAAGTAACAAATATAATTACTACACTATTAACATACAGTAACAAGAAAATATTATCCTAGATATTTAAAAGAACGAAAACTATAAGGAAAAGATTAATTTAAAAATATTAAAAATAGGCGATTGCGGAAGAAAACCATTGGGAAAATATGGGAACGGAGTAATTGCTACCGAGAATGAATGATTTCGGGAAATTATGGGCAACGCAAAATATGAGAACGGAGTAATTGCCTCGAAGAAAAAATGATTTTCGGAAATTATGGGCCACACTCGCGCACGAAGCTTCTTAGTTGCAGTTTACAGGTTAATTCAAAGGTAATGTTGGTTTCCTAACATAAGTAGAGTTAGACCAAGAAAAGTCTGCAGAGATTTTGACACTGGCACAAATAACATTGGCACTGCGTGTGTGCTGTCAAAATCTCTGCAGACTTTTCTTGGTCTAACTCTATCCACTTTTCTATACAATTAGTATGGCGACGTGTATACTTAAGGGGCATCGACCGTACACTGACATCGGGATGATAATTTTATCATGTTATTTAGTAGTCATCGTGCGTCTCGCTTGCGCCAATACATGTACGGACAAGAACGAGTGAAATGCACGATAACTAAATGACATCAGTTAGATGTCTTTCTGATATCTGTGTAAGTTTGAATTGGTCTGTTAGCCAAAAATTGTTTCGTATGTCCATATGTTCTACTCTTACAGGTCGCATATCTAAACCAATTCCCGAATTTTGTAAGCAATTGATAGTTAAGTTTTTATGGTCAAATTAGATTCTCTAAATTCTTCAAAACAACGGAACCATGCATTTATTCAGTTTTAAACTCTGCTCGCGAGGTCTACAGCTCACAGAGCCACTAGTAATATTAGCAGGGATTTAGGCACTTCAATTGTGGGATTTGGCCCACTTCAATTGTTCTGAATATCTGAAGTATCTATACCAAATATATGTCTAGTAAATTGTTAGTAATGTGTGCGTCATTCGCAGTGAAAAGGCACCTCTTTCCTGATTGTCAATAAGGCGCTACTCGCGTATACAATGACGCATGCTTTGTTTACTATTGGGTGGTATCTTTTGTCTGAAGTGTCTCATATTTGGCCGGCATTCTTCGTCCGATCTGGAAGTGTGTATCAATACCAGATGCCTTCCATTCAATAATATATCAACATCAATAACATTAATTACCTATTACTTATTACATTTTATACAGAGCTACAGAGATAATTTGGTTGGTATGTTATAAGGTGACTTTCGAATTGGGAAACGTTCAATCCGTCAGTGATTTTAAGAGCCCATCAACGTGCACACTAGCGCCACAGCTAAATAATTGTAATTATTTAAATTTAACGAAAGATGTTGAAAAAAGGGGGCCGCTACGTACTGTATTGTGGATTTAAGTACCTTTTGAATACATCAAACTAGTTTTTATGTTGCTGGATTCGTCAATCTATGTGTCCAAAGTTAAAACGACCGTTTATGTTTTGAGTTCCTAGATCGACGAAACCAGCAACATAAAAACTGGTTTGATGTATTCAAAAGGTACTTAAATACACAATACAGTACGTAGCGGCCCTCTTTTTTCAAAGAAAAGTTTCCAGCATCGATTGTGATAGCGCACGCAGTGCAAGTGTTATTTATACGTCATAATTTCATAGACGTTTAAAATAACACTTGCACTGCGTGGGCTATCAAAATCGCTGCAGACTTTTCTTGGTCTATCTCTAAGTCAGTATATGCGATTGATTTTTAGGGTTCCGTACCCAAAGGGTAAAACGGGACCCTATTACTAAGATTTCGCTGTCCGTCCGTCCGTCCGTCCGTCTGTCACCAGGCTGTATCTCACGAACCGTGATAGCTAGACAGTTGAAATTTTCACAGATGATGTATTTCTGTTGCCGCTATAACAACAAATAATAAAAACAGAATAAAATAAAGATTTAAATGGGGCTCCCATACAACAAACGTGATTTTTGACCAAAGTTAAGCAACGTCGGGAGTGGTCAGTACTTGGATGGGTGACCGTTTTTTTTTTGCTTTTTTTTTGTTTTTTTTTTTTGCATTATGGTACGGAACCCTTCGTGCGCGAGTCCGACTCGCACTTGCCCGGTTTTTTATTTATTGAACTCACGGAGTGGTGGAGGGACACTGGCGGCCGAGGCGCAAAGAAATGGCGTATTTCACATTGTTATCAAAATTAAGAAATAAAACATATTTTGGCGGAAATGAATTTCCTACGGCTTTCCCCTGCAACAGGTATTATCCCTGACATAAGGTAAACGTACTAGTGCTCGACATGCTAATGCCCAATAGAAGACACCTTGCTGTCACTATTGACAATGACTTAAGTTTCAAGATGACATGTACTGGGATCGCGTGAAGCACTAGTACGTTTACCTTACCTTACTTTACTAATTGTGTAAATATTTAAAGGTCGACGATAACGTTACAACCTCTTCTCGTCAAAAGCTACAATTTAAGATGTCAATGCGTGTGGGAAAGACATTTTACTAATGAGTACAATTAATTTACACGTCGCGCCGTTTATTTCGTGTTTCGATAGATGGAGGTAATATCGATGTGTAGGCGTACTTATGTGTTAATTTGTTACGTGGTTCAGACACAGTTTTTAACGTAATTTTTTACGCCGGTGGACAATAGTAAAGTTAACATTTTGTATGCATATTTATAAGACAACACAATTGTGTAGGTCTACGAACGCGTTAATACCAATACCTATTAATACCTACCTATTTTCCTAAAACTGAATCGACAGAAAATATGATGATGAATAGGGGGTATTACTGCAATGTTCTGCCGCCAGAGTGCAGCACTAAGCTAGCAAAAACCCATAGAGTAACTTATACATAATGTGCCTTAAACTGTTTTTTGACAAGTTTTTACAGTCAATAAAATATATCATAGATGCATCAAGGCGGTTTGTTAACACATTCACTGCCCCCGACCGTCCACCGTCATACAAGTTTGCTCCTAGGCCACGCCCCCTGGCAGTGAATGCGTTAACAAGGGCCTACCGGGAAACGCGAAAATCGAAATTTAGTTATCTGCCTCTTTATTGCTCGAATATGCAAGATTGATAGAGAGGTTAGATAACGAAATTTCGATTTTCTTGTTTCGCGGAAGTTCGCGGTAGACCCCCAGATTATCATGGATTGTGGTAGTAGCGCCCCCTACGCAGAGTTTGGCGTAATATTCCCTATTGATGAACCTCGAATACTAAGTTTTCAGATTTTCATTCGTTACTCATCAGCTCATCACCGTATCTTTGGTTTTCACAATGAAATTCCTTTTACGTTTCCATTCGTAATATTTCCCAGTTTAAATGAGGTACAAGAGCAAATACACTGTAATATTGAAGCGTCGCTTTTTATTCTCACGGGAAGTATGAATTCTTCATCCTTGTCTTTCTTAAATAATCATGGGGCATTGTGACGTAATAATACAGTAAAACCAGCTTAGGAGAGAGCCAAGCCTTAAAGCGTATATGAACCATGAAAAAATATAGGACGAAAACATGTTGCAAGGAGTGTAAAATGGTGTACGACGTGAGAAATCGTATTAAGCGGATTCTACTCTATACACGATGATTTTTAATCGGTAATCAGGAAAAAAAATTTCTAACTCAGTAATTGATGTAGATCACGTTGAAGTCGTAATTACATGGAAACAAACTTGTTTTTTTTTATTTTAATTTTGGGATCAATTTTATCATAAAATCCTTGTCTCTCTACTAATCGGTATCTATGAGTTATAGCCTCTTTACAAACTTAATGGCAATTGATAATTTATGAGTAATAAATTGTCATTATCATTGTCATATGCATAAACAAAGTCATAGATCCGTCAAATTTCCCTCCATATCGATGGCACTTGACGTATCGTAGTTACTTCATGTAGGATAACCATGTATTTAGTGGTTATTAGTCTTAATTAAGTTTTAACTTTTAATTAATTAAACAATGAGATGATTGCGTGAGAACTAGCCTAATAAGTTTAATTTGGGCTAGATATTAATATTTTTCTACTCCTGATTACCGATTAAAAATCATCGTGTAGAAGATGATTCTATAATCATGTGCACAGGTCTAGAATGTACTAGATTGTCTGTCAAATATCAATAATGGGCCGAAAATCTGAATGATGTCAAGTGCCATTGGAAGTATTGAATTCAGAAATAATATGGCATTGCATAACTCTTTATTAGATCTTGTAACAATATATTTCAAAACATAACCACACATCGTATCTCCTGAATAAAGCTTTTCATATTTTCCAGTCCGTTAACCTTACGTTTTGGTACTTTTTTATTTGTATAGTGTGTCTCTTTCGTACTTATGAAATATTCATTTACTTGATGGCTTCCCTTTTGCATAATTCAATATCTTTAAACGTACGCGTCATTCTAGATCTAAGATAATTTTTAGGGTTCCGTGCCCATGGGGTAAAAACGGGACCCTATTACTAAGACTCCGCTGTCCGTCTGTCCCTCTGTCACCAGGCTGTATCTCATGAACCGTGATAGCTAGGCAGTTGAAATTTTCACAGATGATGTATTTTTGTTGCCGCTATAACAACTAATACTAAAAACAGAATATAATAAATATTTAAGTGGAAGTTAGGAAAAAGGTAAACAATCTTGACGTGTCTTTTTACTGAAAAACACTTTTGAAAATAATTCACGGCAAATATGTAACAATTATGCATCATATACGATTATTTACATTCTTTTGCTTTCATAAGTAACTAGACGGGCCCGCAGCTCCGCTCGCGTAAATGAAATAAAGAGTTTGTCTTATGTTTAGTTAAATACCGAAATTATTATGTATTGAACCCTGCCAGGGTTTATAACTGTGATAGGGACTTATTTGTAACCGATATTTGGATAACTTAATTCGCAAATTTCTCAAAAAATGATGTGATTTGATAAAATGCAAGATTGTATTTTTTCATCTACGTAGGTATTTATTTAAAACTTGTTTCAACATAAAATGATGGGGTTGCATTTGAATTACGCATTATAGGCAGGGGGGAGGGAGTAGGAACCCCCCCGAACCCATCCCCAAAGTTAGGAAATCAATAGTTACCACGAAAATATTTTATTTTTATTTTTTGAGGTTATGTTCAATAAAACAACCAAAGCGTACTTTGGGTAACCAATTTGAACTTAGAAAATTTCGTATACATATTTTTGAGCACTTTGTCCGTATACATGTTTTTGACCACTGTATTTCTTTTTTGACAGCGAGTCGGGTGTGTTGTGAACGCAAGATACCTAACACTCCTCCTCGCTTCGCTCGTCGTCGTACCTAACGGTGACTCTGGCACTGTATTTCGTTCTGTCACTTCCGTCACACGTAATTTCAAACACTTAAAAAAAAACTACGCGTCTCCTAGACACAAATCGGGTGTCGTTTGAAAGGGTGGTCACCCCTTTCAAACGATACCCCTATAAAATGCCACACTTCCCCCCGCTCCTCCCTATAATGCGTGATTCAAATGCTAACCCAAAATTATTATTTATTTTTATAAGCCCAATTGCAAAAACGTTCATTAGATTAATTTCCGCCTTAAGACGAATATGTACGACCACCGCCCATAAATCGCATTTTCATACAAACGTAAATAGTCCCCATTTCCCTGTCTGGATATTGATATTACTTACGACGGCTACGGTGACGCAACGACCGAAAATGAGTCCTGGCTTCCGACATCAGATCACGCCATGTTTCCCAGTCTTGCGATAGCTCTCGCCAGTCGCCATGGCCGAGGTTGAGAACCCTTGAGCTCCAAAATATCTGAGCATGCACTTTAACTACATTATAATTTACATTGTTCAGATATTTGTGAATACCTCGGCCGTTCCGATATATCTGATGGGGACTGTTCAGCAAGAAGAAAAAATCCTACCTGGTCGAGTCGTATCGTATTACGAGAGAAAACAGTTCCCGTATTGGTTATATCTGTAGTCATTAAAGTATAATTATCACACATACACATTATTACGGGCACCATCCCTTGAACTGATATTTTTGGCCCATCTCGGCAGCCCGTTCCCCGGACGAATGGCAATGTTTGCCGAAGCCGTGAAAGTCAATCTGAATAATATAACTCAAAAAGAAATTTAAAACAATAAAATACAAATTATTAACACGATAATCATACGATAATACTAATTTGATTGATAAGTCATTTATGGCATTTAAGTCACTCGTATGGTTATAGATAGACTAAGGTTGAGGTTGACAGCACTTTTTATTTTACTTCGTGTAATAAAACGCCGCAATAACTGTATACCAACATGACAAACATAAACATTGGGTATGTCTGTAGCACCACATCAAATAATTTTGACTGTACCACCACCGAAACGAAACTAACCGAGAGTTGCCGAAAATGGTCGATCATCGTAAAATGAAGATTGTTATGAAATTTTCTTTTGCTTATTGTAAATTAAATACGCATCGAAAGCGATAGTTTTATGCTCTAGTTCTATTCTCATATTTAGATAATAGATTTAAACAGTTTTTTCTTATCATACGTGCGTCGCATTCGAGATACGTGTGAAAAACTTTTTTAGAAATTTGTAAGGCGCCATCTCGCTTCTTCGCTCGTTTTTTATCCCGTTCTGGTTTTTCGATTTTATATATATGATGATACTTAGTTACTGATTTTTAAAAAGCGTTTTTCAATTAAAAGACACTTCAAGACCACGTCTTTTTCTAATGCTAAAAAATACGAACTATAGTGAAACAACAGTTTCGATGAATATAATGATTTATTCTAAATAATATATTTAGACAAGATACACGTTTATATAGACAAATTACGTACTTATTACTTACTACACCACGCCCACCAAAAAACGGGAAAATATACCTTTTTAACTTCGCAAGGCCCACCATACAAAATTACCTATTTTACAAGCTTTTATTTATTTATTTATTTAAAATTTTAAATCAGGCAACAAGGCCCATATTACAAATACCTTACAGACTAACATACATATATATATATATATATATTATAAACTTAAAAACTAAACACTATTTATGCGACAAAACGGCGTGGCTCCGTTGAATCGGCTGTTCTTGTGTCGGATTCGGCAGTTTGCCCCGGAACCTCCGAAACACGACACCTTTCGGCCAGAAGTCGGCGCACTCGATGGTCTCTTGCAGCGGTCGCGGCACGCGCACCACAAAAGAGTTGAAGTGCACGTAGTGGCGCGATCGAAGCTGGAACACCCTTAGCGAGTAACCGGTCTTCTGGTGTACATACTCCACCACTTCAGCAGCCGTGGCGGTGTAATGCAGGCGCGACACATATAGCGCCTTACTCGGTGTAGCAACCCGCAAGCCAGAGTTAGCCGGTTCGGCGGTACCACACTGAGTCTTACGAGGCGCCGTGCGCGCCTTCTTCTTTCTTGATATCTTTATTTAGTTTCACCTGACCGTTGTCTGTCTGTCTGTAATCAAATCTTGCAAGTTAAATTTGAGCCACTTCCCGGTTTCCGATTGAGCTGAAATTTTGCATGCCTGTATAAATCGGATGACAATGCAATATTATGGTACCATCGAGCTGATCTGATGATGGAGACAGGAGGTGGCCATAGGACCTCTGTGATGAAACAGCGCAACCTAATTGTGTTAGGGGTTTCTAGAATTGTCTCGATGAGTATTAGTGGTCTGTCGTAAGAAAAGTACAGTCAGCGATAAAAGCTTGTACCAAAAATGAAATTTTTGCCAAAAACTTATTTAATTTGGACTATTTAAACTTATTTAACTTGTTGTATAGGTACTTATTGATTTAATGGTCATAAGGTATATTTACACTTCGCCTAATATCTTATGATAAAATTTACAACATGATTAAAACAATACTGACACAAAAGCTAAAACTAACAACTAAAACTAAATATAAGATATAAAATATCTAAGTACTTAGTAAATTGAGATGAAACATATTTCTAATTAATTAAACTTGTCTAATTTTTAATGTCTATTTCAGGAAAATTCAGAAAATATGTCAATAAATCTCCAAAAACACTCACGCAATTTACGGACGCCGCCTTACAGATAAAAAATATTTTATAATTATAAAAAATATTACAAATGAATTACCATTATTAAATATAAAGTTTTATTAACATCAATAAAATTAAAAATTAAAATTAAAATCTAAAATTAAAAACGAAACTAATCTAAATTAAAATAAATCTAAAAAAGCCCCCGCGGCATTGCACCAAAGATGCTGGCAGCTTTCGCTCGCTGAATGGCAATACTAATGCGCTGCGAGAGAAAGCTGCCGGCTCTCTGGTCACCGGTAGTATCGACCAGGGATGTAACGGATGTGGTTTTATCGGAACCGAAAACGGAAACAGATGTTTTCCATTTAGTTATACGGAACCGGAAACGGAAACGGAACCGAAGACGGAAACGAAACCGAGAACGGAACCGGAACCAGAACCGGAGCCTGACTTTTTAACGATGTAGTCGTTTTCCCCTTTCTAGAATAAACCTTCAGACAAAGTTTACACTTAGCTGTGTCCGTGTCCCCACTAACTTCATCAAAATAGTTCCAAATCGAACTTGATTTCGGCTTCATTGTGCGTTTTTTTACACACTAACATTCACCACACACACTACACACAGCACGGGCGTAGCCAGGGGGGGGGCGGTTTGGGGGTTCAAACCCCCCCCGAAAAGTTCAGAATATTAACATTCATAGAATTAAAATAAGAAAGGCGTGCGGCATATTTCATTGATTACTAACTATTACCTATAGTATACGGTGGTTTGGATTTTGGATTTCTCCGCCATCGTCGATTATCGGATCGCATCAATTACTTTCTAAGATATGATAAAGGTGACATTCGGGTGGCGACTGCAGCAGCATTATTCTGTTGCAATGTTACTGCTGCAGCACTGTCAATTTGCGTGATAAAATGATGTGTCTGATTTCCATACTAAAAGTAAAAATGTAAAACTGTCTATCAAATTGCGTTTTTTATATCGATAAATTTTCGCGCTCGCTTCGCTCGCGTTTTCAATTACTTTCTAAGGTATGACAAAGGTGACTTTCGGGTGGCGACTGCAGCAGCATTACTCTATTGCTACGTTACTGCTGCAGCACTGTCAATTTTCGTGATAAAATTATGTGACTGATTTCCATACTAAAAGTAAAAATGTACAACTGTCTATCAAATTGCGTTTTTTATATCGAAAAATTTTCGCGCTCGCTTCGCTCGCGTTTTCAATTACTTTCTAAGATATGACAAAGGTGACTTTCGGGTGGCGACTGCAGCAGCATTACTCTGTTGCTACGTTACTGCTGCAGCACTGTCAATTTTCGTGATAAAATTATGTGACAGATTTCCATACTAAAAAGTAAAAATGTACAACTGTCTATCAAATTGCGTTTTTATATCGAAAAATTTTCGCGCTCGCTCCGCTCGCGTTATCAATTACATTCTAAGATATGGCGACTACAGCAGCATTAGGTACTCTGTTGCAAAGTTACTGCTACGGCACTGTCAATTTTCGTGATAAAATGATATGACTGATTTCCATTCTCAGCTGTAATGCGGCAATGAACGTCACTCAATTTACCAAAAAAATTCAATGTAATCTTGATGACCCTAGGGAGAGGGGGCACCATGGTCTAGAAATGCTTAGGGCATCAAAATATCTTAATCCGGCACTGGTCGTTTGCGGAGTCAAACGATTTGGGACTCGCATTTTATACACATTTCCATGCCTTCCCGAAAAGAATCGAATCATTCGCGAAAGTCTCGCAACGCATTGAGGTTACAAACGGCACGCGCTCTTCCTCAGGAGTCTGAACAGGACCACGGTGAGTGGCGCTCTAGCCAGGCAGGCCGCTTCGCTTTCGCTCGCGTGCGTATACCTTACTGTATCGTCCGATATACACCTACTCTGTCGCTAAAATCACGTGTAAAATTATATTAAGGGCGAAAAAACTATTGATTTGGAGTGTAGTTTTATTTAGTGGTACCTAAAATATTTTATCTGGTCTACTGTCCTCTAGCATATCCATCTGTCAACTTTACTTCAAGTTCCGCCTCCAGGGGAGAGGGAGAGAAATTAGGATTAGAAATTAGCCGCTTACTGACACAGACAGAATTCCACGCGGGCGGAACCGCAGGCACAGCTAGTCTCTAATATTTTTCTTGTGTAAGGGTTATTTTATGTACTTTTAGTCATTTTATTTTCTTGAACCCCCCCCCCCGAAACTAAAACCTGGCTACGCCCGTGACACACAGCCAGTAGTCAGTACATAAGAGAACACATACGATTCTAATTTTAATAACACGAATAAAACAAAGTATACAAACAAACAACAAATTAGCGTAGCACGTGGCAAGCGGGGCGATGAGCGAATGACTGGTATGAACCTGTTTGTTTTTGATGTACCTACGGCGCCGCCGCGCGAAGCATTGACATCCGTTATAACTTCCGTTTCAAACATAACGGAACCGGAACAGAAACGGATGTGTAATACCAAACGGAAGTTCCGCCTTAACGGAAACGGAACCGGAGCTCCGGAACATCTCTGTGGTATCGACCAGCTTTTTGCACAGTTCTTTAAAAAGAACATGTGCGCTTGGACCCCACGGCCCCAGTAATTGAACAAAACCATTGAACAAAATCTGATACCTCATGTTCATTTACGGTGTGACAATTGTCACATACCGTAAAATGGGGTGAGTAGGGTTCGCGGGGAGAGTTGGGTTATGAATGGGGAAAGAAGGGATGAAAGGGGGGTGAGATGCGATTTTAAGGCTACTGTTACAAAAATAATGTATTCCAATTTAAAATGGAGCTATAGTATTACATAATAAAAATTGATCCAACAATCTTCCAAAATCACCTTTGTATGAAAACCCAACTCACCCCAAATACGAGGGACTACGGGGTGAGGTGGGATTTGCTGTTTATCGTCAGAGTTATGAAATGGAACTACCCAAAATAAAATAAAACCTAAACGTCCGGAACACTTATTATATACACCATTCAGTTTGCATATGTAAAAATAAAATGTTATCGAGGTTTGAATGTCAGTTTTGCACCTACTCACACTACTCACCCCATTTTACGGTAATGATAAATTCAAAAACTCTTCGTTTTATTTGTTTTAATTTCGAATTCCTTTTTATATCTTCCTGTTGTGATCCGATTTTATAAAAAACGGGCATCAGACTTGTAATCTTGTATTCTTTAATGTAAACATTACCTACATACCTGCCTACTTACTATTAGCGGATTATTATATTAACATAAAACAAAATTTATTCCTCATCTGTGTTTTCTTTCACACGTTTTTTTAAGTTTTCCATGCATATCTTTTCTGCTCCTGTTATAACATCTTGTGGAGTTGCCGTTAGTATAGCGAATGTTAATTCAGGATTATCGTTTGCAATAGAAAATTCCAACATATTGTAAAAATTATCAGCTTTAATATTCTGGGCCAGTTTCCATAAACATTCAGTCTTGAGGGTTTCAATTAGGTAGCATGAAGCGATGGAGAGCAATGGTAAAACATCATCAGGCAAGGTGCCTAAGTATATGTATTCCTTGAGATGCTGGAGTGTCTGCAAAGATACTCCCTTCATTTGAATTCGTCCTTCTTTCGCTTCTGTCCATTCTTTATTAAGCATTGCCTTGAACACATCGCTTTGTGCTGCAAGATAGGCTTTATGGACGGCAACACTGCCTTCATCAGTGCTCAAACGGAAATCAGTAAACTCAGTATCGTTGTAAAGCTTCTCATGTATCACTTCTACTTTACATACATGTATAGTTACGCAAAACTGAAATATGTAAGTTTCATCGGTTTCTAAATAATAAATTAATGAATCACCAATAACCTCCCGACACCATTTGTTTGAGTAAATTTTATCTGAATAATACTGGTACTCTTTACAGGACACTTTTGCTTTTACTTTATAGTCCTCTTTGGCTTGTATTTCAATTTGTGTTTGCAAAGAGTAATGATTTTCTCGAGGGTGTATGCAATAAAATCTCACAGTTGCCAGGTTATTGACGTCAATAAATCCAGAACGTTGATAGGTGCCTTTTCCAACACATAAAACTAAAATAGTCATCTTTTCGGATGCACCTTGGGACTCCGATTGAATTTGTCTGAAATAAAACAACATTTTGTTATTTTTTTTTTTTCGAAATCTTGAACTGTTTTACATACAATATATATACAGTGGTACTACTAAACTAAATTAATAACTAGCTTAAATCTAAAATAGGCCCTTGAGGCATTGTACCAAGGATGCTGGCGGCATTTCCTCGCTGTAAACATTACCTACATACCTGCCTACTTACTATTAGCGGATTATTATTATTATTTATTATGTCCATGGGGTCCCAACGCGCATAAGTTGTTCGCAGAAATCGCGAAGCGTCTGGTTGACGTAACTGGTGACCGAAGAGCTGGCGGCTACCTCGCACAACGTATCAGCATTGCGATACAGCGAGGAAATGCCGCCAGCATCCTTGGTACAATGCCTCAAGGGCCTATTTTACATTTTGTTAAATTAATAGTGTTATTATCTTCACGTAAAACAAATATTATGAGACAATCTCGCATCTTTGTTAATAGGTAAATGTATATATAGAAAATCTTCATTCACTCCATTTCCTATTAGATCAAAAATAAATGCACTGCAACATATGCCTATTCTACTGTTTACATATTTTATAACTACTAATGTGGATTTATGTAGCTTTTTAAACATCAGCCCATAACGATTCAAGTAGTTTTCTGGTGGCCTTGCGCTCTTACGTGCGACTTTCAATCCGGAGGTCGTGAGTTCAAACCTCGGCTCGTACCAATGAGTTTTTCGGAACTTATGTACCAGTTGCTTTTATTTGATATTTACCAGTTGCTTTTCGGTGAAGGAAAACATCGTGAGGAAACCGGACTAATCCCAACAAGGCCTAGTTTACCTTCTGGTTTGGAAGGTCAGATGGCAGTCGCTTTCGTAAAAACTAGTGCCTACGCCAGTTCTTGGAATTAGTTGCCAAGCGGACCCCAGGCTCCCATGAGCCGTGGCAAAATGCCGGGACAACGCGAGGAAGATGACGATAAGCGCAATTTCATCGTAAATGTCCTAAATATCTTCCACTGGATTACAAAAACGTATCTTATTTTCGCAGTTCAACGGAAAATTGCATGTTTTTTCGGGAAAAGTTTGGACTTCCTATTTGTTCCGCCCAGAATGAGGATCTCATCAAACCAACCAAATTTCGACCAAATTTAATCTAAAAATTGGCCCAAGTAGGTAGTGTTTAACGATTACGCACGATTAACGATAATTAACGATTAAGTATGTAAAAAAAACCCTGAAATTAATATTTTACGTGAATTTTCGTAGTACTAGGTACTTACATTTTCATTGGCATGTTAATTAAAGTAGGTTACTCTGACGCTGATAACTCCGTTGTCCGCGAAACAATTGTTACAATTATTATTTAAAACGTTTACAATATGATACTAACGATAAACATTTAAAAATAAGAAATCAATTGAAACTTGAGGGAAAAACAAATTATTAATACAGTCACGGGCACACAGCACGCACGAGAGCACTGATCGAGTGTTGCCAGCACTTGAATTTGAATTGACCGAATTTACTGAAACAGACTTGCGGTGGCTTGGGCATGAGCAGCGTATGGATAGCACGTCCCTTGCTGCATTTTAAGGATTGCGCGCAGTAGCGTGCACAGAGATTTGGGACTGGGTAGGCAAAATTATATCAGAAAACCGGGCAAGTGCGAGTCGGACTCGCGCACGAAGGGTTCCGTACCATAATGCAAAAAAAGGCAAAAAAAAACGGTCACCCATCCAAGTACTGACCCCGCCCTACGTTGCTTAACTTCGGTCAAAAATCACGTTTGTTGTATGGGAGCCCCACTTAAATCTTTATTTTATTCTGTTTTTAGTGTTTGTTGTTATAGCGGCAACAGAAATACATCTGTGAAAATTTCAACTGTCTAGCTATCACGGTTCGTGAGATACAGCCTGATGACAGACGGACGGACGGAAGGACAGCAGAGTCTTAGTAATAGAGTCCCGTTTTACCCTTTGGGTACGGAACCTTAAAAAATGAGAGCTACTAACTCACCAAAAAAATTGCGTGATGGTTTTCATTTTGTTGTCAAGTCTTTTCAATTACTTCTTTTTTTGGCTAAACGAAAGCTTCGAAAACGCATCATTTTTAATAGTTTGCACACACACACACCCACCACAACTTTCACAGTTAAAATTATCCATTTTTTCACTAATCGCACTTTATAATTTCCGGCAACTGTTAACTGTTATCTCATAAACTCACCAAAACAAACAAACAATGTAAATAAACTTAACCAAATACAGTAAACGAATAAAAAAATAGTCTCGTATTTGCACTAAATTACCATAGCAAATGCTACTTTTTAAAATAGTCACATAAACATCGGAACTATTCGGAAACTTTCGGGCGTTATTCGTTTAGGTTTGGTACGAAAGACACTGCCTATTGCGTCTAAATGTGTGCGTTACTTGTATAATTGTGTGCTCGTACTTATAGGAAGGCCCACTACACTGTAACCGCGTAACGACGACTCACGGAGAGGCACACATAGAAAGATTTAGACGGAAATGTTTTCTGTCTTTGCCGTGCAAGGCACGTAGCGGCGCTAGTGCCGCGTGGTGTAAACTTCGTAGCGTAGAATTATTATAGATGATGATTTGATGACAAAGCTTAACCGGTAGATGGAGCGCTTATTAATTTTTAGAATGTTTTAAGTTATATCGATTACTGATAGTACGATCAAGTATAAATTAAATTAAGTAGTTTAAGAGGATAGACATCGGAATTATAGTAGGGTAGGCAGTGCCTTTTTGCCTTTATGAAGTGCACGCCACTGATTGCGCGAAACGCGACATGGGCGCTTTTGATATCGATAGGGACACTCGGGAGTAGCTCACGTCAGATCGCGATGGATGGAGGGGTACCATCGCGAAAGGTCGCGAAATCCACGACAACGCATGGTTCCAAGACCTTACTCGAAAACGCGCAAAGAGCCACAATCCACCTGATGATGCCGACATGGCTCCCTGCTTCAGCTGCCAGAAATGCGGTCGCAAATGCCGGTCCCGCATTGGCTTATACAGCCACGAGAGACGTTGTATCCTCGCTCACAGACGCTGCATAAATCATCTGTCAAGATGTTAAAGGCCTGAATGATATTTTTTTATTAGTGTAATGTTTAGTAATAAAAACCACTTGCTACTGACACTGAGTTTTATTAAATTAATTTTATAATATCTTTACAGTCTTCAAACAACATCCATCTAGATGAGTAAGTCCTGTATGGCTCCCCATAAAGTTACCCAGTTCATTCTCCTTCAACAGCGTCTGTACTTAACAAATGCCGCTCGCTGTCACTGTTACTTCCATATGCATTGGGCCATTATAAACAGTCTGTAGTTGCGTTTCGTTACAAGCATACATTACTACATCATCCCCCTTTAACAAACAAAAAATAAACTTTTTTTTTATAACTTAAGAAGACTAACAATCTAACAAACTTAAAATAACCTTAAGTTACAACAATAAAAATACAGTGCTCCCGCACTACACATTCTTAAACCATAAAGTAACACCGAATTATTGAGGTCGAACATGAAATGAAGTTCTAGTATATCTACAACCATTACTATCTTCAATATTATAAGACCTAAATTTATTATTGCTAACAATCTTACCCAACAACCATTTCTTAGAACTTGGGTCTATTTTAAACCATACATTTTGGCCTACTTGAAAATGAGGTTTCTCTTTAGTATTTTCATTATAATTATTTATGTTCCTATTCCTAACCTTATCAAATTCCATATTAGTATTATGATTCAACTTAGGTTTCAAATATTTATAAGTGCAAGGTAGTTTTGTTTTTAAATTCCTATTCATCATTAATTGAGAAGGTGTAAAATGTGTGCCAGATACAGGAGATGACCTATATTTTAACAAAGCAATTCTATAATCTGTTTTATCATCATTACATTTTGTTAACATTTTTTTAGCAATTTGCACACCACGTTCTGCCATACCGTTGGACTGTGGATATCTTGGGCTTGAGTAAATGAATTTAAAACCCCATTCACTTGCAAACTGTTTGCATTGAAATGAATCAAATGGAACGTGATCTGCTACTACTTCCAATGGTATGCCAAAACAACTAAACACATCTGTTAAAACATTAATTATACACTGAGAGGACTTATTCGAAATGGGTTTAATATCTAACCATTTTGACATATAATCATAAATAACTAAGTAACTTTTCCTCTTAAAATCCATTATATCAATTCCAATTTTTACAAATGGTAAAGAAGGTACATCATGACATAATAATGGCTCTTTTATATTATTATTTTGATACGTTTGACAGATGAAACATTAATACACGTTAACATTAACATTAATTGACTAGCACGTTATCTTTTCGCGGATTAGCAAAATAATATTTTGGTTTTAATTAGATGAAACATTGTTTAACAAATGATTCAATATGAGCATCCATTTGTGGCCAATAATATAAACCCCTGACAGTTCCATCTTTGTTATTCCTAAATGTCCTTCATGTAATTTTTTTAAAATTGTTAAGATTAATGACTTTGGAACAATCAATCTATCATTCATAAAAAGCAATTTCTGATCTATAGTAACTTCATGTCTCAATTTAAAAAAATGTTTAACATTATCCGGTATTATATTAATAGTCTCTGGCCAACCTTCCTGTGTATACAATAACAATGTTGATAAAGTCTCATCTTTTGAAGTTTCTTCAATTAATTCTCGTTTCTGTTCATCTGTACATTGTAAATAATTCCCTAATCCAATACAATGTATAACTTCAAACATATATGACTGATCTTCATCTACTTCATTTAAATAACTACGTGACAACAAATCTGCAATATGCATCAAGCGGCCTTTTAAATATTTAAAATCGATATCATATTTTAATAACTTCAATTTAAGTCTTTGTAATCTAGCAGAGGGGATTTCATGGATACCTTTCTTTAATAGAGTTTCCAACGGTTTATGATCATTAAGTACAGTTCATTTTTTTCCATAGATGTAATAATGAAACTTTTTAGTGGCCCAAACTACACTCAACAATTCTTTTTCAATCTGTGAAAATTTTTTTTCTGCACTGGTAAGACTTCTTCATGCATAACATACCGGCTTGCCCTGCTGCATCAAGCAGCAACCCAAACCGTCCTTACTGGCGTCACATTGTATTGTCACAGGTAAAGACACATTAAAATTTCTTAATACAGGTGTTGCACTTATGCATATTTTTATATTACAAAAGGCATTTTCATGTATTTCTGTCCAAAGCCAACCCACATGTTTCTTCATTAATGTTTGTAAAGGTGCTACTAAATCTCCCAGATTACTAATAAAATTTCTTAAATAATTAACCATCCCCAGAAAAGATTGCAGTTCCGATTTATTAGAAGGGCTTTTAATATTTAATAATGCTCTTACTCTCTCTGGATCAATTTTCATTCCCTCTTTTGAAAACACATGACCAAAATATTTAACCTCCTTTAATTTATATTGAAACTTTCTTTTATTGAATTTTACATTGCTCACTCTGGCTCTTTCAAACACCTGTTCTAATATTTTATCATGTTCATCTTCATTATCAGCACAAATCAACAGATCATCACAGTATATGACCACACCAGGAATGTCACCAAAAGTTTGTTCGCTATATTTTTGAAAAATTTCAGGAGCTACTGACAAACCGAAAGGTAATCTTAAAAATTTATAGCAACCAAAAGGACTACTAAAAGTACACAGATCTGTTGAGTTATCTGTTAATCTAATATTATAAAAACCATCTGACAGATCAAGTACCGAAAATACAGATTTGTTACTTAACTTTGTATATTTCTTCTAATTTTGGAATGAGATGATACTCCCTTATTAATATCTTATTTAATTCCTGTGGGTCGAGACATATTCTTAAATTACCATCACTTTTCTCTATTATTACAAGATTACTTACAAAGGATTTCGGATGTTCGATTTTCTCAATAATTCGCTGCAAACTGAAGACTCTGCAATTTACAAGCCAGACGCTCCCTTATTGCATAAGGAACTCGCCGAGGTGGCTTTACTACCGCCTGTGCGCCTGGTTGAATGTGTAGTTCGAGAGGTACTTGAAATTCCCCGACTCCCTGGAAAAGTGACAAATTTTTGTTAACAATAGCCTCCTTGTTATTAATATTAATGCTGTTAATGCTACTACTTTGTAGTAATTTTAATTCAATTAATGAGTTTAAACCCAAAATTGGTTTTACATTTTTCTTAATTATGATGAACTCAGTGTCAACTTTTTCATATTTATTTACCCCAATATTCAATGTTATTTTCCCTAACGGCTTAAGCCTATTACCCCCAAATACTTCTAATATTATATTTGTCTCAGACCACTTAGGATTTTCATCATTGACAATCATTTTTAAATCTTTTAATGAAATGACATTTACCTGAGCCCCTGTGTCACATTTAAAGGTTACTTGTTTATTTTCAATTAACAAATCTGACAACCATTCATTATTATTAATCTTACTAGTATTTCCTATAGAGTGAACTAACTTTACTAGTCACAAATCATGTACTAGGTTATTATCCTCAGTATTTTCCACTTCAATTGATGCTACATTTTTATTTTTACAACGCTTAGCAAAGTGGTTAAATTTTTTACATTTATAACATGTTTGACCAAACGCTGGACATTCAGATGGTCCATGTTCAAGATTACATTTCAGACACCTATAAAACTTACTATTATACCTCACGTTTTTCTTAGTATTATTAAAATACTTAGCTTCATGCTTAGGCTGACTTGACACAAGATCAACCGACACAGGTTCTTTCTTCTGGATCACCTGTGCATGTTCCTTCGACAGCTCAGCGACTCTGCACTTATCCACGGCTTGATCTAGAGTGAGGTCCTTATTTTCCAATAATTTCTGTTGCAGCTTTTTGTCCCTGATGCCCATGTCCCTGATGATCAATGTCCATGACAATTCGGTCCCTCAACATTCTGTCTTCTAGGTCTTTAAAATTGCAATTTTTTACTAATTTCCTGATTGCAATGTAGAAGTTGTCAAAAGTCTCTCCATCTTCTTGTTTTCTGTTATTAAAATTAAAAGTGTTGATGAGTTCATTTTGCTTGGGTTTGAAATATTCGTCGAACAATTTGAGCAAATCATCAAATTTTGTGGTGTCTTCCGAGCCCTTTATTAAGTTATAATACAGTTCCAGTCCTTCTTGTCCGATACAATTCAATAAAATTGCCGACTTTCTAGCCTCACTCACATTTGTTAATCCAGCGGCCGTAATAAAAATCTGAAGCTGTTGCTTGAAATTCGTCCACTTTAATAACATATCACCAACTGAATCTAATTGCAGCGGTGCAGGCATTTTAAATTCTATACCCGACATTATTGCTTCTAGGCCTTTCTTGTCCTCCGTATTTTATTATTCAGAATAAATCTTCGTATGTTCGATTGACGACTGCGCCATGTAATGTTTAGTAATAAAAACCACTTGCTGCTGACACTGAGTTTTATTAAATTAATTTTATAATATATTTACAGTCTTCAAACAACATCCAACTAGATGAGTAAGTCCTGTATGGCTCCCCATAAAGTTACCCAGTTCATTCTCCTTCAACAGCGTCTGTACTTAACAAATGCCGCTCGCTGTCACTGTTACTTCCATATGCATTGGGTCATTATAAACAGTCTGTAGTTGCGTTTCGTTACAAGCATACATTACTACAATTAGAAAGATCAATTTTTATTGTTGATTTTAATTTAGACAGTTTTTGATATAATTGGTAAGTTTGAAAAGGCTTTGAAGAGCTTCTCGTTCTAGGTGGAATAAACACGACATCCCAATTTGGGACAAAAAAAATCATAATTTTTCCGTTAAGTACGAACACTCCATACGTATTCGTAATGCAGAAGAACATTTTTTAGGATATTCAGTGCAACTAATATTGGAAGGAAAAATTCATGTCAGGAGAGGAAGGGGAAGAAGGAGGGTCACCTGGCTTGACAACATAAAAAAATGGACGAACATGGATAACGCAGCCACGCTGGCAAGAATGGCTAAGAGCAGGAGAGAGATTGCAAAGGTGGTCGCCGACGTCCAACGGGTATGGCAAATAAAGAAGAAGAAGAAGTGCAAATAATAGAATAGTGCTATCAATTCATTAAATTTTATCGTAATCCGGTGAAAAGAAGAAATCTACAGCAAAATATATATCAGCGCGCATGGCAATACTGATTATGAACATGTCGGTACTGTACCTACAGCGTTAGTGACCTCGGTGTTAGTTGATAAACATAGAATAAGTTCCCAGAAATCTCCCGCGCTTATAAGACAAACCTATGTACCTTGCATACAAGTTGAAATTTATACTTCAAAAGTATAACAACAAAGTATATAATTGTATGAATTTCCAGTGTACAGAAGTATGGTTAAACAATGCAGAATTGTTATTATTTGGGTCCGGTGTACAGAGAACTAAGCGTTTACAGTTAAGTATTGACCAAAACTACACTACCTACTGCTTAAATGTATTTGTCCATTTGGAATGTAAGGATTAGAATGGAAGAAAATGAATTAATAAACAAGTTTCTTTATCATACATTTGTTAGAAGAAAAACCTACAGATTTTTTTTCTGAGTGCTAAAGAAGCCACTATTTCAAATTACCTAAGGTTTTTCGGAGGTTGTTTGTGTGGCCCGTGGCCCAGAAATAGGTTGATAAATAATTTTATAGGAATACCGTAAAACGGGGTGAGTAGGTTTCGCGGGGAGAGGTGGGTTATGAATGGGGAGAGAAGGTTTGAGAGGGGGGTGAGAAGGGATTTTAAGGCTACTGCTACAAAAATAATGTATTCCAATTTAAAATGGAGCTATAGTAATACGCATAATAAAAAAAAAATCGATCCAACAATCTTCCAAAATCACCTTTGTATGAAAACCCCTCTCACCCCAAATACGAGGCACTACGGGGTGAGGTGGGTTTTCCTCTTTATCGTCAAAGTTATGAAATGGAACTACCCAAAATAAAATAAAAACTAAAATACAAACGTCCGGAACACTTATTATATACACCATTCAGTTTTCATATGTAAAAATAAAATGTTATCGAGGTTTGAATTTCAGTTTTGACCCTACTCACCCATTTTACGGTACCTAAGGTTTTTCGGAGGTTGTTTGTGTGGCCCGTGGCACAGAAATAGGTTGATAAATAATTTTATAGGAATATATTTATTACCTACTTACTTCCAAAAATTCCAATCAATCAAATCAATCAAACCAATCAAAGCATTTATTTTCAGGCTACTAAGGCCCATAGATACATACCTTACATACTAACATATAAATACAATAATAAAAAAACTTAAATACTAAAAAATCATTTTCGTGACGCAGTTTTCTGTTGCGGCGTCACTTGCTCTGGTGTAGGATTCGGCAGATTCCCACGGAACCGCCGAAATATCACACCCTTCGGCCAGAAGTCCGTGCTCGCGATGGCTTCCAGCAGCGGCCGCGGCACGCGCACCACAAACGAGCTGAAGTGCACGTAATGTCGCGATCGCAGCTGGAACACTTTCAACTCGTAACGGGTCTTCTTGCGAAGATATTCCACCACATCGTCTGCCGTGGCGGAAACATGCAGGCGCGATACGTATAGCGCCGTATTCGGCGTGGCAGCCCTCAGTCCAGACGCAATATCTGGCTCCGCTGTGCCACACTGGCTCTTGCGAGGCGCCAAAAAAATTAAAAAATTATATGTAAAATGTCTGTCAATATCGATTGCCAATGAATTGTCAAGGAATGTCAAATTATGTCAAATGTAAGGAGAGGTGCCGAAACACCAACGAAAAGATGTCAAATATAAGAAGCGAGTTTTTACTGCAAGGTTAGAAATTACAATGAATACAAAATGTTGATCTTATTAATAATTACAGCTAGGTTGAGTGGGAAATTGCGATGCGTGTGCAAGATGACGCTCTACTTTTTTGGGCAAAGTACAGATGCATCGTTTGCACGGAGATGTTGTTTTGGGTCAGATCAAAGTGCACATGCATAGCTGCAGAAAATGTACATCTTTGTACATCTTTGTGCATGTAATATATCAATAAATTTCATATTTACTTTATTTTCTGCCGTATTTTTAAAGGATTATAATTACTTCATGTCTTAGAGCTAACGACCTCGTTGATAGTTTTATGTTTTATGAGCAACTATGGCGGCTGCTTCTGCTTTGACAATTTCATCTTATTTTGATATGACCTTGAGCTGTGATAAGGACTCTCCAAACGTATGCGATAAATCGGCCCAACAGAGTGAGATGGAGCGATAATTAAATGAGATCGCACCCGACATATTGGAAGCGTTTTTACTGAGCAAACGTAACAATTTAATTAGTTTTTTAGCTCCGTACCTCAAAGGGAAAAAACTGAACACTTATAGGCTTATTTTATTATCCGATTTGTCCGCCTGTCCGTCCGGCCAGACCGACTGACCTGACCTGACAGACCGACGACCGACCGACTGTCTATTAAGACCGTTTATCTCGGGAACGCGTGGAGGTATCGAGTTGAAACCATATACTCAGGTGCCTTGACTGTAAAAAAATCCAATTTCTAAGTTAACGTAAAAAAGATACGGCCGTTTATGCCGTAATAACGTACGGTATTTCCCGTTGACCTATAACTCTGAAATTTGGCAAGTAATATCGTTTTATACTACAAGTACCTATTTACCTAGGAAAAATTTCAAAACTTTAAATTAGTAAAAACTAAAAAATAAAATAAGAAATTAGTTTGTACTGAACCCTCGGTGGGCGAGTCCGACTCGGACTTGTCTGGTTTTTTTTCTTTTTGATATGAAAACGAGATTCATGGCTTGGAAACCCAAGTTTTATTGTATAAAGTCCTTTAAACATCCCACGCGCACTGATAAAGTAGTAATGTCGGAGCAGTAGTGCAGCTGCGGTCAGAAATGGAATGTTACCTTTATGAGATAACTCTTAAATGCACTTCGCCAGCACCAGTCCGGATTGGTGTTCATGGTCAAGGTAGTATCGAAATAAGGTGAAAACCGTTTACAATTGTTATAACAGAATCTGCTTCATGATCATTGTTCCATGTTCAGTGGCTTATATAAAAGCTCGTCCATACTTGAGGTTTTATCTCTCAGTCCTCATTATAACCCGACTTCATTGAACAACATAGAATATGTGACGTTCCACGGAAAAAGGTACATTATGGCGGCCGGCGCTTACGTCGTATAGCGCCGCAATAATATTGGAGTGGCGTTAATAATAGCGTAAGCGCCAACCGCCATAAGGTACCTTTACCCGTGGGACGTCACATATGGTTTAATAGTCCATTTTACGAAGGTATCTAAATGGTATCGGAAATTGCTTTATTTTGTTCCCCTTTATGGCGTAGGCCACGTTTAAAGGATGACTCACGTTAGACCGGGCCCAGTACGGTTACCATCAGTTTGTCACTGACATAAACGCCGTCGAGAACGTAATTTACTTTCTACACATCCCGTTTGCACTAATATGCGAGTGCGAGCGAGATGTATAGAAAGTAAATTACGTTCTCGACGGCTTATGTCAGTGACAAACTGATGGTAACCGTACTGGTCGGGTCGGAGCTTCCGGCGCTTCGCTTTCTATGGAAAGCATCACGCGATCACCGATCAGCCTTCATAGAAAATAACGTCTCGGCCCCGGCACGGCCTGGTATAGCGTGAGTCATCCTTAAATTTATGCCTTTCATGAAAGCGATGCAAGCTATTGGTCGTTAAGAGTTAGTTATTTTGTATTCTTTACAAGAAGAACTTAAGGATGACTCACGCTAGACCGGGCCGGGGCCGGCCGGAGGGCCCCGACATGTCATTTTCTATGACGGCTGATCGGTGACCACGTGGTGCTTTCCATAGAAAACGAAGCGCTGGAAGCTTCGGCCTAGCCCCGGCCGGGTCTAGCGTGAGTCATACTTTAGGAACATGTCTAATACCGATATATGATAAAATGTACATGTAGAGAAGTGACATGAAGGAGCCGCTTGCATTATTCCGGTAGTTTCAGAGCGAGTTTTGTATGAGTGAAATATTTAGTTAACGGAATATTTGTATTTCAAAGCAAGGCACCTTTTAGTAGTTTCGTATGGTTGATTGGTCGTATCTGATTTTTAACTGTTTATATTAAGCAGACTTAAAAAGAAATACAGTTCAGCTTCAGTATACCTAAGGTTTCAAATTTTCACTTACGTTGATGTGCTATGAGTGTAGGTAGTATTATTACTACTTAGATTTTAATACGGTTAGGTACAAATATTTAATTCAAAAAGAGAGCGTATTATTAAAAAAATGTAAAATAGGATATCAATATACCAGAGCGAAGTACCTACTAGTTCACATGTAGCTACGCTTTAGAGTGAGTACGATGCAAATAAGAATCTACTTAAGACCAGTTTAATAGTATAAGAATATACTTAAGACCAGTTTAATAGTATAAGAATATACTTAAGACCAGTTTAATAGTATAAGAATATACTTAAGACTAGTTGGATATAATGTCCGTTTGTAAGATACCCAATGTGTGATAAGTATTGAAATAATACCGTCCATTTAAAAGCAGAATAAACTAAATAACTGTTAAATACATGCAAGTAACATTTATTTTATATCTTCGCGCTGCTGTTTACAATTACAAGAGATAATAATCTGTGTAAACCTGCGTACACACTGGTGTGTGCTGCGAATTTCTAGGCCGTTGCTCACAACCTATGCGAATTTTATTATAGCATTAGAATTTCACTTTTATTCACACATTGTTACTTATATACCTACTCGCAGTGCATCAAATAACGTTTTCATTAATTTATTATTTCGAGTAAGATGTACTGAGTCTGATGTTAAAGTGAGCTCGAATTGACCTCAAATGAAAAGTTGAAATGACTGATGCTTTTCTGTCGAAATTTTAGAACGATTTCTTCTAAAAAAACTTGCCACGGTTTCTTAAGTTGCGCAAATTTATTTAAATTACAGAAATGTTGATTTACCGCTAATAAGCGACATTTTACAATGATTACAAAGAATTTGTAAGCACAAGCCATAAACAAAACGATTATTTTGAAATACATGTTAAAAATAGTTTTAGGTACCTACCTAGTACAGCTACTTGGTAGCCGATGCTCTTTACTGCGAATTTTGGTTCTGAAGGTGAGATGGTATTTATTTACACAAGTAAATGCCCTTACCGGGATTCGAACCCAGGACCATTGGCTTCATAGGCAGGGTCACTAGTGTCAGTACCCACTTGGCCAGACCGGTCGTCAAATTAAGTAAAATGAGTAATAGTAGTAAAGTTACTGCAAAAGATCCACTTTAACCCTTTACCCACCGTGACCCCCTCTCCCCTCTCTCAAGTGTGCACATGTGACCCACTCTTCCCTACGTGTCTCTCAAGTGTGCACCCAGCTTTGAGCTGAGATGTACCTACCAATATAAATGCACATTTACTAATCTCGATATTCGCATACGATAACCATTCGAGCTCATATCAGGTTGAATACATTTACATCAGAGTCGTTATTTTTGTTATTTTGTAAGCAAAAGCGCAGAATCCAGAAAACCGGCCGCTCTTTACCATCGAGGCTAATTTGTACTTTATTGCATGGAAATACGGTGTAATTTTACATAAAATGGCACGAATATTTCTATGAAATGTAGTGCTAAATATAATACGAATTCAATTTGTAGTTTTGCATACTTATTTTGAGTATTAAAAGCACTTTCAGAATTGCTACTATATTGCGCCAGGAGTCTTATGGGAGTTTTTTTTTTCTAAAGTTTTAGGCACTTTATGTGTAAACATTTTGCAGTAAATAATATACTGGGTCAAGCAGATCTTGTCAGTAGAAAAAGGCGGCAAATTTGAAAAATGTAGGCGCGAAACGATATCGTCCCATAGAAAATTTGAATGTCGCGCCTTTTTCTACTGACAAGATCTGCTTGACCCAGTTATATATCCGCATACACAGCCCGATAAACATTCTCTTGCTACTTTTGCGGAGTTTTTTTAAACGCTAAAAACGTATAGGTAGTATAGCTTGACTTTACCATATTTTGGGAAATCAATCCTTAAGGGGGTGAATTAAGTATTTATTGATTATGAAATTATTTATTTTATATTTATTAGACATTTTACCAAGTAAGACATTAATTATCAATTTAATTTTAAATTATTATTTTTTTGACTTTGTGTAAAATTGTGCCATATACTTAGATTATAAGAATGCATGTATGTAAATATAGCCAGAATATAGCTCTATGGGTAACGTATTGAATATTTGTACGCCATATTATGGTAAAATAAGGAATGAGACTGAAAACTTTGTATACCACCCATTGTACCCTTATTTATGCAAATAAATATTTTTGATTTGATTTTGATTTTGATTTAAAAAGATACGGTTAGCATAATCGCGTTTTTATCGCCTGTCACGTTTTAACAAGTATGTAGGTGCAAAAGGGACGCATAACGCGATTGGTGATGAAATCGTGACCATGCCAATGGTCACAGAATAAATAATAGTACTACCGTACAGGAAGGACACTTCCTAGAAAACCGAAGTTTGACAGCGATTCAGGGTTGAATCATGATATCCCTTTTTAACTTATGGCGCTATCCCTTTCGGCTATTTAGGGTTGTCAAAATTCAAGCCATTATCTTGTCTGTGGTCGTGCACGCAAAGGGACGTCAAGTTGTGTCAACCATAATAATTGCTCGGAGCAATGCTGAGCCGAACGGAGCCGAGTTTGCCCGAAGTCAGGAGTGTCTCCCCACTGGCCGGATACATAAATACCCGCTCTATAAATCTATAAAGTTAAAACAGAAGTTTTCACCGTTAATTTGACTAATTACAGTAATTACCAATAAAGTGGTTCTATTTTAAGACCGAGTATCAGAACGTTTCTCTCTTTGGTACGATGTTAATGTTAATGTTAATAAAGCAAAGGCGGGTAGATAACAGTCGGACATCGTAAAACGTGAACTTTGTTTAAGCACGGCCCAGTTGATAGTCTGATCAAATAGGAATGTTTTTGTGGAAACCTGTTTACCATTTGCATATTAGTCGATTTAAAAAATATTGTAATTAATGAAATAATGGTAAATCGTCGTAATAAGATAATAATGTTATGCCTTATGACTACACTTTAAAAGAAAACTCTAGTGTCTTACGCATTTAACTGCTTGCAGTCTTTTTCTTAAAGTGATGCTACCTTTTTCGCATCCAAAGTTTTGTTGTAAATTGGAAATGATAAAATATGTAAATTAACAAAAAGGCAGAAATGTTTTATTGTTGGTAATTTGGAAGTGAGGTTCCAATAAAAAAATTGGAAATGATTTAAATTTATTGTAACTTTGAAAACACAAGATAATCATGCTTCCTGTATTCCTGTATAAAAACATTTATTTATTTAAGTTAATACCTTTTTTCTCATGGTTCTCCGTGATAGGTACTTGGCCTTGGGGCCTTAAACACGAAGAAGTTTTATCGGTGATCAGGAACCAATTTTTCTAATTCGATCGATGCGATGACATTTCACTATGGGACCAACCCCCAAAGCACAAAAAAATTAGATGTTTCATACATGTTGGCTGGTCCGATGTTGATTATTTTCTATGAGATATTCAATATTTGTTTATTGCGATTTTGGGGTTGGTCCCATAGTTAAATGTGATCGCCATCAATGACTAAATTAGAAAAATTGGTTCCTTCCTGATCACCGATAAAATTTCTTCGTGTATATTATGTATGAAAATGCCTGAATCAGAATAAAAACTGCAGTCAAGTTTATCTAAGGTACCCTTATCACTCACGAAGGGATGATTTTTCAAGGGCTTCAACGTCTTCGTTGCCTAGTCTATAAGGGCGTTACGCAAGCATTTCGGCGATGTTTACCTGACCTAAGTCTTGTTTACGATGGAGAAACACACCTAAATCTACTGTGTTTTGATCTAAAGCAGGCTATGACAATGCCCTGCCGCCCGTCGGAACTAACAGACGGGAATTTATGACTTTTGATTACGATTTGGGTACGATGTTTTGAGTTTTCTTTTTTATAATATTATGAAATACGAGTAGGTTTTGGCTATTCCGGTTTCTAAGTTCATAGTGAGTCAAACCTGTTTGTGCTTAGAAAGAGGTGAGAAAGGAAATTATCCTGGTCAAACCTTGCAAACAAAATTGTATTTAAGTTGCATAGAAACAAAATAAAACTGAAGTTAATTAATTAATTATCCAGACACAAAATAATTCTTACTCGCAAGGTGCCTATCTAAGAAACTAATCCTGAGGAAAATACCAATATAATTATGATGTGGCCAGTCAAATATGTTTTCCAAAGTGTTTAGAGTTAGACCAAAAAACGTCTGCAGCGATTTTGATAGCCCACGCAGTGCAAGTGTTATTTATACGTCAAAATTTTATAGAAATTAGACGTTTAAAATAACACTTGCACTGCGTGGGCTATCAAAATCACTGCAAACTTTTCTTGGTCTAACTTTACAAATAGCGTTTTTATAAAACGTTAACCTACTTCTACCTTATAGCAAATTTCAAGTCGCGAGGCGAACCTATCGAAGTAGAAGAAAATTGGTTTGACTTTTCCTATAGCGTGTTACGAGAACACCATTATGTAAAACTTTCCTAAATCAAGTTGTTCGTGCTATCAATATTATCTAAACATCACATTTCCATAAACGCAGCTGTTTGACTTCTAACCTTATTTATGCCCGATCAATATTCTACGGCCGTTAAGAAAATTAGTGGCCAGTGTTCGTCAGTTTAGAACCGATAAATTTGAAAAAAGAACGCTCGTGCACATGTTCGGTTTTCGAAAAATGATTTGTCGTTCCCCGAACGCGTGGCTACTGGGAGAACAATCCGCATTCTTATTTATTTATGATCACCTTCTTCGAACGTCGTGTGTGGACTTAGAGTGCCTTCACAATATCCTGCACGATAATTTGGTATCAGAGCGGACACTCGGGTAGCCCATTGCAAATTGTATCCAGCCAATACGTTATCCTGGCCTTTGCCAGGGTCCGCTTTTTAACCATAACCACCATAACCAACCAACCACAGCAACCATATTCTGTACGTCTACCATCAGTGCGGTGACCATCAGTTTGTCACTGACATAAACGCCGACGAGAACGTAATTTACTTTCTATACATCTCGCTCGCACTCGCATATTAGTGCAAACGGGATGTATAGAAAGTAAATTACGTTCTCGACGGCGTTTATGTCAGTGACAAACTGATGGTAACCGTACAGTTTTGACATTGACATATACGCTCACGTCTACGTAACTTACTTTCTATGCATCTCGCTCGTACTCGCATATTAGTGCAAGCGAGATGTACAGAAAGTAAATAACGTAGACGTGAGCGTTATGTCAATGTAAAAACTGGTGGTAGACGTACTGGGGTAAACATCGCACATTAGACTGTTTTTGTCATGAATCTAGTATTAAACTGGATTGGGCATGAGTGGTGGGGATAACTGACAGAACGGGATAGTCTTACGTATCTTTCAGTAGGAGTAGCAGAGAAAGCGCTATTATTGTTTGTCCTTGTCACAGTCTCACATATTTTTTGTTCCCCACCGTTTTTTCAGTATGGATAATGGTGGGCAACAAATAAATTCGATCAATCATAGTGACGTTGTTTATTATTGCGTATGTTTTGTCCCTCACGGAGGCACGCGTATACCACTTTTATAGGATCCTACCTTCTATGGTTTTTGTTCTCAAGCTGTCATTTAATTTCATAGTATTTAATGTTATTGTCAAGTACGGATTCTTTTTGAGACAATAGCAGCCTATCGTTGCTATAAAAAGCCAATGTAAAGTTATATAATGCAAGGAAATAATTACGTGACTTTTCGTAGCATGTGTTATACCCGTACAGTTTTTTTACCGTTTGGCGTTTGTCGATGATGTACGATTGTCATAGGGCAGTGTGCAAGTGCCCTAACTCGTTTGAAACTGCATTACGCTCCCCACAATACACGTTTTGCGTCGGACAAATTGCTCCTATGATTTATTGGGGACGTTTCTCGCACGTTGTAAATCGTATGGGATTTACGGTTGACTGGTGTAAATACTCCTTTATTTATTCTAAAAGGCCTTAAGAACCATATTAACTTTGTTATTAAGTGACATTTTTGTTCCCAGTGAAATAGCGTACCTGGCACTGTATTCCTATATCGCAATTTGACCAGTGAGTTTGATCTCTCGATCCATAAACAAATATAGTACATGAGGGCTCAAGTTTAGACTGGTTTTTAGCAGAGTAACTGCTTAGATATGATGTACGAGTGTTATTTCTAGTCTGTTTTCAGTAGGTATGACACCATAACCTAGTTTATATGTTTTGATTTATGCATTGTATGTGTATCAGATTGTGTGAATTTCGAAATCAGTGCAGCTAACTTGTATAGCAGTTTGCATTTCAATGTGTCGGTGCAAGAGATGCATCTGTAACTTGGAACCTGCACAATCTAGGACCAATCTTAACTTGTTTGGTGTGTGATGTGTGCCAAACGCTTAATAGAGGTTTACCCAATATCCTGGTAGATGACGCTGTTACGAACGGCGAATATTCTACATCGTGCGAACATTTGTTCATCGTAGCATGCATAAGATGTTACACTTATTTTTGTATATTTCCTCGTTAAAAAAATATAATAGAGTATTTGACTACTAGTCAAATCAGTTTCTTTTTTCGAACTGTCAAAACGATTTTGCTACTATGGAATTTATATGAGACTTCCGGTTCGAGCGCCATCTTGATGGTCACGCCTCGTGATTAATTCCTTTGTTTTTTGCTTATTAATATTGTTTAAAGTGTAATATCGATAGCTTATTATACACTCATATACAGTAAACTAATGTAGTAGTGTGCAGTGAATGGAGAATTAATCTTGAAACGCGTTTAACCACCATTGTGGAGTCAACGGCCGGTAGTCCACGTGCTACTTGTAAAGTCCAGCTATCGCTTTACAAGAGCTAAAATCACCGTACACTGTCTTGTACTAACCGTACAATTTTAGTAGTATATAAAGCTCCCAATACCTTGATACTGGCGAAATAGTCCCAATGGAGTGAAGCCATAATTTTAAAAAAGTGAAGTGAAGTGAATTTATATGAAACACTAGCATGTGACGTCACAATCAAATTACCTACTCTTTATAGTTTTATACAAGGTTTAAAATAGAAATTGTGTCTAAAAATAACTGCTGTCTACGTCTTTCTATTAATTTTCTGGTGCTTTATTTCATGCATGGTGTAAAATAATTTATTTTAAATATAGTCAAATACCCTATTATGAGGATTTCTGTGGAGATAGTTCAATTAGATTAAAACATACGTCGGTTTATAACTAAACACGTTTTTTATCGTTCTAGGTTTCCAAAGGGACCCTAGTGCGTTAGCGCAACTTCGCAGCGACGTCATTTTCCATAGCGCTGACGACGCCGACACTTAAGACGCTAGTGTAGGGTGGCTCTTACCACAAAATACTATCAATTAACTAATTGTTCGCAGAAATCACGAAGCGTCTGGTTGACGTAACTGCCGGCCTAGCCAAGGTTACAATCGCTATCGCTTCGACAACGAAAAGCATTATGTCTCTCTATCACTCTTCCATATTAGTGCGACAGTGACAGTTGCGTTTCGATCGCTACGGAGCGTAAGCGATCGGCATCTTGGCTACGCGGCCTGGTGACCGAAGAGCTGGCGGCTACCTCGCACAACGTATCAGCATTGCGATACAGCGAGGAAATGCCGCCAGCATCCTTGGTACAATGCCTCAAGGGCCTATTTTAGATTTAAGCTAGTTATTAATTTCGTTCCACTGTATATATATTGTATGTAAATAAATGATTTAAAAAAAAATACTAATTCTGTGGCTCACTGTTGCAATAGTAGAAAAAAATTAGCGACCTAAGGATTGAAATTCCACCGGTTATAGTTGAAAATACACTTATAGTAAAATCAATTCAGTAATTGAAATTAAACCTCTATATACATATTATGTACGCGTGGCTAAAGAATAACTACATTCCCGTTGCCAGGGAGGTTTTCCGATTATACTGTTGTGAGCTACTTTTACAATGGGACCAACCCCGAAATCGCGAAAAAAAATTTGGCTGTTTCTTACATTTTGGCTGGTCCATTTTCTATGGAAGGGTCATTTTCTATATAATTTCTTTTTCGTAATTTCGGGGTTGGTCCCATTGTAAAAGTTGCTCAGTAGATATAATCCCAAAACCTCCCTGGCAACGGAAATGCAGTTATTTTTTAGCAACCGTGTATAACGTAATATGTACGGGCCCTGGGTAGGTCCCAGGCCCGTACATTTCATGCAGTTGACGTAAAAATGAGGTAGTTTGTAGTTTAACATACAGACAGAGATTTATTTATGCCTCATACCAAAGCTGGATTATAATTAAATGTATTGTGTCCTTACCGTGTTCTATGAACACACAAAAGCGTGTAAGATCGCCGTTCACACTCATTGAACGCTAGCTCACTGGCTTACCATAAAATCTACCTTTTAAAACCAAAAGGTTCTACACGTCTAGTAACGTATACACACTTAATACCTTGTCGCATTAAGCTCGAAGAATGGGTATTAGTTTGAGAGCCATTAGGACAAAGTGTGGCGGTAACTTTTCAAGTGCAGTGCCCTTTAACCTCTTAACGGCTATCCCAAGTTCAATGTCAATAAGGGATTATACACTCAAGAGCAAATTACACAGGTTAAGTACCTACTTTCTTTGTATTTTACAAGCTTTTATTTAGTTTCACCTGACCGTTGTCTGTCTGTCTGTAATCAAATCTTGCAAGTTAAATTTGATCCACTTCCCGGTTTCCGATTGAGTTGAAATTTTGCATGCATGTATAAATCGGATAACAATGCAATATTTAGTACCATCGAGCTGATCTGATGATGGAGACAGGAGGTGGCCGTAGGAACTCTGTGATGAAACAACGTAACCTAATTGTGTTAGGGGTTTTTAGAATTGTCTCGATGAGTATTAGTTGTCTGTCGTAAGAAAAGTACAGTCAGCGATAAAAGCTTGAAAATGAAATTTTTGCCATAAACTTATTTTTATACAGACCACTTTTCGTTGCTCTTGAGTGTATTTGCAAAATACGAAAAAATGCTTAAATTACTGCGATAGTGTTACAGTCGCCATCATATACATCGGAGCAGCCGAGGTGCTCAAAAATGTCTGAACACGCACTCCATCGCCTTGATAATAGACGCGTGTTCAGATATTTGTGAGCACCTTGACCGCTCCGATATATCTGATGGCGACTGTACATTCTGTTTTCAAAGTACCTACTGTTTTACAAACATTTAGTTTTCTATTTAATAATTATTAAGTATCATAGTTACAAAAAGGATACAAATTACAACTAACACTTACAAATAAAAATTAAAACTATAAATAAAAAAAAACAAACAGGTCCCTGTCGTCCCCGGTGCAAAGGTGCCCATGATGCTCGCAGCATTTCCACGCTGGATCACCACGGACAGCCTTTGCACAAGGAACGACTCGGAGCGGGGGCCCTCCCCTTTCTGTCTGAGTCGACGTTCTAGGGCTGATTTAGACGATGCGAGAACTCGGATGCGAGTTTCGTTACATTGCGGTTTTTGATCGGTCGGTCGAATTGAACGTAACCAACAGTCCGCAATGTAACTAAAATCGCAAGCGAGTTCGCGCGCCGTCTAAATCAGCCCGCGTGTGAAGCGTTTTCTATCAATGATTGTCAACGTGGCTAGGCCCTCCGGCCCTCTGGGCAGATATTTTTGGAGCGTTGTGTCATCCGCTACTATTCATACTGACTGCATATAAATTATTTCCTGTCAGTGATTAAATTACTACGTATGTTCCAATGTTTATAACATTTTTTCATATCTATTCATTCCATTTGTCTTCTCTAACATACTGTTATGTCGGGTTTGATAAACTTCTCATTTCCATACGGTTTAAAAGTGTTACATTAATCATTATAAAATTAAATAATTCTATAAAAGGATTCAACTTTACATTTTATTGTTGAGATTTACCAATAGCATTAGGTGCATTGGGGAAACATCGAAAATGGGGTAGTTTGAAAAATCACTACCTAAACTAGAAAATCTTTATACTTTGGCAATGCATACTTACATATGGCTCATCGGTGCGAGAACTCGCATGCGAGTTTCATTACATTGCGGTATTTGATTGGTCGGCTAAATTGGATGTAACCAATAGTCCTCAATGTAACTAAAAAATCGCATACGAATTCGCGCGCCGTATAAATCAGCCCTTAACATTGCCTATCATAATAGTAGTTTATGTGACTGCTACATAATGAAAGGCATTAAAATACGAGTGTGGGTTTATGAAACGAATGAAATGAGTTTCATAATAGTATCACACGAGTGTTTTAATGCCTAATTATGTACAGTTACATACACTGCTTTATCTACACACATATTATAAACTTTCTATGATATATTCACTAACCTCATATTACAGCCGACATTGGGGCACTTTCCTCTCTGGCGGAACTCGCGGATATGAGATGGCGTCTCCGAAATATCTTTATCGTACATTTTACACGAAACTTTTGTTATAGTTACTTTAAAAACAACAAAACAAATTATTTTTTACTTACAAACTAATTAAAAGATAAACTGTACGTCAAATGGCGGCAAATTAAAACTTTTTTCACGCATGTCACGCATCCGTAGTTTTTTTTTTTAATTCAAAGACAAACTAGAGTCGGGGTCGATTACCATATCGTCCGATACCAACTTACAAGCGAGATTTGTCAATATTGTATGCAATTGTCATTTGATTTCGAATAAAACGTCATCTCGACTGATATTAGAATAGGGGTCAAATCAAATTGCCTTTTTTTCCAGAGATGTTCGAAATTTGAATGTCATTACCAAATCGATTTTGATATAGTAATGAAGCTATTACCACATTTTCACAGATAAGAAATTTGCTGTAACAAAACAGTTTATCGTAATGTGGGCCATTATTTACGGATTTTGAAGGTATCATAGAGAGTTTATGATATGTGTGTAGATAAAACACTTTAAACTCTCGCGTTTTGTACACATTTTTAATTACACACTATTTTCGGGTATTTCAGTGTTGTTTTATTTATAACACGACTGTTAATAAATAAAACAACAATTACACGAAAAAACTGACGTCCCAGCAAATCTCCGTTGACATTTGCTGGGACGTCAGTCTTTCCGTGACCACAGCTGGTGCAACTCAGCTGAAACGTCGGAATTTAAGATAAAAAATAATGAAAGTATATCGCGGTAGACCCGTTCGTGTAATTAAATACATTGCCTATCATGGTAAACATTGCCTGGCTTGATAAATAGGTAGATACATTGATTCTCTACAGCTGTCTAATAAAGTTCCTAGGTTTTTAGGGTTTATTTTAGGGTTTATTAGGTACCTAATAAATAATAAAGAATCACTGTTTTTTCTTTCCAGACATTGTTTACCATGGTAGGCAATATAGAGCCAGTACACGATAGGTACACATCTTGTATAATATTTTGTAGACTAGCTGTGCCCGCGGCTCCGCCCGCGTGGAATTCGGTCTGTGTCAGTAAGCGGCTAATTTCTAATCCTAATTTCTCTCCCTCTCCCCTGGAGGCGGAACTTGAAGTAAAGTTGACAGATGGATATGCTAGAGGACTGTAGTCCAGATAAAATATTTTACAATTAGGTACCACTAAATAAAACTACACTCCAAAGTCAATAGTTATTTCGCCCTTATTCAAATTTTACACGTGATTTAAACGACAGAGTAGTAGGTGTATATCGGACGATACAGTAAGCCGTAAGGTATACGCGCGCGAGCGAAAGCGAAGCGGCCTGCCTGGCTAGACCGCCACTCGCCATGGTCTTCTTCAGACTTCTGAGGAAGACCACGTGCCCCTTGTAACCACAATGCGTTGCGAGACTTTCGGGAATGATTCGATTTTTTTCGGGAATGCATGGTAATGCGTATAAAATGCGAGTCCCAAATCGTTTGACTGCGCAAACGATCAGTGCCGGATTAAGATATATTGATGCCCTAAGCATGTCTAGACCATCTCTCCCAAGGGTCATCAAGATTACATTGAATTTTTTTGGTAAATTGAGTGACGTTCATTGCCGCATTACAGCTGAGAATGGAAATTAATCACATCATTTTATCACGACAATTGACAGTGCCGCAGCAGTAACGTTGCAACAGAGTACCTAATGCTGCTGCAGTCGCCACCAGAATGTCACCTTTATAACATCTTAGAATGTTATTGAAAACGCGAGCGAAGCGAGCGCGAAAATTTTTCGATATAAAAACGCAATTTTATAGACAGTTGTACATTTTTACTTTTAGTATGGAAATCAGTCACATCATTTTATCACGAAAATTGAGAGTGCTACAGCAGTAACGTTGCAACAGAGTAATGTTGCTGCAGTCGCCATATCTTAGAAAGTTATTGAAAACGCGAGCAAAGCGAGCGCGAAACTTTTTGATATAAAAACGCAATTTGATAGACAGTTGTACATTTGTATTTTTAGTATGGAAATCAGTCACATCATTTTATCACGAAAATTTACAGTGCTGCAGCAGTAACGTTGCAGCAGAGTAATATTGCTGCAGTCGCCATATCTTAGAAAGTAATAGAAAACGCGAGCGAAGCGAGCGCGAAAATTTTTCGATATAAAAACGCAATTTGATAGACAGTTGTACATTTTTACTTTTGGTATGGAAATCAGTCACATCATTTTATCACGAAAATTAACAGTGCTGCAGCAGTAACGTTGCAACAGAGTAATGCTGCTGCAGTCGCCATATATTTGAAAGTGATTAAAAACGCAAGCGAAGCGAGCGCGAAAATTTTTCGATATAAAAACGCAATTTCATTTAAACTTTTAGTATGGAAATCCGTCACTTCATTTTATCACGAAAATTGACAGTGCTACAGCTGTAATGTTGGAACAGAGTAATGCAGCTGCAGTCGCCATATCTTAGAAAGTAATAGAAAACGCGAGCGAAGCGAGCGCGAAATTTTTTCGATATAAAAACGTAATTTGATAGACAGTTAGACAATTGTACATTTGTACTTTTAGTATGGAAGTCAGTCACATCATTTTATCACGAAAATTGACAGTGCTGCAGCAGCAACGTTGCAACAGAGTAATGCTGCTGCAGTCGCCATATCTTAGAAAGTTATTGAGAACGCGAGCGAAGCGAGTGCGAACATTTTTCGATATATTATTAATTTTTTAAATCAACATAATTATTCAATTATTTTTGTTGATATCCGTGTCTACTAAACTTAGAGTTAATTTGGCAAAATCTTTCCTCGGTGGCTTATTCATGTCACAACGTATTAAATTCAGCGCCATCTGTTAGTTTACCAGGGTACTCAATAGTGGTAGCACATATTTGAAAAAAGTTTGCCCCTCCTTCCTAAGTAGCGCCATAAGATTCAGGGGCAAACTTAAGTCAATCGATTGTTCTGGCTACCCCCCCTTTTAGGGGTTGAATTTTTATAGCCTATAACCTGGCCGGGAATTTTCTCGACAGATTAGTAAAGTTTTCATCAAAATCCGTTCAGCCGTTTTCACGTGATGCGCGTTCAAATAAACAGACAAACAGATAAACAGATAAACAGACAAACAGACAAAAATTCTAAAAACTTTTGGAACGTGTTCTGTTATCGATTCTAAGTATCCCCAGCCAACTTTTTTTCAAATATCTTCCATGTACAGACTTTCGACCGTCTTCAGCTTTATTATATGTATAGATAGATAACATTATAAAAACGAGCCCTGCCTTTAGACACATGATTGAGCACTTTTAATATATTGCTGGATTATGTTTTGTAATATATTGAAATTTCTTTTGTGCCCAGTGGGTTACCCTCTTCCCAAAATACGCTTGAAATATACGGATGACCGATAATTTGAAATTGATTTGTAATTCGGATCTCATCAGGGCCATAATGAAAAGCGATGTGGAACGATTAGCGAACGTATTTATGTTTTTTTTGTCAATTGATTGTGGTTTTTGCAAAGTCAAAATTAGAGCCAAAGCCAGAGAGAGAGAGATACAGTGAACGAATTTTAGGTAATTTTAGTACTGTTCTTAAACAACAATGCACCCTTGCTAGAGCTTGAAAAATATATAGGTACATATTTCCATAGTGCTCGCCTCACAGTCAATTACACTCGTACCTATATCGCTATAATTATGGTGGGGTGAAGTAAGTCCACTTGATATTATTCATATTATACTGCTGGCTATAATCGATTAAACAAATGATCATAAGTCTAAACCAAGGACCGGAAAACCCCTCTTTACGCTTAATCCTATCAATTCGGTAACCCAATCGATTCGGTTACCTTATCATTCGGTAACCCTATCATACTGTTACCTGATTGTAATGGTAACCTTATTGAAACGGTAACCCTAACCTTTAACCGAGTTAATCTCAAAACCCCATCGCGATAGGGTTTTTGTTAAGGGTTTTTAACAGGTTTTCATTCAGTTATGGTAACCTTTATTATCGGTTGCTTAATGGTTTGCAACATTAAAGTAGTTTTAGTGATGTGCCGTCTGAACTAAAAAAAATACTAAAAAAATAGTTTATTTTATTTACTTTATTTATATTTTGTTGATTTTATTTACTTTATTTATTAAATTTCTTTAATTTAATTTATTTATTTAATTTATTTAATTTATTTAATTTATTTAATTTAATTTAATTATTTAATTTATTTAATTTATTTAATTTATTTAATTTATTTAATTTATTAAATTTATTTAATTTATTTAATTTATTTAATTTATTTAATTTATTTAATTTATTTAATTTATTTAATTTATTTAATTTTTTGAATTTTTTGAATTTATTGAATTTATTGAATTTATTGAATTTTTTGAATTTATTGAATTTATTGAATTTTTTGAATTTATTGAATTTATTGAATTTATTGAATTTTTTTAATTTATTTAATTTATCTAATTTATTTAGTTTATTTAATTTATTTAATTTATTTAATTTATTTAATTTATTTAATTTATTTAATTATTTAATGTATTTAATTTATTTAATTTATTTAATTTATTTAATTTATTTAATTTATTTAATTTATTTAATTTATTTAATTTATTTAATTTATTTAATTTATTTAATTTATTTAATTTATTTAATTTATTTAATTTATTTAATTTATTTAATTTATTTAATTTATTTAATTTATTTAATTTATTTAATTTATTGATTTTTTTTAATTTATCTAATTTATCTAATTTATTTAGTTTATTTAATTTATTTAATTTATTTAATTATTTAATGTATTTAATTTATTTAATTTATTTTATGTATTTAATTTATTTTATGTATTTAATTTATTTAATTTATTTAATTTATTTAATTTATTTAATTTATTTAATTTATTTAATTTATTTAATTTATTTAATTTATTTAATTTATTTAATTTATTTAATTTATTTAATTTATTTAATTTATTTAATTTATTTAATTTATTTAATTTATTTAATTTATTTAATTTATTTAATTTATTTAATTTATTTAATTTATTTAATTTATTTAATTTATTTAATTTATTTAATTTATTTAATTTATTTAATTTATTTAATTTATTTAATTTATTTAATTTATTTAATTTATTTAATTTATTTAATTTATTTAATTAGTTTAATTTATTTAATTTATTTATTTCATAATTAAAATAATACATAAACTAAACATAAAACTAATTAAAAACTAAACTTAAATATAAACTAAATAAGTATAAAAAATTGCCTACTGAAGCCCGTCCCGGGCTGCCCCCGACGCAAAGGTGCCCATCACGCTCGCTGCGTTGCCGCGTTGGACTGCGATGGACAGCCTTTGCATCAGGAAAAACCCGGAGCGGGGGTCAAGGCCTCTTTCTAGCAGGCGACGACCCAGCTCCCGGAGGAAGGACATACCCTCAGCGCACCAGCAGCCTGAGGTCTCGACAGCGAGGGGGACGAATAAGTACCCGCTTAGCGCCGAGTATTTAGCTTTTTTAAGGGACGCCGCGTGCTCAGCAGCCGCTCCTGCCGACCGTATTGTGCGGCTAAGATGCGAGGCGGCGAAAGTACTGACGCACGTGGCGTCCCATAATAAGCACTTACCTCTTTCCCACGGCACCAGGGTCAAGCCGTCAGGCCTTTTGCCGTCCGATCGGCTGAGACCTGGCGGCTCAAGCATGCATGGGACATTAGCTAACACTAAGGCTCTTCTAATAATGTCATTAAGAGCATGGTGCCGTGGGAACCTCCCAGCGCAACGGCAGCAGCTCAAGGCATGGTGACCGTTGCTCTCCACAGTGGAACCGCAGATGCATTGGTGTGGTTGGCATACGTCACAACCTAAGCGGAGAGCAACGGCCACACGCATCGAGTCGCTGTCTAGTAAGGTGCCTAAGTTTGGGGAGGGAAGAGCGTGTAGCCAGGCTCCAGATTCAGGCCTGGAGGCAGCGATTAGCCTGGCTCTGTCAGAACCAGCAGCGGTATGAATAAGACTGTCGAGTAGTCTCTTTACCACGACGTCATCCCATAAACGCTGGCGGTAAGGTTTGTCTGGTACTGGCGCATCAGAGTTCAGAGTCTTCCAAGCCGACAAAGCCTCGGCGGCATAGGGTATTGTGGCCTTGGCACCATCTAAAGGTAAAATTTTAGTGACAAGGTCCACAACCCCGGCCGCCGACGCAAGGAAGGCCGGAAGGCTTACATCTCGTGAGCGTCGTATACCCCGACCGCCATTGCGAATAGGTAAAGAGGCCTGGTCCCACTGGTCATGGTTGAGGGATACATTTAAAAGACACTCAGCAGATTCTTTTAGTGCCAGGTCGAATGAGTCCATGTGTGTGGGGTAGGCACTGTGCGTAGGAAGTAGGTGATTCTGGGGACGGCGAAGCAGGATCTTAGCAAAGTCAGAGCTACATGTGCCGAGAGCTTTCTAAGCCTTTCTCTTGCTAATAAGAGAAGTTGTTCTCTTGTCTTAAAAGCTCCAGGAACAGCATCGGGAAATATAGGGGAACCCAAGAGGTGAAAGTTTTGACTGGACAGCTCTTTGAGACCAGGTAGTAGGGTGCTAAACGAAGGTAATGAGGAATGTGAATTGGCGCTGCAGGGGAAGAATTCACATTTGTTGGTGTTGACTTCGAGGCCCAGATTATGGAGGAGTGGGAGGAGTGTGACCAAGTCTTGGTATACTTCTTCAGGCTTACCACCAAGAGTGCCATCATCTAAATACCAAACGTTTAGTGGAGATTGAGGACCGGATATTGCTTTTTGGATGGCGAGGCTAAAGATCAGGGGGCCAAGCGGATCCCCCTGCTGAGCCCCCACCTGAGACTGGATGAGGGACTCATTGAAAAAAAGTTTAGACGGAGATGAGTAAACTTGGTGAAGAAAGGGGTACAGTATTGGTATTTTCTCCCTAACTTCAGATAAGAGTACGTCCCGCTCTACGGAATTAAACGCATTTTTTAAATCTATCTTAATGATAACGGAGTCTGCGTTTTTAGGGTCAAGAACGAAGGCTCGAGTGGCGTGAATAGCAGCTTCACAGCCAAGTTTCGTGCCGAAACCTAATTGGTAAGGCTGCAAGTAAGACGCCATTTCGTCACGCACAGCTCGACAACCTAACTTGGCAGTCAGGCGGCGAAATACGCTGCCAATAGCGATAGGCCTTAAGCCACCATCTTTTTTTGACAGCGCGCACAGCGACGCTCCGTAAATATACGGGGAAACTGCTGGATTTAGCTGGCCACTGAGTAGGAAATTGCAGAGTTTGGTTAAATATTCAAGCAACCGAGGCCCATTCTCGCCAGCAGCACTGGAAGTGAGCTCTTTCAGGTGTGATGGACGGATGCCATCCAGGCCGGCAGCAGAGCTATTGTTGAACGAGCCTAGCGCCTGTGAGACTTCTTCCAGCTTGACAGAGAGAGCGGGACAGGAATTGTCTGGTTCAGGTGGGAAAGTCAACGGTCGAGATGGGGCTGGGTGCTTGGATACTAGGGTGGCAAGGGTTTCAGGATTGGGCGGCGCTATTCCGTCATCCGACATAAGAACCCGTACTGCCCCTCTAAGGTCACCCTCGTAAACTTTGGACTCTATAGTTCTGAGAATCGAGGGCGGTCTCAAAGCGGCCGGCTCAGCTTCCACAAAAAGAGAATCGATTACCCCAGAAGATACAATGTTCCGTTTAACTTTGGTTGTTAAGTTGCCTGCGCTGGTTGAATCTGGCGCCTTTAGAGCAGAGTAGGCAAATGAAAGCAGAGCAAACCAGTCTGGAGTGCCGTTGTTCTTAATACATTGTTCGATAGCCTCGCACAATTTACCTGCCGCCAGGTTGCGAGCCCCCTTAGGTATGTGACGCAACACTCGTACAGATTGCTTTAGGGTAGCAAGGTCATCTAGGTCTATACAACTACTGTTACCTGAGAGGGCTTGTTGCCGCTGTTGTGGCTGAACTGTTAGAGTAGGAGGAAGGGCGGTGGGTCGGGTTCTATGCTTGCGGGTAATATGTACCTTCAGCCCGTGCTCGGTGAAGGTACGCGAAGAGTTAGGGCTGTAGGGGCACTGCGAAAGGGTCGTAGCCTGCATAAGTAACAAACTAACAATTAAAACTAAGTAAAAAGTACAGAGTCTTAAACTAAATACAATAGGATAGTAACTAAATTAACACAGCAACTTACAAAATAAACATTAGAAAAGAATATAAGATTATTTTGTCCGTCATTTTTAAATTACATAAGTATATCAAATAACAAACACAAACCACTAAATAAATTCACAATTAACGTCTGGCACGGTACGGCAGAGTCGAAACTCTCTCGATGTGTGGTGCACCGGTGCACAGTCGCCTCTAGCGACGGCAGCGGGGACTTTTCGTCGTAGCCGGAACGCTGGGTAGAGACGGGGCGTCGAAAGAGGCCTTACGGTGGGCGAAAACCGGCACTACGATGGGTAGATCTAGATTTTCACAGGAGCCTTCGGGGACATCGGGAAACAATGAATTTGAAAGGGTTGTAATGCGATTTCAAACCGTAACACATAATTCTTGCATTGCTTGTTTTCACATATATATGTACATACTATTTATCACAGATGATTTTCGTAAAACTGTACCCCGAGAATTGAATTGTTGTATTTATACAATATTACAAATTTAAATGAATTTTTCAATATGTGAAAAAATTTTTCGTGGCAGCTGTCAACCTGTCAGGTTTTAATTATTTTATTTATAATATAATAATATTTATAATAAGAACACACCACACAGGTAGGTATAAAGATAAACAAAGGAAAGGCAAAAAAACTTGTTTGTGCTGGAGGCTTCATAGACCGCCCATGCCAACCTCGGTATTCAATAATAAGTTGAATTTAAGTGTGCGTAAAGATTACAATCGTTTGAACTGGTCAAAAACCTCATAATGAGGTAACTGAATAGACTGGGTTTTTATTTCGGTTACCGGTAACAGAGGTTAACTCGATCTGATACGGTTACCGAATCAAAGTGTTACCTTATTAAGCGGTTACCGTTATGGTAGGGGTTTTTATAAACACCTCTAAAATAACCCTATGAAAAACCCCGGTTAAGGTAACCGGTTCCTGTCCCTGGTCTAAACCTAAATTAGCCTGTGGCATTGTTCCCAGGACGCTGGCCGCGTTCCCCCTCTGCACAGTGAGGCTGACATTTTGCGCAAAAAATGGGCCTGCTCGTAGGTCGCCAGTAGGGCTTCCAATACCGGGATCCCGGGATCCCGAAATACCGGGATCCCGTCTGTGAAAACGCATTTTCCAATACCGGTCTTTTTATGCAATACCGGGATCCCGGTATTTTCAAAAATAAGTAAAATGTGCCGATTATACCGTTTAAAATCCATTAAAATGATTAAATTCGTCTGTATCAAGAATATTACTTGCCCATTTAATTAAACAAGATCATTTAATTGAAACAAGATCGGTGCATATGCATAGATAAATATTGGGTGATGAATTCTGATATTCAGGATATGATATTAATATAGTTCGTTCTTAAAATTATATCAAAGAGTGGAAACAAATGAGTAAGAAATTGTAGTATGGCAAACGAATTTATATTTGCAAATTTGATATAGTTGGCTGGTTTATTAGGTTGAACTACAAATGTGACCGGTAAAAGTGGTGAAGTCAACAAGGCGGATAAAATGATTGCCAACCTGGAGGGTGAAATGATAATAGGGAGTATTATTGCAATGTTCTGCCGCCAGAGTGCAGCACTAATTTGTTTAGTAAACCATAGAGTATCTTATACATACTACGCCTTAACCAGTTTTTTGACTGTTGTACTATGACGTTCATGCATCAAGGCGATTTGTTTACAGGTGGCCTACCGCGAAACGCGAAAATCGTAATTTCGTTATCTGTTTCTCTATCGATCGAATAAGCAAGAGTGATAGAGAGGTGGAAACCGAACTTTCGATTGTCTTGTTTCACGGTAGGCCATGTGATTGAGTTAGTGCCGCCCTCTATGCAGAGTTTTGCGTAATATTCCCTATTATTGCAGACGGCGATTATTGTTTAATATCCTAAGCTAAGGACATACATAGTGTTACAGTGAGCCTTTTTTAAATAAAACTCAAAAATGTTAAGCGTTCATAGTCAATACCGGGATCCCGGGATCCCGGTATTGATGAAGACAGTTTCGGTATTAATACCGGTATTGAAAGAAGTCCGGTATTTGGAAGCCCTAGTCGCCAGACACCCAGACTAGTTGGTTGAAATTTCTTTTACTAGTTTTTTGGTGTCTGACGACCAAGGATCGAAAGATTAAATCGCAAGTGCCGAAAATACATTCATGGCTAATAATTATCATTAGGTATATGTAGAATGAGAAGTATGATAATATTTGCATTGCACTGCACTGCACCTACCTAATATATACATAGCTAAAATCATAGCGTTTCAGGTAGTCGGCTAAAAAACATATTTGCATTGAAAATGAATGTTTGTGAACTCGAAATTCAGTTTAGTTTGTGGCTTTGCGGTTCTCTTTGTGAGCCAAACTTTGCGGTTAGGGCTGTAAATGTAGCTTAATCCGCTTTTGCATTCTATAATATTTTGTAGAGAGGAAAGTTTTTACTCATTACTCGGATGGATAAGCATCAGTGGCAGTATCCAGCTAGATTAAAAAGGTATTCTTCACGGTTGAAAGAAAGCTACCGCCAGAAAGCCGGTCCCTTTCTATCGAAAATACGCTCTCATTTTAAAACGACGTGCTGGCCCCAATTTCACATCGGTGACAGGGAGGTGACAGGTGCGACAATTGTAAAACATCACTGTTGCTGACGTCACAGGCATCCATGGGCTACGGTTACCGCTTACCATCGGGCGGGCCGTATTCCTGTTCGCCACCATCATGGTATTATTAAAAAATACTTTATTATATCGGAAAAAAACAGATATTTCTCTTGCTAAGTTTATGACAATTGTCACAAGAAACACGACAATTGTCACGAAATTCCGACATATTATAACTCATTTCCTGTCAAGAATTACCTACAATTCTTCTAAATCTTGACAATTGTCAGAAACTTCGCAAGAGAAATATCTGTTTTTTTCCGATATAATAAAGTTTTTTTTTAATAATACAATGATGGTGGCAAACAGGAATACGGCCCGCCCGATGGTAAGTGGTAATCGTATCCCATGGATGCTTGTGACGTCAGCAACAGTGTAGTTTTACAATTGTCGCACCTGTCACCGATGTGAAATTGGGGCCTGAAATTTCATGAAACTTGGCATCAACATTTTACGTTACCTGCATCAGTCTGGTACTAGTCCTGTCTGGTACAAACAGCAACACTCCTAACTGTACATCGGACCTTACAAAAGGCATAAGGTCCACCGATGTATAGTTAACAGTGCGGGCGATGGTACCAGGTTTCGTTACTAATCGCGTGTTTCGATATTATGGTGTCGTCTAGGTTCTTCAATTCTTCACTATACCTCATAAAACAGAGTCCCCCGACGCGTCTGTCTGTCTGTTTGTATGTATGTATGTTTGCGATAAACTCAAAAACTACTGAACGGATTTTGATGTAGTTTTCACCTATATCAATAGAGGAAGCTTTAGGTGTATATAGATCGTGTCATTCACGAAGACGCGTGCCTTGACTCGTATTGTCATGTTATTAAAGGTTAGATTTAATAAATCTGCGCGTCATTGTGAATATCACGAACTATAATATGTTAACCGGCGAGTAAAGCCGGGGTTTAGTACACACTAGCGCCCCTATTGTGTACTAAACAAAATTAATATAACAAAACTTATTCAGAGTCCATATGATGAGGTCGTTCGATGCAGTAATGATGCAATTGCAGTATGCACGCAGCCGTCAGTTTATTGGCGGTTTGAACTGCAATTACACGAAATAAGTATCTGTGAAGTATTATCTTGTGGGAAACCGGATGTGGGCGGTTAGCGATATTTTTAAATTAAAGTAGACCTTCAACTTTTTAAAAACCTTTAGGATGATTTGGCAGCAAAGTTTGTTAAACTCTCGTGCTACTTGACTGCCAAGAATCCTTGGCAGTCAAGTAGCACGAGTTCAATATGAAGTCGTCGTGTTCAAAATGTTGAACCCCTCGCAAAAACAATATTCCACTTTTCGAACCACTCGTCATCCGTTTTACATAGTTTTATTTCATGAGTTTTACCTATCTCGGTAGCCGAATACAATATTATCTAGGTATTCTAGTTAGTAGATAGTTCTAGACTGAACGGAGGTAGCTCAGGTGCCCAACTTAACAGTTTTAGAGTCCCATGTACCCAACAACATACTAAAAGTTTGTAGTAGCAGTGGTGAAACACTCCTGACTTCGGGCAAACTCGGCTCCGCTCGGCTCAGCATTGCTCCAAGCAATTATTAGGGTTGGTACCACTTCACATCCTTTTGCGTGCACAACCACAGATAAGATAGTCAGTTGAATTTTGACAACCCTAAATAGCCGAAAGGGATAGTGCCATTCATTAGAAAGGGACAGCATGATTCGTCCCTGAATCGCTGTCAAACTTCGGTTTTGTAGGAAGTGTCCTCTCTGTACCGTATACATGGTGTGTCTGACCATGGGGCTTTAAATCCAGGGCTTGATTTTACTCGCTATACTGAGCTACTTTTACTACTAGACCAACCCTAAAATCAGGGAAATTTTTTTGGCTTTTCCATAGAAAACGTCGACATCTGATCAGCCAAAATGTATGAAAAAGTAAAAAATTTTTTCGGGATTTCGGGGTTAGTGGATCTTGGCCTCCGACACTAGATTTCGCCATTCGTTCCTATCCTGTGCGATCTGACGCCATTCAGCCGCTTGTACGCCACACAGGTCTTTCTGGACCTCGTCGATCCATCGGTACCTAGGCCTTCCGACCGGACGTCTCCAAGTTGGTCGCCCCAGATAAGGTCTCTTGGCCGCACGATCCTCCCCATCCTCTCCACATGGCCGAGCCAGCGAAGTCGAGCAGCCTTGCTCTCGCCGATGATGTTTACCTTACTATTATTTATTCTGTGGTAGTAGCTAGGTACCTGCTCTGCACTGTGTTTCCACTAGGGAGAACACTATGGCTCAGGTGCACAACTTAACTGGCATGTTGGTCCGTTGCCAAAGAGCAACGTTATCGGCAACTAGTTCAGAAGAATTACGTCACAAGTGCTTAGAAATATATGGACATTACCGTCATTTGCCTCCAGTGCCCGGAGCTACACAAGGCTACATCGGGACTTATCTTGTATAAGTATTTAACACTTGATTGGTGTTTAAGAAATAACCCAAAAATTAAATCGACCGAACATCGTTTTTAAAATACAGGGCGTTTTTTGAACAACTAGCCATATTGTGCAAGGTGATTAGGTAGGTCATACTGAACAACTTTTTCTATGGGACGTGTATGGGACCAACTCCGAAATCACAAAAAATTATTTGGCCGTTTCATACATTTTGGCCGAGTGGATGTCGACGTTTTCTATGAGAAAGCCAATTTCGTTTTTGGGATTTCGGGGTTGGTCCCATAGAAAAAGTTGTTCAGTAGGTACCTACCTAATCACCTCACACAATATGGCTAGTTGTCCAAAAAACGCCCTGTAGGTACTTACCTACATCTACACAATACAAACTAACAAGTATAAAGGCCTATTATAGTAAAAAAAAGAATCAAAACACACCGTTTAAACCTTTCTACACCTTTGTTAATCCGCATGATTCTTTATTATTATATGTTTGTTATATTCGATGATCGGTACCTTTACCTTACCCTGCTTTATAAAAAGATCGTATCTTATTAGAGAACTCACGTCACTTACGTCCTTTCTAAAGTTATGCAGAACAAACAAATACCATACGGTCATTAGTCATACTTGGCGCATTACACAAATGCGATCAGCTTGACTTTTATTATTATGACGTTAAAGTTTAAATTTCGGTAAATTCATCAATATTTCCTTTTGTAAAATCAAATGCATCGCGTACACCAAACAACACCCTACGGTACTGTAATAAACTATTTCAAAATATGTTCTAATTCTATTTTTAACCTTAAAACATTTATTATAAAATTTATTTTCGCTCGTATTATTTAACTTATGACACTGACTGGACCTTAAGACGAAACAGGAGCTGAGTTTTAAATATTTTAGGTAAACATACCCGTCTCGCTGACGGAAGCGGCACCTAAAAGTAGTGCGATAAGGACAAGGCGAAAAATCCTGCGTAAAAATCTCAAAAATCGAGGTTTCGTACTCCTCTGTTTCCTCCTCCAAAACTTAACCAATCGTAACCAAATTTGGAAATCTAAATGATTATGAAATTATCTGTGTCGGACCGTTTTGATTTTTTGGCTAATTGATATCAGTTTTGAATGCCACGCCTCTCATTGCGGCTTAGTCAATTAGGCCATTTTGGCCATCTTTGAAGGGCTCTAGCGCCTTAAAAAACAAAAATATCAAAAAAAGCAAAACGGTCCAACACAGATATTTACAATATTAATCTGTGTTGAAAAAATCATTGCTCTAGCTTAAAAAACCACGGAGGAAAACGAGGAGTACGTTTGTATGGAGAAATGACCACTCCCGTTGGCTCTTAACAAGTCTTTATAATCGGTGATTTTCAAAAGACTTGCGCCCATTTCGATTAAAACTATTAAAATAAAATGACCCTTAAGACACTTGAAATACAGTATAAATTCAATAGTTCTGTGGAAAGAGATGCGTCTGTTAATTGTGTTTTTATCGTGCCGCTGCTGGTACAGTTTATATTTTACCAGTATGTTAACTAAGCGTTTGAATGTTGTACAAGTAAATTGCACATGCATCATATTGTTCATTTGCCCCATCAGCATTTAGTTTTATATAAAAGTGTCGTAATTAGTCAATAAGTACATTTATTCATTCATAATATATTCACGTTCGCTATTCTATAAGTGTGCACACCTATCAAGTTATAATAAATCACGTTTATCTCAAGAAATCGTCTTTCGTGTTCCAAATTACTATCAAGATATTTATCAAGTAAATGACTAACAAATGTCATATTATAAATCATGGAATAAAGCCTGCAATTTTGAAAAAAAAAGCAAAGCAAGGAGAAATAAAGCAACGTCTCATTGAATTGAAAGCAATTTTAACATTTTAATAAATATAACAAAAATAACTAGGGAACTAATGAAATTATTTTATTAAATATTTTTTGAGTAGTTATTGTTAAGTACCTAGTTATATATAAATTATAAACTGAGATAGATGTCATATTCTAAAGAATTCAGATTACGCGCCTATAACTACACCGTCCAGCCACCGGAACAATTAGTCTAAACTAATTTTCACCAAAGCACTTCCCTAAAATTAGTTTTGGCTGAAAAATCCCCGTTAAAATTAGTTTTCATCGAGGCATTATGGAAAACTAGTAACAGAATAAGTAATATTCTGTGCCTATGGTGAAAACCTGGTCTTCAACAGAAGGATATGCTGTCACGATCCTCAGTACTGAGGGACCGCCTGAAGAAGAATGGTGAAAAAGTCAGCGTACTGCGGTGCTTACTTACACTGCACTGCCGCATGTTTATCTCGCGTCGGTCTCGGCAAAGGACATTACAAGCTGAATAGAACCAGACATGGACCTATCTAGCGTCGAGCAATTGAATTCTAATGTCTAACTCCGCCTTTCGAGATTTAAATGAGTTTTTCGCCTTTTTCGCATCACACATAAGTATAGGTAGGTACTTGTAAATAGTGTTGTTAGGAGCTCGAGTGTTTTGAGTCTAAATTTGAGGAACTTTTTTTACAGGATTCTGCGCAAATAAGTTTCTTTTAAGTCCCAAATCGAATCGTTCATTATACTCTGTATATATACAGAAATACAGTATTTAAATAAAAGTAAACAAATAATTTGTACATTTTCGGGTAGTTATAACTTTGATTGGTTAACCAACCAAATACAAAACCACCTTGATCTGTCACTGAACGACCTGACTTTAACCTACATTATTTGATCGCATAATGTTTTCATCTACCCCCAACTGGCTTAAGGAACCATTTGAGGGTAGATTTTGTTTAGGTACTTTTATTTAAATACCTAAATAATCAGTCCTAAATAATACATAATTAAATACCTAGATAATAGAATCGGTTGAGAATTTAGAACTGGAGCGGAACATTCGGACATACGAAAACATTTTGGCCCAATCTGAAATGGTAACTTCGCTAACGTTCGGTCAGTTAAATCTTCGTAACAATCCGTTTTAATTCACCAAGTAATTAAAGGAACAACAAGTCGACGCTAAACGAAGTTATAGGCCGCGACACGGAGTTCCGAGTATCAAGTTAAATTCGTTTCCTTGTTGCGAGTTCGAGGTTTATTTAGAAACTGAAATTCCATGACAATATAATCTCAATTCAAAACTAACCGTACTAGGGTCAAATATTATTCATTCATCTGTACCCTTCATAGCGTGACGTGAGTGACGTGACGTACGCGTTTGCGGTAAATGGGATTTTCTTGGCGCGCTGTTCAAAATCCCATACAAAAATAGACATAACGCAAACGCGAACGCTCGTCATGCTATTGAATGAAATTTACCTAGGGGATCTGGTCATTACTAGAAACAGTGATAACTTGGAAAAGCTGGTAATCACTGAAAAAACGAAACCGAGATACAGGAGCCCAATGCGGTGGACAGACCAAATTCGCTCAGCCCTTGATGCAACGCTCCACGGTGACCTACATTCGGCGACAGACAGAAAGAGGTGGCAGCAAATTGTCAAATAGAAGCTGTTCCCTAGAAGTGGCCATGACCCTCAGTGATGAGCAAACCGATGCAAGGAGGAGGAGTAGAAAAGAGTATGAGTTGTGACTCATAGTGTTGTGTTCCTGTCGGTGAGTAAGGTTGCCAGAGCTCAACGAGGGTGCGGAGTGTTAGGCTCGGCAACGCGCATGTAACACCTCTGGAGTTGCAGGCGTCCATGGGCTTACGGAGACTGGCGGGCCGTATGCTTGTTTGCCAGGGACGTAGTATAAAAAAAGAGTGAGTTGAATTTTGTATGTAAAATTTCTACTCGCTCTAATTTCTTTGTTATAACAATTATAAGCATCGAAAAATAGTACCGTAGGACGGGGTGACTTTGGAAAATTTGGGGTTACTTTGATAGATTTAAAACGGCCATAGAATTACCATTATTCATTATTTACTGAAAATGTTCCTGTAACTAGTTAGATTACTATATATTCATATTCACCTACTGTAAAAAATCTCGCATAAATATATATTACTAGACGGGCCCGCAGCTCCGCTCGCGTAAATGAAATAAAGAGTTCGTCTTATGTTTAATTAAATACCGACATTGTTATGTATTCAACCCTGCCATGGTTTAAAACTGTGATAGGGATTTCTTATTTGTAGCCGTTATTTGGATAACTCAATTCGCAAATTTGTCAAAAAATGATGTGATTTGATAAAAGGCAAGATTGTATTTTTTCATCTACACGTATTTATTTAAAACTTGTTTCAAGATAAAATTATTATTTGTTCTTATAAGCCTAGTTGCAAAAACGTTCATTAGATTAATTTTCGCCTTAAGACGAATATGGACGACAACCGCCCTTAAATCGCCTTTTCATACAAACATAGGTAGTCTATTAGTCCTCTCGGTCTTGCGATAGCTCTCGCCAGTCGCCATGGCCGAGGTTGAGCAGGTCTTGAGCAACTACGTCGTTTCAGCGGTACCTAGGACGTCCACTCTGCGTCTCCCATTTTGTTGTCCCAAGTACCTGCGCTCTATTCACGGCACGATCCTCTCCCATTCTCTCTAAGTGTCCGAGCCACCACTGAATTTAGCCGCTTTTGTCTCTCAATATTTCGCCACTATATCGGACCACATCCTTATTTCTATGGCAACAAAATTATATTACGATATTTGGCTGACTGCTGACTGTACATTTGCTTATTTTTATCAGGTCGCTCAATAATATCTGAACATGCACTTTAATCTACCTACATAACTTACTATCAACTTTGTATTTTTGGCCCATCTCAGCATTCTTAGCCCGTTCCCCGGACGAATGGCAATGTTTGCCGAAGCTGTGAAAGTCAATCTGAATAATATAACTCAAAAATAAATTTAAAACAATAAAATACAAATTATTAACACGTTAATCATACGATAATATTAATTTGATTGATATGTCATAAATGGCATAATTCACTCGTATGGGCTATGGACTAAGGTTGAGGTTGGCAGCACTTTTTATTTTACTTCGTGTAAAAAAACTCAGAAATACCTGTATACCAACATGACAAACATAATTTAGTTTACTTTAACTTACGGATTATTTGGTCTAATCTGTAGCACATCTAATATGTAGATAATAGATTTAAACAGTTTTTTCTTATCATACGTGCGTTGTATTCGAGATACGTGTCAAAAACTTTTTTAGAAATTTGTAAGGCGCCATCTCTCTTCTTCGCTCGTTTTTTATCCCGTACTGGTTTTTCAATTTTATATATATGATGGCTTAAAAACTAGAATTTGAAAGTCGCCCCTGCATTTGAAAGTCACCCCGGTCAATGGTACCATGCATAGATGTTTGCTACGTAAATGTTTATGCCAGTTTCACTTAATGTAAGTATTGTCGTTTTAAAATGAGACGTAACTTCGATAGTATGGGAGCGGCTTATTGGCGGCGCGGCAGGGCCGTGTGACTCTTAGGGCCACTTGCACCGTCCCACTAACCCGGGGTTAAGCGACTAAACCGTTAACCCATTGTCAAATTGTACTGGTAACCATGGTAACTCCGGTTTAACCGGTCCGATATCGGATGTAGGATCCTACATCCGCGTAGTGAGGCCGCGGGGGCGCGCCCGGGCGCAGTCTTTAGCGGTCTTGCACACTTCTACAACAAGCATACACATACGAATACAAGCGAATATTATCGGTCCGACAGCTGACGGGGGGCTCCGACATGGCTGAATTTATTGGAAGCGCCTATCCGATATCGGATGTCGGAAGGCGCCTATGACATCCGATATCGGATCGGACAATGTGAAAACGCTCTTACTGGAATGGTGCAAGTGGCGCTTATTACTCTTACTAAATTGCAAAATCAATGCAATTTCGATATCATCTTTAGTCAAAAACACATTTGTAAATAATGCTCAAGTCGTTCGACTTGTGAGTACATATTACAGAACTGCCTCAAGCATAACCACCGTAAGTGCTATTTCAAAAGTTTGAACATGGAATTTATTGCCCGAAAATACGGTAAATAATAGTATGAGTTTTCAATGTCACTTACGGCTGATACGTAATGGGCAAGGCAAGGAACGTGGCATTGTTCATTAGCTACCGTGGCTAGCTGTCCGGAATAAGAACGAGACTGACTGTTTCACAACAACTTTAAGCGTTTTAGCTTACATGTTTTCATTTTTAATTTTTTTTTTCATGTTTAGAAGAAATGCCGCTGTTCATTTTAATTCTATGATGAACATGTTTTTGTACTTTTGTAGCTTATACCGCCGTGTGCCTGCTACACTGCCACATCTCAAAAAACCGTTTTTTCGAGAAATCCACGTCTCAAAGTTGTGAGAGTATAGTTCAGGGTATTTAATAGGATCTTACTCCTTTAGTTTTAGGTCTATGAATTTAAAATTTAGCTTTTTTACTCGGAATGATATAACCCTCCTTATGACCACGCCACTTTTTAAAACAAATGTATATTTTTTAAGACACAAGGCCCGAAAGACAGGTATTTAGAGTTGTGGCCGTATTGAAGACACGTTTTTTAAAGATTTTGGGATGCGGCCAAATTAAAACACAAAATTATTGGATAAAGGTTACCATGCAAATATAAATAAAAACACCAAAATAGTTAAAATCCCTTTATTTTATCAACTTTGATAGGATCAAGATCACTGTACGCGATAATATGTGTAACTAGCTTATAATCAGCAACATTATCTAATTATTATTTTCTAGGACGCAACTCAAAAGCTTCATTTAAAACGTGTGCTATATAGCCACAACTCAAAAGGGCCGTCAGGTTCACGTGCGAACGCCGCGGGAGCAGGAGGCGGCAGACTGGCAAGTGGCTGTATTGCAGGGAATCGTCTGACAATTTATGGTCAAATCCATAAGGCCACTTGTGAGAAAAAGGCTCTTAAAGACCTTTTATGCTATGGCTCTCGAAATAAGGTCGTAAATTGAACAATTTTGAATACGAATCTGCAATAATCCAGAAAATTAAAATTTTTGAATTGTGGCCGTATAGCAGGCACACGGCGATACGTGTACATTCCTCATTCATCTCTGTTTCCATACAAAGTACCTGTTATTGAAAGAATTCTGATTCTGTTTTTATGCCGGCCATTGTAATTTTATAATACTACCTGCGTTGCATTGTTTTTTATATGTTTTAGTATGTTTAAGTTAGTAATGTTTTATTTCTTATTTTATAAGTTTAAGGGTCCACTGAAAATCAGCGTCGTTGCACTAAGTGCTCCGACATATGCTGAGTGGTATCCTCTTTGAGACAACCAATTGCATAACTATATCACATGCTTGTCATCTATTAATTTTAAGATTGTGTTGTTTCAAATAAATTATTTTCATTTCATTTAATTTCTTATTCTGAAACCTCCTATTATTATGTACTAGCGACCCGCCCCGGATTCGTAAGGGTTACACAAAACCTTAACAAATTATATAGCTAAACCTTCCTCAATAACCACTCTATTGATAGTTGAAAATCGCATGAAAATCCGTTCAGCAGTTTTTGAGTTTATCGCGAACTATACACACAACAAAAAGGCAGACGCGGCGGGGGACTTTGTTTTATAAAGTGTAGTAATAGTCATAGGTAGTTCAGAATAGATGTAGTGCGTAATTGTTTTCCTTCGTATTTTCTCGGAAACGTTCGTATTGTCATGCTACTTCAGTCGACGTCAGTACTTTTTGTACCGAGACTTACTGAAATAGCAAGACACGTTCGTACGTTTCCGTGAAAATACGATGGAAAATAATCATGCACTACATCTATAGGTAGGTACCTATAATAACTGCTGCAGACTGTGGTACCTATTTCAATTCAGAAAACCAATATAAGTTCATTCATTTTGCATATCAATGCCTACTTCAACATAAAAATCACCAAACAAACCCTATTATCAACGTCATAAGATTCATATTCATTTGAGCCTCATTACAATGTGGATTTTATGAGTACTGTAAACTATAAAGTCATTTATAACGTGATCGTACATGATAGAGTACTTACACTGTAATTTACGAGGATCGCAGAGTCATCGCGATGTTCAATACTGTAATTTTCACATCGCAGAGATAAGAATTGCATAATAATTATATAATTTACGTGTCTGGAATTGAAATGGATGAATGTATTTTAATTCATGTTTTCCTATGGAATTGCTAAAGGTAACATTGCCATCTGTATAACATTGCTGGGCAAAGTTGCGTAAGTTAGGTATAATTATTATGCTTTCAAAAATTCATGACATAGATAAATAACTATCGTTTATCTTTGAAATTATAAATTATCATTAATAATAAGTATACCTAGCCCGAAGCGCAGCTTGTGGCGAGCTGTTGGGGAGTAACGACCCTACGGACCCGAGTGCTCCCGAGAGTCGGTCAGGGTCTCCGTCTCCGGCGTGTCTTCGTCGGTCGCAGTGGACCCCAAGGGGATCCGCAGGACTCTCAGCTCTGGCTTACCTTCATTGGCCGTCCAGAGAGGTCGCTAGAGCTATATGCTCCAGGGGTGGAAGTGAAAGATGCATAAGACGCGAGTTGGCACAGTGGCTGGTAACAGCCACTGGGTAGAAAGCGGCGCACACCTCTCGACACCCCTGAGCCGCTCACACCGATGTTGCTCCTGGTCGTCTTTACGACGGCAGTTTCAGGGGCCCATCTAGTCAGCGGCCAGTCACCGCCTGCCTCGATGACGGTGTTAACATTGTTATGGCAGGTGTCCGGACCTCTTTACAATAGCCCAGTTTCATTGTCCACCCAAACATCAATCCATAGACCGGTATACTTTTCACTTTTTCTACAATAGTCCTCCCATTGTTGCGCCTGTGAACGGGTTCCAGCAGGCGTTCTACATGACATTAAAGCTCTCCAAAGGGCCTCTACGTGTTGGATCTGTAGACCGGGATGTATAGGCCCGTGAAATCCAAAACGGAGTATAATTACCTACAGTTTTAGATAAAGAGTTTCATAAATATTAAGTTTTAGATTAAACATTTTTTCTTACTGCAACAGAAAACATAGTTTAAAATTAAAACCAAAATATTACTTTGCTAATCCGCGAAAAGATAACGTGCTAGTTAATCAGTGCTAACCCGTTATACTTACTTGCGTATTTTTTACATGCAATGAATGTTCCCACCCTCCCACCGCAAAAATAAATACCCAAATAAATATAACCAACCACCACCAAAAGAACAATACTCGACACGTGTTTCGCCTCTCTACGAGGCATCTTCAGGAGAGTACAAAATATCCTCTGAGAAATTAATGCTCAAGTAATGTTCTAAATCAAATTACCTTGTAACCTTCCAATTTTGCTCCCGAGTAATTATGACACCAGATATTTATGACGGAATAATTAGGATTAGAGAAAACAAGTACACAGAGTGCTCACTCCATAGGTACTTCACTTTTAGTACCAAAAAGACTATTATTTTCGTAGTCGACATCTAGCATCGAGTAGCGGAATTATCAGTACTGCTACTTGACTATAGATGTTGCACCGACCGAAAAGTCAGCTCAACAATTTTCAGCTAATATTATAACCGGATTTACCGGAACTCTATTTTCAACTCCTTCTGCTTTTAATATTAGTTGTGAATTGTTGTTAAATACACTTTTCGTGAGTCGCGACACTAGAGAATTCTAGTATCAAGTAGCGGTACTGATAATTCCACTACTCGATGCTAGATGTCGACTGCGAAAATAATAGTTGTTTTGGTACCAAAACGGATGTATGGAGTGAGCACTCTAATCTCACTATATTTATCTATGCCAGTAGTAAGTTGTGTTGTAATTAAAATATTTACCTTCTTGTCCGTGATGTACAATTATCAATCTCTGGAGTGCATCTAGGCTAACTTTGCACTCAAACAAAACAAAGTATGAAAGTGTTTTATAAACATCATATTTTCATAGAAATAAATAAATATCAGGGGACATCTTACACAGATCAACCTAGCCCCAAACTAAGCAAAGCTTGTACTATTGCTGCTAGGCGACGATATACAATATATACATACTTATATAGATAAATACATACTTATATACATAGAAAACACCCATGATTCAGGAACAAATACTTGTGTTCATCACACAAATAAATGCCCTTACCGGGATTCGAAATTTCGAACCCAGGACCATCGGCTTCACAGGCAGGGTCACTACCCACTAGGCCAGACCGGTCGTCAAAATTTGACGTTAATGATGATATTCCTACACTTTGTCATTGTAAATGGCATGCGGAGTTAGTGGTCCGACTTACTGACACGACAATCATGTTTTAATAACAAATTGCTGTCAGAAAGTGATTTTGAATACTTACAGCTGGCTTATAAATGATTGTATGCAAATCTCTCACGTATCCGCCCACGCAATCAAAGTGATCATTGGATTAATTTATCAAATCTCGGCCCACTTAAGTTTTATTACGCAATTTGTATAGAACATGGTGCAGATACTTATATCAAGCGGGAAGTACAACATTATTCACGTTTTTCGGCGGTTATAAGGGCCTACCGCGAAACACGTTCGACGTGTTGCGTCTCTGTGGCACTTGTAAATTCGTACGTAAGTGTAACAGGGAGACAACACGTCGAACGTTCGCGGTAGACCCTCTGAGGTAACCTTCCGAACTATACATGTTGTAATGATAGTTTCTGTTATGTCAGATGTAACTATGAAGAAACCATGTTTTTTGTGAAAAACAGATGTACTAATGACAAGTTAGGTTATAATGGTTATATGGAAGACATCCTTTAAAGGTAAGTTCGCCTTTGTACTAATGATGTATATTCTTTCCACTTTAGTTTTTATTTTTTGTATAATTAATAAATTGTTTTGTATACTTAATAAGTGACGGCTAGAATATAGAGCCAATTTGTCCAGATGTTATGTTTTGCCGGTATTGTATTTTTAACAAATAAATTTACAGCTTAATAATAAAGGTATTTAAGCCCGCAGGGCAGCTTGTGGCGAGCTGTTGGGAAGTAACGACCCCACGGACCCGAGTACTCCCGAGAATCGGTCAGGGTGTCCGTCTCCGGCGTGTCTTCGTCGGTCGGAGTGGACCCCAAGGGGACCCGCAGGACTCTCAGCTCTGGCTTGCCTTAATTGGCCGTCCAGAGAGGAGTCGTTAGAGCTATATGCTCCAGGGGTGGAAGTGAAAGATGCATAAGACGCGAGTTGGCACAGTGGCTGTTAACAGCCACTGGGTAGAAAGCGGCGCACACCTCTCGACACCCCTGAGCCGCTCACACTGATGTTGCTCCTGGTCGTCTTCGCGACGGCAGTTTCAGGGGCCCATCTAGTGCGCGGCAAGTCATCACCTGCCTCGATAACTTGTGTAAACATTGTTATGGCAGGTGTCCGTACGTCTTTGTAATAACCCAGTCTCATAGTCCACTCAAACTTCAATCCATAGACCGCGGTATACTGTTCTTTTTTTCTACAATAGTCCCAATGCCTGCTGAGACCGGTTCATGGGTGTCTATTGTTGCACCTGTGAACGGGTTCCAGCAGGCGTTCTACAAGACATAAAAGCTCTCCAAGGGGCCTCTACGTGTTGGATCTGTGTCCCCACGCAAGCCTATCAAAAAACCGGGATTATAGGCCCGTGATATCCAAGGTTATAAATAATATGATCATTTGTAAAAAAATATATTTAATTTTATGTTATGACTTACCTTCTTCAGTTAAGTTCACTAAGTTTAATTTAAGCTGGGATATCCACAGGAGTGGCGTGAATCTAATTGCTATGAATCCAAGTATCTACTTCATTGCAAAAATACTGTCTTTCTACTTATCTAATTTATTATTCAATTGCACAACGGGACTTAACCGCGTATTTAAGTTTAAAACGTTCAAACTGATAAACAAGACCAAGTGCGGATAGTTCGAAAAACTCGCGCGGCTAGAAGATGTTGATGTCAACTTTAGCCAGTCTTCTCCGAGACCACGGGGACAACGCCGTCCTCGAAACGTCGGAGGTAAATCTTAAAACTTAAATACGCGATTAAAGGATGACTCACGTTAGACCGGGCCGTGGCCGGGCCGGAACTTCCGGAGCTTAATTTTCTATGGAAAGCATCACGTGATCACTGATCCGCCGTCATAGAAAATGACATGTCGGACGCCTCGGTCCGGGCACGGCCCGGTCTAGCGTGAGTCAACCTTAAGTCCCGTTGTGCAATTTAATAATGTTTAAAAATCGTGAAAGTTTAAATCAGTGTCTAATTTATGCATTAAAGTATTCTTGTCTGGTTCTTCATTCGGATCCTCCCCGTAATAATCATCATCATTTGTTTCTTTTGGCAATTTGGATACTGCACAGAACAATATGCGTGCTTGCTTCCTTATCCACGGAATGAAATGGGTGATATTCGTGTATACGACGACGTCGGGCGCTGTGGGTATCCTGTAGGACACCAGGCCTAGTTGGTGTCCGGATTTGGTGACCAACGCGCATCCGGAGTCGTGGCTGTGTGCCAAAAAGTAGGTTTAAATTAGGGATGGGCCGAATATGGACTTTGCCGAATACGAATATTTCGATTCCAGCCTGGGGCACTGGACTGGCCTTGGTCGCTTTTTCTTAGTAAGTATATGACATTATTTTAGTTTATAATTTATATAGTAAGTAGTGTTTCTACTTTAAATAAAATAAATTAAAATATTTTCTGTAAATAATTTAATTTGTTCTAATACTTCTAATAGTATTGAAAAATAATTATGCCGAATACTGAATAATTACCAAATATTCGGCCCATCTCTAGTTTAAATTTATGGTGATATTAGCTAGGGAAACAGTCATGTAGAGTTAGACCAAGATAAGTCTGCAAAGATCTTGATAGCACACGCAGTGCAAGTGTTATTTATACGTCATAATTTCATAGAAATAGGGTTTCAAATAAGCGTCCAGTATTTTTAATTAGCTCTAGATGGGACATCTATTGACTAATTTTCCATACTTACATAGTTGGGTAATGTTTAACGTCATTTGAAGCACACATCTGACCAGCCCACAAAGATTCTCCTAAACGTTTTTGGCAATATCTTTCGGGTTTAATAAACTGCCATACGTACTTCAGGTTTTTTGACCAATCGGTACTAGTTACCTGAAAAAATATGCATAATTATATGCATTTTTGTTAGAGCATAATACTCATTGAGGAGTTACATTCAAAATGTACGTTATGCACAAAAAGGACCGTCTTAGGATTATTTAACTTCCCCAGGCAAAGTTGCATGTTTAAAAAATTATACCTACAAGGTCTCATCCATTAATTACGTCACACGAAGGGGGGGGGTCAAGAAAATGTGACATGTTGTGACAAGGGGGAGGGGGGAGTCACAAACTTTGTGACGTCACTTTAACTACATCTGTAACCGAAAATGGTTTTGATTTGTTTTTTCCCTGTTAATAGTTCAATTAAGTTAAGTTAGACAATGTGACCAGGTGTGACAAGGAGGGGGGGAGGGGTCAAAAAATCATCAAATTCGTGTGATGTAATTAATGGATGACCCCCAATTTCTGTACTAGGTGCCATTCCGCGTAGCGACACCATTTTCCATAACGCATAAGACGGTATAGTAGCCGAATACAAAATGGCGACTGAGGGCATAATGCCATTTCTTTCGCTCTTGGTGGGTCTTAACAAGAGTAAAGGAGATAGCATCCTGACCTCAGTCGACAACTGGTATTGCGGTGAGTATAGTGTGGGGTCTTTCGAAGAACAGTTTCTGTAAACTATACTTCAATGCGATGGACCGACCAAGTTAAACGTCTCACCGGGTCACCTTTAAAGGATTACTTACGTTAGACCGGGCCGTGTCCGGGCCGGAGCTTTCAGGGCATCGTTTTCTATGGAAAGCATCACGAGATCACCTCTCATGTCATAGAAAAGTAAGCGCCGGAAGCTCCCGGCTCGGTCTAACGTGAGTCATCCAGGGCCGTCTTAAACTATGCTGGGGCCCTTGGGCACATAAGAATTTGGGGCCCTTTTGGCTTTCCAAGAAAGCGAATTAAACTAACATTTTAAGGTTCCGTACCCAAAGGGTAAAACGGGACCCTATTACTAAGACTCCGCTGTCCGTCCGTCCATCCGTCCGTCTGTCACCAGGCTGTATCTCACGAATCGCGATAGATAGACAGTTGAAATTTTCACAATGTATTTCTGTTGCCGCTATAACAACAAATACTAAAAAGTACGGAACCCTCGGTGGGCGAGTCCGACTCGCACTTGTCCGGTTTTTCTACTATGATCTTCTATTTATTATGGGTAATCAAATATACTGTTACTGTCTGTCCTTTGGGGCCCCCTGAGGATGGGGGCCCTGGGCACGGGCCCCGTGTGCCCTTATGGTAAAAACGGTACTGGAGTCATCCTTAAATCTGTGCGGGTGGAAAGCAATAAAAAGAGAAGCATGGCGGGAAACAACAAAAAAGGCCGTACAACTACCTCAATGACCACGACTGCTCTGACAAGAGTATCCGACGAAGAAGAAGAAGAAACTCTTCTTCTTCCTCGCGTTGTCATTTTTGCCACAGCTCGTGGGAGCCTGGAGTCCGCTTGACAACTAATCTCAAGAATTGGCATAGGCACTAGTTTTTACGGAAGCGACTGCCATATGACCTTCCAACCCAGGTAAACTAGGCCTTATTGGGATTAGTCCGGTTTCCTCACGATGTTTTCACGGTGAAGAAGAAGAATAAATCAATTAATAAATAAAATAAATATTATGGGACATTTTTACACAAATTGACTAGGCCCCACGATAAGCTCAAGAAGGCTTGTGTTGTGGGTACTTAGACAACGATATGTATAATATACATATAATAACATAAATACATAGAAAACAACCAAGACTCAGGAACAAATATCTGTATCATCATACAAATAAATGCCCTTACCAGGATTTGAACCCGGGATCATCGGCTTCATAGGCGTCCGGAAGAAGAAACTATACTTACGGAATACCTTCCCCACCCAGCAACGGCCACCATAGTTGTGTTTATTGGAAAGCGTCTGTTCAACACGACTCGTTTTACATTCCTTCCTAGCGGCAGGGGCACCTTTGCAGCCAACAGTGCGATATCGTTGCGCATCGATGGCCCTTGCTCGTCGAAATATTCGTGTCGTGTGTATTTGTCGATGATTCGTATTATGCTCTTGGCCTTAAAAATGAAATCGGTTTTCAGTATGTCCAAATTAAATACAGTAAAATCCGCTTGGAACGATCATAATGCGCTGTACAATAACAATTTTGAAGATAAAAGGTAAGTTAAGAAATGAATAGTGAGAGATGAAGACAACTTTGCCCGATGGTGTTAACTTTGCCATGCTTGTAAGATCTCAAAAAATCAAAACAGCATGTTTTATTCCTTTCTAGCGGCAGGGGCACTTTTGCAGCCAACAGTGCGATATCGTTGCGCATCGATGGCCCTTGCTCGTCGAAATATTCGTGTCGTGTGTATTTGTCGATGATTCGTATTATGCTCTTTGCCTTAAACATGAAATGAAATAGGTTATCAGTTTAAATTAAATATAGCAAAATCCGCTCGGAACGATCATAATGCCCTGTACAATAACAATTATGAAGATCAAAAGGTACAGATGTAGTGCATAATTGATTTCCATCGTATTTTCTCGAAACGTTCGTATTCGTCATGTTACCTACTTTAGTCTACCTCAGTACTTTTTGTACCGAGACTGACTGAAATAGCAAGACTGAAGACACGTTCGTACGTTTCGATGAAAATACGATGGTAAAAATAATTATGCACTACATGTGTGAGGTTATGGAATGAAGAGTGAAAGGTAAAGTCAACTTTGCCCGATGGTGTTAACTTTGCCATGCTTGTAAGATCTATGTTTTATTTTCATCGTAATATTTACGTCTATAAAATTTGTCGATGCTTCTATATTTTTTTTGTTTGTTTATCAATGATTTTACTTCAAATGGATACTTAAAACTTTGACTTGTAGCACAGGGAAATTAGGAAATGTTATAATGAAAGGAAGGTTAAGTATTGTAAAATTGTCAAAGGTATTATGAAGAACTTTGCCAGGTAGATAAAACGTTCCATGTTTTTGTAAGGCCTTTCCAATCGATTTATTTACTTTAGGCCAAGTCTCATTTTGGGTCACTGAGCCAACGGAGTAAGTAGGTAGGTAAATAAGTAGCTAGTAACGTAAGTTTTCAATCGAGCTCAATAAATACGTTTCGAGCGACTTGACCCAAGGCTGACACTTGCAGCGTTTATCGCCATGCTGGCCGCGTAGCTAACATGCCAGTGGCTTACGCTTCGTAGCGATCGAAACGCAACTGTCACTGTCGCACTAATATGAAAGAGTGATAGAGAGTGCACAAAGCGTTTCGTTGTCGAAGCGATAGCGATTGTCACCTTGGCTAGGCCGGCTGGTCATTAATCAGAATCACGAACCATTTCGTTTTGTTCGTGCGTCTATTTTCTTCTCTGCCGCTCTATGCAAGAGTTTTTAGAGCCAACAACGCATTACTAACCAGTGTTCAGAATTTCAAAAAGGCGCAAATGTAAAGCCGCAGTCTAAAAACTCATAGTGATATTATGTTGACTGACTTGCAGAGCCGCTACAATAGGTACCTCCAAACAGCAAAATGAGCAAAAATGGCAGCCGCATTTAGCCGACCTGTGCAAGAGTGACAGAGAGGTAAATACCAGGGATGTAACGGATGTGGTTTTAACGGAACCGGAAACGGAAACAGATGTTTTCAATTTAGTTTAACGGAACCGAAAACGGAAACGGAACCGAAAACGGAACCGAAAACAAAACCGGAACCAGAATCGGAGCCTGACTTTTTAACGATGTAGCCGTTTTCCCCTTTCTAGAATAAACCTTCAGACAAAGTTTACACTTAGCCGTGTCCCCACTAACTTCATCAAAATAGTTCTAAATCGAACTTGATTTCGGCTTCATTGTCCGTTTTTTTACACACTAACATTCACCACACACACTACACACAGTCAGTAGTCAGTACACAACAGAACACATACGATTTTAATTCTAATAACACGAATAAAACAAAGTATACAAACAAACAACAAATTAGCGTAGCACGTGGCAAGCGGGGCGATGCGCGAATGACTGGTATGAACCTAGGCTGTTTGTTTTTGATGTATACGCCGCCGCCGCGCGAAGCATTGACATCCGTTATAACTTCCGTTTCAAACATAACGGAACCGGAACAGAAACGGATGTGTAATACCAAACGGAAGTTCCGCCTTAACGGAAACGGAACCGGAGCTCCGTAACATCCCTGGTAAATACTCATATACGAAACTTGGATTTCTTATATTTTTGTGGTAGCCCTTGTTCAAATGGCGTTTGACGCGACAAGCGTCAGGAGTCTAGCTTCAAGCGTCAGAAATTAGCATTTACTTACGCATGTATCGTCTTTTGTGACTAAGAATACAACCCACACGAATGAATCGTAACATATGAAAATTCGCTAGATAAAGGATGACTCACGCTTAGAGATGGGTAACTACCCGGGTAAATACCCGAGAGCGGGTATTTACCCGGTAAATACCCGATATTTACCTACCCGCGGGTAAATACGCGGGTATTTTCGTTTTTCTTCTAAATTTGAATTGTTAAATGGTATGTGAGTATAAATAAGATTAATTTAAGTACTTTTTTATAATGTTACATAAAATGTATGTTCAAACTAAGTATGAAAAGGTTGATATGAGATGAAGTTCGATTTTAACATATCAGTACAATTATGAAAATCGTGTAAAATCATTCCCTGGCTTCCGGAAATGTTTTAAAACGCTTTTAATATACATTAAAAAGATGAAAATAAAGACTACTTATAAATGATAATAAAAAAAAATTGTGCCGTATCACAACTTGGGAAGCTCATAAGTCAAATACAGTTAGTTTTAGGACAAAAATGTATATAACCTCTTTTGTAGAAAATTATGTCTACTTTAGTTTGTACATACAACACTTTTCGATATTAATGACAGATTCCAAGAAATATGAAAAAGTTCACTTCTACCCCCCTCCCCCCAACCACACCCCCCGCCGACCGCAGTTGGAATGTGTATTATCAACGTATAAGTACGATAATTTACTCGAATCTAAAAAAATACTCTTATGACGGCCTTTTTTTAATATTTATCAAAAACTAAAAATTCCTTAGTTACAACTGCAAGTTTCACTAAACCATTTCATTTTAAATAACACACAATAATTACAACCATTAACTCGGTTTATATCTCCACTTTAACACAAATCGACATGTGCAACAAGAAATGAATCTACCCGTCCATTTGGGTAGATACGGGTAAATACCGGGTAGATGGGTATTTACCGGGTATTTACCTGGGTGGGTAAATTAGGTAAATACCCGCGACCCATCTCTACTCACGCTAGACCGAACCGGGCCGGGCCGAGCTTCCGGCGCTTCGTTTTCTATGGAAAGCACCACGTGATCACCAATCAGCCGTCATAGAAAATGACATCTCGGACGCCTCGGCCCTGGCCCGGCCCGGTCTAGCGTGAGTCATCCTTAAAGGGGCAAATCTCAAAAAGCTATTCAACATACCTTTCCAATATCTTCACTACCCGCAACCGCCTCTACTTTCATATTACACTGCATATTCATACAGTGCGCCGCCGTCAGAAATATATTTTGAGTCAATATGGACCCTCCACACAACCATGTGCCGGTTTCGCCGGGACAAGTAAAAAGAATGTACAGAGCGTGTGGAAACTGTCCTATGTCCGTCACGTTTTTCCCTCCAAGTACCAATTTTTGTATCTCGGTGCTGCATAGTGGGACAAGGAATGGGAGAATTATAAGGGACAAAAAAACCATTGTAGGAAACGTACCTACTATACACCCTACTACTACTATATTAGGCACCCTAAACCGGCGAGCGTGTATGAGGAATGTTATGAAAGTGAAGGAAGCGAAAGAGGTATGTCAGGATCGTAGCAAGTGGAAATCCGTGGTCTCTGCCTACCCCTCCGGGAAATAAGCGTGATTATATGTATGTATGTACCTACTATAGAAAGAAATGGCGTTGGTTTGAAGCCGTTAATCGAATTAATGATAAGCTTTATTGCTGGTAATGGAAAATGGACTGATTAAATGGTAGTTTCCCATCTCGTCTTAATTGCGATTTGTGGTAAAAAAGGAATTTAAAGCAGAAACACCGCTTGCAGCATTAGAAGCATCAGGTAGTTATTTCTCATATTTTGAAACTCATAATGGTTCCTCCAAAACGAAATGTAGGTAGGTACCGAAATAGGTAAGTATGTACCTGTTATAAAAAATTCATGACATTTAAATCGTTGTGTAAATCTTCAGAGAGTGGTTTTTGGACCTTTGATTACTGACTCATAACCGTACACTATTATAATTATCGCTTAATTTAGCTCTCACTACCTTGACACTGGCTAAATTGTCCAGATGCCATTTATAAGAAAAAAACTGAACTTAAATGAAAAAGAAAAAAACGGTAAATGAGATGTGGGACAAGCGATCACAGAGGAGGGCCAAAATATCCACATAATTCAAGTCGCTGATGCTGGCAAAATTGTCCCAATGGACAGATGCCATAAGAACTGAACTGAAGTCGCAAAACGCGCAAGTATATATATTAGCGCTATAATATTAGTAATAGGTTAGTAAATATCTTCGCTCAAATTCCATCGTAATACAATTACAGTCGATAAGTTCCGGTCATTTATACGTCTTCCCAAATATATGGTCTCTACTCGGGTTCATGAAACTGGATATATATTGGAAGTGCGATGTTGAAATCGGATCGAAACATTA